>NW_006408522.1:12351481-12371317 GCF_000296735.1 Chrysochloris asiatica
TGGCAAACTGGCAGCATCAATGGTTTCAAGCTTGGCAACAACAGTGAGGTTGGCCCAGGATCGGGCAGTGTTTCGTACTGCTGTGCATAAGGTCACTATGAGTTGGTACTGATCCGATGGCACCTAACAACAACTACAAACAGAGATCCCTGTGTATATATATTTTGTTATTGTTGTTAAGTGCTGTTGAGTCAGTTCTGACTCACAGCAACCCTGTGAGGAGCAACTAATGGGTGTGAACTGCCAACACCAGGAGTCTTACTACTACGTTAATATACATATAGTATTAATTACTATATTAAAAGACACTAGTATATTTTTGTTGTTGTTGTTGTTGTTAAGTCAAGTTGTTTCCGACTCATAGCGAACCTATATAGCGTTTCCAAGGAGCGGCTGGTAAGCTTGAACCACCGACTCTGTGGTTCAAAAAACTTTACAGTCCAGAGCATCAGCCCACAGTACTACACCAGGACTCTAATGCACACAAAATACGTTTCACTCCTGAAGATTATTATTTAATTATACAAGAACTGCCATAAACATTTCAACAGAGAAATTCTTATACCTCTGAAGATACAATACCATCTCTGGAAGCTAGAAATTTTTCCCAGAGATTTTTCTTTCACAAAGCCTCCCAATGAAAATGATTGAAAAATAAGGGAGACATGGAAACTAAAGCACCAGAGATGAAACAACCAGAGCACATTAAAGAGAATATGGACATGTGAAAAAATGTAACTAATTTTACTGATACAGAATTGTCAAATGGAACCTAATTTGCTTGTAAGCTTTTACTGAAAATACAATATAAAAAACAAGCAAGCATTTTGTTGTTGTTAAGTACTGTGGAGTCAGTTCCGACTCCTAGTAACCCTGCACAGGGTTTCTGAGGCTGTAAACCTTTACGGGAGCAGAAAGTCTCATCTTTTTCCCATGGAACAGCTCATAGTTTCAAACTGCTGACCTTGAGGTTAGCAGCTCAATTCGTAACTGCTACGCTGCTTTCACTGAATATACAATATAAAAAGCAAGCAAGCATGCTATATGTTAATAATTGGTCATTTTAGCTGAAGAGCATTGTGTTATTCTTTCAACATTTCCATAGGTTAGCTATTTTTCTAAATAAAAGTTAGAAACAGAAGACGAAAAGGAAATTATTTAACAAAGAACAATGTGAATATTATTTAATTTGCTTAATAAAAACAGTAATTAATAAAAAGTAATGTGAATACAAACTATAATTTTCAGTGTGTATGGCACATAATAGAGGATCAGCAGATATGTATTTCGAATAAATGAATACATATCCTCAAATTATTTTAATAAGCATATTTCTTACATAGAACAACTGTAAAAGAAGTAATTATTCCTGAGTGAACATATGGAATTAAATGACCAGCTTTGATAAACTCTGGTACTTGCTACTATTTTCTTCTTGATTCCTGCTCCCCCACCGTTTGGTAGTTAAAAATTGTAGAAAAATTCCATTGTCTTTTAATTCTTTTTTTTTTTTTTTTACAAATTTTTAAGAAGTCCCCTCAGATTTTCTCAATGTATTTTTTTTCTGAATACAAATCAAAATCTATTTTTTTGTTAATATACTATTTTAACAAGTCTAACATTCTTTTCAATATGTGATGGCTTAAAATAGGATGTTTTGTGCACAAGTACATTTGTTTCCAGGAAACTGGGGAAAACCATAAAACACACAAAGTAAAAATCAAAACTGCTTAACCTTCCACCATTCTCTTGAGTATTAAACCTAGGCCACGTTTGGTCACTTGCAGGGGTGCTATTTTCTTCTTTATTCTCAATGTAAATATTTGCTCCTTGGGACACACACCATCAGCTTTGCTTCTTCCTCTCTCTCCTCCCACATGCTAAGTGTCCTTGGCTGTTGCTCAGTGCATTGCTGTCAACTCGAAACGGTCTTTAGCATTTGGATTAACCCCACCTTCTAGCAACATGACAGCAGTTTTTGGAAGCTGCATAATGCAGGCGAGTACAGTCATTCTGACTACAGCATTCACTTGAGCATCTGCTCACAGAAGGGCTTTTACAATTTCATCCTGGCCAACAGAAGCAGCAATATGAAGAGTTCAACCTGTACAATCTTTATCATTCACTGGCACTCCAAGTTGTAGCAAGAATTCAACTATTTCTGTATGTCCTGCTGAGCATGCCAAATGCTGTAAAATACAGTTTTGTTGTCCTGGCCTGTTCTAGTAGCCAGGGATTTATCGACCAGGATCCTCTCCTTCAACTCCTCCATCTTCCCACTGTAGGCCACATTGCAGACTATTAGGTTAGACACATCCCTCTAATTCGCTTTCCCCAGGATCTGGTGCTTCTTTATTGATTTTTTTTTTTTTTCTCTTCTTTATTGAGTTTTGCTGTTATGTCACAACGTATCATTATCACGAGATTTCCAAAGGTTAATATGTATCAACACCAAAAGAAGTAGCAAATATATATGAGCTCCATATTTATATTTACAAATTTCTGCTATCATAATAATCTGAAAGAAGCTGAATGAATAGTTAAGTCTCTTAGACTCTTAACTAAATGATTTCTTTTCCATAAAAAAATGACTGCTAGTAAAAGGTTTTTTTGTACTCTGAACCTTGATAAGATGAAATATCTGAATTAAAAAGAATAAGTAGTTATCTTTGAGGTCCAAAGTTTAATATATTTTACTTAAAATGGATTAAAAACATTTTTTTTAGTATTTTATTGATCCAAAAGGGAAGTTACAGTTGTAGATCAAACAGAAAAAGAAAGCTGACTACTTCAATTGAACACTATTTCCAAACAAATATGATGGGGAAAAATGATGGAATGGAATTAATCCCTAAGTGTACAATGTCTAGTGTGGCCCTGCCCCCCGCCCCCACCTACATGATTTGTTAATACCTTAGACCAGTAAACATTGGGGTTGAACAATTATTTCAAACAGACTACATATTTGTAATTTCTAATAAACCAAATGTAGTTTGGTTTTTAAATTATATGTATTCCATGTATAAGTGATCCTTAATATACAAATCTGATATGCAGAGTTTCACCAGGATAGGGTATATAGATCTAGGAATTAATCAATATACAGGTCTAAAAATATATATTACCTGAAAGTTCTTTTAAAAATGTGATATTTATAACAAATTTTTATTATACCTCACATAAAAGAACTGTGTGTCTAAGAGAGTAATGAAGCTCATTTTCTGATCATGACTTCTTTTGTTTGTCTTTCAAACAAAAGAGAATAATAGCCTCAAGACTAAGTTCATATTTATGAAAAGTAAAGTTTAAGTGTTGTATAGTACCTGCCTGATAGCATTCCAATCTGAAATCCCCTTTTCCTATCCTAAAATGGAAAAATAGGACACTGCTTCTATAATAAGGAGTTGGATACTTTCAATTAAGCAAAAATAAGAAAAACATAGAGTGATCTGGAATATGACTTTAATATACTATATTGTACTGAAACATAAGACAAAGCTCTTCTAAAATAGGACCATAATATTTATCTTAGGTGAAATGTTCAGTATGAATTGTACAGTTCAATCAACACTCACAAATAATAATCATTTTTTAAAAGCAAAGGGGTTCCCTATCCAGAACCTTCTGAGGTAGGACATTACCACTAGAAAGGACAAGCAGACCAGACTGGAACAGCTAGAGCAAAAGAAGATACATCTTCAAAGAAAGATCATCAGGAAAAACCCAAAACAAAAATGGCAGTATGACTGGCTACTACAAGAATAAGCAACTTGTTCGCTGGGAAGCCATCAAAGCAAGCAATCAAGTTTCTTCAGGACAAACCCCACTCTAAGACTGAAACTCAAAGGGAACACATAAGCAGGCATGTAAGCTTGCTGGTGCCTATGTGGGTCTATTGATGAGTAGAAGAGGGGAAAAGGCAGCAATGAAGAAATGGGCTGAGTTCAACCATGTTCCACTGACTCCCATGGACCTGGAGATGAGAGAGAGAAGAAGGGCTGGTTGGTCCAATGTGTGGTGAGACCTGGGTACACCTGAGAACATGGACAAGGACATTGCCACAGAGGGCTAGAGCTAAGAGTGAAGCATCCAGCTGATATAAAGTGAGAGGGGTTGCACAAGAACACACAAAGTTGCAAATAGTACCCATTTGACCTAGCCTTGATGGCTTGAGAATCAGAATTAGACTACAGGAAGATAAAACAAACATTTTGACAAAGGAAACAAGGGTAAATTGCTAAAATTTTATGAACTTGACCTATACTCATGGAGGTGGTGGTGGTGGTTATGTGCCGTGAAGTCAGTTCCGACTCATAGTGACCCTGTACAGGGTTTCCGAGGCTGTAAATCTTTATGGGAACCGAAAACCTCATTTTCCTCCTGCAGAACAGCTGGTAGTTTCGAACTGCTGACCTTGAGGCTTGCAGCCCGATTTGTAACCACTACACTAGTGCTTATTGTATGGAGTCACTGTGCAGAGTTACGCTAGTAACTCTAAATACCAACAGACAGGGAAGGAGTATTCATATCTAGTATCAATGTTATCCCCTCTGTACACAGGGTAGATAGGAATGGGCAACTTACACATTGGCTACCTAAAATGATGGGGTGATAAAGGCATGAAGTGGCTGGCTTACAAGGTTTCAAGGGGGAGCTTAGTTTAAGAGTGTGTGGGGAAAGAAAGAGTCCCCACTAAATAGTTTTCATCTTGTCTAGATGGGTCTGGTTAAGAGACGGGAGTAAGACTCTTATGATTCAATAATGAGTGATTGTTATCATGACTAATTGCTATTCTCACAATTGTAAAGATAGAAGTTTTGTAATAAAAACAGGGGAGTACTGACAGAAAGGGGACTAGGACACAGAGCAGTTAAGTAACTTGCTAAAGGTCACATAGCTAGAAAATGGCCAAGCCCATTTTAGGACACAAGCTGTCTAGAATTAGAGGCTGCACACTTAGCTACAGCCCTGTACTGCTTCTCTTGATATCTGTAAGAGTCCTAGTTATAAAATCCATACATGTGATAAAATGGCGTTGAACTCTGCACACATATTGTACCAGTGTCTATTTCCTGGTTTTGATGTGGTACTATAGCGATGTAGGAGACACTGGGAAAGAGGCGAATGTGTATGCAGGACCTCTCTGAACTATATTTGCAAGTTCCTGTGAATCTATAATTGTTTCAAAATAAAAATGTCTTTAAATACAACAATAAAAAAAAAAAAAAAACACACCAAAAAAAACAGGGAGTAGTTAATCTTACAGGCCAGAAACAAACAACCCTAGGATCATCAAGGGAGAAGAGCACAAGCAGAATGAGAGACCTTATCCAGAGAAGCAGCGACACCAGAGATGGAGGGGGCAGAGATGGGGACATGGTGAGAGGGAGCAGATGAGAACTCTAGATTCAAGGAAAGTGAGTGGCTATGAGCTGGCGGCCAGAAGCCTGACTTGCAGAATGCGCCCTTTGGTGGTGTAAATTATTATATATGCCTGAGTGTTTTTTTTTAAAAAAAAGCTAAAGTGAATAGAGAGAAACACTGGTAACTGATGGTACATGGAGGGGATTATAATCATTGTAATGAAACAAGGTATATGCCTTGTTGAATGTAAAACTGATGATCTGCCCTGTAAACTTGTACTCAATCCACAATAAAAACCTTAAATAAAATTTTTTTAAAAAATTGGAAAAGAAAAGGGGTTATCATAAGGCTATCACATGATTCCAAAGATTTCATTAGAATCCAGGTCTGATATTTTTTGAAGTTTTTGGCTTTTTTTGGAAACTTTTTATTGTGAATCTATTGAAAGTTTACAGACAAGATTATCAGTTTTACATTCAGCAAAGCACACACTTTGTTTCATCTCAATGACTGCAATCCCCTCCCTGCAACAACAGTGATCCCACTTCCTCCCTGTGGTTCCTATGTCCATTCCACCCTTCCCATCCCTTCTCAACTTTGTCCTTAAGGAAAAGCTGTCTTTTTGATCTTGAATGATTGACCATTCCAAGGTGAGCATACCTTACTAGAGTTGTTATCCCCACATATAACTATCTACTGCTTGGTTAAAACTTGGACCATGAGTGTGAGTTCTGTTCCAGACTTGAGGCCAAGGGCCTCAGTTTCAGGTTCCTCTAGTTTCTTTCTGATCACCGAGTCAGTCTTTTTTTATACTATTGAGTTTTGTTCCACATGGCCTTCCAGTTTATTTGGATCTTCCAATATGATCAGAGCAGTGGGCAGTGGTAGCCAGGCACTATCTAGTTTTTCTGGTCTCAGAATCCTGTAGACTGCTATTCACATATTCCATTAGTCATCTGGACTACTTGAGACTAAGCATCTTCAATTTTCATCACTCTTCTTTTTCTTCGGCACATGGACAAATAGTTGTGCCTTAGATGACCACTCATGAGTTTTTAAGATCCCAGTTGCTACTCACAAAGTAGGACATAGAACATCATCTTTGGGGACTACAGTATGCCATATGACCATGATGTCCCTTAAATTATGGTACTGAGCTCCCAGAAACAGCAACACCCTGTGCCAAGATGTTTGATAATGTCTAAGAAGCTTTCATCATTTTGTCATTTGTATGCTTTCCCATAAGAATGCAGTGGTGCCTTATGATAAGCACTGGACTGCAAACCACATGTCTAAGGTCTGAGCCCAGCGGCCAGTGTACACGAGAAAGATGAGGCTTTCTGCTCCCTCAAAGACTTAAAGCCTAGGAAGCCCTATGCAAGGTTGCCATGAATTGGGACCAACTCAATGGTCCTAAAGAATAACAACAAATGCTTGCCCAAGGAGCACAGTGACTCTGTACAATAAGCACTAGACTGAAAAGACAAGGTCTGCAGTTCAAGTTCGTCAGCAACTCCACAGGAGATTTGAATCTTCTGAAAAGATTTAAAGCCTAGGAAACTCTATACAAGGTCACTATGAGTCAAAACCAACATGAGGGCACTTAACAACAACAACACTACATTCATGGTTGTGCTTGCAAAGGTAAATCCCCATAAACAAATATCCTCTGTCAAACTCTTATAAATCTGTGGGTATGCTCCCACTCTCCCTCCCATGCCTATTCAGCCTGGTTATCTGTCCACGTATCTACCCAAAGAACACTGTTGTGGCAGGGCTGTATATATGAGTATTTACTTCTGTTCCCTTTAATCCTTGCATTCCTCTCTGTGACTTCACCTATCTTCACCACTCTTTTGCCAACCTCCCTCTTGTATACTGTTTCCCTATCACCCGAGTTAACAAGTCTGCCCTCTAGCCAATGCATTATTCTCCCTTCCCTCCCATCCCTCCAAGTCTGACTTTCTATGTCAGATATAAGGAACTCTTACCTCTCACTGGCACCTTTATGAGTGATTCCTTATTTTAATCCCTACCATTAGCATCATTTGTATTCTTACAAGTCTAATTTTGCCAAGAATAAGAGTCAGGTAATAGAAGCACTCACCCACCTTCACTAACCAGCTCACTGTTGTCCGACTGCTTACAAGAGATGATCTTCTCCACTAGCTGGTTGTAGCTGCAGTTACCAACAGCTTTTACAATGTCATCAATCTAGAAAACAAATGACTGACTCACCGATTATGACAAGATATAATAAAAACAGTAATAAAAGAAACCCAATGCCATTCTTTAGGATTTTACTCTAATGCACTACTACATATAAAACTATTATTGTACTTATGAAGAAGAAAACCAGTGCTAAAATCAACATGTAACAGTTTTCGATTTGTTTAAAACTTACTATAACACACAATCAAAAATACTATTTTACTGTATTTCAATTATAAAAAAGATGAAAAAGGACTATTACATGTAACTTTATTTCGTAAGATGTTGTAAAGATGTGTTTAAGTGACTAAAATAAAAAGTAAACTAATATATGAGGAAACTAAGAAAATTTCAGCATTTTTTTACTCAGAAGTGATTCACATTTAAAGCGAGGCAAACCTAAAGTTTTAATTTATAGGCTTAATCAAGTTTTTTCCATTTTATTTATTTAGTTTCAAGCAAATTATAATGGAGATATGAGTAAAAATAACAAAACTTATTTTCCTTTAAAAAAAAAATCCTATTAATCAGGGACAGTAATTGCCTCATGATTCTTACTGAACCTTTTTTAAAAGTACAGTTGAATTCTACATCTTTAGGAAGTATATAGTCTAGAGTGAAAACAAAAATAAATAATGTGGTAGCTTTTTGTGCATTTGCATTGCAGTATAAGCATTCCATAGTATGAATATACCTTAATATATGGTTCAATCTTTGGCTTTGCTTTCAGTGTGGGCTAGGGCAAATAATGCTAGGAACACTCTATGGTTCATGCCTTTTCAAACTGCTGAGTCTTAGGATATTCTTATCCTCAACTTTACTAGATTACTCTAAACTGTTTTCCAAAGTAGATAGCCAGGACACATTTCTATCACTCAGGAAGAAAATATCCTACACTGTTTATTTTCTCCAATATTTAATAATATCAGACTTTTACATGTCAACCATTTTGATGGGTCTATCATGATATCTCCACCACTCATCTGTCAAATTGTCAGAATGTGGTGGCGTACATGTTGTTGTGATGCCAGAAGCTATGCCACTTGTATTTTAAATACCAGCAGTGTCACCCATGTTAGAAAGGTTTTAGCAGAGCTCCCAGACCAAGACCAACTAGGAAGAAGAGAGGCAAACTACGTCTCAAAGTTTAACCACTGAAAATCTTATGAACAGCAGCAGAATGTTGTCACATGTATTACCAGAAGATGAAAACATTATGAACAGCAATGAATAAGGAAGACCTGAGAATTATTGCACCTGAATTTTGATGTTGGTGAAAAATACTGAAAGTACCATGGACTGGAAGAATAAAGAATCTGTCTTGGAAGAAATACAGCCAGAATGCTCCTCAAAAGAGAGGGTGAGGAGACGTCATCTCATGCACTTTGGACACGTTATCAGAAGGCACCAGTTCCTTAAAAAGGCCATCATGCTTGGTAAAGTGGAGAGTCAGTGACAAAGCAGCAGACTTCCAATGAGATTGGATGATACATGGCTGCAACAAGGGGCTCACACATAGCAATGATTGTGAGGAGGATGGCACAGGACTGGCCAGTGCTTTAGTCTATTGTGCTTATTAAGATTGCTGAGTTGAATCAACCTGACTGCACCTAACAACATTCATCTAGCAGTTACCCACTCTTTCCTATTCTTTTAATTATTACTCTAAAAAAAAGCACTATTCAATAGAATTTTTGGCAATGACAGAAATATTTCAAATCTATGGGCCTAACAGTGGTCACTAGTCACAGGTGTCTACTGAGTAATAGTAATATGGCTACTGAAACTCTGAATCTAAATTTTTTATTTAAGTATAAATAGCCATCGTTGGCTATCATTTTTGACAGTGAAGCTCTAGAAATTATAACATCTACATCTAACCTAAGGAGCATGGTGGTTCTGTAGGATAAGCACTGTACTGTAAACCAAAGTCAGCAATTGGAGCTCACCAGCTGCCCTGTGGGAAAAAGATGAACTTTTATGCTCCTGCAAAGATTTATAGCCTTAGAAACGCTATACAGAGTGGCTAAGAGTTGGAACTGACTTCACAACCCTTAGAAAAACAACAACAATTTCTAACTTAACAAAGTCAGACATGAATACTCTCTTCTTGAACAGTTAATTACAGGCCCTAAAAATACTGCAATTCCATTTAACTCTCCTCTCAATTATGCTACTGTTTTCACATATGCGAATGTTCTTTTTAAAACCTCAAAAGATAATCTATTTTATACAGTCAACAATCATTTAGATTTACCCATACATTTGTCAAATCAGTTTCTCACCATTCACTCTTCCTTTCACCAAGAACACTTTAATGCTGACAAAAATATTTGTTTAGAATTTTCATTAATGACAGTTTACTGAAGGTACACTAACTTAAATTGCTGTTAAGTGCCATCAACTCAGTTCTGAATTATAGCAATCCTGTATTAGGGTTTCCGAGGAGCAGGTGGTGGGTTTAAATTGCTGACCTTGTGGTTTACAGTCAGTCCAGTGTTGATCCTACAACACCACACCACAAGTTCATCCTAAATTAACAATCTTAATCTGAAAAATGCCTTTGTTTTACTCTATTTTTTAATGATAATTTTGTTTGGAACAGAATTATACATTGGCATTTGTCTTCCTTCAGCAAGCTAAATATATAATTTCTCTTGTCATATGACCGTCACTGATACTAAAGAGTTATCAATAATAGGGAATATAACTTTTCAGTTACTGAATTTTTGTGCTTTCATCGAAAGAACTGCAGATAGTTATTTGTAAGAGAAGTTACTTACAAAATGTAAAATCAGAAAACAAAGAACTAGACAGTTCTGAAAGAAATTTCATACAGACATTATGGATTTTAAGCTTTTCTTCTTAGCTGCAAAATTTGTGTCACAAATTAAGTCAAATAGATATAAAGCAGAGCCCTCTGTCTAAACCAGAAAAGCCTGCTCTACATTAGATTATATCTCTTTCTTTAAGCACACTATTAATTCAACTGTTCACTAGACAGTATCTAGTTAGTCATATAATCCTAAGGCAGATCTCAGTTTAGATTTTAAGAACTGACTGCTCCTCAATCTAGACTACCCTGAATTGTCACCTGCCAAGATCCAACATGGCCTACTGGGCATAGTTAAGACTTTTCAGTGATATTCTCAGAGAAAGACTGTCAATAATGACATAAATGTCTTGTTGTTGTTATTAGGTGCCATCGAGCCGGTACCAACTCACAGCGACCTTATGCACAGCAGAATGAAACACTGCCCGACCTTATGATAAACTATTCTTCCATTACCCAGAATAGCAGGTGTTTTCATCAATGAACCCAAAACCAACTCACTGCTGTTGAGTTGACTCTGACTCATAATGGACCCTATAGGACAGGCTAGAACTGCTTCATAGGATATCTGAGGCTATACTCTTTATGGAAGCAGACTGCTTCATCTTTCTGCTTTGGAAAGGCTGGTGGACTTGAACCACTGAACTTTTGGTTAACAGTCCAATGCTTAATCCACTGTGGTACCAGGGCTCTATTCATCAACAGACAGGGCTGAAAAAAAATCATCAAATCCTTGCTGTTATGCGTTTACCTTCCCTGTATGCATGTATGTTGCATGCTTCATTTCATCAGTCAGTATTTATTGAGAACCTGCTATGTGCCAGGTATTATTCTAAGTACGGAGACTTAGTAGACCAATCCTCATAGAGCATATATGCTAATGGGAGATGACAACCAATCAGAAAAATAAATAAATAAGAATTCCTAATAATAAGTGCTAGAGAAAATAGTAAGTGCCAGTCAAAGGAGACAAAATGACTAGGGAAACGAGGGTGACTAATTTCAACAATTTGGTCAGGGAGGGCCTCTTTTAAAAGGTGGGATTTTGAGTACCCAGCAGCTCAGTCTCTCCCTGTCATCGTCTCTGCCTCCATCTCTGGCGCTGCTGCTTTTCTGGATAGGGTCCCACACTCTGCCCTTCTCCATTGATGGTCCCAGGGTCCTCCTTTCCTGGGCTGCAAGATCAATCACTCCCTTTCTTTTGTTACAAAACATCTACCTTTACATTTGCAATATTCACTATCATTCCTGATAACAATTATTCACTACTGAACCACAAGAGTTTATCCCCATCTCATTTCACCAGTCCCATCTAGACAGGTTGGAAACCACTCAGTGGAGAGTCTACCTTCCCCTGCACCCTCTGAAACTAAGCTCCTTCTTTAAAATTTATAAGCCAGTTACTTCATGCCTTTGTTGCACCCCCCCAACCCCCATTTTGGGTGGCCAATGTCTAAGTTGCCCATCCCTGTCAAGCCTGTGTAAAGAGGGGTTGGGAATGATCCTTGTTGTGAAGATTCCTTCCCTCTTTTAAGCTACTACATCCATAAGTCTAGGTCAAGTTCATCAAATTATAGCAGATTACACTCTTTTTCTTCTTCTTTTTTCCTCTAGTCTAGTTCTGATCATCCAGCCATTGAAGCTAGATCAATGGGTACTATCTGAAAGTATGGGCGTTCTTGTGCATCTCCCCTCACTTCACATCAGCTGGATGCTTCACTCTCAGCTCTAGTCCTCTGTGACTATGTCTCTGTCAATGGGCTCAGGAATCCCCAGGTCTTGCTATACTGCTGGCCACCCAGGTCACGATCCAAGTTGACAGGAGTGTATTGGATGTGGTCAGACTTAGCTCACAGCTTCATTGCTGTTTTTCCCCCACTTCCCCATATTGGTGGACCAACGTGGTCACCAGCAAGATTATATGCCTGCTCGTGTAGTCCCTTTGAGTTTCAGTAGTGGAAGGGGGTTTGCCCTGAGGGGACTTGCTTGCTTGCTTTGATGGCTCTCCAGTGAACAACTTGCCTGTTCTTGTAGTAGCCAATCAGACTGCCGTTATTGTTTTTGATTTTCCCTGCTGGTCTTTCTTTCAAGAAGTATCTTCTGTTCCTCTAGCTGCTCCAGGTTAGTCAGAAGATTCTGGATGGGGATCAGAGTTCCACTACTGTCTTATGCAATGCAAAGGCTCCACAAGAATCCTCTTTGACTGGGCAAGTTATAGCCCCATTTAGGTATTCCAATCAGTTATAGGTTGAAGATGGACTTACAGGCTTTCTATAGTGATGTTTCTGGCTATTCCTTTCTCTCCCCCTCAAGTGTCTATTTTACAATAGTAGGCAAGGGAAACTGAGATTCCTAAGACAGTCAAATATCTTAACATTGTTTCCCTTCTTTTACCTATTCAAACCATGCCTCAATCCCTGTATCCCAGAGCCCTGTTGTTCAAAGGTTGAGCATACATCACTATTCACCTCTGTCCCACTCAGCCCATGAAAATCTGCCTAAATGTTCTCCCATCTGCCTTGTTCTTCCAGTCCCCTCCCCCTTCTTATGTATTGCCTCGAGGGACCCTATCCAGAGAAGCAGCGACACCAGAGATGGAGGCAGAGACAATGACATAGAGAGATGGAGTTGCTGGGGACTCTAGACTCAAGGAGGGAGAGGGGCTGTGTGCTGATGGCTGGGGGCGTTGGCTGTGCAGGGTATACCCTTTGGTTGTTTGAATGGTTATATATTCCTGAGTGCTTCGGTGTACACACACAAAAAAAGAGGGATTGGAAGCCAATGCTGTTGAATGATGATGCACGGAGAGGATTGAAATCATTGCACTGAAACAAAATATGACTAGAATGAATGTAAAGCTGATGCTCTCCCAAGTAAACTATCACTCAATTCATAATAAAAACTTACATATATATATATAAAGATGACATTTGAGCTAAAGCCTGCATAATGAAGTGTGAAGACCTGGGAGAACAACAAAACTTTAGGGCGAGAGAACAGTGTTCCCTGGTTGGGAGAATAACCAGTGCAAAAGCCCTGAGACAGGAATGAGCTTGATATGCAGAACAGAAAATTAGCTAGTGCTCCTGAAGAGTAGTAAAAAAGTAGGAAACTTATGAGACAAAGTTGGAGATTTTGGCAGAATCTAGGTTACGCCGGATGTCGCAAACACCCTAGAGCGTATTTTGTACTGTATTTCGATCACTGGACACTTTTAAGGAAGAAAAAAGAGCACATAGATAAAACAGGAAGGTTTATTTTACTAAGAATCACTCGAGTGCCAAAACAATCCAAAGGGGGAAAGAAAAGTCTTGGCAACAGTGCTAGGACAAGTGGATATTTACATGCAAAAAATGAAGTTGAATCCTTTACTCATTGTTGTTAAGTGCTGTGGAATCAGATCCAACTCATAGCAACCCCATATGGAGTTTTTGAGGAACGGTTGGTGATTTTGAACTATCGACCTTGTAGTTCAAACCCACCTTTCAGTCCAGTACTTTTTCTATAGTGTCTCACCAGGACTCATACCATGTGTACTCATATCGTACACAAAAATTAACTCAAAAGGGATCATATGTCTAAATGTCATAATTAAATCCACAAAATGCTTAAAAGAAACTATAAACTTATGGCTTTATTGCTCCTAAGATATGACAGCCAAAGTACAAATAATAAAAGGAAAAAAACCAAAACAATAAATAAGACATTTACATTAAAAAAAACAAAAAACTACAGAATGACCCACCACCACCAAAGAAGATAAAGAAATGCTTAAGACAAGAATTAAGAGCAGGGAGTGGAGTGTGTCCTTTGGACCTGTGGTCCCTGCACTGTGAAGCATCTAGGTCCAGGCAAAGCTTGATGCTAAGACACGTGGAGATCTCTAAGGAATACTGAGCTTATAGTTGCTGAAAGGAGACTACGAATCTTTCCACAGAACTGACAGAAAAAGACATCTCCTATAGCTGGCACTCTGGATTTGGACACCTAGCCTCTTAAACTATGAGAGAATAAATTTGTGTATTTGTTAATGTGGTTGTTAAGTGTAATCAAGTTGGTATTGACTTATAGTGACTCTATGCACAGCAGAATGAAGTACTGCCCAATCCTGTACCAACCTCACAATCTTTGCTATGCTTCAGCCCATGGCTGCTGTCACTATGCAAATCTATCTAGTTGGTGGGGTGGGAATGGGGGGGGGCAGGGGCTGGTATGGTTCCTCTTTTTCTCCAGCCCTACTCTTTACCAAACATGATGTCCTTCTCCAGGGACTGGTCACTCCTGATAATATGTCCAAAGTATGAGAGACAAAGTCTAGCCATCCTAGCTTTCAAAGAGTATTCCGGCTGTACTTCTTCCAAAGCAGATCTGTTGTTTTTTTGGCAGTTCATGGCACTTTTAATATTCCTGTCCTTTGTCTTCCTCCAATCCTGATGCCACATTCTTCTTCATAAAAATCCAGCTTCTCAGATTTATGTGTTCAGCACACAGACTGGTTAAGTATGGAGAAAGAATACAACTCTGGTATACAACTTTCCTATTTTAAGCCATTCAGTCAGTGTTCCCTTGTCCTGTTCAAACAACTGCCTCTTAGTCGTATGTATATACAGGTTCTTCATGAGCACAATTAAGTGTTCTGGAATTACTTATCAATGTTGTCCATGATCCACATAATTGAAAGCCTTTGTATAGTCAATAAAGCACAAGTAAACATCTTTCTGGTATCTTCTGCTTTTAGCCAAGATCCATAAGACACTGGCAATGATATATCTCTTACTCCATGTCCTTGTCTGAATCCATCTTGAACTTGTGGCAGTTTTCTGTCAATATACTTTTACAGTCATTTTAAAATTTTCTCAGCAAAATTTTTACTTGCATGCAATATTAATGATATTGTCTAATGATTTCCAAATTCCACTGGGTTACCTCTCTTTGGAATGAGAATATGGATCTCTTCCAATCAGTTAGCCAGGTAACTGTCTACATTTAAAAAGACAGTTCATCGTAAGTGTTGGTGAGGCTATGGGGAAACTGGAATCTCACTCACTGTTGGTTGAAATGTAAAATGGTACAACCACTTTGAGAAACAGTTGGGAAATTTCTCAAAAAAGCCTACACATAGAATTACCACAGGATTCAGCAATTCTACTCCTAGGTATTTATCCAAAAGAAATGAAAACTTTATAATCAATAAAAAACTCTAAATATTTAGGCATAAATTTAACATAACATGTATTGGATTTTATGCTTAAAAGTATAAGTGTTGATGAAAGAAAGGAAAGGAATCAATGAAGTTCTAAAAATAGGAAGGCATATTGTATTCATTGATGGGAAGGTTCAACATAGCAAAGATAACTTCTCCCCAAATTGATAAAGGTCTAATGCAATTCTATCAAATACCAGCAAGATTTTTTTTTTTAGAGATGGATAAGATGATTCTAAAATTTATAAAGCAAAGGAAATAGTTTAAAAAAATTTGCAAAAGAAAGAAAAATCCATCCGTCTGATTTTAAGATTTATATAGTTAACAGCAATCAAGACTATGTTATATTGGCAAAGGACAAGACAAAGCAAGACATGGGACAGAATACAGAACCCAGAAATAGATCTACACAGATGTTAGATGATTTTGACATAGAAGCAAAAGACATTCAATGGAGGTGAAACATGTGGACATCAAAACTTGATCTACAAGACTAAGACTCAATGGGAATACACGCTCTGATTGGTGACCACGTTCGTCACTGATATGGGGAAGTGAGGGAAAAACAGCAATGAAGCTGCGAGCTAAGCCGTACAACGTTTAATAGACTCCTGTGAACCTGGGTGGAGACCTGGTTAGCCAGCAGCATGGCAAGACCTGGGGACTCTTGGGCCCAGAGTCAGTGACATAGCCATAGAGGACTAGAATGGAGAGTGAAACATCCAGCTGATAAGAAGAGAGGGTATATGCACAAGAACACCCACACTTGCAGATAATACCCACTTGACCTGGCTTCAAAGGCTGGATGATCAGAGCTCAACTAGAAGAAGAAAGAAGAGGAAAAAAAGAATAATCTGATACTATTTGATGAACTTGACCTACACCTATGGATGCAGTAGCTCAAAAGAGGGAACAAATCTTTACAGAAAGGATCATTCCCACCCCCTCTATACACAAGAGTAGACAGGGATGGGCAACTTGGACATTGGCTACCCAAAATGGGGGCTACAAAGGCAAGAAGTGACTGGCTTTCAAGGTTTCAAGAGGGAACCTAGATCCAGAGGATGTGGAGGAAGGTAGGACCTCCTCTGAGTAGTATCCAATCTGTCTAGGCGGGACTGATGAAAGGAAATGCAGATAGGTCTCTTGTGATACAATAGTGAATAACTGTTATCAGGACTGATTGTGAGAGTTGGAAATGTAAAGGTAGATGTTTTGTAGCAAGGAGGGGAGTGATTAACTTTGTAGTCTAGGAGCAGAGGTTCCTGGGACCATCAAGGGAGAAGAGCAGAGAGCAGGATCCTACCCAGAGAAGCAGTGATGCCAGAGATGGAGGCAGAGATGATGACGTGGAGAGATGGAGCAGCTGGAGACTTTAAACCCAGAGAGGGAGAGGGGCTATGTGCTGACAACCGTGGGGCAGGCTTGTAGGGTATACCCTTTGCATGGAGGGGATTGTAACCATGGCAATGAAATGATATACGATACGATGAATGTAAAACTAATGTTCTCCCATTTAAACTATCACATAATTCACAATTAAAAAAAAAAAAAACTTGATCTATCCCTTATACCGTATGAAAAAATTAACTGAAAATAGATCATGGACTTAAATGCAAAATACAAAACTATAAAATAATTGTTGTTGTCATGTGCAATCTAGTCAGTTCTGACCCATACGACCCTATACAGGGTTTCCGAGGAGTGACTGGTGAGCTTGAACTGCTAACCTTGCAGTTCAAACGGCTTTGCAGTCTGGCACATTAACCCACAGTGCCACAACAGGACTCCTATAAAATAATTAGGAGGATGTAAAAATAAACTACATCTTAAACACAGATGGAACTTAAAGATATTATGCTGAATGAAATAAATCAATCACAAAAGGCCAAATACTATATGACCTCACTTATATAAGATGACAAGCACAGGTAAATGTATAGATACCAAAGTTTGCTAGTGGTTACCAGGGGTAGAAGACATGAGGGTATCGCTTATGGAAGACTGGATTTTGGGTTACAGTGATGGGAAAATCACATTCCTTAAGGGTAAGTTTACATACCTGATTAATGTAATTGCTGTACAGAAGTTATACATTTGTAAAAAGTTGAACTGGCAAAAGTTGTGCAACAAGATATATTTACAATAACAATCAAAAAAGAAAAAAAAAAGGCTGCTAAGGCTGGTATGTACAATCAAATATTTCATGGGGTTTGGTTCCTTGGTTTGAAGCTTTCAGTTAATTGGTCATCCCAGTTAACTGGTCTAATATTGTGGTTAGTGAGTCTGTTCTACCTCCTAGTTTGCTATATAATACTGGGGCAGCGTCCCTTAAACAAACAATAAATAAGGAGGATTCGGATGCAGACGGTGCAGACCCGGTCAGGAGGTCAAGACCCTGTGGGCCCAAGCGTTGTTGACCGTCCAAACCATAGGCTCTGAGGATCAGACTTTAGCTACCTAGTAGACATAGCAAACTGTCCCCCATCTGATTATTCAGTAATGCTTGTTAGTAATCTCATACATGAGCCCTGGATATCCACAGACAAATGTAAAAACCTTCCCTAAAAGCCGAGACTGTAAATTCCAAAAAGGCAAGTCCCCCCCCCACATCCAAAAAAAAAGCTAAAGAGGATAGAGAGAAACACTGTTAACTGATGATATATGGAGGGGATAATAATCAATGTAATGAAACAAGCTATATGAATGGTTGAATGTGAAGCTGATGATGTGCCCTGTAAACTTTCACTCAATCCAAAATAAAAACATTTAATAAAGAAAAAAAAAACAAAAAAAACTGGGGTGTGGGGGTGTGGGTGGTCTTAAAAACTTGCAAGCAGCCATCCAAGGCCACTTGCACAATTGGTCTCTAGAACAACAAAGGATGAAGGATAGTCAGCAGGACTAGGAGGAAATGGAATGTGTGGTTAATTGTCTCCATGGACACTACATGTCCAGAAGTGCTGCATGGTGCCCAGCTACCATTACTAACATTTTGATAAAGAACTCCTTAGAGAAATCCTGATTAAGAGGGAGAAAAATGCAGACCAGAATTTCAAATTCTCATAGAACCCAAACTTTCTAGAGCCAAGAGGTTGAGTGAACCCATGAAACTATTGCCCTGAGACAATCTTTATACCAAAAATATCTCAAGTCTTCTTGTTACTGTTTTTGAGTGCCTTCGAATCGGTTCCGACTCACAGTGATCCTGTATAGGGTTTCTGAGCTGCAGTTGGTATGCCTGAACCTCCGACCTTTCAGTTCAAACTGACCTTGAAGTAAAAAGCACATTAGCCCACAGAGCCACACCAGGACTCCTAAATCCTCTTAGAGCCAAACAGTGGGTTTGCTTAATTAGTGAAAGAATGCCTGTCTGCCTGGATCATTGTGTTCTTCTAAGGTCTAACTAAATGGGATTGAATTGACAATAATTAAAAAAATTGAATGAGTGTTGTAGGGGGAAGTAAATTTATGTTAATGTGGGAGGAACAATTCAGAAAAGGTGGATGAGAATAGCTACACACTTCACAGAATGTAATCAATGTCATGAAATTGTATTTGTAGAAATTTTTTAGTGTATCTCCTGATGTGTATAGTCTCAACAATGAAATGTATATTACATTTACATACAAGTTTTTATATGACCATAACTTTACATTTCTCTGGGATAATTGTCCAACAGTACAATTGCTGGTTTATATGATGTCTGCATATGTAGTCTCTAAGAAATTACCAAACTATTTTCTACTGTACCTACCAGGAGTTTTTATTTTCATTAGCAATGCTAATGATTCAGTTTATATGTTTCCTTGCCAGCATTTGGTATTGTAACTATTTTTCATTGTAGTTATTCTGATAGTTGTAATAGTGATATCTCATTGTGGTTATAAATGTGCTTTAATTTGATGGCTTGTATATGATATACGAAGGATTCCTTGTAGGTTACAAGTTGGACTCATAACCGAAGGTCAACAGTTTGAATCCACCAGCCACTCCATGGGAGAAAGATGAGGCTTTCTGCTCCTGTAAAGATTTATAGCCTTGGAAACCATATATAAGGTAACAACGAGTTGGAACCAACTCAACAGCACATTATTACCACCATCACCATATCATATACAAGGAGACTCCAAAATGTTTGTGGAAAACTCCATTATCTTTTAATTCCATTTTTCCCTGAACTTTTTAAATCCCTCTCGTGTTTTATATATTATGACATATTTGA
>NW_006408522.1:12371447-12384728 GCF_000296735.1 Chrysochloris asiatica
GAAACCCTGTACAGGGTCACTATGGGTCGGAACCGACTCGACGGCACTTAACAACAACAACAACATGTACCAGGTCTGGATTGTGAACCACAATTTGGTGGTTGGTGGTTGGAGTCCACCAGCTGCTGCGCAGGAAAAAGATGAGGCTTTTTGCTCCTACAAAGATTTACAACCTCAGGAACCCTATACAGTAATTAACAACAAAAACAATAGTAAAAGAAATCTTATTAGAAAATGGGCAAAAGACATGAAGAGATATTTCACTGAACAGGATATACAAGTGATAAATAAGTAGCACATAGAAGAGATGTTCAACATCATTAGCTAAATGCTTACAGTGCTTTATCCATAATAACAAAAAAACCAGGAATAGTTCAGATGTTCTTCAGTTGGTTAATGGTTAAACTATGTGCAGTGAAATGAACTGCTTCATATAGCACTTCAACTCATAGTCTTTGTAACTCCCAGTAACTTCTTTTTTCTTTATGGGTCTAGGTAAGAGAAGGTGGAAGAAAATGCTGATAGTGTTTTATGATTCAGTTGTGAGTGCTAACAGGACAAATTGTGATTGCAAAGTCTTGGAACTCTAACTTGTGTTTAAAATGAGCCATCTCAGAAGCAGGATGTGGGATCTCACGACCATCAAGTAAGAAGGCCAGGAGTGGAGTGTATCCTTTGGATTCCAAAATCCCTGCACACTGAACCTCCTTGGCCAGAAACAGAACACTGTGACACTGGAGGAGCAGCAGCAGAACCAAGAGTTATGCACCACAGACAGTGGGTTTCCCGGCCCGTGGAGCAAGTAAAGCTGAGGGTCTTTGGGCAGGAGATGCACTTGTGGAGGCACTTAATGAGGGAGCTACGTTTGCTGACTCATGGAACTCGAGCTAAGTACCTTCTGGCTGAGGTTTATAGCATAATGGAGTGACCCTTGGACATTTATCAGCAGTACTAAAAGAGCTTTGGACATTGCTGGAGCAGGCCAGAAGCCAAGAATCGCATGGCTGAGAGGCAAAGGACCAGAGAGAGGCCTGCCTGACAACATGGCTGGGAAGAGAGTGTCCTAACTGAGAGAACTGTGCTCTGAACATTTCTAATCCTGAATTGTAACCTGCTAACTTCCTTAATAAGCCCCATAACTGTGAGTATGATGTCTGCGTTCACTGTAGCCATTGCAATGAATTATCAAACTCAGCTGAGTAGAGTGTGCTGTGGGAGGGATAACTGATGTCAGTTTTTGCACTATGGCAAATCTAAGTCATAGACTACTACTTAGAAATAAAAAAGGAGTAAACTATGTATACATACGCCTGGTGAATCCAGAGAATTATTATGAAAGGATTTAAAAAAAAACAACAAAAGGATTTGTTGTTGCTGTTAGGTGCCATCGAGTCGGTACCGACTCAAAGCGACCCTAAGAACAACAGAAACACTGCCTGGTCCTAGGCCAACTTCACAAATGTTGCCATGCTTGAGCCCATTAATGCTGCCGCTTTGCCAATCCATCTCGCTGGGGGTCTTCCTCTTTTTCTCTGACCCTCACCTTACCAAACATGATATCCTTCTCCAGCGACTGGTCGCTCCTAACAATATGTCAGAAGTATGAGAGATGAAGTCTGGCCATCCTGGCCTCCAAGGAGCACTCTGGCTTCACCTCTTCCAACACAGACCTGTTGGTTCTTTTGGCAGCCCATGGTACTTTCTATATTTTCCTCAACACCATAACTCAGAAGCATCGATTCTTCTACAATCTTCCTTATTCACAGTCCAGCTTTTGCATGCATATGAGGTAATTGAAAATACCATGGCTTGGGGCAGGCACACCTTAGTCCTGAAGCTGACTTCTTTGCTTTTCAACACTTTAAAAAAGGTTTTGTGCAGCAGATTTAGCCTAATGCAATACGTCATTTAATTTCTTGACTGCTGTTTCCATGAGTGTTGATAGTTGATCCAAGAAGAATGAAGTCCTTGACAACTTCAGTCTTTTCTCCGTTGATAAGAATACTGTTTATTGGTCCAGTGGTGAGGATTTTTGTTTTCTTTTCATTGAGATGCAATCCATACCAAAGGCTGTGGTCTTTGATCTTCATTAGTAAGTATTTTAAGTCCTCTTCTGTTTTGTTGTAATGCTATTGATTATTTGCATGTTTTTAATTAAACTTTATTTTGAGATCATTATAGAATCACATGTACTTGTAGGAAATTAAATGACCCCTTGTATCTTTTACCCCAGTGGTAATATTTTACAAAGTAGGGAATATCACAATGAGAATATAAAAATTGATTCAGTCATAACTCAAACCATTCCTCTTCAATTTGTCATTCCCGGCATAGTAAATCATGTGGTTGTTAGATTCAAAATGGCCAACAGCAGTCCATTTCAGCTCACTGATGCCTAAGACATCGATGTTTATGCGCTCCATTTCATTTTTGGCAATTTCTAATTTTCCTAGATTCATACTTCATACATTCCATGTTCTGATTTTCAACGGATTTTTACAGCTGTTTCTCTTCATTTTGAGTTGTGCCCCATCAGCAAATGAAGGTCCCACGGGCTTTACTCCATTCGCATCCTCATGGACAACTCTACTTTGAGGAGGCAGCTTTTCCCCAGTTGCATTTTGAGTGCCTTCCAAGCCGTAGGGCTCATTTTCCAGCACCATATCTGACAGTATTTCTCTGCTATTCATAAGGTTTTTAGTGACTAAATATTCGGATGCAGTTTGTCACTCCTTCTTCCTAGTCTGTCTTCATCTGGAAGCTCATCTGAAACCTGTCCACCATGGGTGACCCTGCTGGTATTTAAGATACCAGTGGCATAGCTTCCAGAATCACAGCAAATCACAAGCCACCACAGTACAACAAACTGATAGAGGAATGGTGGATACAAAAGGATGTATCTACATACAGTATAATTTCATTATGTAACATTCTTGAAATGACATCATTACAGAAACGGGTATGAAGAGTAATAGATATCAGGGACTAAGGAGAGGGTGGAGGCAGGAGGAAATTGAGTGTGGCTATAAAAAGGCAATATGACAGATTCTGGTGTAGACAAATGTTTGAGTCATGACTGAATCAATTTAAATATTCTCATTGTGATATTCCCTAGTTTGTAAGAAACTACCACTGGGGTAACTGAGTAAAAGATACAAGGGGTCATATTACTTCCTTCAATTTTGAATCTATAATGATCTCAAAAAAAAGTTTAATTAAAAACATGCAAATAATCTATAATAACATTACAACAAAACAGAAGATAAAAAGAGATCAATGGAACTAAGATTCTAGCCTATCTAAGAAGTTAGTATATGCTAAAGGAATTATTTCTTCCTTCTGTCCTTTCAGTTCTACCTTTCTCTGATCTACTGTATTTGTATGCTCCAGTGACTGCAGCAACTAGGATCCTTGTTCTCTAGTTTTGAGTTGGATTTGGCTGATGGAAGCTATAGACAGGGCAACAGAGAATAGGAAGAATGAAAAGTCAGATTATTTATTTACCTCCACTTTTCCCCTGCTGGACCACAGCTGGAGAGTAAGTACATTTTTATATAAAAACTACACTCCAGTCAAGCAGCCTATTCCTTAGCAATAGCTCTTGCTGGGTTCTACTTCCTTGCCTGGTTCCCTCAGTGTTAAGTGTAAGTAGCAAAAGATATTTAAGTACAGAAACATTTACTTGTAGTTTTCCATTTTATCCAATGTATTCCCTGAATTCTAAAAGTGAATGAATCCTGTTGCTGACTCTAGAATGCTTCACCATCCCTTGCTTGTTTCCTTAACTCCAACCACATCTTTTCCTGAAACTTCCTTCAGTTATCCTTGGATGTACCATTTACTTCTTGCCAGGATACTGATGTATTTGTCTAGTGAAAAAATATGTAATCCTAGACTAGTAAATATCAAGGATTTTGGTACTGTCACTTTGTTATTGTACATATGGAAATGTATAGTTCAAGTGATGAGAATTTGGGGTGATTGTTTTTGTAAATGTTTGAGTAATAATCTCTTTTCAAAGGACAGAACTACATATCAGAAAATATAAATCCAGATTAATTAGACAAATTAATAAATCACAAATAGTTGTGTACTGATATAATTTAATTTTTTCTACTTACCTGAGGGTCCACCAACCACCCATGGTACAATGGAATATCAAGAAGATCAAATACTATGCATTCTGGTGTATATTCAAAGACTCGAACACCAGTAAATTTTACATTTACGTCCAGACCTGTCTGCAGTTTGTGCAAAATTGCCATAGCATCACTCATATTCTGAAAACAGAGGAAGATCAGAAAAACCACAATGACTTTTAATTTTTCATTTTATCCTACCTAATCATTTTTTCAATAAAATTTTCCTAAGTACTTACTATATGTTTGTCACTACCCTGAACTCTAAAGATGTAACAGTGAATAAAACAAAGTCACTCTTCTCACAGAACTTACATTCTACAAAGGGAGACAAATATCATATAAATGCCAAGTACTGATAAGAAAAATTGAACAGAATGAGGACATGCAAAGTGACAAGGGACCAATTTTAGACCAGGAAATCTCTACAATCAGAAATCTAACTGGTAGAGAGGAATACCTCTTTGAAAACAGCATCTAACAGAAACCAGCGACACATTAAACCTTAAGAAACTCCAGGGGAAATAGCCTTCCAGACAAAGTGGAAATCAAAATGGTTCCACTGATTTCAATAAGGAATTAAATACATTTAATAAATAAATAATATAAATTCACTCTTGTCACTTTCTACTTATAAAATATCATTTACTGGTTTTATATATTGGAGTGTCATATAAGATTTTAATTGAAAAAGGGTTTCTCTTGTTAAACATGCTTGAAAAACATGTTTTAAGCTGTAAAATCACTCAATTAAGTTTATTCAGCCTACCAACTTGGCTTTAGCTATAAATTTCCTACCTTAATTGTATAAGTATGTAAAGCCTGTCTTATAGTATGTTGACTTTTCAATTCTATTAGAACTAGATATTGAAATCTGAATGCTGAAATTCAAGAAATTCTACAATACTGATAGGAGTTTTGCTTTCCTTTAATCAATTTGGTACTGTTCAACGCATGTATGAAATGTTGCCTTGAAAGCAAATATGAAGGGTCCAATGAAGTCTATTTTTAGCTTGGACGTTACTTCTTTCCACTATAGGAAGCTGATTACTTCATGCCTCTTATTGCCACGGAAAAGAAAATTGAATTCTGCTCTTTGTCCTAGTTCCAATACTGTTAAGTCTAGTTACCCCTAATAAGAACAGGTTCTTTGAAAATCATGCCAAAAAATTAGGATACATTGAAGCTAGGAAACAATGGAATTTGGCCTAATAGCATGTATTAGACATCACTAGTTCAACTTTCCCCTAAACATAATTTAACTAGAAAATATAAATAAAAGGAGAAAAGTTGTTGCTAAGTGCCATTGAGTCAGTTCCGACTCATAGCAACCCTGTGCAGGGTTTCCAAGGAGTGGCTGCTGAGTTTGAACCACCAACCTTGTGGTTCAAACCGACCTTGCAGTCCAATGCTTTATCCCACAGCACCACACCAGGACTCCTCAGTTATAAAATATAAATAAAAGAAAAAAAAATGAGTTAATGACACATTCATTTGAAAGTCAATTTTTCAAAATACCAGATTATCATTCTATATAGATCTGTAGAAGGATATCTATGTATCATTCTAGACAGCAAACAAATATTTGCTCATATAGACCAGGGATCTGCAAAGTAAGACTTGGAGGCCAAATCTAGCCTGTGAACTAAGAATGGTTTTTATATTTTTAAAGCGTTAAAAAAAAGGAAACAAAAAATATGCAATAAAGACCATCATACTGCCCACAAAGCCGAAACTATCTGCTTCCTTACAAAAACCATCTGCTAACCGCTAATAAAGACCAATGACTATATCCACAAGTTAACAGAAATTGTGCTTATTACCTGCTCATAGTTTAACCGCTGAATTTCTGAAATTTCTTTTGGTTTTGCATCAAGCATGTAATCTCCTGTAAAGAGAAATTGTATAATTTCTTTTTTTTTTTTTAAGCAATTTTTTCTGATTATAAGAGTAATTATATCTTAATTATAATTTTTCAGTCATTCAGCAATAGGTGACATATAAAATTGATTATCTAATCTACCCTGAAAAAATTTATGTTAATGTTTGCTACAGTTATCATACACTTCCTTGATACTATAATACTTTTGCAGTTTTCTTTCCTTTCCACTTTATGATATACTTGAGCATCCATGTTACTGCATATATATTGTTGTTAAGTGCCATCAAATCGGTTCCAAATCACAGTGACCCTATATAGGGTTTCCAAGGCTTTAAATCTTCATGAGAGTGGAAGGTCTCATCTTTCTCCCATACTACATATATAATTCTCATTTTTAATGGCTATACAGTATTTCATATGTTGTTGTGTTGTTAAGTGCTGTCAAGTTGGTTCTGACTCATAGAGATTCTGTATAGGGTTTATGAGGAGCAGCTGGTGAGTTTGAACTGCCGACCTTGCAGTTCAAAACAACTTTACACTTCAGTGCTTACCCTACAGAGCCACACCAGGACTCTATATGACTAAATTCATTAGTGAATAGACCATCAATATTTTACTAAGCTAAACAATCCTATAACTAATATCCTTATATCTTTGCAGATTTGTGAAGTGTTTTTATAGGTTAAGTTCTTAAAACTTCTACTTGGTGATTATGTAATTAATGTCCCATGATGTGAGCAATCAATTTTAAAGAGAATAGGGTGGGATGCAACATTGTCACTCAGGTCCGGGCCCTGATATGATATAAGAGGACTTTCCCTGGGGTATGGCTTGGCTTGCATCCCCTTTTGTCTTATAATACATATAAGGCAAGAGAAGCAAATAGAGATCAAAGGATTTCAGTAGCACTAAGAAAGAAGAGCTGTGACTGTAGCACATCCTTTGAAACTGGGGTCCTTGTGCTGAGAACCTCCAAGACCCAGGAGAAGACTGATGCCAAGATATAGCTCTCTAAGGAACATGGGGCCGATAGGAGTTGAAAGGAGACAAGGACCTCTCCAGAGCTGACAGAAAGAAAATCTTCCCCTAGAGCCACCACTCTGAATCTGGAATCCAGTCTCCTAAATTGTGAGAGAATAAATTTCTGTTTGTTAAAGTTATGCACATAGCTCCACTTGAGGTATTTCTGTTGTAGCAGCACTAGATAATTAAGACATTATCTCTTAAGAATATGCAAATATGCACATAAATTGTCTTCATGTAATATTATTTGCCTTTTATTTAAATGTTTAAACTTTGAATCTATCTGAATTTATTTAGTAGAAACAGTAAGGTCAGGATCTAGCTTATCACCCAACCTGTTACAAGATTAGTAACTTGATGAAATTGCTTTTAATATAACATTTATTTCTTACTTCAAAAAAAATTCTAGACTTTATCAAGTATTCTCTTAAGCTTTCCAACTCTGATAACAAAGTAATTCCTATAAATATCAATATATTATTATTAATGCTTTCAATGAGAACTTTTAGATAACAAACCTAATTAACTATGACTTTGTGTTCCATAGGTACAAGAACTCCAAAAGCATTCAATTAATTGATTTATGGAAATATATAAGCAAATTCATTTGGCAAATGTTTTTGCGTCTATGTTGTTATTGAATGCTGTCTAGTCAATTCCAACTCATAGAGACCCTGTATAGGGTTTCCAAGGAGGAGCTGGTGACTTTAAACTGCCCACCTTATGGTTCCATTATATATTCTATACGTTGAGTTTTGATACAGTATGTGACTAAAAACTATGCTTTATTTTGGTAAATGCTATATATTATTTATTCAAATAATCGAGTGCATAATTGCTATACTAATGTCCTATATTTAAGTTCTGCATTTATCCTAACAAAAAACTATAAATTATCCTCTAACTATGGTGTAGTGCTATAGGATAAGCACTGGATGGCAAGGTTGGTTTGAACTGCAAAGTTGGCGGTTCAACACACTAGCAGTTCCTCAGAAACTCTATACAGGGTCACTGTGAGTCAGAACTGGCTCAACGACACTTAACAACAACACACCTTTAGTAGGGTTAGGATGGAGAATATTACATTTGTTGTTGTTAGGTTATGATTCATAGCAATCCTACCCACAATAGAAGTAAACACTGTCCAGTAATTCACCATCCTCACAACTGTTGCTATGCTTTAGGTAAATGCTGCTGCCACAGTGCCAATCCATCTTATTGAGGGTCTGCCTCTTTTTTGTTGACCCTCCACTTTAACAAGTATAAAGTCCTTCTTCAGAGACTGGTCCCTCCTGATAATAAGTCTGAAGTATGTGAGACAGTCTAGCCATTCATGTTTCCAAGGAGCATTCTGATTGTACCTCTTCCAACACAGTGTTCTTCTGGTAGTCCATGGGTACTGTTAATACTCTTCTCCAACACAACTCAAATGCATCAATTCCTCTACAGTCTGCCTTATCCATTGTACAACATTCACATGCATATGAGGTTACTGAAAATACCATGGCTTGGGTCAGGTACATCTTTGTCCTCAAACTGACATCTTTGCCCTTGAACACTTTAAAGAGGTCTTGTGCAGCAGATCTGCCCAATGAAATATGTTGAGTTCTTGACTGCTGCTTCCATGAGTGTTGATAGTGGATCCAAGCAAAATGATGTTTTTGACAACATCAATCTTTCCTTCATTTATTATGATGTTTATTGATCTAGTGGTGAGGATTTTTGCATTCTTTACATTGAGGCGAAACCCATACTGAAGGCTGTGATCTTTTTTCATCAGTAGGTATTTTAAGTCCTCTTCGTGTCGAGTGCTTATTCTACACTACAGTGCCACATCAGGACTCTCCAGTCTTCCTTGTAGACATATGGATATTATTCTGTCATAGAAAGTGAGTTAATGAGTCTTCTCCAATCTTAATGCTACATTCTTCATATAATCCATCTTCTAGGATTATTTGCTCAGCATACAGATTGAATAAGTATGGTGAAAGAACACAACCCTGACACACACCTTTCCTGATTTTAAACCATTCAGTGTTCCCCTGTTCCCTTGTTCTGTTCAGTCGACTGGTCTATATACAGGTTCTTCATGAACACAATTAAGTGTTCCCGAATATTTATTCTCTGCAATGTTGCCCATAGCTTTTCATGATCCACACACTCAAAAGCCTTTGCATAATCAATAAAGCACAAGCAAACATCTTTCTGGTGTTCTCTGCTTTAGCTAAGATCCATCTGATGTTAGCGATGATATCCCTAGTTCCACATCCTTTTCTGAATCTAGCTAGAGTTCCTGGCCGTTCTCTGTCAATGTATTGTTACAGCCATTTTTTAATTATCTTCAGCAAAATGTTACTTGCATGTGACATTAATGATACTGTACAATGATTTCCACATTCCACTGGCTCATCTCTCTTTGGAATGAACACAAATATGGATTTCTTCCAATTGGTACGTGAGGTAGCTGCTTTCCAAATTTCTTGGCATTGAAGAGTGAGCACCTCCTCTGATGCATCAATTTGTTGAATGATTTCATTTGTATTCCAACAATTCCTGAAGCCTTGTTTTCACCAGTACCTTCAGTGCTCCCTGAGTACCATATATCTTGATCATATGCTACCTCTTGAAATGGTTGGACATTGTTTCTTTTTGGCACAGTGACTTTATGTATACCTTCTATCTTCTTTTGATGCTTTCTCTATCATTTGATATTTTGTCCATAAAATCCATTAACATTCTAAGTAGAGGCTCGAAATTTTCCTTCAGTTCCCTCAGCTTCAGATATGCTGAGCATGTTCTTCCCATTTGGTTTTCTTACTCCAGGTCTTTGCACATTTCGTTAAAATACTTAATTCTGTATTCTCTAGCTGCCCTTCGAAATTTTCTGTTCATTTCTTCTACTTTCTCATTTTTTCCAATCTCTTTAGCATCTCCATGCTGGAGAGTAATCATCAATACATCTTGATGACATATTTGATCTATTTCAGACTGAAGAAGTTGGTAGAATTCTTCAATTTCATCAGTGACTTTAGTGGTTGGTACATATATTTGAATAATAATGGTATTAACTTGTCTTCCCTGTTGTTGTTAAGTGCCATCAAGTCAGTTCTGACTCATAGTGAACCTGTTTAGGGTTTCTGAGGGGCAGCTGGTGAGGTGGAAGTGCCAACCTTGTAGTTCAAACTGACCTTGCGGTCGAGTGCTTATTCTACAGTGCCACATCAGGACTCCAGTCTTCATTGTACGCATATGGATATTATTCTGTCATAGACAGTGTTGTACTTCAAGATTGATCTTCAAACGTTCTTTTTAATGATAAAACTACACTATTCCTCTTGAATTTGTTATTCCCAGCATAGTAAACCATATGATTGTCTAATTCGAAATGGCCAATACCAGTCCATTTCTGCTCACTAATGCCTAGGATATCAATCTTTATGAGTTTATTTCATAATGACCCTAAAGGACAGAGCAGTTCTGCTCCTTAGGATTTCTGAGACTGTAAATCTTTTGGGAAGCTCCTGTCTCCCGAGGATTGGCTAATGGGTTTGAATTGCTAAACTTGAGGTTAACAGATCAATGCTTATCCCACAGCACCACCAAGATGCCTTGAGACAATAGAAAGGCTAAGTATCATTCTAGACAAAGTCAAGGGCCAACTGCAGGTACACTATCAATTTCTCCTTTGACAGTGCAAATAGAAGCTAAAGAAAATCAAAGTAAATCCATGTGAACCAAAATATGACCCTAAATACATCCACATGAATTTAGAAACCATCTCAATAACAGATTTGATGCATTAAACGCTAATGACTGAAGCCCAGAAAAGTGTGGGAAGCCATCAAAGATTAATTTACATAAAGAAAGTAAAAGTTCATTTTAAAAGGCAGGAAATAATGTAAAGACCAAAATCAATGTCACAGAGACTGAATTGTGCTCTTGAGCTCAGAGCAGCTAAAGTACATGGGAGGAATAATGAAGTAAAACAGCTAAATGACTCCTAGTGACCCTGTATAATGCAGTGGGATATATTCCAAGGGCTTCTTCCAAGAAGCTGCTGGTGAACTTGAACTGCCAAAATTGTAGTTCAAGCAGACCTTGCAGTCCAATGCTATATCCTACAGTGCCACACCAAAAGTCCAAAATATTATGACATAATTAATGTATAAAATCTGGAATTAGAAAACCAAAAGGAAAAACATAATCAGTATTTCTCAAACTGAAAAAAACTGAAACTTCAAGTCTTGAGTTAAAAAAATTTTTTAATTCCATGGGCAAAAAAACTGAATGACACAGAAAGCATTAAAAAAAAAAAAAAAAAAAAAAGAAGGCACCAGAGATAGAGGCAGAGATGATGGCATGGAGAGAGAGCGCAGCTGAGGACTGTAGATTCATGGAAAAAGAAAGGCTATGTGCTGGCAGCCAGTAGACAGGCCTGCAGAATGATTATTTATTTACTATTAAATAAATGATTATTTATTCCTGAGTGTTTTTGTATACATAAAACAATAACAGAGGGAATAGAAGCAAATATCGTTGAATGATGATGCCTGGAAGGGATTGTAATCACTACAATGAAATGAAATACGATAGAAAAAGTACAAATCTGACGTTCTCCTATGTAATCTATCACTCATTTCACAATAAAACCTTAAAAAAAAAAAGGCAGAAGGGACATACAGAGTCACTGACGAAAAAGAACTGGCTAATATTCAAGTCATTTCCAGATGGTACATATAAACAAGAAACACCGGTAATGAAGAAATAAGTTCAAACAACACTAAAGGCACTGGCTCAAAACAAGGGCCTAGGCAATAACAGAATATCACATTTCTTGACATTTGAGATGTTTCAAAAACAAGTAAAGTGTTAAAAGTGCTTACTTGGCTATGTCAAGAAATTTGGAAGAGTTACCTGACCAACAAAATGAAAGAGATCCATATCTGTGCCCATTCCAAAAAAAGACCACCAAACAATCAAGAAATAATTTAAAAATTATCATTATTCTCACTAACCTTAAAGTTAATGCTCAGCAGTCATAACACATATCCATCTACTCATTTGCTCACCTACTCTTCTAGGCAACTATTTTATACCCTCTTACTAAACTTTCAACATTTCCTCCCTCTGCCTTCCTCGCAGCTGATGATGATCTTGCTTCCTCTTTCACTGAGGAAACGGAATCATTCAAGAGACCTTACACAAGCTACCACAACCAAATCTACCCACCTCCCTGTATCTATTTATTTGTTTATAATTCATGTAACATACAATACACTCATTTAAAGTGTTCAACTCAAGGTTTTTTCAATTCAAAGGATTGTGAAACTATTATAATAATCAAATTATCGAATATTTTCATCCCTCTAAAAAAATTCTTATCCATTAGCAATGAAGCTCCATTTTCTGTCTAATACTAATTCTTCAGTGCTAACCAACCACTAATGTACTTTCTGTTGCTGTAAACTTGCCTATTCTGAACACTCCATATAAATATACAGTCAGAGAACATGAAGTTTTTGTGACTTGGCTTCTTTCATCTAGCATGTTTCTAAGGTTCATCCATGTTGTAGAATGTGTCAGTAGTATATTCCTTTTTGTGGCTGAGTAATACCCATTGTATGGATATATCATATTTTTCCGTTCACCACCTTTGTATGGATATATACTTCTCTTGGTTACATGGCCAGGATTCTCAGTGATTTGGCAGATGAGATACACTATGAGCAGTCAATCAATTGAAAAGAATTTTCCCTGGAGTGTGACCTACTTTTTGCTGGGTCTGGATACTGAATATGGCTTGTCATTTGACCTTTGGTTCTTTGGACTTGAGTCAGTGGCCTTTTGTATTGGCCTGCTGATACTGGGAGTTGTCAGCAGCCTGCCATCTTGCCTGTCAATCTTGGATTAATTTGCCTCAGCAGCCAAAAGCCTGCCTCTGACTTGATGATCTTGGGTTCATCAGCTCCTGCAGTTAACTGAGTCAGGAGAAGGCTTCAGCAGTCTGACATCTGTCTCACAGACCTGTAACTTACTCACCTCTACAACTGTATGTGTGTCTGTATATGTATATATATATACATGCATACATACACACACACACACACACACATATATATATATATATAAAGTCCTGGTGTGGTGCTGTGGGTTAATGCACTGTACTGCAAAGTCAGTTTGAACCACAAGATCAGTGGTTCAAACTCACCAGTCACTTCTTGAAAACATATATATATA
>NW_006408522.1:12385768-12390949 GCF_000296735.1 Chrysochloris asiatica
AATGTGGGACCTTATCCAGAAAAGTAGCGACGCCAGAGATGGAGACAGAGATGGGGTCATGGAGAGGGGGAGTGGCTGAGGACTCTAGATTCATGGGAAGAGAGGGACTAAGAGCTGGTGACCAGAAGGCAGACTTGCATAATGTGCCTGTTGGAGATGTAAATTATTATATATGCCTGAGTGGTTATTTTTATTTTAAAAAATAGAGAGAACTACTGTTAACTGATGAATCATTGCAATGAAACAAGGTGTATGATTTGTTGATCTGCCCTACAAACTTTCAATCAATCCACAATAAAAACCTTAAAAAAAAATGCAGACTAACTAGACTAGTTGAGATTGAAGGACTCCCTGATACTATCACTCTGAAATAGCAAAGCCATCCTGAGGTCACCTTTCAGGTAAATAATAATTTGTGCAGAAACTGCTAAATAGAATCATAATTTGTACATACACTCTCAACAAAAATACAAAATTACACTAAAAAGTGGGATAATAAAAAAGAAAGTCTATTTTCAGATTCAAACTAATTTTCTTTAACTATGCAGTCCCTAGAAAGAACTAGATGGCTCCTGGGTACTACTATCAACTCTTACCCTGTAAGAGATCACATCAGAATGTCATGGATAGAATGGAATAAAACTCAATTATATAAAAAAATACCAAGCTGGTCAGATAAAGACTGTTAGAACCTCCAAGACTATGGCCCTTAACTAGCCTCCTTCAGGTCTGGAACTGAACTCACCTCAATTTTAGCCAAACAACAGACAGGTTTATAAGGGGAATAATAACACTAGAGAGGTATACACTCTTGTGAATAATCAACCATTTGAGATGAAAAGGGCCTTTTAACCAGGTTCAAAGTTCAGAAAGGTTAGGGAAGCAGAAGGAATGGAAATGGGAAGCACGGAGAGGAAGTGGGGTATGTGATGTTACACTGTGGGGATTGCAATCAATGACATAAAGCAAATGTGTACCAATGCTTGAATGGAAAGCTTATTTGCTCTGTAAACCTTCAGCCAATTCACAGTAAAAAGTTAAAAAATAAAAAATTTCCTACTGGGCAGTGATATATATATTCTTAAGGAATATATATATCCTTAAGGAGCTCTGGTAGTGCAGTTGTTACAACTCAGGCTGCTAATGTCATGGTCAACAGTTCAAAACTACCAGCCGTTCCATGACAGAAAGATGAGGCTTTCTGCTCCCATAAAGAGTTACAGCCTTGGAAACCCTCCCTATACAGGGTCGCTCGCTCCATGGCACCACCATGATATATATTCTTAATTGCTAAACTGTAAAATACAATGATTTTATACAAATTATGTATTATTGGTCTGTTTCATAATAAGAAACTTGTACAAGAATGAAAGTAAATACACTGCTTCCTACGTCAAGAACATTTTCTATGAAAACCTTTTTACCTGAACAACACAGTGTGCTTACAAATGTAAATGATCTACATTCTGGTTGTTGCTGCTGTTAGTTGCCATCCAGTCAAGTCTGATTCATGGCAATTCTAAGTGTGCAGAGAGGAACTGCTTCTTTAGAGTTTTCAAGACTGTGACCTTCAGAAGCAGATCATCAGACCTATCTTCCCAGGTGCCTCTGGTAGGTTTGAATCACTAACTTTTTGGCTAGTAATCGAGCATCTAACCATTTAACTGCTAGCAGCACTCAGGGCAAGTTACTATCTATATCACTATAGACTGGCAATTAATATTTCATAATGGAGTCCTGGTGTGGCACTGTGGGTTCATGCGCTGGACTGAAAAGTCTGTATGAACTGCAAGGTCGGCGGTTCAAGCTCACCAGCTGCTCCTCGGAAACCCTATACAGGGTTGCTATGGGTTGGATCCAACTTGACAGCACGTTATAGTAACAACAACAATGGCATGAAGGATAAACACTAAATAGCTAACAGGGAGGTTGGCAGTTCAAACCCACCTGTTGCCCCTAGGAAACCATATACAGGGTTGCTATGAGTCAGAGCTGACTCGCTGCCACTTACAGACCGACTTAGGCCCATGAATCATATTTTGGGTAGTACTACTCTAAATATAAGGAAAACCGTAGAATAATAGATTCTTTCGAGTTATGGCATTGGAGGAGAATATTGAAAGTACCACGGGCTGCCAAAAGACCCAATAGATCCATTTTGGAAGACGTGAAGCCAGAGTGCTCCATGGAGGCCAAGATGGCCAAACTTCATCTCTTGTACTTCGGACATATTGTCAGGAGGGACCAGTCGCTGGAGAAGGATATCATGTTTGGTAAGGTGAAGGGTCAGAGAAAAAGAGGAAGACCCCCAGTGAGATGGATTGGCCAAGTGGCAGCATCGATGCACTCAAGTGTGGCAACAGTAGTGAAGTTGGTCCAGGATTGGGCAGTGTTTCGTTCTGCGGTGCATAAGGTCGCTATGAGTCGGTACCGACTCAATGGCACCTAACAACAACAACTACGCTAAATTACTTTCTTCTTTAATTAATTCAAATTAAACAATATTTTGGAGTACCTTCTACATGTAGTGCCAGAGTTTCTGTGCCACTACCATTTATAATTCATTGGAATTACAGGTAATTTGCTGCTTTCTAGATGTAACCAGTCTTCTCTTATATTTTAGAATTTTAATGCTGGTCAGGAAGATGTTTGTAGCATAATAAAATTTTTTTAAAAGATTAAAAATTACAATTTTACAAGAGATTCCATAATAGCACTTCAGAAAGGTGATATGTGATAACATATTAGCTTTAAAAACTTTGTTTTCTTTTCAAACATTTATTAAATCATCCATTTTTCAACACTAACCTAAATATTCCATTAGCTGTTCAGCAGTTATGATTTCCATCATCGGTGGTAGTTTCACCTGAAAAAGAAAGTATTACTTCTATAAAATCAAATATTTTAGATAACTAAAGTATTTCTTGTAGTCAGAAACACAAATATGTATATATACACATATGTGCAAAAGTATTAATCTACTGTATCTATAAGTATTTATTAAAATCTTTATGAAACATAACAAGTCATTCTTTTCACCATAAAATTTACAGGTTAATGTAAGATCTTAGGGAGACACTGAGAAATCTGTTTTCAAAGCTAAATACTACACCTTTAACCGCCTACTATGATTATCATTAAGCAACAGAGTCCTACATGGTAAAAATGTGGTTAGAGGATAAGCACAGACATCAAACATGTTGGGACAAGTCACCCATGAAAGCAGTATGAGGGGCTTAAAAAAACTGTGGAAAATGGAATTAAAAACAATGAGATTTTTCCATGAATTTTATGAAGACCCCTCATATTACTGAAGCCAGCCTTGAACACACCTCAATATCCTATTATACTTAGCATCTCAGTATCAAGCTATCAAAGCTCTGAACTTTGGCTGTGAACACTATATGTTAGTGCTATTGTAGGTTGTATGTGTTATTTGGTAGGTTATATTGCAGGTCTGGGAATGCTCAAGCATTTTGCCCATATATATTAAGGGGAATTGCTCCTTCATGCTATGTTGTTTTGATCTAAAAGGTTTCCTAAGAGCACTCTATTTTCAGGTAGCAGGAGAAGCCTGTACTGATTTCAGAAAAGGGAGAATATGTGAAATTTTAAAAATAACATTTTATTGTGCTTTACGTGAAAGTTTACACAACAACTTAGTTCTTCATTCAATAATTCATACACAAATGATTCCATGGCACTGATTCAGTGTCATCTTCACAATGTGTCAGTGCTCTACCCATTTCCACCTTGGGCTCCATTACCATTAGCTCAATTTCCTTGCTCCTACCTGCCTTCTTATCTTTAAATTTGAGCAGACGTTACTGTTTTGGTCTCATATAGCTGACTGTACTAAAGAGCACATTCGTTATGAGTGATATTGCTTAATGTATGTTGTTACTGTTGTTAAGTGCCATTGAGTCAGTTCTGACCCATAGAGACCCCATATAGGGTTTCCGAGGAGTAGCTTGGTGAGCTTGAACCACCGACCTTGCAGTTCAAACAGCTTTGCAGTCTGGCGCATTAACCCACAGTGCCACACCAGGACTTCTGCTTAATGTATAGGCAGTTCCATTACTTAGTTGAGAGGTGGTCTCTGGGCATGGCTTTAGTTCTACAATGGAAAGGATAACTCAGGGCAACAGTCTCAGGGGTTTCTCCAGTCTTTATCTTAATACATAAGTCTAATACGTTTAGTATTTTTTATGAATTGCTTTCTTGAGTCTTTGACTTTGTTCACTCTTCTTTGCTCTAGGCAGGAAGAAACCAATAGTTTCATCTTAAATGGCTGCTCACAAGCTTTTTAAGACCCCCGACACTGCTCACCAGAGTAGGATGTAAAGCATTATCTTTATGGACTGCTGTTGTTAAGTGCTATCAAGCTGGTTCTAACTCATAGCAACCATGTATAGGGTTTCCGAGGAGCAGATGATGGTTTTGAAACTATGCTCCTCAGCCTTCAAGTCCAATAGTTCAGTCCCACTAGGTGTATGGTATGTCTTAGCACCTGTGCCCACTATGTATTCTATTACATACATGACTACACATGCTGCCCACCACTCGTCTGTCAATTTGTCATACTGTGGTGGCAGTGAGTTTCTGTGATTCTGGAAACTATGCCACCAGTATTTTAAATACCAGCAGGGTCAACCATGGTGGACAGGTTTCAGATAAGTTTCCAGACAGGTTTCAGATGAGCTTCCAGACAAAGACAGATTAGGCAGAAGGAGTGACGAACTACTTCCGAACATTAAGTCACTGAAAGCCTTATGAATAGCAGAGAAACACCGTAAGATATAGTGCTGGAAAATGAGCCCCTCAGGTTGGAAGGCACTCAAAATGCGACTGGGGAAGAGTTGCCTCCTCAAAGTAGACTTGACTATGATGACAAGAACGGAGTAAAGACCATGGGAATGACGCCCGCAGGACCTTCATTTGCTGATGGGGCACAACTCAAAATGAAGATAAACAGCTGTAAACATCCATCAAAAACCGGAACATGGGATGTACAAAGTATGAATCTAGGAAAATTGAAAGTTGTCAAACTGGAACGCATAAACATTGATATCTTAGGCATTGTTGTTATGTGCCGTGGAGTCGGTTCTGACTCATAGCGACCCTGCACAGGGTTTCCGAGGCTGTTAATCTTTACAGGAGCAGAATGCCTCATCTTTCTCC
>NW_006408522.1:12393077-12402227 GCF_000296735.1 Chrysochloris asiatica
CCAATAAACAACACTCTTATCAATGGAGAAAAAATTGAAGTTGTCAAGGACTTCATTCTTCTTGGATCAACTATCGACTCTCATGGAAGCAGCAGCCAAGAAATCAAATGATTTATTACATAAGGCAAATCTGCTGCACAAGACCTTTTTAAAGTGTTGAAAAGGAAAGATGTCAGCTTGAGGACTAAGGTGCACCTGACCCAAGCCATGAACCTCATAAGCATGTGAAAGTTGGACAGTAAATAAGGAAGACCGTCGAAGAATTTATGCTTTTGAGATATGGTGTTGGAGAAGAATATTGAAAGTGCTATGGGCTGCCCGTAGAATCAACAGATCTGTGTTGGAAGAAGTGCAGCCAGAGTGCTCCTTGGACGCCAAGATGGCCAAACTTCATCTCTCATACTTCAGACATATTGTCAGGAGGGACCATTCGCTGAAGAAGGATATCATGTTTGGTACGGTAGAGGATCAGAGAAAAAGAGGAAGGCCCCCAACAAGATGGATCAGCCAGGTGGCATCATTGATGGCGTCAAGTGTGGCGGTGGTAGTGAGGTTGGCCCAGGATCGGACATTGTTTCGTTCTGCTGTGCATGGGGTCACTATGAGTCAGTTCCAAAGCAGCCAAGCAATAATTTTAATTGAGACCTAACTCTAAAAGCCTTTTCCCCACTAACCAACTATTTAAAGAGACTTTTTAAGCAACAATAAAACACACTTCATCCAATGAAATCTTTATAGAATGCTGTCTAAAATATATTTTAAATGAAGAATTGACAGAACTTTGTAGCCAATGGAAAATGACAGCAAACGAATAATCAAAGCTGACTCTGAAGCTTGTTGTTGTTGAGTGCCATAAAGTCAGTTCTGACCCGTAGCAACCCTGTATAGGGTTTTCCAAGGAGTTGCTGGTGAACTTGAACCACCAACATTGCAGTTCAAATGACTTTGTAGTCTAGTGTATTAACCCACAGCACCACAGACTCTGAGGCTTAGGAAACATTAAAGATTAGGATCTATGGATCAATAAAGGTATGAAATTTGGTAAGGTAAATTCATAGAAGAAAATGAGGTATACTTGGAATTGTGAAGTTTTTGTTTGACATTCAAAGTTGAAAGGTTTCTGCTCCTCAGAAACTCTATATAGGGTTGCTACATGTCAGAACCAACTCAATAGCACTTAACATCAAAACCAACTTGTCATCCAGTGGATTTTGATTCATAGCGATCCTTTAATACAGAGTAGAACTGCCCCATAGAGTTTCCAAGGCTGTAATCTGTACTGAAGCAGACTGCCACATCTTTTTCCCCCCAGGAGTGGCTGGTGGATTCGAACCAGCAACCTTTCAGTTAGCAGCCAAGCATTTTAACCACTGTGTTGGCAGGATTACTGATTTCTAAATTACTTACATAAAATGGAATGACTACATAATTAAAATTTCTTCTTAAATGTCACTCATATATGGTTAAGTTATACCGCATTCAGGGGTTGTATTTTGTTTGGCTGAAACTGTAAAGAAATCATTCTTTTGAAAATATCAGAATTATTAATGGGAATCAGGAGAAATGGTAGCTTTTAAAATAAGGACTCAAATATTTAAGGATTTGTTCAGCATGCCTTTAATTCTGACTCCAACAAATAAAATGTATGTTACAAGATTTTTATAGCTATTTTATACTATGTCTTATATGTTGTTGTTGTTAAGTGCAGTTGAGTTGGTTCTGATTCATAGCAACAATGTGTAGGATTTTCCAGGCTGCAAACCTTTGTAGGAGCAGAAAGTCTCATCTCTTTTCCAAAGAGTAGGTCTGTACTTATTCAAGTTAAAAGATGAAGGAAACCAAAGACTCAAAGAAAAAACTAGTCTACATGACTAAATCTACGTGAACCACAACCCCATCTACCTGGAGACCATTAGAACTAGATGGTGTCTCGCTACTACTACCAACTGTATAAACCAGGCACACAATATATGGTCCCACACAAAAAGGGACCAAAATGTAACACAAAACTAAAATTACTTTAAAAAGGCCAGTCTTATTGATCAACAGAGCATAGAGGAACCCTTGATACCACTGTCCTGGGATACCCCTTAAACTTGGAACTCAAACTACTCTCAGAAGTCACCTTTTAGTCAAATTATAGATTGGCTCATAAAATAAATAATACCACCTGTGAGTGCTATAAGGTGCTCTAGCAGCATAGTGGTTACGAATGGGGCTGTGAACCACAAGGTCAGCAGTTTGAAACTACCAGCTGTTCCGCCGGAGAAAGATGAGGCTTTCTGCTCCTGTAAAGATTTGTTGTTGTTACTAAGTGCAAGGTCGGCAGTTCAAACTCACCAGCTGCTCCTTGAAAACCCTACACAGGGTTGTTATGGTTCAGAATCGACTCGACGACACTTAACAACAACAACCACCAATATGGAGTGCTGGTGTGGCGCTGTAGGGCAAGCACTGGACTGCTAACTGAAAGGTCAGCATTTCAAATCTATCAGCCTCTCCTTGGAAACTTTATACAGGGTTGCCGTGGATCAGAACCAACTCAACGACACTTAACAACTACCACTACTAATATGAAAGTTCTAGTGTGGTGCTGTAGGATAAGCACTGGACTGCTAACCATAAGGTCAGTGGTTCAAACTCACCAACTGCTATTCAGAAACTCTATACAGGGTTGCTATGAGTTGGAACAGACTCCACGGCTCTTAACAACCACCACTAACAGGAGGGCAACCACACAGTGGCCGGATTCAAACTATCAGTAACCCTCATCCACTTCCTGTCCACTTTTTTTTCTTCTTTCCTGTCCACTTTTATCTCATAAATCTTAAAATGAAACACTAACCCTAATTCTTGGGAGGGCCTGGAAATGAAAGCTTCAGAATGTTACTTTAATCTTTTGTATAAACAAAATGCTACCATATGTCAAGTTTCATCTATTCTTACAGGATCTATATTTAAAACTAACTTCAAAACCAAACCCATTGCTGCTGAGTTGAATCCAACTCATGCGACCCTCGGGACAAAGTAGAACTGCCCTTTAGGGTTTCCAAGGCAGGAATCTTTACAGAACTAGACTCTTTCTCCACAGAGAAAATGGTAGATTGGATCCACTGATCTTTTCCAGTGCTTAACCACCATATCACCTAGACTCCATGTACAAGATTTGAGGGGATTTCAAAAAGTTCATGGGGCAATTCCATTATCTTTCAATTCCATTTTTCCACAAACTTTTTGAAGCCCTCTTATATATATTTGTGTGAGTGTGTGTCTATGTTTCAGAACCTAAGATAGTCTTTTCTATAAGAAAACAAAAACTATGGCAAAGTGGGGACTCCCTCTACCATTAAAGTAATATCTTTTTAAGCCACTAAATTTGATAAGAGAAATTCTCTAAAAAGTAACCATTACTCAGCTCAAACATTATCAACATATGGTTATCATCATCAGAAACTAAATTTTATACACATTCTGGCTTGGTGATTTTTATATCTACATTTAATTAAATGGGTCACTGCCTTCAAATGTAACTATGATATTATTTTTATTTTGTTGTTGTTGAAAATATTCAGAGCAATTCAACAAAAACAATTTCTACATGTACAATTCAGTGGCACTGATTGCATTCTTCAAGTTGTGTAACCATACTCACCCTCCTTACCCAAACCGGTCCTCCTCCATTAACATAAACTCAATGCCCCTTAAGTGTCTTATCTGTAAAAATGGTGTGGTAGAAGCACTTGATCTCCTCTAATTCCACAAAGGGGAGAGAGAATCAAGATCAAAAGACCAAGGCTGATTTCTGTGAGGTGGAAGTAAGACTTATTTCCTCTCTCCAACCTTTTTATCAAGTCTGACACCAGCTGTCCCTTCCACAGCCCTCTATTCCTCTGCTGGGTTCTATGAATCATTGCAATGGCCACACAGAACTCACAGACAATACAAATATGGGGTTTATTAGTGAAGTCATAGGTTACAATTCAGGATCAGGAAAGATTCAGGATATAGTTCTTCAATCAAGATAGTCTCCTAGCTATGCTTAGAGGCAGGCCTCTCTCTGGCCTTCAGCCCCTTGGGTCTTTTGAGCCCGCCCAGCCTTTGTTCTGTTTGGGCAAATGTTATAATACTCTTAAACTCTGCCAAAAAGTGACCAGAGGCACCCCACTCTGCCAACTCTGTCACTTCATGCATCAGGTGGAGTCTAGCTCCACCAAGAGCCAAAGGCACCCTACTCCACCAGCAAGTCTCCTGCCCAGAGGCACTCAAGCCCTCTGCTGTCACCGTTTCTCTACTATTGCTTCTTGCCATCTGTCTCCATCTGTCTCCAATTCTGTCTCCTGGGCCTAACAAGTCCAAAGCACAGGGACCCCAGGTCCAAAAGATGCATACTGCTCCCGACTCTTCTTGGTGGCAATCAGGTCCTCCCTTTCCACCTCTGGGAATCCTCATTTTAAGCCTAGTGGGATGGCAAAACTGACCAATCACCTCTTTAGGGCTTGATCCACCTTATTTGCATGGAGACCTCATGTGGCACTGCAGGTTAATGCTCTGGACTGCAAAGTCAGCAGTTCAAGCTCACCAGCCACTCCTTGGAAACCCTATACAGGGTCACTATGAGTGGGAATCAACTTAGTGGCACTTAACAACAACCTTGCAGGGTTCCACGCACCTTATTTACATAACTCCCACTCAATCATTTGATGGGCATTTCAAGATCATTGTTAAACGCCATATATAAGTAATCCATTATACTACCCTAACAATTGTGAGGTTGGCCCAGGACCAGGCAGTGTTTCATTCTGTTGTGCACAGGGTCACTATGGGTCAGTACTGACTCGATGGCACCTAACAACAACAATCTTTCAGTTGCCTTCCTTGTCAATTTCATCCCATATAGAGTTCTTTAAAAGAGTGCAATTCTCAGAGTAGACATTCTTTACTAATTAAACTAAGCAACTGCTTGGTTTAAAGAAGACTTAAGGGGGGATATTTTTGTTTAAGGTTTAACGTTTAAGGCAGTAACTTCAGGGGTTCATCCATTCTCAGTGGAAATGGCATTATGTGTTTATTGGTAGATACTATCAAAGACCAGAAAAGAAGTATAAAGAAATATATATAGTCTTAAATAAAGGAGTCCTGGTGTGGTGCTGTGGGTTAATGTGCCAGACTGCAAAGCCGTTTGAACTGCAAAGTCAGCAGTTCACAGCTCACCAGCTGCTCCTTGAAAACCCTATACCATGGAAACCCTGGCAACAAAGAAACAACAAAGAAAAAAAATGTAGTCCAAATTTGGGTACATTTGTCTGATGTCTGTTTAAAATTACAAATCTGAGTTTGAACGAAAATTAATTAATAGGTTTCCTTCTTCTTGATTTGTTGGATTATTGTTGTTAAATTCTGTTGAGTTGATTTTGACTCATAGTGACCCTGCATAGATTTCCAAGGAGCACCTGGTAGGTTTGAATCACTGACCTTACAGTTATCAGTCCACTGCTTAGTCTACAGCGCCACACAGGGACTCCATTTATTAGATTATTATGGCTCAATTATTTTTAAAGTTAGGAATAATCTGTTTTCCATCAATCTTAAATCAATACTGTTAATTAAAACACCAGCATTTCTAATTCTGTACTTCAACTGTATAACAATTTTTATAGTCATCTCTCATCAAGAACTACTGTACATACTTCTTTGAATCACCCAAATCCTCCTAATTTTTTCAGCTTATATGATCAAATAACAGGTGTTAGTGAGCATGTATGGAAACTGAACCCCTCAGCCATTGCTGGATGAATACAGCCACGATGAAAAACAGTTTGGTGGTTCCTCAAAAACTTGAACATAAGGGTGTGGAGAGACTGAGACTTACCTACATTGCTGGTGGGATGGTAAAATGGTGCAACCACTGGAAAACGGTATGGCACTTCCTCAAAAGTTAGAACTAGCAATACCGTATGATACAGCAATACCTTTACTTGGTATATACCACCACGAATACATCCACACAATGGAATATTACACAATACTACAGAATTAAGATGAATCTTTGAAGTACCTGGAGGGCATTATAGGAGTGCAATTAGTCAATTAAAAAAGTGAAATTAATCAATTATTGTAACATTCTTTGATGGTCATTAGGGGAGAGAGGGATGGGAGAGTAATCCCCCTGGCTAGAGAGTTGTTGTTAAGTGCCGTCCAGTCCAGTCCATTCGGACTCATAGCGACCTTGAAAAGGGTTTTGGAGGAGCGGCTGGTAAGTTTGAATCACCAACCTTTTGGTTCAAACTGACCTTGCAGTCTAGTGCATTATCCTGCAGCAACACGTGTTAACTTGGGTGACAGGGAAAGCAATATATACCAAGAGGGAGGCTGGCAGAAGAATGGGGAAGACAGGGGAAAACACAGGGAGAAATGCAAGGTTAAAGGGGATAGAGGTAAACACTGTTACATACACAACTCTGCAACAACTGTTCTACATGAACTGGTATAGGAGGGAGAGTGGGAGTACATCCACAAATACATAAGGGTTTGACAGAGGATGTTTGTATACAACTGTAACACAACTATGTATGTGGTGGAGCATGTTGTTGTTGAGTGCCAATGAGTCAGTTGTGACTCATGGCAACCCTGTATAGGGTTTCTGAGATTTTTAAAAATCTTTGCAGGAGCAGAAAGCCTAATCTTTCTCTCAGTGGTGGAGCATGGCATTGGTGTTAACAGGGGACAAAATGATGAAAACTTCTTGGACATTACCAAGCATCCAGAGGCAACAAATTCCTGAACCTGGGAGCTGAGGACCATAGTCTCAGGGGACTATATGGTCAGCTGGCATAACATAAACCACAAAGACAGTGTGCTACATACTACTTTGATTACTAGCAACTGGGATCTTAAAAGCTCATTTAAGGTACAATTACTGGTCTCTCCATGTGCAGAAGAAAGAAGAATGGTGAAAATTGAAGATGCTTGTAATCAATTAGTCCAATAGGCTAATAGACCACATGAACATCAGTGTCCACAACTCTGGGATCAGAAGTACTAGATGGTGCCTGGCTACCACTATCAACTGCTCTGAAAGGGATCGCATTAGAAGGTCCCGGATAGAGTGGGAGACTATGTGGAACAAAACTCAAAATTATATCTATATTTTAAAAAGACCAGAACTACTGGTCAGAAAGGTATTGGAGGAATGGCACTGGTCATCATACTGTAAGTCTGGAAGGGAAATCATCCTTGTGGCCCAATTTTCAACAAAGCAGTAGACAAGCATATTGGGGTGGGGGGTGGGGTAGTTGGAACAACAGTATTAATGAGGTATGCTCATCATGGAATGGTCAGCCATTCAAGATCAAAAGGACAAATTCATCTGAGGGCAAGGTTCAGAGGGGCTGGAAGGAGGGTGTAATGTTAATAGAAACCACAGGGAAGAATTGGGATTAACTGTTGTTACATGGAAGGGACTGCAATCATTAAGACGAGAAACGAAGCGTGTGATTTGATGGATGTAAAACTGATGATCTGCTTTGTAAACCTTCACAAGTCACAACACAAAGTTTCAAAAGAAAAAGTTGAACATAGAACTACAGTACAACCCAGCAATCCCAATCCTAGGTATAGACCAAAAAAACCCAGAAAGCAGGAATGAAGACAGAAACCTGTATACCAGTGTTCACTGTAGCACTAGTCACAACAGCCAATAGGAGGAAACAACCAAAATCTACATCAACAGATGAATGGGTAAACAAAACGTAGTACACATATACACTGAAATATACTGAGGCTTAAAGAGAAATGAAGTCCTGATATATGTCACAAAACAGAACCTTGGAAACATTATGCTGAGTCCAGTAAGTCAGTCAGAAATGGACAAACAGGTCTGATTTCACTGATTTTAAATAGGTAATTATATAGAAAACACAGCTTATTAGTAGTTACCACAGGTAGAAGAGAAGGGACAGGATATTTATTGCATAGAGGGTACTGAGTTTGTTTTCAGTGGTAGAAGAATTCATATAAAGAGACAGTGATAATGGTTGCTTAACATGAATAATATAATCAATATCACTTAATAATACATGTAAAAATTGTTGAATTGTACAAATGTTTTCTTATGATAACTTTTATCACAATATAAGTATTTTTTGTTTAAGTCTAAAGGAAACTAATTAGGAATTCCTTCCTACAAAAAGACTAGGGATGCTGGTCTTTAAGAACATGTCTAACTCCCAAATCTGACAGTTCAGGGCATCTATCAAGTGTCAACTTCACCTTTTCAATCTCATTTTCTATTATTCTCCAAAATGAATTTGCCACTGCTATCATCCAATAGTCACCCTTACAATATCCATTTTATTTTCATTCCTTTTGTTTATATTTATACTATTGCTTCCCAGAGGAATTCCATTTCCCTGTTCTAAATTCTACTCTTGCCTAAAAGTTTAGTTCAAGACCCACAAATTCCATGAAGCTCTTTTGGGCTGTTTTCCTTTTTGTATATCTAATGCATATTCAACATGTTTGATTTAATCTTGCATTTACAGTACATTGTTTTGCACTGCTATTTAATAATTTCAGGCAAGGCAATGCTGCAACCAAAAAAAATTTTTTTTGACAAGCTTTTTAAGAGCAGGGGCTGTCTTCACTCAATATATACCTGAATGCCATTATCTAGTAGGTCTGGACTGTGAGCCACAAAGTCTGTGGTTCGAGTCTACCATTCACTCTGCAAGGAAAAGATGAGGCTTTCTGCTCCCATAAAGATTTACAGCCTCGGAAATCCTATACAGGGTCGCTAGGAGTTGGAACCAACTTGACAGCACTTAACAAAAACAATAACAAATGTACCAGGTACTGGTAAGATTTCTAATCTTAATTTCTTTTATATCAGTTTTTCTAGCAACAGGAAGATCAAATCATGTAATAAATACTATTTGCTTTCTTCCTAACTGGTCAGAATAATCCAGGTTATTTTTTTGTAAGGAACATTTTGCCCAAAACTAGAGTGATTAATTTGAAGACAAAATAGACGCTGTGAGATGCATTCTTTTAGTGCCCTAAAACTGCAAGTTTAACTAAGACCTTTCAAAGAGCGGTAACTCACTTATATAGATCTTCAATATACTTACTAGAGCAGGGCTCTTCCCTTTTTTT
>NW_006408522.1:12402327-12402905 GCF_000296735.1 Chrysochloris asiatica
TGCAAAGATCTGGAATCAGAAAACCAAAAAGGAAAAACATGCTCAGCATTTCTCAAGCTGGGGGAACTGAAGACAAAACTCAAGCCACGACTTTCATTATTGAAGGATTCTCTGGGCAAATTACTGAATGATGTAGAGAGCATCAAAAGAAGATAGAAGGAATACAGTCACCGTACCAAAAGGAAATAGTTAATGTTCAACCATTACAAGAGGTAGCATATGATCAGGAGCCAATGATACTGAAGGAAGAAATCCAAAGTGCATCAAAGGAACTGGCAAAGAACAAGGCACCAGGGATTGATGGAATAAAAATTGAAATCTTTCAAGAAAGTGAGGCGGCACAGAAGGCAACTATCTGGCTGACCGATTGAAAGAGATTCATATTTGTGCCCATTCCAAAGAGAGGTGACCCAACGGAATGAGGAAATCATCGGACAATATCTTTGGTATCCCATGCGAGTAAGGTTTTACTAAAGGTAGTAAACAGTTGCAAGCATACACTGACAGAGAACTTCCAGAGGTTCAAGCTGGATTCAGAAGAGGCTGTGGAACAAGGGAAGGGATATCACTGCTGATGT
>NW_006408522.1:12404339-12411075 GCF_000296735.1 Chrysochloris asiatica
TCGAAACTACCAGCTGCTCCGCGGGAGAAAGATGAGGCTTTCTGCTCCCGTAAGGATTTACACCCTCGGAAACCCTGTACAGGGTCGCTATGGGTCGGGACCGACTCAAAGGCACTTCACAACAACAACAACCTTGGAAATATATTTCCTTATTTCAATTGTTATAATTCTAGCTTTCTTATCATATCTGATAGATGGTTCCTAATCATCTTGTCAAACCATTTAAGTAGAGCCAAAGAAATCAGGCAAGGAAAAAATCATGCAAAAAATGAAGACACAACCTTTGAAAACCAATAAATTATAGTAATTGGGTCTCAAACCAATGCTTTTCCTTAAATGGAATTGGTCTAAAGAACCATATCTTCCCTATCACCATTCCTTAAGCCTCCCTGTCTAAAGGGGACAAGCGTTAGTTGGTTTACTGACCAAACATACCATCAAAACGTGCTCCAAGCTATCATGATGGGGAACTCCTGAAGATCACTTCACCCAATTCTTCACCATTTTACAAATGTGATAGATTAAGTCAGCAAGAGGGAATCACAGAGAAACCATTTGAAAATAATAATAGTTTGTTGTTGTTGCTAAGTACCGTGGAGTCGGTTCCGACTCATAGTGACCCTGCACAGGGTTTCCGAGACTGTAAACCTTTACGAGAGCAGAACGCCTCATCTTTCTCCTGCGGAACAGCTGGTAGTTTCGAACTGCTGACCTTGAGGTTGGCAGCCCTATGCGTAACCACTACGCTACCCGAGAGCCTTAATAATAGAATTTAGGATGGGTTAATGCGCTGGACTGCAAAGTCGGTCTGACCACAAGGTCAGTGGTTCAAGCTTACCAGCCGCTCCTTGGAAATCCTCTACAGGGTCGCTATGGGTCGGAACCGACTCAACGGCACTTAACAACAAGTCCTCACTGTATCAACCACACACTGAATATTGAACTTTTGTTTCAATACTACAAGAGAGACCTGTGCCGGCAATTCTTGCTACACTATCCCTGGAAATATTTTCATAACAGGGGAGTCCGGGAATTAATTCCATGTAAGAGTTAAAGGGGCCCTATGAATGAGGAAGGAGAGGAGGAAGCCATCAGCTGATAGGGCAGCTCCATCACCCCGTCTTCCCCCCCTCCCTAAAAGCTGTAGGAAGTAGACAGCTACAGAATGTACCTTCCAGGCCAGAAGCAAAACATTGAGGATGGCCAGCAAAGGGCAGGGTCCGTTCTCGTTCTGGGTGATGATGGGTGTGTTCTCTTCCTTCCACTGGATCCACTTGATGTGATAGACGGACTGTCCCGGGAAGCGCTCCTTGGAGGCTGCCAGCACCTGCGCGGCCGCCGCCTCCTCCTGCTTGCACAGAGGGACAGCTCGGGGCGACACGGCCGCGCCCTCCTCCTCCTCCCCGGGAAGCCTGCTCTCCGCGCCCTCCTCACTATTGAACTCGGAGCTACTGGGGAAAGAATGCAGGTTGGAGAATGACTCCAGGGAGTCCAGGCTCGGCGATTCCCCCGGAGGGCTCGGATCGCTGCAACTGCTGCTGAGGCCGCCAGCGCTGCTGGGCTCCTCGGAGCCGGCGGCCGCCAGCTCGGCCTGGCAGGTGCCGACGGGCTCCGCGCGGACTCCCGCGTCTCCAGCCGGACCCAGTCCACGGCCCGCGCCGGCTTCGTCGGTCTCCGGAGAGGCGGTCACCTTGTGCTGCCCTCTCAGAGACGCCTTCGCGGCCGCTGAACTCTCAAACTGACCCTCCTTCAAGTCCAAGCTCGGGACGGAGCCGCAGGGTCCGGGCAGCTGAGAAGAGCTCGCGGGAGACGCCGTGTCCGGAAGGTTCCTCCGGGCGGCTGCCGCCCACTGCCCATTCCCGGGGCAGCTCTCCGCCACCGGTACTCCAGGACCATCTCCAGCGGCGAGCCTGGTCTCCGGCCGCCCTTCCTGCGGAGAACCCGTCTCCGGCGCTGGCCCAGCCGCCGCCCCGTGTTTTAGCGGCTGCAGGCTCCCGGGGCCGCTCTCCATACCGAGCCGCCCGCCCCAGGCTCTATCCACACCGGGGTCGGCTCTCCTCAGCCAGCGCCTCCGACGCCATGACAGCGGCACTGGCAGCTTCAGCGCCCTTGCGCGGCCCCGGCCAGGCACGTCACGGGGGAGGGCACCGGGAGAGCGCGCGCGCCACCGCACCCTCCGCCGCTTCTGAGCTTGCCTCCGTAAGACTGCGCGCGGCCGGCCGATCGCGAACGCAGGCGCGGCAGCCCACGCGGCCCCACCCCACAGGAGCGCGCCCGAGCTCGCGCTCGAAAGGCGTGGTGCGCGGGCGGGGCTGGGAGGGCGTGGTTAAAAGGGCGCGCCCTAGCGGCTTCAGATCCAGTAGAAAAACATCCTCTCACTATGTGGCCGGAAGTTGAACTCCGGGGCAGCCCGACCGCGCGCGGCTTCTTTAAAGACGCGGCTAACGGCGGTCTACTTGGCATTGTGTCTTCAGACCTAGGTGGTGTGTGGCCAATCGTTGGGACACTGGAGTGGGAGTGGTGTCATTGTAGCGTTTGGAAAGAGTACGTTCCTGAAGGCCCAAGCGATTTGTTTGTTCAGCTTGTAATATGGAAAATTGAATGATGTATTGCGAGGTGCAGATTTTAAAGGCTGGAATCTACTCTTGTTTGGATGGCTGCACTGCTGGCATTCCAGTCGCATTTGGTTTGCGTTCAGAAATGCTACGCTCCTACCAGCTCCTGGTGAAACGTTCGCCCTACAAGAGGCCTCAGTGCGGTATGGATATCGGCCTGTTCAGCAAAGAAAGTGGACAGTTTGTGCCAATGATAATAAATTAGCTTGAATTAGCCAAGCCTTTGCGGTTTTGTAAAATTGGCCTCACTTTGCATGGAATGAGAAGAGCCTGCTCGTGAAAAAGTCAGTTTTTTCGCTCATACAAAATTACTTCTCTTAAGACCTTGTAGTTGTCAGAGGACGCGGAGCAGGCTGGAAGTTTATGTAGGTGACAAAAAGGATGTGGATTTTATTCTGACCTATTCAAAGACTTCATTTTCATTTAGGTTTTTTTTTTTTTCTTTCTTTCAACATTTTCTAGGTGCTGAAAATGCAAAAATTAATAAGACAGGTCTACCCTGGTAGTCCTATATATAAATACCTGTGACTCTGAACGATAAGCACTGGACTGCCAACCTCAAGGTTGACGGTTCGAGCCTACCAAACGCTCTGTGGGAGACTGATGAGACTTTGTGCTTCCACAAAGATGTACAGCCTCAGAAACCCTACAAGGTCGCTAGGAATTGGAACCAACGCGACGGTACTAAAACGGCAACAGCACGTGACAGGATATGATGTTTTTATATATGTTGATTAGATAAAAAATTAAATTATGTAAAAGAAATAACAGAAAAATTGCAAAATAGTGCCCTCAGTGAACACATTTAAAGGACAAAATGCATTGCTGAAGGCTGTGTTTGGTGAACAGGAGCATTAGACTTCAAAAGTCTACAAACTTTTGATTTGCTATATTTTTAATACTTTCTTAGAAAATTCTCAGTTTCCTGAGAATGCAGAAGATGCATCTCCTTCCTCATTTTGCATTGACACAATATTGTGATATTTATTCAACTGTTAGTAAATTAGGAAAATTAGAAAAGATAATGAAAACCTTTTCAGGATGTTGAATTTAGGAGTTATGTGTGGTTTCACTAGCTGTCTGTCCATAAACAATAAATCCTGGTGCTTAAATTGTAATTTTTCTTGACAACAGAACAGAGTAAGGTATATACTGCTGGATTAAGCACTTTAAAGCCATCAAGTAATATTCCAGATTTCAGGAAATTCAAAATTTATCATGGTACCTTGAATGCCCTCGTGTGGTGCTGTGGGTTAATGCGCTGGGCTGCAAAGTCCGTTTGAACTGCAAGGGTGTGGGTTCAAACTCACCAGTAGCTCCTCGGAAACCCTAAAAAAAGGATCGCAATGGGTTGGAACCTACTCAAAGGCACACAACAACAGCACCTTGAATGTCAAAATGATATCTTATAGAGATGTGTTATATGAATAATTTGAATGAATCATTTATAACCTATGAACTATGTGTGGTAGGGCCAAAAACCATGAAACACACTTGTTAAATAATGGCCCTCGCCATTTTCTAGAAGTTCTATATATTGGCACAGGTTTCAAATGCTCCCATGTATAATTTAATTATTTATAACAGAAAAGGAATCAAATTTTCTTTTCTACACTGTGAGCAATTATATAAGCTAAGATGAACACAATTAAATGTATATAGTTATTTAAATCTGTGAAAACATATGAGGGTACTTCAAAATTTCGGTGGGAAAATTCCATTAACTGTTTATTCCACTTGTCCATGAACTTTTTGAGGCCCCCTCATATATATATGTAGTTATTTTCCTAAGGGATTTGGGGAACAGCATTTAAGGAGAAATACCAAAAGGCAATAAACCAAAAATGCCTCATTTTTATTTTGGTGTAGTCCTGTAGGATCAGCACTGGGCTACTGACTATAGGGTCTGCAATTGAAATCCACCATCCTAGGAAACACTGTATAGGGTTGCTATGAGTTGAACCTACTTGACGCCACTTAACAACAACAACATATGTAGCTTTAGCTAAAATATGAAATATGATTCAAACCCATCAACTGCTCCTTGGAAACCCCATATAGAGTCACTATGAGTCAGAACTGACTCAATGGCATTTAACAACAACAAACAACAAAATGATTAATAAATCTCTTTATTCTTAAAAATTACACATGTCTTAAAAGTCAAAGGAAGCAGTCCCCTGCCCTTTGCTTTCTCTCTCTGAGCCATGGTCCCTAGAAGCAGGCCCTTTCAACTGATAGCTATTTTTTTAGCTCCTTATCCCTACATACTTTAGTATCATCAATATATACTTACTTCTTCATTTAAAAATTGTAGATGTTATTGTCCTTTAAACTTTAAGGGTTTAAACAGTTTATCTTTAAACCTAAGTCAAAACTATCCCCTGAAGTCTTCTCAAAACCAAACAATAGTTTAGCTAAACTAATAAAAAATGTCTACCTTGAGCATTAGGACTTCTGGTGTGGTGCTGTGGATCAGCACTGGACTGTGAACCACAAGATCGGCAGATCAAACCAACCAGCTGCTCCTCAGAAACCATATACAGGGTCTCTATGAGTTGGAACTGACTCGACAGCACTTCACAACAACAAGCTTGAGCCTTATGCTCTGTTAAGAACCATCCATATTGCATTGTAAAGTGGATGGTCGCAGAAAGAGAAGAAGACCCCAAAGGAGATGGATTGGCAGGCACAGTGGCAGTAGCAATGGGCTCCGCGTGGCCATGATTGTGAGGTTGGTGCAGGACAGGGCAATATTTCGTTATGTTGTACATAAGGTCATTATGGATCAGTACCAACTCAACACAAAACAATAACAGTAAGGGATTAAGGAGTTCTGGTGTGGTGCCGTTGGATCGGCAATGGACTGCTAACCACAAGATCAATGGTTCAAACCCATCGGCTGCTCCTTGGAAACCCTATACAAGGTTGTTATGAGTCAGAACTGACTCTAAGGTACTTAACAACAACAACATATGAGATCCAAGTGGCATCACAGTTATTAAGGGCCTAAGAGTCATTTCTGACTTACAGGGACCCTGTACATGGTTTCCAAGGAGCAGCTGGTAGGTTTGAACTGTCAGCCTTGTGATTAGCAGTCCAGTGCTTATCCTCTAGTACCACACCAGGAGGCAGTAAATTTACATTAATGTGGAAGGGACAATTCTAAAAAGGAGAGCGAGAATGGCTATACAATCAAAGGATGTAATCAATGTCATTGACTTGTACATGTAGAAAGTGTTGAGTTAGTGTGTTTTACTGTATAGATCGCAACAACAAAATACATTTTTTAAAATGAATAAAGATGACTATTTCAATCCTCTCCTCCTAAAATTTAGATACTGTTTATTGATTTAGTCCTATGAAAAGATAAGGATTTAGTTCACGCCCTTACACTATTCTTCCAATTCCCATATATAGCCTTGCCCCAAACTCCCAGTATACTCACAGTTTTTGATATAAGATATTCAAAGTTTAAAGTGTTGTTTAGTGCCATCAAGATGGTTCCACCTCATAGCAACCCTGCACAGGGTTTAAACCACCGGCTTTGTGGTTAGCAGTCCAGTGCTTATCCTATAGTGGCATAATTATGTAAATGTTATTCACTGAGAAAACAGGTATTTTACTGTGATTACAATTATTGTTGGATTTTCCCCCCCTAAAATTAATTAATGACCCCCTTATTTTATTTAAGGAACTCTGGTAGTTTATTTCTTTATTTACCACTAACAGCCCCAGACTCCTGGTATGGCGCTAGGATCAGCACTGGACTGCAAACCAAAAGGTTGGCCATTTAAACCTACTAGCTGCTCCTTGGAAACCCAATACAGGGTCACTGTGAGTCAAAACCAACTTGACAGCACCTAACAATAACTCAGCCCCAGATATACCAGTGTGGTCAACATTATCAAGTTATCTATCAGGTTCATTTAAATCTTGAGTACACACCTCCAGGGACACTTAATGCTCTTACTCTGACCTGAGCTTGTTCCTTCATAAGCCTGCTACATAGCTGTTATCCTGGAATTTCTCTCTTTTATTTTCTAAGGAATTTGTCCCTCTGCTCTTCTGTATTGATTCTCTGTTTCTTGGATCTCTAGTCACTCCTCAGAAACCCTATA
>NW_006408522.1:12435238-12438741 GCF_000296735.1 Chrysochloris asiatica
CAGCAATGCAGGAGCATCCCAGTCTCTCCACATCCTTGCCAGCATTTATTGTCCTGTACTTTTTGATCTTTGCTGTTATTGCTGGTGTGAGATGATATCTCATTGTTGTTTTGATTTGTCAACACAGTATTTAATATGTAATCTCTGATTTCCTATAGGGTTTGTATAAGTTGAAATCAACTCCGTAGCACACAATATAAAGGTGTGTTGGTAGTTGGCATCAAGTTGGTTCTGAAGCATAGTGACCCTATGCTCAACAGAACAAAACATTAGCTGGTCCTGCGTCAATCCTCACAATTGTTATGTTGAAGTCTGATGTTGCAGACACTGTGTCAACCTATCTCAATGGGGGTCTTTCTCTTTTTTGCTGACCTGCCACTTTACCAAGCATGATGTCCTTCTCCAGAACTGGTCCCTCTAGATGATATGTTCAAAGTACATGAGACAAAACATTGCCATCTCGATTCTAAGAAGCACTCTGGCTGTACTTCTTTCTAGACAAATTTGTTTGTTTTTCTGGCTGTCCATGGTTCTTTCAATATTTTTTTCAATATCATAATTCAAATGCACCAATTCTTCTATGGTCTTCCTTATCCATAGTCCAACTTTCACATGCATATGAGGTTATTGAAAATGCCATGGCTTGATCAGTTACACCTTAGACTTCAAAGTGACTTCTTTGCTTTTTAACACTTTAAAGAGGTCTTTTGCAGCAGATTTGCCTAATGCAATACATCTTTTCATTTCTTGATTGTTGTTTCCATGAAACAGCATAGATCCAAGCAAAATGAAGTCTTCGACAATTTCAATCTTTTCTTCATTTCTCATAATGTTATTTATTATTCCAGTTGTGAGGATTTTCATTTTCTTTACATTGCGGTGTATGCATTTTCACAATGTTAAATCTTCCCATCCTGGAGCATGGTCTATTCTTCCATTTTTGTAGGTCTCTTTTGGTTTCTTGTAGTAGTGTTCTATAGTTTTCTTTGTATAGGTTCTTTGTTTCTCTGGTTACATTTATTCCTAGATATTTCATCCTTTAGGGGGCTATTTTAAATGATATTGTTTTTCTAATGTCCTTTTCAACACTGTCATTATTGGTACAGAGGAATCCAACTGATTTTTGGTTGTTGATCTTATACCCTGCCACTTTGCTGAATCCTCCAATGAGTTCTAGTAATTTTTTAACCAAGTCTTTGGGGTTTTCTATATACAGGATCATATCATCTGCAAATAGAGAGCGTTTTCCTTTCTCTTTGCCAATTCGGATGCCCTTGATTTCCCTATCTTGATGTATAGCTCTGGATAAGACTTCCAGCATGGTAAGGAGTGGTGACAAAGGACATCTTTGTTTCCTATTCACAGAGGGAATGCTTTCAGTTTTTCTTCATTGAAAGTAACGTAGGCGGTTGGTTTTGTATATATGCTCTTGATTCTGTTGAGGAATTTCCCTTTAATTCCTACTTTGTTGAGTGTTTTTATCAGGAATGGATATTGGATTTTGTCAAATGCCTTTTCTGCGTCAATTGATAAGATCATGTGGTTTTTTCTTTGTTCTTGTTTTTATGGTGGATTACACTGATTGTTTTTCTAATGTTGAACCATCCTTGCATCCCTGATATGAATCACACTTGGTCATGATGTATTATTTTTTTGATGTGCTGCTGAATTCTGTTGGCTAGGATTTTGTTGAGAAGTTACATCTGTGTTCATGAGGGATATTGGTCTATAATTTTCTTTTTTAGTCATGTCCTTCCCTGGTTGTATGATGTTTTTGATGTCGTCCCATAACTCTTCTGTTATTCAGTCTTTGTGTCTATTGCATCAAATCTGTTCTTCAGATAATCTCTAAATCCAGGTGGGATATGTTCAGGGTCTTATTTTGGCTGTCGTGTAGTGTACTTGTTTTCATTTTCTTCAGTTTCAGTCTGAATTTGCATCTGAGCAATTGATTGTCCATAGTCTGCCCCTGGCCTTGTTTTGGTTGATAATGTGGAGCTTTTCCACCATCTCTTTCCACAGATGTAGTCAATTTGATTTCTGTGTGTTCCATCTGGTGAGGCCCATGTGTATAGTTGCCATTTATGTTGTTGAAAAAGGTATTTTAATGAAAAATTCATTGTTCTTGCAAAATTGCTTCTTGCAATATCCAGCGTCTCCAGCCATATTTTCCAACTTCAGATCCTCCCTCTTTTTTTTCTAATTTTCACATTTCAATTACCAGTAGTTATCAATACATCTTGAGTGCATGTTTGATCAATTTCAGAATGAAGAAGCTGGTAGAATTTTTCATTTTCATCACTGTTTTTCATGGTTGATATATACATTTGAATAATAATGGTATTAACTAGTCTTCCTTGTTTGTGTTGTTGTTAAGAGTCTTGGAGTCAATATTGACTCATAGTGACCCTTTATAGGGTTTCTTAGGCTATAAATCTTTGTGGGAGCAGAAAGTCTCATCTTTATCCCATGGAGCACCAGGTGGTCTTTTGGTTTGCAGTCCTGTATTTATCCTACAGAGCCAACAAAATACTCTTTTTGTTGATGAATGTAACACCATTCTTTTTCAGTTTGTGATTGTTGGATTCAAAATGGTCAATTCTTATCCATTTCTGCTTACTAATGCCTAGGATATTGATCTTTATGCATTTCATTTCTTTTGTTTTCATCTTCCAGTTCTCCTAGATTCATACTTTTTACATTCCTCATTGTGATTTTTAATGGATGTTTGCAGTTATTTCTTCTTATTTGAGTTGTGCCCCATCAACAAATGAATGTTTCAGAAAACTTTACTTCATTCACGTCAACTGAAAGGTCAGTTTGAATCATAGGTTGGTGGTTCAAACTCAAAGGCCACTTCTCGGAATCCTATAAGGGTGACTATGAGTTGCGATGACTAGATGGCACTTAACAGCAACAAAATCAACTACTTTGAGGAGGCAGCTCTTCCCCAGCGGTATTTTAAGATATCAGTGATATAGTTTCCAGCATCATAGCAACATGCAAACTACCACAATCTGACTGACAGATGAGTGGTGGACAGCAATTTTAAAGTCTGACAAGACTTTAAAATTCTAAATTCAGAATTTATCATTATTTGAACAGTTATTGCTCTTATTTTCCTCAAAAGTTATTAAATCAATGGTTTAATTAAGATATTAGCATCAAGGAAATATATATACTCTACTTTATTATTTAAAAGACAACCATACAGGCACACACAAGTGCCTTACCAGATGGAATATGCAGAAATCAAATTGACTACATTAGTAGAAAGAGACTGTGGAAAAACTCCATATCATCAGCCAAAACAAGACTGGGGCAGATTGTGGAACAGACCATCAATTGTTCATATGCAAATGCAGACTGAAGCTGAAGAAAATGAAAATAAGTCCATGAGAATCAAAATAAGACCTTGAATATATCCCACCTGAATTTAGAGATCATCTGAAGAACAGATCTGATGCATTAGACACTAAAGACCGAAGACCAGAAGAGTTGTG
>NW_006408522.1:12440666-12453070 GCF_000296735.1 Chrysochloris asiatica
AAGAGATGGCCCAATGAATTGCAGAAATCATCAAATATCTTTGATATCCCATGCGAGTAAAGTTTCACTAAAGGTAGTACAGAAATGGCTACAATGATACATTGACAGAGAACTTCCAGAGGTTCAAGAGGGATTCAAAAGAGGCCGTGGAACAAGGCATATCATTGCTGATGTCTGATGGATCTTAGCTGAAAGCAGAGAATAACAGAAAGATGTTTACCTGTGCTTAATTGACTATGCAAAGGCTTGTCATGTGGCTCATTGCGAAATATGAGTATTCCAGAATACTTAGTTGTGTGCATGAGGAACCTAGACCAAGAGGCAGTTGTTGGAACAGAACAAGGGAACTCCAAATGGTTTCAAATTAGGAAAGGTGTGCACCAGGGGAGTATTCTTTAATGATACTTATTCAACCTGTATGCTGAACAAATAATCTGAGAAGCTGGGTTATATGGAGAAAAACATAGTATCAGGATTGGAGGAAGACTCACGAATAACCTGTGATATGCAGATGACACAACCTTGCTTGCTGAAAGTGAAGAAGACTTGAAATTACTTACTGGTGAAGATTGAAGACCACAGCCTTCAGTATGGATTGCATCTCAATGTAAAGAAAATAAAAATCTTCACCACTGGACCAATAAACAATGTTCTTATCAACGGAGAAAAGATTGAAGTTGTCAAGGACTTCATTCATCTTGGATCAACTATCAACACTCATGAAAGCAGCAGTCAAGAAATCAAATGATGTATTGCATTAGACAAATCTGCTGCACAAGACTTCTTTAAAGTCTTGAAGAGCAAAGTAACTACTTGTATTAGTGAAAGATAAAATGGGGTTGATCATTATTAATATGTATTTATATATAGTAAAGATTATGATCCATTTGGAGTCCTGTAGGATAAGGCACTGTAGGATAAGGCACTGGACCACAAGGTCAGTTTGAACCTCAAAGTCTGCATTTCAAACTGACCAGCTGCTCCTCAGAAACCCTGACGGCATATCACAACAACAACAGTGATTCATTTGGCTTATAATTATAATAACAACCCTCTGTATTTACTGAATATCTACAATGTGGTGTTTAGGGCCACAAAAGAACATATTAAATATTGTCAGATGGCGGCAGCCTAATGTAGTAGAAACAGTGGTGAGTGGTGACTAGAAGAGCAAGAATCAGAAGGGATCCCTGCCATTGACTAATTATACAAGCTTGTGGTTGTTGTTGTTAAGTGCCATCGAGTCAATTCCTACCCTTAGCAATCCTGTATAGGGTTTCCAAGGAGCAGCTGATAAATTTGAACCACCAACCTTACAGTTCAAACGACTTTGCAGTCTGACGCATTAGCCCACAGCGCCACACCAGAACTCCTATACAAGCTTGGGTAGGTCAATTTATCTCTCTTGATTTCAGTTTCCACATTTTACTATTTTTTTAAAAGGAGATCAACAGGGGAAAATGTTAGCCTGATTAATTTTGTTATGTGATTTTGTGAATAAAATGGAAATTTAACCAAAAATTTATCATTTAATAAAGGGCTATTCAAATACATTATTTATTTCCAATGTCCTCAAATTATTTAAAATCTGGCTAGGAGGACAAAACATAAGCATCAACAAGTAAAATAAAAATGCAATAACCCTTTTAGACAGTATATACAGTCTATTTTGAAGTGCTTTCAAGAAAGATGAAAAGTAAACTAGTCAAATCAGATGGAATTAATCAGATTTGTTGTTGTTAAGAGACGTAGACTCGGTTCCAACTCTGTATAGGGTTTTCAAGGCTTTAAATTGTGTAGGAGTAGAAAGTCTCATTTTTGTCCTATGGAGCAGCCTGTAGGCTAAAACCACCAACCTTGTGGTTCTCAGTCCAGTGCTTATCATATGGAGATTAGCTACTTGTAACAGTTTCCTTAGAAGAACGGATTCTTTCCATGTCAAAAAAAAGGAGCAAGAGTAAGGCCTGAAAACAGAATTTAGCCCTGAACCAATACAAAAATATGATGGTCTAATCAATAATATTATTCCTAAAGAAAGTGTGTAGTAACAGAAAGGGGCAAGGATCTGTATGGAATCTAGACAAGATCCCAGTGAGTAAGGGGTTCACTATAGTGAACCCATTAGGTTCATTCACTACCCAGCGTGAACAGGTAGATGATCTGGTGCCTGTATGGTCTTTGATAGACTATCGTCAGATAATAAGTTAGATGAACTAGCCAATAGTATTCACTTAACTTCTTCTGTATGTACATCTTGCTTACTAAGCCACTTTCTGATTATAATTTAGCTTCTCAAGTGTTGGAGATGCAAAAAGGATGCATTGACTTGCTAACATGAATATCTAACTTATAAAATAATAAGGGGACATGTTGGTTAAGGCATATATCAGTTGGGAGTTTACATTCTACAACTTTGTCCTTTTTAGCTGGTCAACTCAGATTACATTGAGAAAAATCGAGTTTTTGGACCTTCAAAGCTAAGAAGTAGACTCTTAACCATGGCAATGAAAATAAGAGTGGACTCACCCAGCAGTTCAAAAGGTTACAAGATTCAGAGTCAAACAAACTTGAGTTAGAATCATAGTTCTGCATTAATTTCCTCTTTTCTAAAATGTGGACATTGTTGTGAAGTTAATGGAATTATGTAGATAAAGTTCTTATCAAAGTGCTGGCACCATGTCAGGAATATTTTTTTGGTAGTCTGGGGATCCCCATAGTCAGAGCAGAATAAATACTTGTTGGATGAATGAACAATAATTATTTCCACTCTGTGAAGTTTTATGGGTATCCTCTGCTTTGCTTCAAAGCCTCTATATCTCTGCTCTTTTTAATAATAATAATAAAAAAAAATTAGACTTTACATGAAGTAACATGATTAATAGCAGATGAGATATATAAATAATAGGTGACTTGGACTAAAAACAGATTGAGATTTTGAGGCCAGGAGACCTAGGAAAAAATACTCCAACGACTATACATAACTTGGCTAGTTTGTAAAACAAGGGCCACAAACTTGTGGCAGAGATAATGTAAGCCTCAGGCTGGGGTGAAATTGGACAAACCTTGTCCAAAGAGGGCAGCCTCTACTTAGTTCCAATAGATGTTGCACAAGAAGGCAAGTCTGATTCATCTTTCAGTTTTCACAGAAAACCTGGAATTTGGGTTTTAACATGAGAAAACTCCCAATTGCTGAATATTGATGAACTATTAAGGAAAAAAAAAAAGAAGTCAAATGTCGAACCAAACATTGGTCTGTGAGTCTAATTTAGGTTGATGAACTACTATGTTGTGACTTGGGCTCTAAAGGACATGTAACCACATATGGGTTATAATTCCTGAGGGTAAAAGCAAATAATATGCTCAAATGGTAACTGAAATATTGAAAGTTCAACTCTACCCAAAGGCACCTCAGTATAAAGGTCATTGAACGTCAGCCTTTGAAAACTCTCTGGCGCACAGTTCTACTATGACACACATAGGTCAATATGAATTGGGATTGACTTGACTTGTTTAACATAGTATAAGAAGAAAGGAAATAGGGTGGACAAAATGTGTGGAGAGGAAAAATCTAAGATGCTTTGGGGTTTATCGGGTGTAGACCATTTTGACTGTATGGAATAAGAAGTTCATTTAAAGGAGAAGACAGAAAAGTTTGGACAAATAAGTTTTTTTGTGTGGAGCATCTTGATTGTTTCTCATTTTTTAAGGCAATGAGAAGCCACTTACAATTTTTTTAATAATTAGTGAAATGGAGCCCATATTAATATTGAAGTTCAATAAACATTCATTGATACATATTTGTTAAACCCTCTGAGAACCTGTTTTAAAAACAAGCACCTAAAATGTGTGATTTATGTCTGTCCTTAAGAATTAGGAAAGTTTAAATAAAAGATATAATACAATTTGATAAGGCTAATTCACAGAGGAAGTGAGACCTGGATCATATCTTTAACAATATATATTTCTTTACAGCTGAGAGGAAATTGGCATTTATTGCATGTCTTCCAAATGCTTTAAGTACAAATAAACATATCTCACTGTTCTCTTTGCCCCAGAGGTAGATTTTGAAAGTGCTTTTCTTCTCTGATCCATCCTTAACATTGAAAGTGAAATCTCAACCAAAAAAAAAAAAAAGTCTTAAAATGACTTATTGAAAGGATCCTATGGGCTTCATTTTGTATAATGTATCAAATAAATGGTAGCGACAGTCCTCATGGAGAGAGACTATAATGTACAAAGGTCTCAAAGTAGGAAGGCCTGTGGTATGCTGTGGAAATCAGCAATAGTTACGTAGCAGCATACTGCAGTAGTCAAAGCACTAGCTATGAAGGCAGATCTAACTTGGGGTACTGGTCTGTCACTCAACAGCTTTGTGACTTTGTTGTTGTTGTTGTTATGTAATGTAATGCTATTTCCCATGTAGGTAAAGAAACAAAAAGGAAGAACTCTTTCTCATAATAGGCAAATAAAGGTAGAGAGAAGTAGCTCCTATCCTCAAGGCAGGCTGATTTGTTCCTCACACTAGTGGGGTGACAGTAAAAGAGCCACAGGACTTACCTCTAAGTCCTGGTTTATTCTTTTTATGGTGTTAAAGACAAGCTTCTCAAGACAGATGTTAAACACTCTAATACCTTCTTCAGAAGAGAAGAATCAAAGTACTTTAAGTGTAAATTTTATAACTGGTGAAAAGGAAAGCAATCTTCAATACAACTTCATGATTTCATCAATCTCAGCATACCAAGAGTTACATTGTCCTAAGTGAAAGAAAGCTATATAAATGGATCCTTTCTTTTCTTTTCTTCTTTTTATTTTAGCACACTCTACCCTCTTCAGAACCCATCCAAAGTGGCTTCTCTGGGTCTCTGTTATCTCTCTCAGCATGTTCTATCTTGTGTTAATGTTATGTGTCGTGGAGTCGATTCCGACTCATAGTGACCCTGTACAGCGTTTCCGAGGCTGCAAATCTTTAAGGGAGCAGAAAGCCTCATCTTTCTCCTGTGGAACAGCTGATAGTTTTGAACTGCTGACCTTGAGGTTAGCAGCTTGATTTGTAACCACTGCGCTATCAAAGCTTGTGACTTTGGGTAAGTGCAACTTAGTGTTTTAACTTCATTTAACTTCAGGGGGAAAACTGAGAATCACCATCAGACTGAATCTGATTCCTACAAGGTACAATGTGGAGGTCAGACATAGCTCTACTCTCCAATCTTTTCTTTTCACCAATTTTGATACCAGGTGTCCCTCCATGGCACTCTCTACTTTCCCTGGGTTTGCTAATTTGTTGCTATGGCCCCACAGAACTCACAGATCATACTCACCATTGTGTGGTTTATTAGGGAAGTAATGGACTACAACTTGGGATAGGAATCCACTTAGAAGTAACAGAAACTCCTCAGGTAACAGTTTGTCAATCAGGATAGCTTTCAACCAAGAGAGCTTCTAGCTTCTTCTTGGCCATGTTACCAGCAGGCTGCGCTTAGGCTCTGCTGCTGGTACCTGCTTAGGCCAAGGCTCTGCCACCAACCCCTCTCAGGCAAGTGTTACAGCTCTTTTGGCTCCTCTGTCTAATGTCTGGAAGCACCTCACTCTCTCAGCAAGCCTCTTGACTGAAGACATCCAGCTGTCTAGCTCTGTGAGTCCCTTGCTTCATAAGCTGGGAAATCCACTGCAGCCATTTTACTCCATGGGCTGGGAGACCACCACAGTCATCTCCTAGATTATCTTGCCGATCTCCTAGTTCTAGCTGTTTTTATCAGCTTGTGCTGTCTTAGTCTTGTACCATTTCCAGGCCTGTAGCGCGCTCTGTTATCTGGGTCTATGAGCTTCTCAGCATGGGGGTCCCCCGTCCAAAGGGCACATTCTACTCCCAACTCTTCTTGAGGATAGTGTGGTCTTCTTCAATCCCTATGGGATTTGTCCTTTCATAAGCCTAGTCCTTTCACATAGATCACAAATTGACCAATGCCCTCGGTAGGCCATAGATACCTTACATGAATAGTAATTGACCAATCCCTGGAAGGGTTTTAGTTACCTTATTTGCAGAGTAAATGGTCCAATTCCTTTGCAAAATTGTGACCCAGCAAATCATCTTTGCAGAATTACAAACCCAGGGCCAAAAATGGCCACAGATAAAGAGAAATCCATTATCCTGCAGCAAGTTAAACTTGCCATCTCCTTGCTATTTGCAAACTATTACCATTACTTTTATTGCTGTCTTTGCTACTCTGCTTGTTGGTTGTTGTTAAGTACCATCAAGTTGGTTCTGACTCATAGTGACTTTATGTAGGATTTCCAAACCTTCTAAAATCTTCACAAGAGCAGAAAGCCTCATCTTTCTCTCTTGGAGTGGCTGGTGAGCTTGAACCACAGAGTCTGTGGTTCGCAGTTCAGTGCTTATTGTATGGAGCCCCTACATTCACTTGCTACTCTTAGAAGATACAGAAGACAGTGGTGAAAGATGAAGTGGGCAAGGAAGGCAAAATCAGATCTGAAGGCTTCATATTTTATCCCAGGGATAAAAGGATATACATTTGTTTTTGAAACTTTTTATTGTGAATTGAGTGAAGGCTTACAGAGAAGATCATCAGTTTTATGTTCAACAAATCATACACTTTTGTTTTTTTCTCAAAGATTGCAATCCCCTCCATGTAACAACAGCTATCATGCTTCCTCCCTGTGATTCTTATTTTCATTCCACCTTCCTGCCCAACCCTTCTCAATTTTGTCCTCTGGTAAATGTTGCCCTTTTGATCTTGACTGATTGACCATTCCATGGTGAGCATGTACCTTACTAAAGTTGTTGTCCCCCTATATACCTATCTACTGTTTATTTATTTATTTTTATTTTAAGATCACTTTGGCAGCAGTGGGGGCAAAAGTTCAGGGAGGAGGCTAAAGCTAAGAGGTAGGTGAGAGGATTTCTTATGATGGAGATTAAAGATCACTTGATGATTTACTGGGATGGGAGAAGAGTTGAGGTAATTGGATATGTTGCTACTAACCAAAATAGACAATTTAGGAGAGAAAAAAGGCTTGGGTAAGTTGGTGTAGAGACTTGTTCAGTTTGGGATATGTTCTATTTGATGCAACTGTGTGACATCATATAGGAGTTGGTTTATAAGTGTTTGTTGTTGTTATTAAGTGCCATTGAGTTGGTTCCCACTCATAGCAACCCTGTAGAGGTTTTCTGAGGAGAGGCTGATAAGCTTGAACCACTGACCTTGTGGTTCAAATCGACCTTGCAATCCAGCACATTAACCCACAGTGCCACACCAGGACTCCTTATAAGTGTTGGTTGGTTGGTTATGCGCCATGGAGTTGGTTCATAACAACCCTGTACAGGGTTCCTGAGGCTGTAAATCTTTACAGGAGCAGAAAGCCTCATCTTTCTCCAGCGGAACAGCTGGTAGTTTTGAACTGCTGACCTTAAGGTTGGCAGCCTGATTCGTAACCATTATAAGTGTTAAATATGTAATAATACCAAGCCTAACATTTTACAGTATTTATTACATAGTGTTCTTACTGTTTTACATCTACTAATTTATTAAACCCTTGCAGCAATACTGGGTAGGTACTACTTGTCTTACAATTTTACAGATTAGGATATTGAGGTACTAGGGTCTTAAATAGCTTCCCCAAGATTATACAGATAAGGGTGGAACTAGGATATTGGTCTAGGACTTGGGGCCACAGGTCCAGGAAAAGTGCTGATTATGTGCTAGGCATTTATGAAGTTAGAACAAGACAGAGCCAATTTTTGTCTTCATAGTTTTTACAGTCCAGTGAGTCATCTTAGAGGTGCAAATGCAGCAAAGCATGTATGTGTGTGTGTACATAGTGGGTTACACACTGACTTGATAAACACAAGGTTAGAAGTTTGAATCCACCGGCTGATCATTGGGAGAAAGAGGAGACTTTCTTTCTTTTTTAAATCTTTTATTGTGAATTATGTGATAGTTTACATGGGAGAACATTAGTTTTACATTCATTCTATCTATCATATATCGTTTCACTGCCATGGTTACAATCCCCTCCATGCATCATCAACCAACCAAGGGGTATACCCTGCAATCCCTCCCCTGTACCCCCGAGGTCTTCAGCACACAGTCGCTCTCCCTCTCTGGATCTCAAGTCTCCAGCTGCCTCATCTCTCCACGTCATCATCTCTGCCTCCGTCTCTGGCATCACTGCTTCTCTGGGTAGGGTCCTGCTCTTCTCCATTGATGGTCCTAGGGACCTCCACTCCTAGACTGGGAAGTTAATCACTCCCCTCCTTGCTACAAAACATTTACCATCACATTTCCAACCCTCACAATCAGTCCTGGTAACAATTATTCACTATAGTATCTCAAGATACCTATCCGCATTTCCTTTCATCAGCCCCACCCAGACAGATTGGATACTACTCACTAGAGATTCTACCTTCCTTCACGCCCTCTGAATCTAGGTTCCCTCTTGAATGCTTGTAAGCCAGTCACTTCTTGCCTTTGTAGCTCCCTCCACCCCTTTTTGGGTAGCCAATGTCTAAGTTGCCCATCCCTGTCTACTCTGTGTGTGGCGTGGGTGGGAATGATCCTTGCTGTAAGGATTTGTTTCCTCTTTTGAACTACTGCATCCATAGGTGTAGATCAAGTTCATCAAATTGTATCAGATTACTCTTTTTTTTTCTCCCTCGTCTATCTTCTTCTTGTTGAGCTCTGATCATCTAGTCATTGAAGCCAGGTCAAGTGGGTATTATCTGCAAGTGTGGGTGTTCTTGTGCATAAGACCTCTCTTCTTATCAGCTGGATGCTTCACTCTCCACTCTAGTCCTCTGTGGCTATGTCACTGACTCTGGGCCCAAGAGTCCCCAGGTCTTGCCACACTGCTGGCCAACCAGGTCTCCACCCGGGTTCACAAGAGTCTATTGAACGTTGTAGGGCTTAGCTTGTCACTAATCATTGCTGTTTTTCCCTCACTTCCCCTTATCGGTGACAAACGTGGTCACCAATCAGAGTGTGTATTACCATTGAGTCGTAGTCTTGGAATGGGGGTTTGCACTGAGGGGACCTGACCACTTGTCTTGATGTCTCCTGGGCAAGCAACTTGCTTGTTCTTGTAGTAACAGTCAGTCTGCCTAAGAGGAGACTTTCAACTCCTGTAAAGATTTACTGCCTCTGAAATCCTACATATGTTGTTAAGTGCCGTCGAGTCGATTCCAATCCATAGCGACCCTGTATAGGGTTTCCAAGGAGCAGCTGGTGAGCTTGAACAACCGAATTTGCAGTTCAAACGACTTTGCAGTCTGACGCATTAGCCCACAGCGCCACACCAGGACTCCAAAATCCTACATAGGGTTGCTATAAGTCAGAATTGACTCACTGGTAGTGGGTGGGTATAAATATGTATATGTATGTGTACACACTCATATATAAGGAGCTCTGGTAGTGTAGTGGTTATGAATAAGGCTGTGAACCGTAAGGTCAGCAATTCAAAACTACCAGCTGTTCCGCGGGAGAAAGACGAGGCTTTCTGCTCCCGTAAAGATTTACAGCCTCACAAATCCTATACAGGGTTGCTATGAGTCAGAACCGACTCCATGGCACATAACAACAACATATATATATACATATATATATTGTTGTGTGCCTTCAAGTCAGTTCCAACCCATAGTGACCCTGTATAGGGTTTATGAGGAGCTGCTGACCTTGTAACTAGCAGGGGAGAGAGAGAAGACTAATTTCAAGTTTTAAGAAAATGATTCATGCAGTTGCTGTTGTTAAGTACCATCAAGTTGTTTCCCACTCATAGCGACCCTATATAGGGTTTCCAAGGAGTGGCTGGTGAGTTTGAACCTCCAAACCTTGTGCTTCAAACCGACTTTGTGTCCAAATGCTTTATTCCACAGTGCACACCAGAACAACATGCAGTTGTAGGGGCTGATAAGTTCCAAGTTTGTGGGTCAAGCATCAGGCTAGAGGATTATCCTGACACATATAGCTACAGGGTCTGAGGAATCCAAGATTGAAAGACTGGCAGGTCAGATGGTATGGCTATGTTGTTGTTGTTGTTGTTGTTGTTAGGTGCCATCGAGTCGGTACCATCGACTCTTAGCAACCCTATGCACAACAGAACGAAACACTGTCTGGTCCTGGGCCAACCTCACAATTGTTGACACGCTTGAGCCCATTGATGCTGCCATTTTGCCAATCCATCTCACTGCAGGTCTTCCTTTTTCTCTGACGTTCCAACTTACCAAACATGATATCCTCCTCCAGCGACTGGTCCCTCCTCACAGTATGTCCGAAGTATGAGAGATGAAGTTTGGCCATCCTGGCCTCCAAGGAGAACTCTGGCTGCACTTCTTCCAACACAGACCTGTTTGTTCTTTTGGCAGCCCATGGCACTTTCAATATTCTCCTTCAACACCATAACTCAAAAGTATCAATTCTTCTACGGTCTTCTTTATTCACTGTCCAGCTTTTGCACGCATATGAGGTTCTGACAAATCCAAAGATAGGCAGCTGTTGGCTCATGTCCCAAGAACTGCAGGTCGGATTATAATGAGCCAGATGCAAGATCCAGAGGGAGTTTTGCCACAACAGTTATATTGGATACAAGCCACACTTCCAAGGGAACTCTCCTTACAACTGGTTGGCTGATCCCATTATCAGGTTATTGTATTGTATTAATTAACTGCTTAATTGCATCATTATATAACTGCAAAACCATTGAGAATCATGGCCCACCCAGGTTGACATACAACCCTAACCATTACATCAGCATTTCAGAAGTAGTTAAAAAAGATCTAGTAAATGGAGAATGAAAAGAAAGCCAAGGATGAAGACCTGAGGCGAACTAATATTTATGGAATAAAAAGAAAAGTTTCAGGAAATAGATGTAGAAGAAGGCACAGTCTAAAGAAAGGAAGACATCAGGAAAGAGCAGGTCATGGAAACATTGGAAGGAGGGAATTTTGAGGGGAGAGTGTTAATTTGGTTGAAAGTTTCAATAGATGGAGTTAAGGTATCTAATGACATCAATAATAGATGTTTAGTAGTCCCAACAACAGTGGGTGGTGGTAGTAGGGTGCTGTGGAGTCAGTTCCAACTCATAGTGACCCTGTATAGGGTTCTGAGTCTATAAATCTTTAGGGGAGCAGAAAGCTTCATCTTTCTCCCACAGAACGGCTGTGTAGTTTCGAACTGCTGACCTTGAGGTTAGCAGCCTGACTCGTAACCACTATGCTACCAGACACAATGGCTCTTGGGAATTCTGGTAATATAGCTGACGAGGCAGAAGCACTACATGGACCCTCTACAATAAAGATGGTGTTGTTGTTAAGTGCAGTTGAGTCGTTTATGACCCTAGCAACCCTATATAGGGTTTCCAAGGAGCAGCTGGTGAGCTTGAACCGGTGGCCTTGCCGTTCAAACTGACTTTGCAGTCCAGTGCATTAACCCACAGTGCCACACCAGGACTCTACAACAACAACAAAGATATGAGACACCAAATAAACAGAGAAAAATGAAAATCCTGGAAGCCTGAACTTCAGAAGAACGGTTAGAGGAGGCGATGGAGTGCTTGCGGGGACTTGGAGAAAGGGAGACTGACTGATGAATGACCCACCAGATGCAGCAAAACCATCTTGAACCTTTGTGAGCAGCTTTGGCAACAGAAGGTGGCCTGGCAGAGCAAAGTCACACAGGTGACTAGAAAGGTGTGATTCTTTCTTTCTCCCTCCTCCTCTGGTGACTAGAAGTGTGACTAGGTCACAACTTCATCTAACCTCAGTGCAAGACCTTGCTTTCAGGGAGTTCTGAGACACATGGTTGGGAATCGCAGCATTGTGAGACAAGGTCCCTGCTACACTACTTTGGTGAATTGATTTGGTGCCTGGATTCAGGTGGGCTGGACTTAGAAATTACAGAACCCGCACAACTACCAGACCAGCATTAACCAGTCACCTCTGCCTCCAGCTGACCTGTGGTCCTAACAGACACTAAAACCAGCTCCATCAAGGGCCTCCATGCACTACTTCAAGATTAAGTGCCCTGATTATAGATCACACCTAGGCTGGTAGGAGCTTCATCTAGGGCCAGGACCTCAGCTGTCACATCCCTCCCACACCCACCAAGTGGTATCCTTGACTTGCAGGAGCCCCCCAGAGTTTTGCCTTTCTGGTTACAATAGCTGCTCTATTTTGTTTTGTTTTTCCCTTTTATTGTTTCATTGTCTTGTTTATTCTTCTCCTCCTCCTCTTTCCATTCCCTTGAATTTTATCCTATTTCTGCTTCCCTTTTTCTTTCTTTCCTTCTGTCTCTCATTTCCCTTCTTCTTCCCCCACTTTTGATCTTTCTCTACTACTCTATACTCTCTCATTTCATCTTCTCTCTCCCTGGTTTTTCTAAGGGTTATTTTAACTT
>NW_006408522.1:12453235-12457137 GCF_000296735.1 Chrysochloris asiatica
ATTATTTTTTCTTTTGATATCCTTCTGCAGTGACTGGTCCCTCCTGACAATATGTCCGAAGTATGAGACACGAAGTTTGGCCATCGTGGCCTCCAAGGAGCACTCTGGCTGCACTTCTTCCAAAACGGATCTATTGGTTCTTTTGGCAGCCCATGGCACTTTCAATATTCTTCTCCAACATGAGATCACTGTTGTAAAAAGTTTAGAAAAGATTTTCTTGCTAAATGAAACATTCTATGAAGGTTACAGGGTGGGTGGGTGGGGAGGGAAAAAATAAAGGGAATAGAGACTTTTTTTTTAAATAGCTCTTGGGAGTGACAGGTATGCAGGGGATATGGAAGTGGTTGTGGAGGGGGTACTGCTGTGTGCATACGTGAGGGTGGTGGAGGTGGAAGCAAATTATAGTAACTTGAGGTGAGGTTTGAAAGAAGTGCTAAAAAAAAGAGAGAGAGGAGTTAGGGGAATGAGTCCTGCCGAGTTTAATGAGAGAAAAGAAAAGTGAGAGATTGGCAGACAGCACTGGGAAGGTAGACTTTACACACACCAGGGAGACATTTTTAGGGAGGAATCAACACGACTGGGTGACTGGTCATTAGTAGAGGAAGGAAGCAGTCTAAGAAGATTCCTTCTTGATCCTGGGTTACTGGGAAAATAGTGGTGCCATTATCAGAGAGAGATAAAACAGTGAACTATATTGAGGGTGGCATGGTAGTGAGAGATTCAGTAGGCAGTTTAACGGGAGTTAGAAATTTAAGCAATTGTTGAAATATTTATCAGGATTGTCCTTAAGCCTGTACAAGTATTTTCCTCTTGTACTATTTGTCTAATATACCATATGTGGGTATATGTTCACTAGCTGAATATCTTACTTGTCAATGTGGATAACTTTTAACTGGTAACATCAAAGCTATATATTGTTGCTAAAGAAATAATACTATTAAAATAATTACCACCTTTGAGTGGACCATGATATGTTCACGGAAGAGCCATGAATTTTATTTATATATCTAAACAAATACTTCTGGGACCATGGTGGTTCCATAGGATAAATACTGGACTGTGAAACAAAAGGTTTGTGGTTCGAGCCTGCCAGCTGCTCTGCGGGAGAAAGAAGAACCTTTCTTTCTGCTTCTGCAAAGATTTGAAGCCTGGGAAACCCTATACAGGGTCACTATTAGTTGGAACTGACTTAACAACATATACAACAGTACCAACACAATTAAATGATATTCAACCATTTCAAGAGATAGCATATGATCATGAACCAATGGTATTGAAAGAAGGCATTAGTGAAAAGCAAGACTGTAGGTAAAGGACTGAAGACACATTGAAATGTTTCAACAAAGCGATGCAGGGCTGGAGATGCTCACTTGTCTACGCCAAGAAATTTGGAAGATAGCTATCTAGCTGTTTGGGAAAGATCCATATTTGTGCCTATTCCAAAGAAAGGTGACCTACCAGAATATGAAAATTATCGAACATTATCATTAGGATCACATACAAGTAAAATTTCGTTGAAGATAATTCAAAAAATGATTGCAGCAGTATATGAACTGGAACTGCCAGAAAATTCAAGCCAAATTCAAAAGAGGATGTGGAACTAGAGATCTCATCGCTGACAGGTGGATCATGGCTGAAAGCAGAGAATACCAAAAAGATGTTTACTTGTGCTTTATTTGATTGTGCAAAGGCATTTGACTGTGTAGATCATAACAAATTATGGATAACATTGAGAAGAAAGGGAATTCCAGAACACATCATTGTACTCATGAGAAACTTGTATATAGACCAAGAGGCAGTCATTGGAATAGAATAAGGGGATACTGGTGTGTTTTAAATCAAGAAAGGTGTGTGACAAGGTTGTATCCTTTTACCATATATATTAAATCTATATGAAATCTTTGATTTCAAGATGGTGGATCAGGTAGACGTGCAGTAAGGAGCTCTGTCAGCAACAACACAGAATATCAGACCAAGCAGGCTCAGGGGATGGTGCTAGAACTCTGAACCACATATAAAGGAATATTTAGACGCTTGGAAGGCTTACAGCTAGGGGAATTTGCAGCAGAGTCAAGAAATCCATTGCTTTCTAATTCAAGACACTCAGCTGCTCCTGGAGCTGCCATCTTGGGAGAGACCAAGCAGGGGAAGGATCAGAACAGACATGAATGCCTGACAGAACTGTGGAGATACAAGTGTGGATGTTCTTTTTTTGGTATCTGTTCATTGGTCTCTTGCTGTCTGCACACCTCCATTCTGGTGACTAGAGGGGATGCCTGAGTGAATGGACACCCCACCCACTCCCCTGGAGGATTCTACTATGCAAGCGAACAGATTTTGAAATTTAAAGTGACAGTTTCCACTTAAAACCAAACAGCCACCACTTGTCTGTCAGTTTGCCATACTGTGGTGGCTTGTGAGTTTCGGTGATTCTGAAAGCTATGCAACTGGTATTTTAAATACCAGCAGGGTCACCCATAGTGGACAGGTTTCAGATGAGCTTCCAGACAAAGACAGACTAGGAAGAAAGAGTGACAAACTAATTCTGAATATTAGTCACTGAAAACCTTATGAATAGCAGAGAAACACTGTCAGATATAGTGACAGAAAATGAGCCCTTCAGATTGGAAGGCACTCAAAATGTGACTGGGGAAGAGCTGCCTCCTCAAAGTAGAGTTGACTGTGATGACGGAAATGGAGTAAAGCCTGTGGGAGAAAAGCCGACAGGACCTTCATTTGCTGATGGGGCACAACTCAAAATGAAAAGAAACAGCTGTAAAACATTCATTGAAAATAAGAATATGGAATGTACGAAGTATGAATCTGGGAAAAATTGGAAGTTGTCAAAAATGAAATGGAACGCATAAACATCGATATCTTAGGCATTAGTGAGCTGAAATGGATAGTATTGGCTGTTTTGAATCTGACAACCACATGGTTTACTATGCCAGGAATGACAAATTGAACAGGAATGGTGTTGCATTCATTGTCAAAAAGAACATTTCCAGATCACTCATGAGTTACAACTCTGTCTGTGATAGGAAGATATCCATGCACCTACAGGGAAGCCCAGTTAATACCACTATTATTCAAATTTACACACCAACCACTAAAGCCAATGAGGAAGACAGAGAAGAATTCTACTAACTTCTTCAATCTGAAATTGATCAAACATGCAATCAAGATGTATTGATCATTTCTGGTGATTGGAATGCAAAGGTTGGGAGTAAAGAGGAAGGATCAGTGGTTGGAAAATATGGCTTTGGTGATAGAAATGATGCTGGAGAACACATGATAGAATTCTGAAAAACCAATGATTTGTTCATTTTAAATACCTTCTTTAGATAGCATAAGAGACAACTATATACATGGATCTCACCAGATGGAATACATAGAAATCAAATTGACTACATCTGCAGAATGAGATGATGGAAAAGCTCCATATCATCAGTGAAAACAAGGCCAGGGGCAGACTGTGGAATGGACCATCAATTACTCATGTGCAAATTCAAACTGATGCTGAAGAAAATGAAAATAAGTCCAAGAGAGCCAAAATATGACCTGGAATATATCCCGCCTGAGTTTAGGGATCATCTGAAGAACAAATTTGATACATTAAATACTAAAGACCGAAGACCAGAAGAGTTGTGGGATGACATCAAGAACACCATACATGAAGAAAGCAAAAAGTCATTGAGAAGACAAGGAAAAGGGAAAAGGTCAAAATGGATATCAGAAGAGACACTGAAATTTGCTCTCCAGCGTAGAGATGCTAAAGCAAATGGAAGAAATGAGGAGGTCTAAGAGCTGAACAGAAAATTTCAAAGATCAGCTCGAGAAGATAAAGCCAAATATTACAACAAAATGTGCAAAGATCTGGAATCAAAAAACCAAAAAGGAAG
>NW_006408522.1:12458582-12470730 GCF_000296735.1 Chrysochloris asiatica
GTCAGGAGGGACCAGTCGCAGGAGAAGGATATCATGTTTGGTAAGGTGGAGGGTCAGAGAAAAAGAGGAAGACCCCCAATGAGATGGATTGGCCAGGTGGCAGCATCGATAGATTCAAGTGTGGCAATAGTGGTGTGGCTGGCTCAGGATCGGGCAGTGTTTCATTCTGCTGTGTGTAAGGTCACTATGGGTCAGTACCAACTTGATTGCACCTAACAACAATAACAATTAAATCTGTATACTGAGCAAATAATCTGAGAAGCTGGAGTACATGAAGAAGAATGTAGCATTAGGATTGGAGGAAGACTCATTAACAACCTGAGATATGTAGAAAACTCAACCTTGCTTGCTGGAAGCAAAGAAGATTTGAAACATTTACTGAGGAAGATCAAAGACTGCAGCTTTCAATATGGATTGCACCTCAATGTAAAGAAAATGAAAATTCTCAACCACTGGAGCAATAAAAACATAATGTAAATAGAGAAAAAGATTGAAATTGTCAAAGACTTCATTTTGCTGGGGTCCACAATCACTGCTCATGGAAACAGCAGTCCAGAACGAAACAACATATAGCATTGGCTAATCTGTTGCCAAAGACTTCTTTAAAGCATTAAAGAACAAAGATTCACTTTTAGGACTTTGATGTGCCTGGCCCAACCCATGGTATTTTTGATTGCCTTATATGCATGTGAAAACTGACAATGAATGAGGAAGCCCATAGAAGAATTGATATATTCGAATTATGGTGTTAGCAAGTATTATTGGAAATACCATGGAGTGCCAAAAGAATAAACAAGAAGTATAAACAATGCTCCCTAGATGTGAGGATGGTGAGACTTCAACTCTTACACTTTGCACATATTGTCAGGAGAGACCAGTCTATGGAGAAGGACTTCATACATGATAAAGTGGAGGGTCAGTGAAAAAGAGAAAGACTCCCAATGAGATGGATTCACACAGTGGCAGTTTGTTGTTAAGTATTTAAACATAACAATTCTAAGGATGAAGCAGGACAGGGCAGTGTTTCATTCTGTTGTGCATAGGGTTGCTGAGTAGTAACAACAACAACAATAACCTAATAACCTAACAACAACGACAATAACAACAGCTCTTTTCCTAAAAATCCCGTACTCTTTGATTTACATAATGTCAAAATGGCAGATTTGTCATCCTTGAAGGACTCGTGTCTTGTTCCTTTGAAATGTTATTTGAGTTTGGGGAACAAAAAGAAATCTGAAGGGGAAAGTTCAGGGCTGTTGGGTGATGGATGGGGTAAAGTTTCCCAACAAAATTCTCGTAGGACAGTCCTTGCTACCCTCAAAGAATGAGCAAGTGCATTGTTGTAGTGAGGGAAAAAATTCCTTGACACAAGTTTCCTGGCTTTTTGCTCACCAATTCAGTTTTAAGTTTTCTTAAAATGTCTGCATAATAAACCCCTGTGATCATTCTGTGCCTTTGAGAAAATCTATCAATCTGACTCCTTTGAAATTTCATAAAATACTCTCCACAACCTTTCTAGCTTATCTCTCTATCTTGAATTGGACTTGTCCAGCAGATCCCCTACTGGTGTGGAGCTGTAGGATAAGCACTGGACTACTAGCCACAGAGTTGACAGTTCACATTCATCAGCCACTCCTTGGAAATCCTCTAAAGGGCACCTGAGTGGAAAACCTAGGCCAAGGCTCTTAAGAGCAGCAACACTAGCAGCTCCCCAGAAGATTTTTGGGAAAGCACTCTATAAGACCAAAACACTTGTGTCACCTGGAGAACGTGACTGCAGCCAGCCATCCACTGATCACAGAGACACACTTTGCTTGGAATAAACCTGTGCATGTATGATGTGGGACCCTAGTAGTGATACTTTTTCACTTACCTTCATGTAAGGTCAAACATAACGTTCTGTGATTATTTTAGTGATACAAATTTTTAGACTTTTTCCATTTGATTTTTTTTTTTTTTTGGTGGTCGATGCAGACCCACCTGAGGTACACACTTTAATTTCTTAAAACACCAGGCTGGGCCTTTCCAGGGGCAGTGGGCTCACTCTTGGCAAGAGGGCAGCATGACAGGTCCCTGGGAAGAACACTTCCCTCCCCATCTCCATTCCTCCAGTTGCTCCTCTGAAATGTGCCTTCTCGCTGTATTTTTATAAATATTTGATCCAGGGTCCAGGTCATGTTTATTTGAATTTAAAGAAAAATAATTGGAATTAGTTATTAAAAAATATCATGTAATACCAAACGTGACACAAGACGGTCTTGCTGTTGTTGTCGTTAAGTACCGTTGAGTCGGTTCCGATTCATAGTGATCCCGCATAGGGTTTCTGAGGAGCGGTTGGTGGATTTGTACCGGGGATCTTATAGTTCCAAAACGACCTTAAAGTCAAGTGCTTATCCTATGGCACCACACCAGGTCTCCACAGATGGTCTAATAACTAGAAAATCAAACATCATTTATAGACAGCACCACTAAATGGGAATTGTGGAAAGCACAGATGATATGCAATGTAGTTATCTGTAGCTAACTGTTTCTAAGAGCAGACGTTTTAAGAAGAATACATTCATGAGATTCTGTTATCCTCTGATGACTCCATTCGGCTCTTCATAAATGAAGAGCATTAGTAATGATTTTGGAACTTCTGATTATATTTTGAGCTTAATGTATTTGTCTCAGTTTTAGGGCAAAACTAAAGACTTCTTAAACTGAGAGACAATTATTGTGACCTGGATTGATGGTAATAAATTATATAAAAATACAAGGTAAAAGGAATTCCAATTTGTTATTGGTAATGACTCTTATGTTCTCTTATTCATCAAATAGATGGAGAATATTCACTTTAATGCCATCAAAAAGTTGTGATCATGAGTTTAAAGAACCAGAGTGCGTTACTGAGAAACCAAATCTGAACTTCAAAGAGGTTGGGGTGAATGAGATACAAGAAGGGTCATTTCAGAGATCGGACAGTGTGGGCATTTTCTGTACTGACATTTAGCATCATCTCGTTCAAGCTACATGCTTTTACTACAGTCAAGGCCTAGTCTGTGACAGAAATTTGTCAACAGCACAGAAAACTAGTCCTTAGACATGGTGTCTTTTCTTCCTGGTGCTTGAAGGTCTATACATTTCCATTTCCATCACTAGCGGTTGTCTCGCTATAATTACTGCTTGCAGGGACTTTGCTTTTGTTTGTTTAGTTGGTATCTGTGTTGTACCATGCGTGGCATTAAAATAAACAAAAACGTCAATTTCTCCTGAAGTTAAAAAGTGTAAAGGTGTTTCTCTTACATCCTTCACTCTTCCATTTTAGCCCTTTGGACAGTACCGACATCGTGGAGGAGCGCTCCCCGTTCGGGGGCGGGAACAGGCGAAACCCCGCCTCCCCAACCCAATCCCAGCTCTCAGCCAGTGGACAGGAAGCAGCGACGGGCCTAGCAGCCCGAGAACCGAACTCCGTGCGCATGCGCAAGTCCCTGAGGCGCCTGGGGGAGGGGTGGGAGGAAGGGGTGCGGCTCCGCGTGCCCGTTGGGCGCCCGCGCATCACGTGGTGAGAAAGGAGGCGGAGGTCCGGGGCTCGGGGGAGGGGGAAAAAGAAGAGGGAAGGAGCGAGGGTAGGGAAGCGGGGAAGGGAGGAAGGAAACGAACGAGGGGGAGGGAGGTCCCTGTTTTGGAGGCGCTGGGAGCCTTGCCGGCCCCTGAAGTGGAGCGAGAGGGAGGTGCTTCGCTGTTTCTCCTGCCGGGGGAGGTCCCGGCTTCCCGTGGAGGCTCCGGACCAAGCCCCTTAGCGTCTCCCTCCGGATCGATGTGCTGCTGTTAACCCGTGAGGAGGCGGTAGCGGCGGCGGCAGCGGAAGATGGTGTTGCTGAGAGTGTTAATTCTGCTCCTCTCCTGGGTGCCGGGGCTGGGAGGTGAGATAGGACCCCGAGCGCCGGGGGCGCCGTGACTACGGTGGACCGTGCGGCGGCGGGAGCGGCGGCCGGGCTGAGTGGAGCCAAGTCGCGCCGTGCCGCGGGCGCGTCAGTCAGCCTGGCCGGCCGGCGGCGCCACTCAGTCGCGCGGCGCTCCTTGCTCCCCATTGTCCCCCTCGCCCCGACCGCGTTCCCTTCCGTCGCGGGCCGAGGAGGCTCCGAGCCCCTGGCGAGGCCTTCCCCGCCCCCACCGCCCCGGCTGCTGGGGAGGCGGGGGTCGCCTGGCAGAGAAGGAAAGTCGGCAGATCCAGTGGCCAGGCGAGAGCCGTGGAGCCCGGGCCGGTGTCTCCATCCCTCCCGCCTACTCCGCGGGTGCCGGGGCAGGCAGCCGCCACGGGGCTGGCTGTCTTTGCCGCCGTGGTTCAGCGCTCACACTTCGCACCTTCCGCCTCCAACCCTTGCCGGGTGGTGGATTTCAGAGTCCGCTGCGTCTCGGAGAACCGCCATGCAGACTCGTGGGAAGTTGCGATGTTTGCGGCTGGGCTTGTGTATTGTTGTTTACCGGGCGCGGTGATCCACACCGACCCGGTTCTGCAGAGCGGCCTCCCGTGGAGTGGTACCTGTCAGCTCCCACTTGTCTGAGACCGGTGGCTTCGGCTCGGCGTCGTGCCCTGCCTTTACCTGTGTGTTTGGAGAGATCGCAGGAAGGGGTGTTGGTTCTGTGAAAAGATTCTGTTGCCCAGGGGAAAGGGTTTGGTGGAGAGACGGTAAGTCGTTTTGGGAAACTCTTTGATCTAAAGGCTGGATTGGGTCGTGTAGAGTACAGGACGGCCCCTGGGTGACCCAACTTGAATAGTTTTGTTAAACTCGTAGATGGAGTAGACTTGCACTGTTGTTATTAGTGGATTGTCAAAACTGTGGCACCCCCTCCCCCCAGCTGCAAATTAGAGTTGATTTGCTAAAAGCATATAATCTCTTAGTGACTCAGGTCTTGAAGACCATGATTTTCAGTGTGTTTTCTTATGTAAAGTGCTTATTTAGGTAGTTTTCTCTGCTTGCTCCCAAAGTATATTTAAAAGCCTCAAAAAGTCTGCTTAAAAACATTAGATAGAGAAAATTTCAGGAATACTTTGCATGTATGTCTGTGACCTTATTTGGTGATGTAGAAATTATCGGAATATGCGCATAATGAATGGTTTCGCTCCTTTGTCACTTTGACTTAATGACTGTAGGGCATAAATTGTCCAATGATAACTTAGAACCACTGTCTAGGTCATCTTCTGTTGTTGTTTCTAATGTTCATTTGTTAGGTGCACATTTTACATACAGGCCTACAAGTAGATATTTGGTTTTAACGAATCATGCTCTGAACACCTTATGTAAAGGTCTTTTAAACTCTAAACATTTGTATTTACGCTCAGAATGTGGTTTCCACATTGCAAATAACTGTTCCTGTCTGCCAGGTTTCACTTTTAGGAGTTAGACACACTGTTCTCTATGAGACAGTGAAAAAGTAAGACAAACGATAGACCTTTTTAAAGTGCCTTTTACAAGAGTAGTTAGACTTCCTTTTGCTTTTTAAAATGGAAACAGTTGAACTTGATGTAGTCTGATGGTTGAAGATAAAGTAAATTAGCAGTCTTGCAGTTAGGAGCCTTGTTATCCAGAAATTTTCTAAATTCAGAACTCTGGAGTCCTTTGTAAAGTCTCTTATCATTTTGCCTGTAGCAATGGTAAAAAAGATTATGTGACTTTCTTAAGCAGACACTTCTTTGAACAAGACAATAATAGCAGTCTTTCATTTTAGAATTAGCATCAGGATTGCACCTTTTGACTAGTGTGTGGAGTTACTTATAATTTTATTGTAATGTGTAATTTCCATTTACTAACTGAGCTAAATAGTCAAATTGTAAGACATTAATAAGATGATTTGTGGAATAGATTACATTCAATTAATTACGTGTTTAGTTTATGAAGGAATTTAATTTGTGCATATTAGAAGTTGTATTGGATACACAAATTTAATTTCAAAGTATAAGTTATTTTGCTTTTCATATGGCTGCGTTGGGAAGCTGGAATCGTTAAACTTAAATTTCCTAATATAAAGGGACTTCAGAAAATTCTGGGAAAATGAGCTGGGAAAACTTTCCCAGAAAGTTCTGGGAAAATGTGCTATGAGTTGGCACATAACAACAACAAATAGGGTAGACACATGTTAACTTAGGTGAAGGGAAATATAAATATACAACAAGAGAGGGAGGTTGGTAGAGAAAGGATGAAGGAGTTAAAGTGAATAGTGGTGAATAGTATTAACCGATGGTACATGAAGAGGATTGCAGTTATTGTAATGAAATTAAATATCTGATTTGTTGAATGTGGGACTAATGAATGATCTGCTCTGTTAAAACCTTCACTCAATTCACAATAAAAAGTTGGAAAAAAAAGTTTGTGTAAAAATTCTATTATCTTTTAATTCATTTTTCCATGAACTTTTTTTTTTTTTTAACTAGGTGTTTTTTTTTTTTTTCCCTAAGTTTTTATTGTGAATTATGTGATAGTTTACATGGGAGAACATTAGCTTTGCATTCATCCTATTGTATTTCATTTCATTGCCATGATTACAATCTCCTCCATGCCTAATCAAACAACCAAACCGTCTCTGGGTAGGGTCCTGCACTCTGCTCTTCTCCCTGGATAGTCCCAGGGACCTCCTCTCCTGGACTGCAAAGTCAGCCACTCCCCTCCTTTTGTTACCAGTCTGTCTGTCTTTACATTTCCAACCCTCACCTCACAGTCAGTCCTGATAGCAATTATTCACTATTGTACCACAAGAGTCTTATCCCTGTCTCCTTTCATCAGCCGGGTCCAGACAGTTTGGAAACCACTCAGTGGAGATTCTACCTTCCCGTGCACCCTCTTACATGAACTTTTTGAAGCCCTATTGTAGCATCTCTTTCTAGCACATGTCCTAATCTTGTGTTGTATTTCTAGGAGGATACCATAGATTTTCTAGAGTTCAGTTAGTATAGACATGTCCTCAAATTCAGACATTAAAATACTTTTCTTGTTATTTGAAGCCACATAAGAAGTGTATTGGAAATGGTTGCTGTGAGTTGGAATTGTCTTGATGGCAATGGATTTTTAATATATTACTCTGATTAGATATAGTCCAAATAATTTTTACATATGTGAGTGGTATTTTTAAACTAAGAGATGCTGGAGACTTAATGCTCATTTTTTGAGTTTGAAAAGTTAAAAGCTGTTTTCAGCTGTAGCAGTTAATTGGTTTGATGAAATCTTCATACATGAACTGCATTTTGGAGCTTAATTTATTTTTTACATTGAAAAAACTGGTGTAAATGCACTCTATAGAAATAGGTTTTCTGGAAGTTTTGCTGTGGTACTTGGCTAAAAGTATTAAAGCTTAGCCTTAAACTAATTAGTCCTCTTTTACCAGTATATAAAGGTCTATGTAAGGTAATGTAAGAGGCATATGTCTTTATCTTTAAGGTGCTCTGGCTAGTCCTCTTTTACCAGTATATAAAGGTCTATGTAAGGTAATGTAAGAGGCATATGTCTTTATCTTTAAGGTGCTCTGGCTAGTCCTCTTTTTTGACTTGCTCCAAGAATATTTAAAAGCTTCAAAGTGTGCTTAAAATTTGAAATTGACAGTCCAGTTAGCTCTGCCATCTTAAGACCCATTTCAAGTCATCTCCTACATTAACAGTATCTTTTGGGTGTATACACTGTGCATATCAGGGAGTGATACTTTAGAACACAGATACATATGTTAGGATGAGGAGAATGGGCCTGTCAGACGCCTCTCTGTTTTTTGATATCTGTTTTTGTAACTTGCTTAAGGTCTTCAAGAATGTATATTATCTGATCTTTAAAAATTCTAAGGACTCAAAAGGGAATTGCTAAGTGTTGTCTAGTTGGTTCCAACTCATAGCCACACTGTATAGGGTTTCTGAGGAGCTGCTGGTGGGTTTGAACCACCGACCTTGTGGTTCAAAGTGACCCTGTGGTCCAGTGCTTACTTTCTAATGCCACACCAGGACACCAAAGGAGAATTGGAGTCAGGGAATTAAGGTGGGGAAATTAGAGGCCATTTCCATGATACCTGTGTATTACTGATACAGTATTAGAAGTTCCCCTTTCAAATTTTGCAGTTCAGGACACTGAGACTTACCGCAACAACTAACTACCTGCTAAGTAGTGAACTAGGCATTCACGCTCAAGCCAGTTTGACCTCACTGCCCCTTCATACTTCCTTTAATAGCAGTTTTCACAGGTTAGCTCAAAGGTGGCTTTTGGACTGAACACTGTAGACATGTGTTTAGTTTTATTTGCACAGTTTCTTTACATTTCAACTAGTAACATTATTGAAAAAATTAAGACATTTTTCAATGAAATTAGTAGATTTCTATATTTGTTTTTAAGGCTTGGAAACTCAGGTACTTCTGGATTGCTTTCCCATTGTCAAGAACCAAGCGGTGGGGCAGTAACTGCCTTCCTTAGACTAGGCATGTTGTTACCAATCACTGCAGTTTCCCTTTTCCTGCTGGTAATACACCTGGCCTAGTTCACTCAGTTTTGTTACCTGCTTGTTACCTGTAGGCATGTTGCTTATATCACTGCCTTAGTTTCTTTTTATTTTAAACTTTTAAAAAAGTTACTTACTTTCTTCTTTTTTTAACCAAAAGTAGGTTATTAACTATTAAAAAAATTAGTTTTCAAAATAATAGCATAGTTTGAAGATCTTTAAGAAAAAAATGAAGATTATAATTTATCAAATCTCTTTAATCTCAATGAGCAAATAAAGTATGAGATGAGACCCACAGAAAAATTCAGTGGAAGGCCACATAAAGAAAAACAGGCTTTTTTTCTTTTTAGAATGACATCTATAAACATAAACTCTGTTTTTGAAAGTAAGAAAATGCCATGGAGCACTAAATTCTATGATAACCTATACTTTTCTAGCATTGTTGGAAGATGACAGATACAGGTAAAAAAAAGATTCTGTATCGCAAATTCCCAGGAACAAACGTTTAAGATTTTGGCTATTTTTGTTGTAGGTTTTCCTAAAATACAAGGGAGTGTCAAAAAGTTTGTAGAGAAATGAAGTTAAAAGGTAGTGGAATTACACATTTACTGTCTTAAAATAGGTTGAAGATTACTCTTAAGTAATTGAGGTGTAAAGAACAATTGCTATTATTGTGAGCTCCTCTGTAGTTTCTTTTAAAAATTTTTTTTCAGAAAAAAATGAAATAGGCAGTGTATCATTCTTACAAATTTATTATAGATGTTGTGATTTTTATTCTGAAATCTAGTTTTATAAAGGGCCCTGCTGTGGCGCCCTAACATAAGCACTAGATTCCTAACCGCACAGTTGGTGGTTCAAACTCTCTTTGGAAACTATAGATAGGGGCGCTGTGAGTCAGATTCACCTTGGCAGCACTTAATAATAGCAACAATCTAGTTTTACAGTACTTCCAATGTTTTGGCTAGATTTCTCAGCTTTCATGCAATCTTTGAGGGTGTCCGCGTCAAATTAGTTGTTTCTAATGTATTTTCTATGGAGAAACTAATCAATCATGCTTGACACACTTGAATAGAAATTACAATAAATATGTTCTGAGTCTTCTATGGGAAAAATTCTTGAACTTTAGGTAGATTAAAAATTTATGTATATGTATATGCAGCCAGAGCTCCTTGGAGGCTAGGATAGTCAGACTTCGTCTCTCATACTTTGGACATATTGTCAGGAGGGACCAGTTGCTGGAGAAGGATGTCATGTTTTGTAAGGTGGAGGGTAAGAGAAAAAGAGGAAGACCCCCGGTGAGATGGTTGGCAAAGTGGCAGCATCAATGGGCTCAAGTGAGGCAACAGTTGTGAGGTTGGGCCAGGACCACGCAGTGTTTCGTTTGGTTGTGCATAGGGTTGCTATGAGTCGGTACTGACTCAATGGCACCTGACACCAACAACCTATTTACAGTGTGTGTGTGTGTGTAGTCTTGATGTGGCACTGCAGGATAATGCACTGGACCGCAAGGTTAGTTTGAACTGCAAGGCTGGTTTTTCAAATCTACGAGCCACTGCTCAGAAACCCTAGACAGGGTCGCTATGAGACAGAAGTGATTTGAACAGCACTTAGCTTATACATATATATGTTTTGGCTTTGTGAAGTGTATTGTTGAGGTTACCAGGTTCTTACTTCCTGAATAATTGGGATGATATTGTACTACTGGTTTTGCTAGTACAAAATTAAAATTAGAAGGGTAGACATGGAGAGAAGAAACTGATGAATAACCAGGAAGACACAACAAGTAAAATGTACAACTTAGCTGATTGTAGGTGTATAATAGCCTAGTTTTGAATTGTGTGTAGTTTGGTTACAAACTGATATACTAGATTATTGATAGTAAGCATACTCTAAATGTTCAATTGTGATAATTAGTGGTTATGAATCAGGCTGCTAACCTCAAGGTCAGCCGTTCGAAACTACCAGCTGTTCTGTGGGAGAAAGATGAGGCTTTCTACTCCCATAAAGATTTGCAGCCTCAGAAACCCTGCACAGGGTCACTATGAGTTGGAACCGACTCCACAGTACTTAACAACAACAACAACAGCAGCAATGTAATAGTAAGTTAAGAAAAACCATTCTTTTCGAAGGCTTAGACTTGAACCTGCTTGTTGTAGAGTCCAGTCCGACTTCATGTAGGTCAGAGTAGCACTGTGCTCCTTAAGGTTTTCAATGAGGGATTTTTCAGAAGTTGATCTTCCAGGCCTTGCTTCCAGTAAGCCTCTGGGTGGACTTGAACCACCAACACCTTCAACCTTGGTTAGCGGCCGTGTGTTAACAGTTTCTTCCATTCAAGGACTCCCCTATTTAAAGAAAATAGAAGGTAAAGATTAGATATAGAGACTTCTAATAAATGTGTTTGTTTTATTGTTAGTTTGTAGTAAGTGGCTCTTGTTATAGCTCTGGTGATTTTGTAATTTGTGTAATATTAAGTTCTATTTGCCTTTTTTAATGCTGTGTGTTCTGATGGTTAGAAAAATTGGGAATATAATTTTGTAATGGTCTAGCTTAAAATCTGTTTGTTGTGGTTTAGTAAATAGGATCACCATGAGTTGGAATTGGCTAAACAGCAACTGACTTGGTTTTGAAGTACCAAAAATAAAGCTTTTATGAGGGGAGGGAATTTGCTAGTTAAAGTGAAGCAAAGGAACTTTTAATAAGATGTTTGTGTGGCCACTAATTGGGAGAGACAAATCATAGAGATGAAAGTGTGTGGACAGAAAAATAAACAAGGGTTTTGTATCTGAGTCTCAGGCCCAAAGTCATAAGGATAGATAATCCAAATTGCAGGAATTGATTTGCATTTGGCCTGCTTTTCACATGGGCAACTCTTGCTGATATGCTTGGGTAAAGAACTGTAGGATTTTTTTTTTTTTGAAGGAGGAATTGATTTATTTTAGTGATTGTTAATGAGTCTCCCAAGCAACTCTCTAAAAATCCTACTAATTTTGAACAAAAATCTAGTGATGGTAATTCTAGCGAGTTTAGCTGTCAATTTTTATCTTGGGAAAAAGAAGTAATGTCAAGTATAAGTGGGAAAATGTAGTAATCCAACCACTTAGATTCCTGTGATGGTAGTAACACTGCTTACGCAGGAGTTTGATGGCTTGGCCTTAGTACTAGTGGCTATAGTCATGAATATTGAGAGCAGTTCATACCTGGTGAATTCGTTCTGAAGCCACTGCAATTCTACCCAAACACAAAATATGGAAGAATATGTATAGTGGGAACATTGCTGTTCAGTCACCAGGGTTCATTGTGTCTGTGGCTGGAGGAGTTGAGAAGTCTCAGTTTTGAGTAATCAGAAGACAGGTAAAAAATACCGAGGTTGTCAGAGTAGACAGAAATACCAAGATGTAAGAATGAAGTTCCAGTAATACACTGTAGTTGCAGTTGAAATTAGGATTTGTTAAGATGTGATGCTGTAGGATAAGCACAGGACTGCTAGCCATAAAGTTGACAGTTCAAGCACCCCAGCCACTTCTCCAAAATGCTATGCAGGGTCTCTATGATTTAGAACCGACTGGACGATACATAACAACAACAACAAGGGTATCAACTAGGTAGGGAAGACTGGAGTCCTGTGTGGTCCTGTAAGATAAGCACTAGACTGCTAACCTCAAGGCATGTGGTTCAAATCCACCAGCCGCTCCTTGGA
>NW_006408522.1:12470830-12474634 GCF_000296735.1 Chrysochloris asiatica
ATATATAGGCTTAGTTGCCTGGAGTGGAGAGTCTATGTCAGGGAATGAGAAAACTACCCGGGCCATGATAACCAAGACTTTTAACCCCCACTGCAACTTTTTATTGTAAATTGAGTGAAGGTTTAAATAGAGCAAGATCATCAGTCCCATAGTCAACAAATCACACACTTCGTTTCATTACAATAACTGCAGTCCTCCCTGTATCTTCTACCACCTTCCTCTTTCCTGTTACATATTGCCTTCCTCATCACCCAAGTTAATGTGTGTGGTATTGTAGGATAAGTGCTGGACTGCAAGGTTGGTTTGAACTCCAAGGTTGAAGGTTCAAATCCGCCAGCAGTTCCTTGGAAACCCTGTACAGGGTCACTATGAGTTGGAACTGACTCTATGGCATTATTCAATCAAAAACCCTGTACCTAATCTAGTTTAGTAACTTGCAGTAGTAATGGAGCATCTGATAGCTCTGCTGATTATTTAAAAACAAAAGTTGTTGCTAGGTAACCCAGAAGAGCAATGGGTTAGTAAAATTTAGCCTCTGTGATAAGATATTTTGAGGGACTCAACTGGTGTTTTGCGAGTCTGTCTTCAGTATTAGTTCTAAACAGCTTTTCATAACTTTTTTTTTTTATTCAAAATTTGGACTTGTAGATCTTCAAAAGTCTTCAAGTCTTTTTGTAACATCATTCCCCTCAACCTGTATTAAACCAATTGCAATGGAGTCCTGATGTGGTGCTACAGAATAATGCACTAGACTGCAAGGTTAGTTTGAACTACAAGGTCGGCAGTTCAAACCTACCAGCCGCTCCTTGGAAACCGTATACAGGGTGTCTGTGAGTCAGAACCATCTCGATGGCACTGAACAACAGCAGCAGCACAGAGTTAAGAGGTGTTTTAATTGCATATCCAAAATTTCCTTGCAGGTCACAGAGGAAGATGGTTTGAGGTGTGATATGGGAGCCAGGTGAGATGATGAGAATGGTTTGGGATGAAATACGAGTGTGGGGTAGAGAAATAGCTGCAGTGGTCACTGGATTGGTTGAAGTCAGATTCTCTTCTTTGGAATACTGTCTATACTTGGTCTATATGTATTTGAAATTGTATGAAAGCATTTTGATAACATTGAAATCTCACTCAATTATTTTTGGATTTAAAAATCATATTCCATAAGCTTGTGGTAGAAATTTAATATAGCTAGTGATTTTAATCATTAACATTTTTTGCTCTTTGTGCTTCATTTAGTTGACAGTATTAAAAAAAGAGTTACGTATTTTTACTGAGACAGCTTGCTTTATCATTTTTATGTCTTAGAGAGTAGATTATTTTAAGAATGGTTGTGTTCACATAAGCTTTTAGTAGGCACTCTCTTAACTTGAACTTTCACTTGGAACTGTTAGGTCTAGATATTTGCTCCTAGAAGGTAATTTGATTGGGGTTTCTGGTGAAGAATGAATAGTCTGGTTTAAGTTCAAAGCCACATTATAGAATTAACCTTTCTAAGTGCAGTAAAAGGTACGCAAGGTATATTGTTGAAATACAGGAAGTGATAGCTCCTGGAAACCTTCCTTTGTCATGTAGGGAGAACAGTTGTATCAGTGATATTTAGTACTTCAAGACCAGAATGACAGTATCTCACATATAAGATGTGTTGATCAATACAGTTGATGATTCAAGTTCCTTCAGAAGGAAGTATACTTTTATGCTAGGGAAAATTTGGTACCTAATTTTAAAATTATAGAAGTGAAAGTCTGTTGAAAACAACTTGATTACAATTTTTTTCTGTGGAAACGTGCCAGTGCTAGCTTATTCTTACATATCATCTCTCATTTATTGTAATTGAGTTTTTCTGTAAATAGGAAGGAAGATCTGTAATGTCAAAACACTTTTGTAGATTTTCTTCCTTCATTCTTAAAATTGTGCAATCAACATTTTAGATACAGAGAAGAAAAATAAATTAAGTTTGCTTGTTACATGGCATTGCTATCACTTACAAAGATGATATTGATCCATCATCAGTAAAGTCCACTCTGTTTCCCGCCCCCTCCCCCCCCCCCCATGTTAAAGAAATTTTGATTCTTGTTTTTTTGCCTTGTTCTTTAATTTAGATTGGAGCAAAGGATTAATCGATTTTGGATTCAGGAGTTGCATAGAGGGTTTAATTGGAAAGTATTCCTACCCATGGAATATGAAAAATAATCATAATGATTAGCATTTGTGGGGGATTTATTATATGCCAAGGTGGCACAGTGGGTTAATCATTGGCCTATTAACTACAAGGTCAGTGGTTTGAACCCATCAGCTGCTTCACAGATGAGCCTGACTGCTTCCGTAAAGATTTATAGCCTTGGAAACCTTATGGGCCAAATCTACTTTGTCTTGTAGGGTTGCTATGAGTTGGAGTTGACTCAACAACAGTAGGTTTGATTTGGTATTCTATATTAATGTTCTTTATATTAAACAAGGAGACAAGTTCATGGTGGGTCAGAAAAGTCACATTACTATTAATTGGAAGTCAGGTTTTAAGTACCATTTGCCTTCAGAATCTGTGCTCATAAAAAGTATGTTCTGTCTCTAAGAAATATAATTTAGGTTTTAAAAACTATTGTTTAGTGGGAGTTTTCATTGTTCTTAGATCCTGCATTTATAAGTATATTGGATCATTTTACCATCAGAGCATACTTTAGATTGTTTGCTGGGTTGCACAAATGGTTTGTGTTCTACTGCTAACTTAAAGGTTGTAGTTTGATAACACCTGGCGGTACTGCAGAAGACAGACTGGGTGCTCTGCTTCCAGAGATTACTATCAAGAAAGCCACAGAGCATTTTTAGACTGTGTATAACACAAGCGGTTACCATGAGTCTGTCTTTTTGTATTTGTAAGATGGTGGAAGTAATAGCTTTCAAAATCTTTCTTTAGGGGGGATAATGTGAATCAAGCTCAGCTCTTTGAGGTGGAGGTCAGTCATATTTCCACTCTCCAACATTACCAATTCTGATATTAGCTCTGTCTCCCACCACTTCTCTTTTGGGTTCTGTAATCCCTTGCAGTGGCCCTAGAATTTACACATCATGCTTGTTAAGTGGTTTATTTGGGATCAGGATCAAAAGCTACACAACTCAGAATTAGGAAGCATGTAGGCGGAGTCTCCCTTTTACAATGCAGGTGTCCCCTCAGACTCCTGAAGACAGGATCCTCTTGGCCCTGCTGTCTGCCTGCTCTGACACTGAGCTCCTTCCAGGCCTCTTGATGTTTGCAGTATTCCAGCCCGTGTTACAGTTTGTAGGAGGTTCCTTGCCTCCTCTCTCTTGCCTTCTTCCCTCCTGTCTCTTCTGTTCCCTGCAGCTTGTTGTCTAAAAAACAAAAACAAAAAACATCTGTGGGGCTGCCTGCACATGTATATACCACGCCTTGTCAGTTTCAAAGCATGGATCTTCTTATCTTGGTGGCCACAAATTGACTAATCCCCTATCAGTAGGTCCCAGACTATTTGCATAGTCTATAGACTAACCCCTGGAGTCCTGGTGTGGCGCTGTGGGTTAATGTGCCAGACTGCAAAGCCGTTTGAACTGCAAGGTCGGTGGTTCAAGCTCTCCAGCTGCTCCTCGAAAACCTTATACAGGGTTGCAGCCAGCTGAACAACACTTCACAACAGCAACAACAACATTGACTAAGGTGAATACCAATCACAGGGCAGGCTGCAATCAAGAACTAGACAAAAATTATCAAACCAAGTTGTTTTATAGCTTACTTAGGAAATGTCAACCTGGATAAAAGTAACAAATCCTTGGAGGTCTTTCAAACCATTT
>NW_006408522.1:12475864-12478133 GCF_000296735.1 Chrysochloris asiatica
GTCTATTGAATGTTGTAGGGCTTAGCTTGCAGCTTCATTGCTGTTTTTCCCTCACTTCCTCTTATTGGTGACAAACGTGGTCACCAGTCAGAGCACATGTCTGCTTGTGTATTCCCTTTGAGTCTCAGTTTTCGAAGGGGGTTTGCCCTGAGAGGACCTGACCACTTGCCTTGATGTCTCCTGGGCGAGCAACTTGCTTGTTCTTGTAGTGATCAGTATGCCTATATTATTTTGTATTTTTCATTTGGGTCTTTCTTTTAAGAAGTATCTTCTGTTCTTCTAGTCAGTCCAGGCTGGTCTGATTGTCCTTTCAAGTGAAAATTTCGTACCTCAGAAGATCCTGGATGGGGTTCAGGATTCTACCATTGGTCTTATGTAATGCAGAGGCTTCACAGGAAGCCTCCTTCACTGGGCCTTTTTGTAGCCCCATTTTAGATATTCCAGTCAGTTGTAGGCAGAAGATGGGCTTACAAGCTTTCTATGGTGATAGTTTTGGCTATTCCTTTCTCTCTCCGTCAAGTGCCTATTTTATAATGGTATGCCAGCGTGTATTTATTTTTTATAAACTTGAGGACAAAGACTGAATCTCTGGATGGTGAGATACAGGATATGTGTTTCTATAGTAATCACCTATAGTATTCACTTTTATTATAATCAAAAACTATTTTTATAAGGCAGAATACTTTTAATAAATATCTGTATACTAGTAACTTTGAAAACAATTTTATGAAGTAAAACCAGTTTTATCAAATTATAAGTGGAGGTCTCCCAAGGTATCTAGTATGAAGGAGTTAGTTGGTAACTGTTCGGTAGAACAAAATTATGTTTTTTTTTCTACTTCATCAAACCTTTGAGCTATTTCTACTATTCTTCTATGTAGCACTTTATGAGTAGCAGTGGAACGTTGTCAGATATAGTGCCAGAAAATGAGCTCCTCTGGCAGGAAGACACTCAAATGTGACTGGGAAGAACTGCCTTCCCCAAGAAGAGTTGACCTTAATGATGTGGATGGAGTTAAGCTTTCAGAACCTTCATTTGCTGATGTGGCACAACTCAATGAGAAGAAACAGCTGCAAGCAGCCATTAATATCAGAATGTATGAAGTATGAATCTAGAGAAACTGGAAGTTGTCAAAAATGAAATGGAAAGCATAAAGATTGGTATCCTAGCCATTAGTGAGCCTGAAGTGGACTGGTACTGACCACTTTGAATCAAAGACTGTCATACTGTTAATATGCCAGGAACCACAAACTGAAGAGGAAAGGTGTCACATTCATTGTCAAAAAGAACATTTCAAGATCTTGAAATACAGTGTTATCTGTGATAGGATAATATCCATATGCCTACAGGGAGACCAGTTAATACCACTATTATTCAGATTTATATACCAACCACTAAAGCCAGTGATGATGAAATAATTCTACCAATTTTTCAGTGTGAAATTGATCAAATATACAATCAAGATGCATTGATAATTGCTGGAGATTGGAATGCAAAAGTTGGAAACAGAGCAAGGATCTGTAGTGTGAAAATATGGCCTCGATGATAGAAATGATTCTGAAGATTGCATTATAGAAATTTGCACGAGCAATAACTTAATTTTTGACAAAACTTTTTGTGACAACATAACAGGCGACTATACAGCTGGACCTTACCAGATGAAATATGCAGGAATAAAAATTGACTATATCTGTGGGAAGATACAGTGGAGAAGTTCAAGATCACCAGCCAGAACAATCTGGCCAACGGGGAGAAGTGTGGAAGACCATGATTGCTCATACTCAAGTTCAGACTGAAGCTGAAGAAAATTAAAATAAGTCTACAAGAGCAAAACCTTGACTGTATCTCAGCTAAGCTTAGAGACCATCTGAAGAAGAGCTGATGCATTAGACATTACTGACCGAAGACCAGAAGGTGTGTGAGATGACATCAAGAGCATCACATAGGAAGAAAACAAAAGGTCATTAAAAAGATAAGAGGGATCAAGTTCCTTCAGGACAAACCCCTCTCTAACACTGAAACTCAAAGGGAAAACATAAGCAGGCATGTAAGCTTGCTGGCGACCACATTGGGCTACTGGTGAGTGGAAGAGGGGGAAAGGCAGCAGTGAAGAAATGGGCTGAGCTCAGCCTCGTGCCATAGACTCCCGTTGATCTGGAGATGAGCGAGAGAAGAGGAAGGGCTGGTTGGTCCAAAGTGGTGAGACCTGGGGATGCCTGAGCTCATGGACAAGGACATAGCCACAGAGAGCTAGAGCTGAGATTCAAGC
>NW_006408522.1:12478932-12493058 GCF_000296735.1 Chrysochloris asiatica
TTCCAAGGCTGTAAATCTTTATGGGAGCAGAAAGCCTCATCTTTCTCCCGTAGGACAGCTGGTAGCTTTGAACTGCTGACCTTGAGGTTTGCAGCCCGATTCATAACCACTACGCTACCAGAGCTGCTTACTTGAGGTAGTAACTCTAAAATTCCAACAGAGAGGGAAGGAGTCTTCACATCAAGTATCAATGCTACCCCCTCTGTACACAGGGTAGATAGGGATGCACAACTTAGATATTGGCTACCTAAAATGAGGGGGCAATAAAGTCATGAAATGACTGCTTACAAGGTTTCAAGTGTGAGTTTATTTTAAGAGTGTATGGGGGAAGAAAGAGTTCCCATGGAATATTCAGTTTCCATCTTGTCTAGATGGGTCTGGGTTAAAAGAGATGGGGATAAGATTCTTATGATTCAATAGTGAGTAATTGTTATCTTGACTAATTGCGACTGTCACAATTGTAAAGGTAGAAGTTTTGTAACAACAGGGGAGTAGTTAATCGTACAGTCCAGAAACAAAGGACCCTGGGACCATCAAGGGAGAAGCGCACAAGCAGAATGAGAGACCTTGTCCAGAGAAGCAGTGATACCAGAGATGGAGGCAGAGAGGGGGACATGGAGAGAGGGAGTGGTTGAGGACTCTAGATTCATGGGAAGAGAGGGACTAAGCTGGTGGCCAGGAGGCAGATTTTCAGAATGTGTCCTTTGGTGGTATAAATTATTATATATGCCTAAGTGTTTTTGTTTTTGTTTTTAAAAAAGAACCAAAGTGAATAGTGAGAAATACTGTTATCTGATAGTACTTGGAGGGGATTATAATCATTGTAATGAAACAAGATGTATGATTCGTTGAATGTAAAACTGATGATCTGCCCTGTAAACTGTCACTCAGTTCACTGTAAAAACTAACAAAAAAAACCCAAAAAAACAAAAAACAGGAGGGAAAGAAAAGACCAAAATAAATGACACTGGAAACATCAAAAGAAGATGGAATATAAAAGGCACTGTACCAAAAAGAAATGGTCCATGTTCAGTCATTTCAAGATACCCCATGTGACCAAGAGCTGGTATATTGTATTGATGGAAGAAGTTTCAGCAACACTGAAGACATTAGAGATAAACAAGGCTCTAGGAATTGACAGGGTACAAATTGAAATGTTTCAATAAACTGATGCAGCTTTTGTTATGCTTTTCTAATTAGGTGACTTTGAGCCATTGTCAGTCTTTAAGGTCAATGGTAAAAGAATGGGCTAGAAAGAAGGAGACATTGACAGAACTGCCCATCAAGGTTAAACTATTCTATGTGTGAACAGTGTCACAGTAATATAATAGCCTTGAGTTAATTGCATCACTTTGGCTTCGGATGACAATGATTTTAATAAGGATTATTTGGTTTGTAAAGAGAATGTGAAAGCAAGGGGGGAAATATCATTAATGATTCAAATGGAAAGATTTATGGCACATAGGTGTAAATTTTAGTTATCTAAAAACTTTCATTAGTAGACTAGTTAGATGTTTATATTTTCAATATAATAGATCATTGTCTTCGTTTGTAAGGTCTCTATATTCGAACACCCTTATTAAATATTTTGGCCCATATCAGGAGGGTTAAAAGAAGTTATTGATTGCCCTTCTCTGACTCCTTCATGTAATATTCTTGTTTATTTTGCCCTGTGGGGATAATGTATTAAATAGTGGCAAAAGCAGCTTAGGTCTGCCTTCAGATGCAATAGAGTTAACACTACATCTACTCATCATTTATTGACTCTTGTTATCTGGCATTTTGTGTTTATGACGATAGCGAAAAATCTATTTACATCTATTTGTGCATTCATGACATACATTTGGCAATAATGAATGTTGAGGTGCTGGCTGTGATAGTTAAGATTATGTGTCACCTTGGTTGGGCCATAATTCTCAATGGATTTGCAGTTGTATCATGATATAATTTGGCAATTATGTAATAATGTAATACAGCAGTTGTGTAATAATGTAGTCATCTTTCATTTTGTGATCTGATGTGGTCAAACCTCCATTTTAGCGCAGTACTGTTTTTTGATTAATGACCGATCTTTGGAACCTAACCATGTTGATAAAGTTAGTTGTGGATGTAGTTATTTAAATACAGATCTATTTGTTGAAAATAAAGGATTTCAGTTAGAGGAAGTAAGTAGTTCAAGTATGGGCTACAACTCGTTTTTAATTTAACTGGTAACAAACCTTTGGAAGAGTTAGTTACTGTACCTGTACTTACTATCCTTGTTGTATGCTGCCAAGTCAGTTCCGGCTCACAGCAACCCTGTGTTGGCTTTCTGAAGAATGGCTGGTGGGTTTGAACCATTGACCTTGTGATTGACAGTCTAGTTCTTATCCTATAGTGTCCTTCATATGGTGATGACCCCCATGTTTGAATCTCTAACCCAGAGTTTGCCCTTGAATTCCAAATTTCTGAATTCCAAGTGTCTGCTTGACTTCTTCAGTTAGATGTGTAATGGGCATCTCAAGCTTACGTCCAAAACCAAACCTCTTATTCCCTCACTTCTTATTTTTCCCATAGTCTTTCCCATTTCAGTAAATAGAAACCTCATTTGTTCAGTTGTTCTATTTTGATTCATTCCGGATCCCTCTCTTCCACCTGCTGCATGTAGTGTGTCAGCTCTTCCTTCACAGTATGTTGAGGTTTTGACTGTTGAGTATCCCCACCATTACACCCCTGACACAGCCAACATTCTCCTTTATTTTATTACTAGTTTACTGTTCACTGTGCTTCTTTTGTCTCCCTCCAGTCTATTCTCAGTAGATTTTGTTATGTGAATTTTACCTTGATTAAAAAAAGAGAAGGTGACAGTTAAAATACCGCCCCCTACTCCCAAACAAACAAACAAACAAACAAATCACCACCATTCAATGGCGTACCTATTGTAAGCAATAGCAGTGGTTTGTAATACCCTTCATGTTGGGTCTGTATTTCCATTTCCTCAATGCTTTTACAACTCTTTCCCTTGCTCATTTGGGTTCCAACCGCACAGGACTCTTCAAAAACACCAACTTTGCCCTTATTTTAAATGAAGTTTCATGAGTGTAGTGACTTTTTTTTTGTATACCTCTATATTTCTAGCATTTAAAACAGTTCCTAGCATGAGTGGAGTGTGAGATCCTACCTAGAGAACCGGCAACAGCAGAGACGGTGGCAAAGGCAATGGCTTGGAGAGAGAGCAGTTGCGGGCTCTAGGCCTATGGACTGAGTAAGGCTGTGTGCCTGCAGGCAAGAGGCTGGTTTGCAGAATACGCCCTTAAGACATTTAAATGAACATAAGTTTTTTGTTTTATATGTATACATCAAATATTTTTGCTTTGTTTGTTTGTGAAATATAAGATGTAAAAAAGGGAAGCCATAGGGAAGAAGAAGGATAAGTATTGTAGCAACGGATTGTAATCATTGAGATGAAACAGTATAATTTGTTGAATGTAAAGCTAATGATCTTGTCTGTTAACCTTCACTCAAGTCACAATAAAAAACTTAAAAACAAAAACAAAATACAGTACCTGGCATATAGTTGTGTTGTTGCTAAGTGCCTCTGAGTCAGTTTCGACCCATAGAGACGCTGATACAGGGTTTCCAAGGAGTGGCTGGTGAACTTGAACCGCTGACCTTGGGGTTCAAACCTCCAGTTCATTAACTTGCAGTGCCACACCAGAACTCTTGGCATATAGAAAGTGCCCATTTATGTATGTCTTAGTGTGTAAAAATTTCTAAATGAATTTGAAAAATTACTTTAGAACTTCTGATTAGTCTTTTTACTTTGACTTCACAATAAAAAAACAGAAACGGCAAACAGTTTGGCTATTACAAGAAGAAGCAAATTGTTCACCTGAGAGCCATCAAGGCAAGCAATCAAGTCCATTAGGACAAAGCCCCTTCCAAGACTGAAACACAAAGGGAAAACACAAGCAGGCATGTAAGCTCTCTCTGGTAACCTCTTTGGTCTACTTGTGAGTGGAAGTAGCGGAAAGACAGTACTGAAGACATGGGCTGAGTTTGATCATGTTTCATAGACTCCTGTCGACCTTGAGATGAGAAGATAGAAGAGAAAGGGCTGGTTGGTCTGAAGTTTGGAGAGACTTGGGGACACCTGAACCCATGGACTTAGTGTCCATGACCTGGCCATGGTGGGCTAGAGCTGAGAGTGAAGTATTCAGCTGATATGAAGTGAGGGGAGGTGCGCAAGATTGCCCAAACTTGCAGATAGTATCCATTTGACCTAGTTTGGATGGCTTGATGATCAGAACTTGACTAGAAGAGGATAAAGAAGCTGGATACAGGAAGCAAGTGTAAATTGCCACAATTTGATCTACACTTATGAATGTGGTTGGTTATGTGCCGGGGAGTCGGACTCATAGCGACCCTGTACAGGGTTTCCGAGGCTATAAATCTTTACGGGAGCAGAAAGCCTCATCTTTCTCTTGTGGAACAGCTGTTAGTTTCGAACTGCTGACCTTGAGGTTTGCATCCCAATTTGTAACCATAGTAACCAACCAAGAGGGAAGGTGTCTTTACACCAAGGACCAAGCCTATCCCCTCAGAGTTGATAAGGACAGGCAACTTAGACATTTGCTACCTAAAATGGGGTGGTGCTTATAAAGGTACGAAGTGGCTGACTTACAAGTTTTCAGGAGGGAGTTTAGTTTCAGAGTATGCAGGGGAAGGTAGAATCCTCACTGAATAGTTTTCATTTTGTCTAGATAGGTCTAGTGAAAGGAGATGGGGATAGGATTCTTTTGATTCAATAGTGAGTATCATTATCATGACTAATTGAAGTTGTCACAACTGTAAAGGTAGAAGTTCTGTAACAAAAAGGGGGGAGTAGTTAATCTTACGTTCCAGGAACAGAGGACCCTAGGACCATCAGGAGAAAAGAGCATGAGCAAACTGCCTCTTGGCCCATGTACAGATTGTTCACGAGCACAATTAAGTGTTACGGAATATTCATACTTCACAGTGTTGTCCATAGCTTGTCATGATCATGCACTCAACAAGCCTTTGTGTAATCAATAAAGCACAGGTAAATATCTTTCTGTGATTCTCTTTCAGCCAAGATCCATGGGACATCAGCAGTTATATCCCTCATTTGAACCTCTGGAAGTTCTCTGTCTATGTATGCTTGTAATTGTTTCTGTATTACCGTTAGTAAAACTTTACTCTCATGGGATATCAAAGATAATTGTCCGATGATTTCCAAATTTCCATTGGGTCACATCTCTTTGGAATGGGCACAAATAAGATCTCTTCCAACCAGTTGGCCAGATACCTGTCTTCCAGATTTCTTGGCATAGATGAGTGAGTGCCTCCAGTGCTGCCTCACTTTTTTTGAAAGATTTCAATTTGTATTCCATCAGTTCCTGGTGCCTTGTTCTTTGCCAGTTCTTCAGTGCATCTTGGACGTCTTCCTTCAGTATCATTGGCTTTAGATTATATGCTACCTCTTGAAACAATTGAACATCAACCATTTCGTTTTGGTACAGTGACTCTGTACACTGAATGGTTTAAAATTAAGAGAGGTGTGCGACAGGGCTGTAGTCTTTCACCATACTTTATATGTAATAGATCTGTAGTAGAGCCAGCGTGCTCCTTGGAAGCCAGGATGGCCAGACTTTGTATCTCATACTTCAGACCTGTTGTCAGGAGGGACCAGTCACTGGAGAAGGATATCATGTTTGGTAAAGTAGAGGATCAGAGAAAAAGAGCAAGACCCCCAGCAAAGTGGATTGGCCTAGTGGCAGCATCAGTGGGCTCAGGTATAACAATGATTATGAGCTTGGCCCAGGACCGGGAGTATTGCATTCTGTTTAGCATTGTGTCGCTACAAGTCAGTACTGACTCAGTGGCACCTAACAACAACAACGGGCCCTGGAACGAGAAACTTGGAACAGGCATAATTCAAAGAGAATTATGAAGAGAGAGACTGGATTATTGCCAGGACTCTCACATTCAAAGTGGTGTTGCAGCCGCCATCTTTGAACTGGTGCTGTTTCAAATCTCTGCAGCTCTGCTTTATATTGTGCATACTGCTCATGTTTTCTGGATGGAGATTAAGTTTCTAGCAGGGTTTTTGGTCTATAATTTTTCCCATTCTAGCTAGCATTTCCATCACCCACATTAAAAAATTGGGTCCATTTGGTATTGTTTCGTCAGCCATGATTGAACTGGTATGAGGCACTGGTTGTATTATAGTAAAAGAATACAAATTAGAATCAGCCAAAAAAAAGAGATGCATAGGGCAAAGCCAGGCTGTAAGTCTTTATGGAAGCAGACTGCCAAATCTTTCTCCTGTGTTTCGGTTCTGTGTTTCGGTCCTGGGTTTCGGTTCTGCTGAAATCTATTTGGTGCTTCTCTGTTAGGTACAGGCATTGCTAATTCAGAACCCTGATGTTGCAGTGGTTACGTGCTTAGCTGTTAACCTAAAGATGGGGGTTCTAATCTACCAGCTGTTCTGCAGAAAAAGATGCTTCTAGAAAGATGATAACCGAGAAAATTCTGTGGGGCAGTTCTGTCCTCTACTATAGGGTCACTGTGAGTTGAAATTGACTCGACAGCAATGAGTTTGCTTTTGAATTTATTGCTATTACATCAGTTTTACAGATGGAGAAACTCAGGCACAGAGAGGTAAGAAACTTGCCTAAGATGACATAACTTACAAGTGGAGTCTAACAAAGAAGTCTAATTTTTCATATATATATATATAAAGATATAATGCAAAAACTGAGCATAAAGTAAGTTGCGGTGACTATATACTTCTATTGTTACTCAAAACTTAAATACAACAGTTTTATTGTGACATGTCTTCAAGTTGGTTCAGACTCATGGGACCCTGTGTAGGGTTTCCAAGGGGTGACTGGTGTGTTTGAACTGTCATCCTTGTGGTTAGCAGCTCAGTGCTTATCATATGGTGTCATGCCAGGACTGCAGATAAAACAGTATTAACTTATAAATCTGTCCAGAAAGCCATGCAAAATAGTGATAAAAACTGCAGGGACAAATATTTTAGGTGTATGCTATAGGATAAGCACTGGACTGCTAACCACAAGGTCAGCGGTTCAAACTTTCCAGTCACTCCTTGGAAATTCTTTATAGTTTCTATGAGTTGCAACAGATTTGAAGGCACTTTAGCAACAACAACATAGAAGAATACTTTTTGCTTACTTGGTGAATTGTTGGTAAGTACGGAGAATATTGAAAGTGCCATGGGCTGCCAAAAGAACCAACAGATCTGTGTTGGAAGAAGTGCAGCCAGAGTGCTCTTTGGAGGCCAGGATGGCCAAACTTCGTCTCTAATACTTTGGACATATTGTCAGGAGGGACCAGTCGCTGGAGAAGGATATCATGTTTGGTAAGGTGGAGGGTCCGAGAAAAAGAGGAAGACCCCCAGCGAGATGGATTGGCCAAGTGGCAGCATCAGTGGGCTCAAGCGTGGCAACAAATGTGAGGTTGGCCCAGAATTGGGCAGTGTTTCATTCTGCTGTGCATAAGGTCGCTATGAGTCGGTGCTGACTTGATGGCACCTAACAACAACAACAACAAGAACTGAGTTGGTTTTGACCCATAGCAACCCTGTATAGTGTTTCCGAAAGGCAGCTGTTGAGTTTGAACCACTGACCTTGTGGTTCAAACTGACCTGGTGGACAAGTACATATCCTACAGTGCCACACCAGGACTCCTACATGGTAATAAGAAATTCTATAATAAATTTAGAAACACCAATTTTGTGATGCAGATGTTTGGTCTACTCTTGTATGGTCAGGAGAGCACAGTTCTCTTAATGATTGTTTTATGACTGTCTGCAAGGTATAAGCTTCTTTATAAAAATGAAAGCTTCCATGGAATAATAAGTATTGAGTACTCTGGGTCTGTTTTTGCTGCTGAGGTGTAATTGAATAAAATGAAGTCCTTTTTCTTTCATGGAGCTTTTTGTTCTAGTGGAGGTAGTTGTTGTTGTTAAGTGCCGTTGAGTCGGTTCTGACCCATAGCGACCCTGTACAGGGTTTCCAAGGGTGTAAATCTTTACAGGATTTCTAGAAAGCCTCATCTTTCTCCCGCGGAGCAGCTGGTAGTTTCGAACTGCTGACCTTAAGGTTCGCAGCCCGATTCGTAACCACTATGCTGCCAGAGCTCCTTAGTGGAGGTAGAGGATATATGAAATAATATGAAGAAAATGAAAACATGGTATTAGGATAGAAAGTCATTGGGACATCATTTTATATAGAGTGATCAAGGAAAGCTTCTGAAAAAGTTGAGTTAGATAGCTGAGTGAAATGTGGAGGTCAGCCTTGGTTTGAGTGAAGATTGGTCTGGACAGAGAGAATACTTAGTATACTACTATCTGATTATATCTAGTAAAACTTGTAAGCTTTGATCTTTATGCTCTTCTTGTTGTTAGATGCCATTGAGTTGGTTCCAACTCTTAGCTACCCTTTGCACAACAGAATGAAACACTGCCTGGTCTTGGGCCACCCTCACAATTGTTGCTACGCTTGAGCCCGTTGATGCTGCCACTTTACCAATCTGTCTCGCTGGGGGTCTTCCTCTTTTTCTCTGACTGTCCGCCTTACCAAACATGAAATCCTTCTCCAGTGACCTGGTCCCTCTTGACAATATGTTTGATCTGACCATCCTGGCTTCCAAGGAGCACTCTGGCTGTACTTAAATCTATTTTTTCTTAAGATGGAACTTTTTAGCAAATGTTTGAGGGAAAAGCATGGATCTTGTTTTGGAGGAACAGTAAAGAGACTTTCACATATAACACACCCACATAAATAAGGCCCCCACACATATAATGTGTACAACACATTTAGGAAACTAACATTTATTGTGCACATTGTTTGTGTAAAGTATGGTAATGTAGATGTGCATACAATTTGGAAAGTGTTAGTTTAGGTTAGGTAAAAGAGTTACGGGAGTGGGTTAGGGCAGTGGAGCCTCTTATAAGAAGCTTACTAAATCTTTTAAAGAGTTCTGGTGTGGCACTGTGGGATAGATACTAGGCAGCCAGCCTTAAGCTCAGCAGTTCAAACTCACTAGCTGCTCCTTGGAAACCAACTCAGTGGCACTTAACAACAAATCTTGTCAACTCTGATTAAAACTCTGAATGGTCAGAAACTTGTGAAAGTTTTTGAGCAGAAGACTGACATATTATGACTTGAGCAGAATATGTAAGAGGATAAGATTGAAATATTCGAAGCCAAGCCGCTAGACATTTGTCTTTGTTTTTGTGTACGATCTTTTGAACCTTGCTGTGTTCAGCACATTTGCAGCCTTATGAGTATCTTTCCCTAATTAAAGTTCTCAGCCTTTCATTTGCAACTAGGACATAGGCTTGTGAATTAGTTGTCTGAACAAGGCTCCTCTAGTCACCAGCATCCCTGGAAACATACACTGAGCAGACAAGTTTGCTTGCTGCAATGGTATGTATGAGTGGGCTTCAAAAAGTTCATGGAAAAGTGAATTGAAAGATAATGGAAAATTTTCACAAACGTTGTGAAGCCACCTCTTAGCTTTCAGACAATTATGACAGTACCCTCCTTCCCCTCTTCTTTGAACTCTTTATTGTGAATTCAGTGACATTTTACAGAGCAGATCATTAGTCTTCCATTCAACAACAACGCATACACATTTTGTTTCATCTCAATGTAGCATCACTTATTCCACTTCCTCCCATGTTTCTTTTTTCCATTTCTCCTTCTTTCCTAAGTTTTCTGAACTTTGTCCTTGGGTAAATGCGGCTCTTTTGATGTCAAATGGTTGATGATTCTAAGGTGTGCCTGTCTCACTAGAGTTTTTGTTCTCCTTATAGACCTGTTGTTTTGCTGAAAATTGAGCCACGAGGGTGAGTTCAGTTTCCAGACCTGAAATTCAGGTGGCCAACGGCCATTGTGGGGTTCTGCCAGTCTCTGTCCTGTAAACCTGTTTTTTAATTTTTCTGTGGTTTGAGCTTTGTTCCACATTTTTCTCTCACTCTATCCAGGACCTTCTAATGTGATGCCTTTCAGCGCAGTTGATAGTGGTAGCTGGGCATCACCAGGTATAGAATATTGTCTTTGGGGACTGTATTAATGCCATTTTACCACGGTGTCCTGTGAGACTGTGGTCCTGAGCCCGCAGGTCCAGTGAGTGACTTATTCCCTGAAGGTGTTTGGTTATGTTTAAGAAGTTTTCCTAGCTTTGTCCCCTGTGTGTTCCACCACATTCATAGATACTATTTGCTGCAAAAGTAAATAATGCATATACAAATAGCCTCTGCAGTTATGACAGTTTTTCCCTCCTGTTAATTTAAGGATGAGTTTCTGACGCAATAATGTCATTAGAAAGGCAAGAAAGTGTTGGTGTTTTTTACAAGATTTTAGGATAATTATTTAAATTTCTGACTTCTGGGATATGTGGGTAGTTTTGAGAAAGATAAAAGTGAGGAGGGTCTCATTATTACTACCACTTTTTAATACAGCCTTCAAATAATAGACTGTTGCATTGGAAGTGTGGGAATTGCATTGGAAAATGCTTTAGTATTCATTGATAATTTTCATTTTATCTTTTAATTCCATGTTTCCATGAACTTTTTGAATCCCCCCTAGTATAGTTTCTGGGCTGATTTTCCTGTGTAGGATTTCTATGTTATTTGCAGGCTGGTGTTCTTTTCCAGATACATGAATTCTCTCGGTTCAGACTCCATTAACTGATAGTGCTCTCTGATCTTTAGGGGCTTCAAAAAGTTTATGGAAAAATTCAGTTTTCCCACATATTTTTGAAACTCCTAGTATGTATTTATAAAATGTTGGAGACAGGACGGGAGAACCTAAGAACAAGGATCAGGAGAGTAGATTAGGCTATTAGGAATTGGAGAAGACAAGTAAGTATCTTTGGACTAGGAAATCAGGAAGATCTAGGAACAAAGGTAGAGATACTTGGAAACTCCACTGAAACCTCTTCAGCATCATAAAACCAGGCAGAAACTTGTTAAACATTATAGAAACATGAAAGATTCCACTGATAAAGGGAGTCCGAAGCCAAGCTCTGTTCATACAGATTTGGGAGATGGGTGAATACATAACAGGTTTCATAATAAAACTGTTCCCTACTGTTGAATCCTTGATTGGTTGCTAAAGCATAGGAACAGTTCTCAGTTTTGTAGATCCACACTCTGCTTGGTGTTGTTACGTGCCGTTGAGTTAGTTCTGACTCATGTTTTTGTTAAGTGTCATGGAGTCGGTTCTGACTCATAGTGACCCTGCACAGGGTTTCCGAGGCTGTAAAATCTTTACAGGAGCTGAATGCCTCATCTTTCTCCCGTGGAACAGCTGGTAGTTTCGAACTGCCGACCTTCGGCTTAGCAGCCTGATTCGTAACCACTATGCTACCAGAGCTGACTCATAGCGACTTCGTAAAGGGTTTCCAAGGAGTGGTTGGTGGGTTTGAACCATGGACCTTTAGGTTAGCAGTCCAGTGCTTATCCTATACAAGGACTGCACATTCTGCATGGGAACAGGCAATTTTGTGAGTCTCACTGTGGTAGATAATGCAAGATTGTGGACTGGCATCAGCTCCTCTGGAGTAAATGCATATGGATTGTTTTTAAGTGCTCTCAAGTTGGTTTCTACATGTAGCAACCCTGTATAGGGTTTCCAAGGAGTAGCTAGTGGGTTTGAACTGCTGACCTTCTGATTAACAGTCCGGTGTGTATTTTGCAGTGCCACACATGATTTTCACAGCTATCAGTGTAGCTGGTGTGGCACAGTGGGATAAGCATTGGACTGCTAACTGCAAGGTCGGTGGTTCAAACGCACCTACTGCTCTTTGGATACCCTATACAGGATCTCTATGACTTGATGGTACTTAACATACACATATACATACATACATGCATATAGACCTGCACGCACATACACTTTTTTGCCTATAAAAAGAATATTTTCTAAATCTTAGAGTTATCAGTTTAGTTTTTGAAAGTTTCCATTTGTGTGTGCTGTATTTGGATATTTTAATTTTTCACTTTTGTAGTCATACCAGAAATGTGATTGGTGGCTTGCCTTGGTTATGATGAAGGTATTCAAGTATGCCTTCTCTTAGCTAGCTGTGTGACCTTGAACTTGTTACATACCCCTCAAATGCTTTTCTTTAAAATAGACTAATAATTCTTAGTTTATCGGTCTGTTGAGTAGATTAAATGAAATATATAAAATAGAACCTAGAAGAGAACATGTACTCAATGTATTTTAGCTACTGTTAGCATCCAACTCATAAATATTGTTTAGTTTAACTAGAAATTGATCTAGTCAGGGTATTTTTTTGCAGAGGATAAGTGCTCAGAGTACATTAAAAAAAAAACCCCACAAACAAACCTGGGATAAATTATTTAAATAAAATACACATATGTAGCTTTGTGTTTTTACTTTTTCCATTTATAGATGTGAAATGTGAATTTTTTTGTTTCTTTTTAAAACCAAATGTCTTTAAACCAGATTTTCTTATGAATTTTAAAATACTATATTTCTAAAACAGGAACTTGAAGAAGCAGCTTTAACCATGGTAGTGTGAATATATTATATAGTAAAAAAGTAAGGCCTTCTCATTAATGTCAAGAACACAGCAAAGACACCCTCCTTGCTTTTCAACATGGTTTCATTGTCCCAGCTAATGTCCTAATAAGCTTAAAAAAAAAAAAAGTATGTATGTGTGTGTATATATATGTGTGTGTGTGTATGTGTGTGTGTGTGTGTGTGTAAAGGAGCTCTGGTTGCATAGTGGTTAGGAATTGGGCTGCTAGTCTCACAGTCAGCAGTTTGAAACTACCAGCTATTCCTCAGGAGAAAGATGAGGCTTTCTGCTCCCATAAAGGTTTACAGCCTCAGAAACCCTGTACAGGGTCGCTATGAGTCGGAACTGACTCCACAGCACATAACAACAACAACAACAACATATGTATGTTGTTGTTAGTTGCCTTCAACTTGTGGTAGTCACATGTGTTTCACAATGGACCTGTGCTTCATAGGATCTTCCAGGCTCTGACCTTTTGGAGGCAAATCACTAGACCTGTCTTCCAAAGGTGCTCCCTGATGTGTTTGAACCACCAATCTTTTGGTTAGTTGTTGAGCACCTAACTCTTTGCACCTACCAACTATTTAAATGTGAAAAGGAGAACCAACAAATTGCCAGAAAAAACGAAGAATAAGGTTTTTAGAATTTTGCATGCAAAATCAAGGGTTTCATAGGCCCATAGTTCTCAGGTTAGTAATTCCTGTTGTAAAGGAACAAAAGGTGTGTTATAATCAGTGAACACTAATGAAATTTAGTGCCCAAGTGACTTTCCACAGATACGGTACCTATTTTGTGATGTTTAGTAATGCTCTACGTATTCAGCTCTGCTGTTGTGCGAAAGCAGCAGTGCACAATACATAAAGGATTCATCGCAACTTTTTTATGAACACTAACTACTGTGGAACTAGGAATGGCCTGTGTGTTAATAGTTTGTCCACTCTCTTCTTTGTTATTTGGGAAGTTTTTCTAATCAGTACAGTACCTGAAGCATTAATTAAGATGTTTTTTACTTAAATGGTAGCACATGTGTACCTACTCCTACTGTTGCTTGTTAGTTACCTTTGAGTTGGCCCCTGCCTCCATGCATAAAGGAACGCTGCCTGGTCCTGCAGCGTCCTTGTGGCTGTTTCAGATTGGATTGTTGTGAATTGTAGGTTCTCATTGGCTGCTTTTAAGAAATAAATCACTTTCTTCCTAGTCTGTTTTAAGTCTGGAAATATGTTCAGCATAATAGCAGTATGCTGAAAGGTGTTCAATATCACAACCACATGAAAGACTCTGCTGATCATGGTTAGTGAGTGTGTATGAAGTACATTGGCTGGGAATCAAGCCTAGGTCTTCCGTGTGGAAGGACAGATTTCTACCATGGAACCCAGTTCCCATTGTACCCTAGTGCATTAATGTATTGCTAAATGCTTAGATTCTACCACTCGTCTGTCAGTTTGTCGTACTGTGGTGGCTTGTGAGTTGCTATGATTCTGAAAGCTATGCCACCGGTATTTTAAAAACCAGCAGGGTCATCCATGGTGGACAGGTTTCAGATG
>NW_006408522.1:12494848-12504496 GCF_000296735.1 Chrysochloris asiatica
GCGAGTAAAGTTTTGCTAAAGGTGATAACAGAAACGGCTCAATCATACATTGACAGAGAACTTCAGTGGTTCAAGCCAGATTCAGAAGAGGCTGTGGGACGAGGGATATCATTGCTGATGTCTGATGGATCTTGGCTGAAAGCAGAGAATATCAGAAAGATGTCTAACTGTGCTAGACATGCAGAGGCTTTCAATCGTGTGGATTGTGACAAGCTATGGACAACATTGTGAAGTATGAGTATTCCGGAGCACTTAATTGTGCTCATGAGGAATCTGTACCTGGACCAAGAGGTAGTTGTTTGAACAGAACATGGGAACACTGAATGTTTTAAAATTAAGAAAGGTGTGCGACAAGGTTGTATTCTTTTACGATACTTACTCAACCTGTATGCTGAGCAAATAATGTGAGAAGCTGGGTTCTATGAAGAAAAACATGGCATCAGGATTGGAGGAAGACTCATTAACATCCTGAGAGATGCAGATGATACAACCTTGCTTGCTGAAAGTGAAGAGGACTTAAAACATTTACTAGTGAAGATCAAAGAGCATAGCCTCGGTATGGATCGCATCTCAATGTAAAGAAAACAAAAATCCTCATCACTGGACCAATAAACAACATTCTTATCAATGGAGAAAAGATTGAAGTTGTCAAGGACTTCATTCTTCTTGGACCAACTATCAACACTCATGGAAGCAGCAGTCAAAAAATCAAAGGATGTATTGCATTAGGCAAATCTGCTGCACAAGATATTTTTTAAGTGTTGAAGAGCAAAGATGTCAGCTTGAGGACTAAGGTGTTCCTGTCCCAAACCATGATGTTTTCAATAACTTCATATGCATGCAAAAGCTGGACAGTGAATAAGGAAGACCGTAGAAGAATTGATGCCTTTGAGTTATGGTGTTGGAGGAGAATATTGAAATTGCCATGGGCTGTCAGAAGCATCAATAGATTTGTTTTGGGATAAGTGCAGCCAGAGTGCTCCTTAGAGGCCAAGATGGCCAAACTTCGTCTCTTATACTTTGGACATATTGTCAGGAAGGGACCATTTGCTGGAGAAGGATATCATATTTGGTAAGGTGGAGGGTCAGAGAAAAAGAGGAAGACCCCCTACGGGATGGTTTGGCCAAGTGGCAGCATCGATGGACTCAAGCAAGTGTGGCAATAGTAGTGAGGTTGGCCCAGGATCGGGCAGTGTTTTGTTCTGCTGTGCATAAGGTCACTATGGGTTGGTACCGACTCGATGGCACCTAACAACAATAACAAATGCTTAAATACCTCTTTTAAAAACCATTACCTTTGAGTTGATTGTAACTCATGGCAACCCTATAGGACAGATTAGAATTGCTCCATAGGATTTTCAAGACTATAGATCTTATGGAAGCAGACTCTCACAGCTTTCTCCTGTGAAGTGGCTAGTGGGTTTGAACTGCTGACTTTTAGCAGCAGTTAGACAGCAGCCTAGTACTTCACACTGCTCCACCAGAGCTCTTAGATTAAAACAAATATATATATAGAGAAGTGGTAATGTAGTGGTTACAAGTTGGACTGCTATCTTCAAGGTCAGCAGTTCAAAACTACTAGCTGTTCTGAGGGAGAAAGATGAGGCTTTCTGCTCCTGTAAAGATTTATGGCCTCGGAAATCCTTTGTCGGGTTACTGTGAGTCAGAACTGACTCTCAGGCACACCACCACCAAGAAGTCAGAGAATTTGTGGATACAGAAAAGTTACAGTGCTTCTCAAACTTTAATGTGCATATGGATTACTCTGGAGGTCACATATGTCTCATGTAGAACCTGAGAGTCACTGGGGAATCAGTAGATTTGGGGTGAAGACCAAGATTCTGCGTGACTGACAATTTCTCAGGAAGTACCCATGCTTCTTGATCTTGAGCTACAATATGAATAGTTTAGTTTTATGTGTCAGGAAAGTGCTAAATACTGTGCATAGAGAAGAAGCCTTGGTGGTACAGTGGGATTAAGTGCTGGGTTTCATTGTCAGCGGTTCAAACCCACCAGGTGCTCCATGGGAGAAAGATGAGGCTATCTGCTCCTATAAAGAGTTACAGTCTCAGAAGCTCTCTGGAGCAGTTCTGCTTTGTTCAACATGGTTGCTGTGAATTGGAATTAACTCAGTGACAATGGGTTTTATGCATAGAAAAATACTTAAGCAAGGCCTGAAATGCTAACAAGCACAAATTTGCACTCTCAGTGGCAATAATAAATGAACTTTATTGAATCATTACTATTGAATTGATTCTGATTCATATCAACCTTATATAGGACTTCCAGGATTATAAATCTTTACTGGAGCAGATAGCCTCATTTTTCTCTGGTGGAGTGCTTGGTGGATCAACTATGAGGCTAGCAGCCCAACATATAACCCACAGAAATACCAGGGTTCCTTAGTAGGTTTCTAGATTTTGAATACACTTGCTCTATTACCAAGGATATTTCATCTTTTAGTTTAAATGTTGAGTTGGACCTTTGGTGCAGCTGAGAAGTCCTTGAAAATATTTTAGTTGCTTCTTTCTTAGCTGATACTTACCTTCGTGTTTGGCTCTCTCCAGTGTTTTGGTGCTTGTGATCACTGATTGCCTGTTAATTTTATTTCTTCCATCTCTTATGACATATGTCGTTAGTTACTGAGATGATTATGAATAACTTTTGTTAAATGCTGTCGAGTGAGTTTTGACTCATAGAGACCCTGAATAGTGTTTCTAAGAAGCAGCTGGTGGGTTTGAGCTGTTAATCTTGGTGGTAAGTAGCCCAGTGCTTAGTGTGCAGCACCATACCAGATAGCTGTGGTTAAGTGTCCTCTAGTCAGGTTAAACTCATAGAGACCCTGTACAAGGGTTTCTGAGGAGTGGCTGGTGGGTTTGAACAACCAACTTTGTGGTTATTAGCCCACTGCTTATCCTGCAGTGCCACACCAGGATAGTTGTTATTAAGTGCCATTGACTTGATTCCGACCCATATCCACCCTATATAGGGTTTCCAAGGAGCAGCTGGTGTGTTTGAACCACCGACCTTGCAGTTCAAATGACTTTGCAGTCTGATGCATTAACCCACAGGGTAGCAATGTTGATTTTATTTATTTCACTAGAAAAGGACAAACTGGGAATATTTGAATTGTCTTTGCTTTTGATTCAGAACCTTTTTGTTGTGGAAAATTTTTTAACACAAAGAATGACCCAGAGACGTACTACTTTGATTCAGTATTAAAATCACCTTTACTTAAGATATAATTTATAAACAGTAAAATTCAACAATTTTAGGTGTATAGTCTATGAATTTTGAGATGTGTGTTCTTACATAGTCGTGTAACCATCATCACATTTCATAATACAAAATACTTGCATCAACCCAGAAAGTTCTCTGTGCTGTTTGTAATCAGTTTGAAATACTTTCTAACTTCTTTTTTTATTTTACTTTTGACACATGAACTCTAGAATGTGTTGTTGTTAAGTGCCATCAAGTCAGTTCCGACCCATGGCATTCCTGTGTAGGGTTTCCGAGGAGCAGCCAGTGAGCTTGAACTGCTGACCTTGCAATTCAAACTGACTGCGCAGTCCAGCTCATTAACGCCATACCAGGACTCCTTAGTATGTGTTAAGTTTCCAATATTTGGAAATTTCCCCAAATATCTATGTGTTACTGATTTAATTACTTTGTAGTTAGAGAACTTACTTCTTGGTTTCAGCCTTTAAAAATTGATGGAAACATGAGACCAGTAGAACTGAATTAGCCCCCAGTTATTATTACTGAACATTTTTATAGAATATTCCATAGAAGAAGTCTGATCATAAGGTCGGGAAATGCAGAGCAGAATTTCAAATTCTAAAGGACAAGACTTACTGGAGTCATGGAAGGTGGCTGAATCCCTGAAAGTATTGCACTGAGATAATCTTTAAGCCTTAAACCAAAAATAGCCCTGAAGTCTTCTGAAAATTGAACATTAGTTTAGCTTGATTAAGAAAAAAGGTTTGCCTTGAGCAATATGCTCTTTTAAGGACTGTCTGTATGGGACCAAATTGACAATAGTAACTTGAAAGATTATATGGGAAATGTTTCAGCAAATTTATGCTGTGTTAGAAACATTCACTTGTCTATGCCAAGAAATTTGGAAGACAGGTTTCAAGCCTGCCAATTGGAAGAGATTCATATATATGCCTATTTCAAAGAAAGGTGACCCAGTAGAATGTAGAAATCATTGAACAATACCATTAATATCCCATGTACGTAAAATTTTGCTGACAATAATTAAAGAATGGTTGTAGCAGTACTTTAACAGGGAGCTGCCAGAAATAAAATCTAATTCAGAAGAAGACGTATAATGAGGAATATCATTGCTGACGTCAGTTAGATCTTGGGTAAAAGCAGAGAATACCAGAAAGGTGTTTACTTGTGTCTTATTGACTATACAGTGGCATTTGGTTGTGTGGATCATAACAAACTATGGGGACAGTGGGAATTCCAGAGCACTTATTTGTACCTATGAAGAACCTGTACGTAGACGAAGAGATAATCGTTCTAACAGCAAGGGGATATTGAATGGTTTAAAATCAGGAAAGGTGTGTGCCAAGGTTGTAGCCTTTCATCATAGTTACTCAGTTTGTATGCTGGGCAAATAATCTGAGAAGCTGGATTATATGAAGAAGTTTATGAAGCGTGAGGATTGAAAGAAAACACATTAACAACCAATGTAGATGACACAACTTTGCTTGATGGAAGTCACAAGGATTCAAAGTGCTTACTGATAAAGATCAAAGACTATAGTCTTCAAAATGGTAAGAAGCAAAGATGTTACTTTGAGGACTAAGGTGCACCTGATCCAAACCATGGTATTTTCAGTCATATGCTCCATTTAAAAGTTGGGCAGTGAATAAGAAAGACCATAGAAAATTTGATGCATTTGAGTTATGATGTTTCCACACTCTGCCAGAAGAACAACAAATCTATATTGGAAGAAGTACAGCCAGAATGCTCCTTAGAAGCAAGTTTGAGGAGACTTCATCTCTTGTACTTTGCATATGTTATCAGGAGGGACCATTCCCTGGAAAAGGGACATCATGGTTGGTAGCGGGTCACTGATAGAGAAAGACTTTCAACTAGTTTGATTGATAATAGTTGCTGCAAAATGTGCTCACATTTAGCAATAGTTGTAGAAATGGCACATGCCAAGCAGTGCTTTGTTATATGTAGTGTCACTGTACATCAGAACCAACTTCACAGCACCTAACAACCCAGCTGTATGGGATCAGAGTGACAACACCTACTTGAAAAATTAGATGAGAATGGTAGGAGGCAGTGAGTTTGTGTTAATGAGGGAGGAACAAGTCAGAAAGTAAGGGTGAGAATGGTTGCACAACTCAGAATGTAATCAGTGTAATCAGCACTTGCTACCCTCAAAGAAGTAAATTCTGACTCATAGTGACCCTGTATAAGTTTTCCAAGGAGCAGCTGGTGGGTTTGAACCACTGACCTTCCAGTGCTTATCCTGCCGTGCCACATGAGGACTCCTCTCAAAGAATGAGCAGTTGCTTTTTTTTTTTGGACTTTAAAAATTTTATTTCAGCTTCTAAATTTTTGTTGAAGACCCCATACATAGCCTTCTTATCACCAAATGGGTCACATTAGAATTCAAAGCTGTCTTTTATCTAGTCCCAACTTTGTCCTTTCTCTCTTCGGTCATATTTCTCTCTTCACAGTGTTTTAGTCATTCATTATTCCTTTTCATTTCCCAGGTCCTCCAGTGCTCTTCCTCTCACTTTGTTGTTGTAGTTGTTACTAAGTGCCTTTGCATTGGCTCCAACTCCTAGAAACCCTGTTAGGGCTCCTGAGGAGAGATAGGTGTGTTTGAACCGCCTGTTTTGCACTGAGCGTCCAGTGCTTATCCTACAGTGCCACACCAGGACCGACCCTATTACTGCATTTTTGAAATGGAAAAAAAATTCCTTGGCACAACTTTTTCTCACCAGTGCAGTTTTCAGTTTCTTTAAACTTCTTCCTAATGTTGTATTGTTATAAGTGCCGTCGAGTTCGTTTCAACTCATAGTGACCCTGATAGGATTTCCAAGGAGCAGCTTGTAGGTTTGAACTGCCAACCTTGTGGTTCCCAGTCTAGTGCTTATCCTACAGTGGCATACCAGGAGTCCATTTTCTTCCTAATAAGCTCCTGTAACCATTCTTTGTCTTTTGAGAAATTCTATCAATAGGACCTCTTTGGAATCCCAAAACATAGCTGTCATAATCTCTGAGGTGACGTCTCTGCCTTGAACTATATTGGCCCAGTAGATGCCCTCAGAAGCCACTGTTTTGATTGGACCGTGTTCTCTGGAGTCCTGGTAGTCTGGAGTCATGTAAGATAAACACTGTACCTAAAGTTTGGCGATTCAAACTCTCCAGTCGCTTCTTGGAAATCACACAGGATTGCTGTGAATCAAAACCAACCTGAAGGCACTTAGCAATTCTGGATTGTCCATGAAGTCAAAAACACCGTATGACCACAGGGGCTTATCAGGAAGTTTTAAGACATTTAAAACTGCATTGGTAAGAAAAAAGGCCAGGAACCTTGTGACAGATAAATTGTTTTTCATTGTGACAATGTTCCTGTTCATTCTTGTAGGGTAGCAAGAGCTGTCTTAGGAGAAATTCATTGGGAAAACTTCCTTCATCCTTTCTATAGCTCTGATCTTGCCCTTTCAGACTTCTTTTTGTTACTCAAACTTGACATTTAAAAGGAACATAATCTGAATTCCTCTAGCATGCTAACTTTGCTGATTTGACCTTGGTATAAATGTAAATTTTTTCCCTTTTCCAATTTGTCATCTGTGAATATAGCTTTAGTTTTCCCTTCTTCTGGCTTTTCCTTGTGGGAGAAAGATAAGACTTTCTGTTTATGTAAAGATTTACAACCTAGATTAGGAAACCCTATCCAGGGCTGCTATGAGTTGGAACTGACTTTATGGCAAATAGCAGCAACAGCAAATTAAAGAGCACAGAATTCTTCTAGGAAGGGTTGTTTTGTTAAGTGCCATCAAACTAGCTCAGATTCATAATGACCCTGTACAGGGCTTCACAGTCCAGTGCCTCCCTGGAGTCTGGGAAGGAAACACTGCCTTTAGAAGTGTAGAGATCTAGATGGGGAAGGTAAGTCAAGAGATAGTAACTTCATATTTTGATATTTTTGTTTGATAAATGTTTCTATGTTTTATAGCAATATTTTTTGACTTCCTTACTTAGATCACTTTGGGTAATATTGACATCTTAACAGTATTAAGTCTTCTAGTCCATGAGTGACATTTTTCAGTTTATTTAGGTCATCTTTAATTTTTTTCAGCAATGCCTTTTAGTTCTTAGTGTATGAGGGTGTTTCAAAAACTTTGTGGGAAATGGAATAAAAAGATAATGCAATATTCCATGAACTTTTTGAAGTCCCCTTGTATAAATCTTTCAATGGTTAAGTTAATTCCTTGGTTAATTTTTTTCTTAAGTATTTTATTGTTTTTGTGAAAGGAATGGTTTTCTTAATTTCCTTTTCCGATGGTTCAGTACTGTGGGTTGAAACACAAGTGACTATTAGGTATTAGTCTAGTATTCTGAAACTTTGTTGAATTTGTCTATTAGCTCTAGCAGCTTTCATGTACAATATTTGAGATTTTCTGTATGAGTATATAGGATTATGTCATCTGTGGGTATAGTTTTATTTTTTCCAGTTTGAATGCTTTTTATTTCATTTTCTTGCCTAATTTTTCTGATTAAACCTTCCAGTACAATATTGAATGTTGTTGTTGTTAAATACCATCCACTCAGTTCTGACTCAGCGACCCGATATAAGATTTCCAATAAGTAACTGGTGGACTTGAATCACTGACTTTGGGTTAGCAGTTCATGCTTATCCTACTATTGAATATTGTTGCTTTTAGTAAGTGCTATTGAGTCAGTTCTGACTCATAGTGACTGTATAGGGTTTCTGAGGAGTGGCTGGTGAGCTTGAACCGCCGACCTTGTGGTTCAAACCAACTTTGCAGTCCAGTGGATTAACCCACAGTGCCACACGACTCCCTATTGAATAGCAGTGGTAAAAACATTTTATGGGGAAAAACTTACAGTTTCTCACCCTTGAGTATGATATTATATGTGGATTTTTCAGATATGTACTTTATCATATTGGGAAGGAGCCCTATTGGCACAGTGGTTAAGAACTTAGTGGCTATAGCCAAAAATTTGTTTGTTTGAACTCACCTTCCTCTCTGAGAGAGAAAGTTATTAGTCTGCTTCTGTTAAGATTTATATAACCTTGGACTTCTGGCAAGATGGTAGACTAGGAAGACACACTACATGACCATCTACAACAAAGATATGAAAGACCAAATGAAGAAGACACATGAAAATCCTGAAACTTCAGAGGAAAGGTTTGGGAAGTGGTCTGAGTGCTTTCTGGGAGGAGAAGCTGAGCAAGGATGATGAGAGAGGGCAGAGGGTGAATGGTGAACTGAGTGGTGAATGGCCGGCTAGATGACCATGGCGGCTTGGCAGAGCAGATTCATATAGGTGATGGGAAAGGTGCAAGCCCTTCTTTTATCCCACACTCCCTTGGTGACCAGGAAATAGTGGCCAGTGCCTACCGTCATCTACCCATGTGGTCCCTGCCCTCTGAGAGTTCTGAGCTACATAGTTGGGAGTCATGACTGTTTGAGGTAGGGAGCTGGTTGCACCACTTTGGGGCCTGGATTCAGGCAAGCTTGGCTCCAGACCTACAGAACCCACAGATCCACTAGACCAGTATGTAACCATTCACCCTGCCTCCAGTTGCAGTGTGGTCCTAACAGACACTGAAACCAGCTCCATCAATGACCTCCACAAATACTTCTGGATTGAGTGCACTGGCATAGATAATATCTAGGTTGATAGGAGCTCCATTAGGGTCCCCCCAGAGTTGTTTCTCTCCAGGTCCAACAGCTGCTCTGTTGTTGGTTTTTTTTTCCCCACTTATTATTATTTTTATTTTTTTAAGTTTTTATTGTGAATTGAGTGAAAATTTACATGAGAGAACATCAGTTTTACACTGTTTCATTGCAATGATTACAATCTCCTCCGTGCATCATCATTCAACAGTATTTGCTTCTATTCCCTCTGAATTTTATATTTTTCTTAAATGTTTTATTGTGAATTATGTGATAGTTTACATGGGAGAAGATTAATTTTACATTCATTCTATCATATATCGTCTCATTGCCATGGTTACAATCCTCTCCATGCATCATCAACCAACCAAAGGGTATACCCTGCAATCCTTACCCTCCCGTATCCCCCAGGTCTTCAGCACACAGTCGCTCTCCCTCTCTGGATCTAAAGTTTCCAGCTGCTCCATGGCGCCACGTCATCATCTCTGCCTCCATTTCAGGCATCACTGCTTCTCTGGGTAGGGTCCCGCTCTCCACTCTTCTGCCTTGATGGTCCTAAGGACTTCTACTCCTAGACTGAAAAATTAATCACGCCTCTCCTTGCTATAAAACATCTATCTTTACATTTCCAACCCTCACAATCAGTCTTTTTTAAAATTTTTTTATTAAATGTTTTTATTTTGGATTGAGTGAAAGTTTACAGGGCACATCATCAGCTTCACATTCAACCATTCATATAGCT
>NW_006408522.1:12515029-12532498 GCF_000296735.1 Chrysochloris asiatica
CTTTTTCCATTCCCTTCAAGTTTATTCCTTTGTATCTCTGCTTCTGCTTTTGTTTGTCCTTCTTTTCTTCTGTTTCTTATTTTGGGTCTTCTTTTTTTTCCCCTTTTGATCTTTCTTTACTAATTTCTGTGCTCTTTCTCTTTTCGTCTTCCCTCTCCCTGGTTTTTGTTTTTTGTTTATAATTTCTTCCTTTTATTTTCTCTTTTACTGTCCCATTTTCCTGTTCCTATTTTGTATTTAATCTTTTTTTTTTTTTTTCCTTTATGGTTGCTGCCTGTTTTTATTTATTTTTTCTCTTTATTATCTTTTCAATGTTGGTCCCTAGTTTGTTTATTCTATTTTGTTTTCTTGTGTGTTAGGGTAAGAGGAGTTTTTGTTTCCCACCTGACAGGTGATAAACAACCTTGTTCATGTGTACATCCCAGCCACAACTGTACCCACTGCAGTTCCACCTACTATACATGAGCCAATACCAGATCCTGTACCACCTGATCAACAATAGACTGCAGTCAACACCAGTCAGAACTGCCATAAACTGAGGTGCATGAACCGAGAAGGGGACAGTGGGCATACATCCATTCTCTAACTTCATCTACAGGAAAAGGTGGTGAGAATCTAAGAACAAATCAACATACAATCATTAATTAAAAACAAATAGAACAATCTCATAATGCCCTAGAGACAACCAACAATTTTAGCTCACACGAAACAAGAAAGAATGGCTCAGACAAATGACCAAGATAAAGAGTCAGAAAACCTTTCTGAGAAAGAAAAGGTAATGGGACTAATTGAAAAAGAACTCAAAAGAATGATAATTATGTACCTTAAAGGATTTACAGGAAGATCAAGGAAAGTAAGGAGAACACAGAAGAAAACTTTAGAAGAATTCAGGATAGCACTACAAGAACAATTGACAAAATAAATGTATTTTTTGAATCAATTGAAAAACCTGCTATTAGAAATCCAGATTTATACTAAGATTTGAGAAATGGAAAATACATTGAAAGAGCAAAGGATTAGATTTGAATCAATGGTAGCTTGAATTATTTGAGCTTGAACGTAAATCTCTCAATATTAGTATGCTAGAAGAACAATCAGAAAAAAGAATGAAACAATCTGAAGAAAGCCTAAGGGTTATATAGAACACCAGGAAGAGCAACAGATTACCGGTGATCGGAATTCTAACAAGAAGAGACAATAAAAAACACATAGAAAAATTTCGAAGAGTTGTTGAAAGAAAACTTCACTAGCATCGTGAAAGACGAGAGAAGATAAGCTGAAGACCCTAAACATGCTAGATCCCAAAAGAAAATTACCAAGACACACATAATCAAACTTTACAAATCCAAAGACATGGGAATCATGAGAGCATCTCGGAAAATATGAAATGTTACCTACAATGGAGATCCAATAAGACTAATCACTGATTTCTCAGCAGAAACCATGCAGGCAAGAAGGCGATGAGATGACACATACAAAGCTCTGAAAGAAAAAGAAAAGGGCAACCAAGAATTATGTGCCCAGCAAAGCTGTCCCTCAAATATGACAACAGAATTAGAATTTCCTGAAACAGAAATTAAAGGAATTTGTAACGACGAGACCACCTTTACAAAAAATGCTAAAGGGTGTTCTTTGGACTGAGTACTAACGGCGGACAGCAACCTGAGATTAACACATGATGACACCACCCAGAACTTAATCTAGAAGTATTTAAAGTAAAACCTACAAGATTGAAAATAGAGAACTAGAGATATAATTCATAATGAAGGAAACTACAAAGCAAAAAGAGGGAATAGTATTGATACAGAACTTCCAAATGGCGTGGAAGTCAGGTAGATTTTAAGATAAAACCAACTGTTTTAAACAGGGAAAAAATTAACAAATTATTGGGTAACCTCAAAGAACATTAATATACCTATACATCAAAATGAATGAAGAATAAAATTATAAAGATACAGTAAACATTAATAAAGCAGAAATGAAAATCCACAAACAAAATTAAGTGCAGAGAATTTGTGGAACAAAGAAACCAGCAGCAGTACAAAAACGCACAGCAAAATGAGACTAATCAGTTAATACCTATTGATAATTACAGCGAGTGTAAATGGATTAAATGCACCAATCAAGAGGGAACAGAATGGAAAGATAAAAGAATGGTTCAGTATGCTTTTGATAAGACACATCAAAAAGGTGGACACAGCTTAAATGCTCATCAATGAAGGATTGGTTACATAAACTTTGGTGCATACATACAATGGAACACTAGGAAACGTTGAATAATGATGAATCTGCAGAATACCTTACAACATGGATGAAACTGGAGGACATTATTCTGCATGAAATCAGTCACAAAAGGACAAATACTGTATGGGACCAATGTTGTAAAAAGAAAAAGTTTTATTTACAAAAGAAACAACCTATAATAGTTATAGGGAGAGTGAGGGGAGGAAAAATTTATGGGCTAGAGGATATGTGTATGTTAACATGGGTGACAGGACAGGCAATATACAAGGGGGAGGTTAGCATAGAAAAGAATGTATTGGGAGACACAGGGAGGAATGCAATAGTTAAAGTCAGTAGAGGTAAATACTGTTAACTGTTGGTACATGGAGGGATGTACAATCATTGTAATAAAGTAAAGTATATGATTTGGTGAATGTAAAACTGATCTGCTCTGTAAACTTTTACTCAAGTCACAATAAAAAGTAAAAGTTAAAAAAAAAGAAAGCTTTAGCAAAACAAGGTGGTAGTCATGTCCTGTCCTGTAGGCTTTCTTTGAGAGGGAAATGACTGGATGGCAATGGTTTTGGTTTATCACACTGAAGAAGTTATCTTGTATTTTAATTTTCAGAGTGATTTTATCATGAAAAGTACTAGATTTTATGAAATGATTTTTTTTTATCAATGGAGATTATCACGTGTTGGTTCCCTTCCCTTATCCACCCTCACCCCTGCCTTGTTCCCTTGATGTGGTATATTGCCTTCATTGATTTTCTTAGGTTGAACTACCCTTGCGTTTCTTGGATAGATCTTATTTTCAAGGTTATGGTTTATAATTCTTTAAAAACTCAGTTTGATTCAGTATATTTAATGAGTTTTACCCCTGTGTTTCATAAACAATATTGGTCTCTAATTTTCCTATGATATGTTTTAATCAGACTTTAATATCAGTGTAATTCCAGCTTTATAGACTGAGTTAGGAAATGTACCTTCTTATTTAATTTTTTTAGAAGTATCTGAGAAGAATTGGTGTTGATTCTTTAAATGTTTGGTAGTTGATTTACTTTTTATGTAATTAGTGTGACATGATTGAATTGAAAATTACCATCTTTACTATTTCTTCCATCTGTTCATTGTTACTTTTTCTTTTTTCCCTGCATCCTTTGGGATTATTTTAAAAAAAGGATTTCATTTTATTTCTGCTATTGGTTTATGAGGAATGTTTGCATAGTGTCATGTTAATGACTGGTCATTCTTTTCTGCCCAGATGTTGTGTTTTTATTGTATTTTTTGCTGTGCTATGCAAATAAAGGTGATTTCATACTACTATCTTTCTCTGAGGCTATACACACACACACACACACACACACACACATAAACATTAAAATATATATATAAAAATATACGTATATATATATTTTTGTCTTCAACTAATAGTTTGAGAGGCTAGCAATTTTGTGTGTGTGTGTGTGTGTTTAATGTTTTATTGTGAATTATGTGATAGTTTACCTGGCAGAACATTAGCTTTACATTCATCTTATATATTGTTTCATTGCCATGGCTACAATCCCCTTCATGCATAATCCACCAACCAGAGAGTATACTCTGCAAGCCTACCCCCAGGTCATCAGCACACAGCCCCTCTCGGGGTCCAGAGTTTCCAGCTGCTCCATCTCTCCACGTCATCATCTCTGCCTCCATATCTGGTGTCGCTGCTTCTCTGGGTAGGGTCCCGCACTCTGCTGTTCTCCCTTGATGGTCCCAGGGACCTCTGCTCCTGGACTGCAGAGTCAACCAGTCTCCTCGTTTTGCTATAAAACGTCTACCATTACATTTCCAACCCTCACAGTCAGTCCTGATAACAATTATTTACTATTTTACCACAAGATACCTATCCCCATCTCCTTTCATTAACCCCATCCAGACAGATTGGATACTACTCAGTGGAGATTCTACCTTCCTCTGGATCTAGGCTCCGTCTTGAAAGGTTGTAAACCAGTCACTTCTTGCCTTTGTAGCCCCCTATTTTCAGTAGCCAGTGTCCAAGTTGCCCATCCTTGTCTACTCTGTGTATGGAGGGGGTGTAAATGAGTCCCTTGTCTGATGTGTCGTGGCAAAGGATTGTTTCCCATTCTGTGGGTTACCGTTTTACTCTTCAGGTGAAGTCATTTGATTCACATAAGTTTTTAATTTTTAGTTTTGTCCCAACCATCTGTTTTGTCTACTTTTGTTTGTGTAGGCTTCAAAATGTTTGGTAGTCTGTGTATTCCTTGAATTAGTGCCCTCACATTTATTCCTATTTTTTCATTGATGATGGCCTTCATAATTTTGGGATTCACATTCAGGTCTTTAATCAATGCTGAGTTGGTTTTTGTATAAGGAGTGAGGTAAAGGTCTTGTTTCAATCTTTTGCATATCGCTTTCCGGTTCTGCCAGCACCATCTGTTGAAGAGTATCCCCTCCCCATGCGATATATTTAGGTCCTTTGTCAAAAATCAATTGGCTGTATGTGGATGGGTTAATTTCTGGATTCTTGATTCTGTTCCATTGATTAATGTGTATTTCATTGTACCAGTACCAAGCTGTTTTGACCACTGTAGCCATGTAATAAATTTTGAAGCCAGGGAGTGAGAGTATTCCAACCTTATTCTTATTCTTAAGCAGTGCTTTGCTTATCCTGGGTCTCTTTCCTTCCCATATTAAGTTTGTAATTGTTTTTTTCCATATCTTTGAAGAATGTCATTGGAATCTGGATTGGGATTGCATTATATGTGTACATTGCTTTGGGCAGTATTGACATTTTCCCAATGTTAAAGTTAAGTCTTCCTATCCAGGAACATGGTACATTCTCCCATTTTTGTAGGTCTCTTGTAATAGTGTTTTGTAGTTTTCTTTGTATAGGTCCTTTGTTTCTCTGGTTACATTTATTCCTAGACATTTCATCCTTTGGGCGCCTATTGTAAAAGGTATTGCGTTCCTAATTTCCTTTTCAGTGCTACCATTTTTGGTATAGAGGAATCCCAACTGATTTTTGTATGTTGTTCTTATATCCTGTCACTTTGCTGAATCTTCCAATGAGGTCTAGTAGCTTTTTTACTGAGTCTTTGGCGTTTTCTATGAATAGGATCATACTGTCTGCAAATAGATAGAGTTTTACTTCCTCTTTGCCAATTTTTATGCCTTTAATTTTCCTGTCGAGCCCTATAGCGATTGCTAAGACTTCTAGCACAATATTGAAGAGGAGTGGTGAGAAAGGGCATATTTATCTGGTTCTTGTTCTAGCAATTTTGTGTTTTACTGACTTTTTTGGAGAGATAGGGTTATGATCATATATAAACTCTCTTTTTTTAAAAAAAATCCAGGATTGTTCAAGATTTAAAGTCTCCCCTCCCCCTTTTACTTATTTTCTTGGGTGGTGGGTATATAGATAGGAGTAAACAGTTGAGGATGAGTAAGCAGTTTGATGAGTAGGGTTGAAATTATGGCTAGATCTAGGCAGACCTTGTGTTTAAGTGCTGCCCAGTTGGTTCTGACTCACAGTAACCCTCTATAGGGTTTCCAAGGAGTAACTGGTGGGTTTGAGCTGCCGGCCTTGTTGTTAGTAGTTTAGTACTAATTTTGGGCCTAGGACTTCATTTTTAATGTTAGGGTTATGGTTAGGACTGGAGTCCTGATATGGTGCTGTAGTATAAATACTGGACTACTAACTGCAAGATACGTGGTTCAAGCCCATTACAGGCTTCTAGGAAATACTATACAGGGTTGCTATGAGTTGGAAATGATGGTACTTAACAACAACATAGTTAGGACTAGGGTGTTAGTAAGACTTGGCCTAGTTTTTAGGTATGTAGTTTGGTTTATTTTTATTTAACTTTTTCTTTTAATCTATTTGATTTCTTCTTCATTTGGAAGTTCCATAACTACATTATTCCTTCTTTGTACTTTACTAGGTGTTTTTGTTGTTGTTACAGCTGTATCTCTGGTTCTTTCTTTGCAGTTCTACAGGCCTGTTTTATTTACTTGGTGTATTTCTGTATTGGGGTTGAGTCTAGGTTATATTGTCACGTGTGTTAGTCTCAGGTTGTTGCTTGCTGTTGTTTCTTCTCTGTCCAGAGAATTCACTTTGGTATTTTTTGCAAAGTCCGTCTGGTTTTTACAAATCCTTTAATTTCTGTATGTCTGAAAATGGCCTAATTTTGCCATCATATTTAATGAACAGTTGTTCCCAATCCATTGTCTTCTTGCTTGCATGGTTTCTGCTGAGAAACCAGAATTTATTTATTTATTTGTTTATGTAACTTTTTATTGTTAGTTGAGTGAATGTTAACAGACAAGATGATCAGCTTTACAGTCAACAAATTATTTTCTTTGTTTCATCTCAATGATTACAGTCCCCGCCCTGCAACAACAGTTATTTTATTTCCTCCCTGTGACTTCCCTTTTGCACCTTATATTTCACAAAGGAACAAAAATATTTGATGTACCTATACAAAACATTGCGAAGTATGAGTATTCCAGAACACTTAATTGTACTTCTGAGAAATCTGTACCTGGACCAAGAAGCAGTTGTTCAAACAGAGCATGGGAACACTGAATGTTTTAAAATTGGGAAAGGTGTTCGACAAGGTTGTGTTCTCTCACCATACTTATTCAACCTGTATGCTGAGCAAATAATACGAGAAACTGGGTTCTATGAAGAAAAACGTGGCGTCAGGATTGGAGGAAGACTCATTAACAACCTGTGATATGCAGATGATGCAACCTTGCTTGCTGAAAGTGAAGAAGACTTGAAACATTTACTGATGAAGATCAAAGAACACAGCCTTAGGTATGGATTGCATCTCATTGTCAAGGAAACAAAAATCCTCACCTTATAACATTCTTATCAATGGAGAAAAGATTGAAGTTGTCAAGGACTTCATTCTTCTTGAATCAACTATCAACGTTTGCAGAAGCAGCAGTCAAGAGATCAGATGACGTATTGCATTGGGCAAATCTGCACAGGAACTTTTTAAAGTGTTGAAGAGCAAGGATATCAGTTTGAGGACTAAGGTGCGCCTGACCCAAGCCATGGTGTTTTCAATAACTTCATATGGATGCGAAAGCTGCACAGTGAATAAGGAAGATTGTGGAAGAATTGATGCCTTTGAACTGTGGTGTTGGAGGAGGATACTAAAAGTGCCATGGACTGCCAAAAGAACTAATAGATCTGTTTTGAAAGAGGTGCAGCCATAGTGCTCCTTGGAGGTTAAGATGGCTAAACTTCGTCTCTCATACTTTGGACATATTGTCAGGAGGGAACAGTCACTGAAGAAGGATGTCATGCTGGATAAGATGGAAGGTCACAGAAAGAGAGGAAGTCCCCCAATGAGATGGATCGGCCAGGTGGCATCATTGATGGCATCAAGTGTGGCAGCAGTAGTGAGGTTGGCCCAGGATCTGACATTGTTTCATTCTGCTGTGCATGGGGTCGCTATGAGTTGGTTCTGACTCGATGGCACCTGACAACAACAACAAGGGCATATTTTGTAAGTTAACCTCCTGCCGGCAGGCACACAGGCTTACTAAGTCCATGGGCCTAGAGCCCTCAGATGCTCAATCTCCGCCACTGCCACTGTTTTTGTTGTTGCCACTATTCTAGGTAGGATCTCATGCTTCACCCATGCTCTTCCTTCTTGATGATCTTGAAATCTTCCATTCCTGAAACAAAAGATTAGCTACTCTGCCTTTTAGGTACATTATCTTCTATAGTTACTGTTTTGACAATCACAATTTAATCTTGTTAACAGTTAACTCACAATTGAATCATAAGATCTTACTATCATCATCCCCCAACCCCTTCCACCAGATCCATCTGGAGAAGAGGAAAACTATTCAGTGGGGATTCTTATCCACTTGTTCTAAAGCTAAGCACACTCATGAAAGCTTGTAAGCCAACTAACTCAACGGCACTTAATAACAACAACAGTGGCTCCATATGGTAAGCACTGGGCTGTGAATCACATGGTGGGTGATTTGAATCCACCATCCACTCTGCTGGAGCAAGATGTGGCTTTGTGCTCCCACAAAATTTAAAGCTCGGAAACCCTATACAGGGTTGCTATGAATTGCCAGAAGAACAAGCAAATCTGTTTTGGAAGAAGTACAACCAGAATGCTTCTTAGAAGCCAAGAATGCAAGACTTGTTTCTTATACTTTGGACATATTATCAGGAGGGACCAGTCCCTGGAGAAGGACATCATCTTTGGTAAAGTGGAGGGTCATCGAACAAGAGGAGAACCCCACAATGAGATGGATTGGCGCGGTGACAGCAGCAATGGGCTCAGGCATAGCAGCAATTGTGAGGATGATGCAGGACTGGGCAGTGTATCATTCTGTTGTGCATAGAGTCCCTGTGGGTCAAAACTAACAACAATAATAGTGAGTGGGAATCAACTTGAGGACACTTAACAACAATGACTAATAATTGTGAACAGTTCTTCAGATGTTTGTTGGCCACCTGAATATCTTCTTTGGTGAAGTGTGTCTGTTCATGTCTTCTGCCCATTTTTAAGTTGCGTCGTTTGCCTTTTTCTTGTAGAGGTGTTGACTTTTTTAAAAATAAATTTTAGAGATTACTCCCTTGTTAGACATGTCATCGCAGAAATTTTTTCCCCCTGTTGGGGGGATCTCTTTTTACTCTTTTGACAACACCTTTTGGTGCATATAAGTGTCTTAATTTTTAGGAGGTCCCCATCATCTATTTTGTCTTTTACTATTTATTTCTAATTGTATTTAATAGTATATTTATACTATGTATTACAGCCTCTAAGTTTGGCCCTATGTTTTCATTGATGCTTTTTATATTTCTTGATTTTACATTTAGGTCTTTAATAGACATTGAGTTTTTTGCTTGTTTTCTATATAGTGTGAGATACTGGCATTGCTTCATTTGTCTGCAAATGGATTTCCAGTTTTGCCAGCAACATTTGTTGAAGAGACTCTGTCTTCCCCATTTAATGTATTTTGACCCTTTGCTAAGGGTCATTTGATTGTATATGAATTTATTTATTTATGGGTTCTCACTTCTGTTCCATTGACCTGTCATTGTACCAGTAACAGCCTGTTTAACTACTGTGGCTGTGTAGTAGGTTTTGAGATCAGGAGGTAAGAGGCCTCCACCTTTGTTCTTATTAAAGCAATGCTTTACTTATCCAAGGTCTCTTTCCTTTCCATATAAAGTAGGTGATCCATTTTTCCATCTCTTTAAAGAATGATGTTGGAATCTGTATTTAGGAATCCATTTAATTTATAGGTTGCTTTGGGCAGTGTTGTCTGCCCTCTCTTCTTTCGTTCAGGGTTCTAGGATCGCCATCTGTATGTGTTTCACTCTGGCTCGGTCAGTGTATCTGTTTACTCCGCCATCTTTCCCTGGACTTCTGAGGAATAAGGAAAGTGTTCAGATTCCATTGTGCTGTAACTTCTATTTCTTCATTAGAGAATTGTGTTTCTGTGGCTGCCTGTTTGAGAGATTACACCATTAGGTTTTGCTCAGTGTTATGTTAGGAGACTGGCTCTCTGGGAGAAAAGAAAATATTCTCTGGTTTGTACCCTCTTTCTGTTTTGGTGGTTTAAATACTCCTTCCATGGATAATTTCAAGCTACTAACTTTTTGCTGAGCCAAAGCTGGAAAGAGAATTGGCACTCAAGAGTCTTGTACCAGCCAGCTCCAGCATAGTGCGGTTACATCCTTTTCTTCGTTTTAGACAGGGAGCCTAGGGGGCCTCTTGGAAAGAGTTACTAGGGAAGCCAATACTTTTTTTCAAAGACAAGAGGGCTCTTTAGTTCTCTACTATACCCATATCGCCTAGCCCTGTGCCACAGTAGGTGCTCAGTAAATGTTCCTTTAGTGGATTTTCAGTGATGGGTGATTTCTAAGATTTGTAACCCCATAGCGTAGTGGTTATGAATTAGGCTGCGAACCGCACAGTCAACAGTTTGAAACTACCAGCTGTTTCATGGGAGAAAGATGAGACTTTGCGCTCCCGTGAAGATTTACAGCCTTGGAAACCCTGTACAGGGTCGCTATGAGTTGGAATCGACTCCATGTCACATCACAACAACAACAACAAGTCCTCTGGGGAAGCCCACTGAACAGTTACGATGGGCCCAATTGAGGCCCCTAATATGACCCAATCCCCAGCATCTACTATTTGACCTCTCTCCAAGTCCCTGAGAAAGACCAGGGCCCTCTTGGGAGGATGAAAGCATTAATGCCAAGGCCTTTTCCATTTTACAGTGGTGTTAAGCCCAGCCGGTCTCCACCTGCAAGCCTCTTTCCTATAGTAAATCTTTGCTTATATGGAAACTTTGCCTCACCTGACTGTTTGTAATCAACAGAAAGCAAGACCCCTATCTTGAAAAGGGTGGAGTTGCAGTTAGCCCTCCTTGTAACAATTTGGCTCCAGCTTTTGAATGTTTTCTCTTCTTTCCCCCACACTCTTTTATTAAGTATTAGAGGTGAGAAAATATGGAATAAAGTTTCAGTTCATTAATTTAACTTAAATGCTCCCCTCCCCGCCCCATTATTGAGATGATATTATAAATATAGATATTTTTGAACTTGGTAATACTGTGTGCCTGGGTAGCATTTTTACTTTTCTTAACTAGACTCTAAATCATGTTTTTTTCTAAATTGTGAAGGTTCAGAAACTCTTTACTCAGGTCTTTCAATGAAAATGGGCATTATATTGCTTTATAAAATTACTTTGTGAGTGGGATAGAGAAAAAATGTGGTTGAGTAACTCCCCCAGTTGTATTCCATCCATGTGAATAGTTAGGCTGTAGTCACAAATGCTTCTTTAGAACAGCAAAGCCTTGTTTTAAGTTGTCAGAAATGGCAAAAAGTTTATTTGAAACATGACTTAAAAACTTCACTTTTTCTGATGCTGGAAAAGGAGAGTGGAAGCAATACCCTGAGAAAGTCAAGTTTCCTTGTTGGCTTCTTAGCTCACCAATTCGACAATCCAATGGAGTTTTCCTGCATTTGATATTATAAAATTAATAAATGTTTTTCAAAGCAGGTTTTAAGTTTACAGAAAAATTGAGCAGACATACGGAGAATTCTCACAAGCACCTCCCCCCCCCCCAAAAAAAAAAAGTCCAGAATGTCTCCTATTTATGCAGGCATATCTTGCATATCTGTGATGAGAAGCTCTGGTGAAAGAAGAGTGGCTTCTTCTTTGATAAGCATTGGTGCTTATAAAAAAAAAAAAAAAAGGCCAGCAGTTTCCCATTTTACAGATTGTAATATGAAGCTGACTGGTTGTTCATTTAAATAAGTTCATTTAAATAAGTTCATAAATGAAGCTAAATGAGATTTAATGAAGCCCAGGTAATTTGACTTGAGTTTTTGCCCTGATCTGCTTAAGTGACTTAAACTGTGTTTAAACAGAAAGTTTTAATGGTAGAGCACTTATATTTTCTTTGATACTTCGATACATTAAGTGAGCCATTACAGGCTTAAAAAGATGATTTTGTTTTATATAAAAAGGTAGCTGTAAAAAGAAAGTTCACTTGATTTGTTAAAGAATAACTATTTTTGACTTCTGCTCGTGGTTAAGAAGGAGTAAAGAAAACCAGATTTACGGTCTTTCCTGACAAACCAATGCTTATTAAGATAGCATTAATATTTAATTAATTAATTATTAATAAGCAATGCTTATTAAGATAGCTGTCACCAAGATGTGGAGGACAGTGTGCCCTAAAACTGTGGAGGCAGATTAACTGAGCCCTATGATTGCTCAGCTTTCTTCTTTGAGCGGGTTTCCCGGTTTAGTGCTATGAGAGGACTCCCTTGTACCCCTTCCCATTCAGCCTCCCCAAGAAGAAACTACTATCCTTACTTTTATGATAATCATTGTTTTGTTTTGGATGGACGTTTACAGAGCAAGTTGATTTTCTATTCAACGATGCATACATTTTGTTTTTTTTTCTTAAGTATTTATTATGAATTGAGTCTAAGTTTACAGGGCAGATCATTAGTTTTGCATTCAACAAATCATAAACCTTGTTTCATTACAATGAACCATGTACTGTCCAATAAACAATGGTGAAGAGATTGAAGTTGTCAAAGACTTCATTCTTTTTGGATCAACTATCAACACTCATGGAAGTGTAGCAGTCAAGAAATCAGACAACATACTGTATTGGGCAGATCTGCTCTACAAGACCTTTTTAAAGTGTTGAAGAACAAAGATGTCAGCTTGAGGACTAAAGTGCACCTGATCCAAGCCATGGTATTTTCAGTAACCTTATATACATATGAAAGCTGGACAGTGAATAAGGAATACTATAGAAGAATTGATGCTTTTGAGTTATAGTGTTGGAGAAGAATATTGAAAGTGCCATGGACTGCCAAAAGAACCAACAGATCTGTGTTGGAAGAAGGGCAACCAGATTGCACCTTGGAGGTCAGGATGGCCAAACTTTGTCTTTCATACTTTGGACATATTGTCATGAGGGACCAGTCTCTGGAGAAGGTTATCATGTTTGGTAAGGTGGAGGGTCAGAGAAAAAGAGGAAAACCCTCATTGAGATGGACTGGCCAAGTGGCAGCATCAATGGACTCAAGTGTGGCAACAATTGTGAGATTGGTCCAGGATCAGGCAGTGTTTTGTTTTGTTGTACATAGGGTCTCTATGAGTTGGTACCGACTTGATGGCACCTAACAACAACAACATGTACCATCAGATAACAGTATTTCTCTTACTCACTTAAGCTTTTTTTTTTTTTAAATAAACATTCAGGCATATATAATAATTTGCACCACCAAAGGGCATGTTCTTCAAGTCTGCCTCCTGGCCGCCAGATCTTAGTCCCTCTCTTTCCATGAATCTAGAGTCCTCAGTTGCTACCTCTCTCCATGTCCCAATTTCTGCCTCCATCTCTGGTGTTGGCTGCTTCTCTGGATAAGGTCCCAAATTCTACTTGTGCTCTTCTCCCTTTATGGTCTTAGGGTCCTTTGTTTCTAGTCTGTAAGATTAACTACTCCCCTGTTTTTGTTACTAAACTTCTACCTTTATGATTGTGACAGTCACAATTAATCATGATAACAGTTACTCACTATTGAATCATAAGACTCTTACCCCATCTTTTTTACCAGACCCATCTAGGCAAAATGAAACTATTCAGTGGGGACTCTTTCGTCTTCCACACACTCTTAAACTAAACTTCCTCTTGAAACCTTGTAAGCTAATCACTTTGTGCCTTTATTGTCCCCACTCATTTTAGGTAGCTAATATCTTAAGTTGCCTGTCCCTATCTTCCCTGTGTACAGAGGGGATAGCATTGATACATGTTTTGTTTTGTGACACTGTAATGCTGATAAATTTTTGTCCGCAGAGTATAAGGGAGCTTCCTCAAAAAGATCTGATAAAGTGCATCTAGGCCAAACCTACAGCATTAAATATAATATCATGAAAATTTCCATTATAAAATGTTTAAAAAAGAATTATTACTAAGACAAATGCTTTCCTACATATTCATAGATGTATTGAATAATTATGGTAGCATACTAAGAACTAGAATTGACCTTCCAGATCTTACTAATTTATTGTTTTTTTTTTTTAAATATAGGTCAGTATGGAAATCCTTTAAATAAATATATTAGACATTATGAAGGATTATCTTATGATGTGGATTCATTACACCAAAAACACCAGCGTGCCAAAAGAGCAGTTTCACACGAGGACCAGTTTTTACGCCTAAATTTCCATGCCCACGGAAGGTGAGTAAATTTTTTGCTGTGTCTGAAGAAAGAAAGAAATATATCCAATCGTAATTCAAAGAATAAATTTAAGCTCTTAATTTTCCTTCTGTAATGAATGGAAAGGTTCCCATTTGGAAATTCAGACTCCACTGAAATTCTGTATATGTATTAACAAGTGCCTTTAAAAATGGATTACCCCTTTTATATTGTTAAGCAAGCAAGTCACTTTTAAATGTTGTTAAATGTATCCAATCTTTTGTTTTTAGTGGACATATTTTCTTTTTTTTAAACTTTTTATTGTGAATTGAGTGAAGGTTTGCAGACAGGATCATCAGCTTTACATTCATCAAATTATACACTTTGTTTCATCTCAATGATTACAATCCCTTCCCTGCAACAACAGTTATCCTACTTTTCCGTGTGGCTCGCCATTTATTTCTTACATTTCACATATGAACAAAATAAAAATATTTTGTGTATACATGAAAACCAAAAAAATACATATTTATTTAAATGTCCAAAGGGCGCATTCTGCAAACCAGCCTCCTGCCTGCAGGCCCACAGCTTTACTCAGTTCATGGGCCTGAAGCCTGCAGTTGCTCTGTCTCTCCGTGTTACTTCCTGTGCCACTTTTCTAGGGATATCACACTCCACTGATGCTCTTCTTTCTTGCTGTTACTGGGATCGTCTCTTCCTAAAATGAAAGATTAACTACTTCCTCCTTTTAGTTACACGTCTTCTACAATTACAGTTGTGACAATCACAATGAACTCTGCTAACAGTTGCTCACAGTTGAACAGTAAAATTGTATTAGCAGCATCCTCCATCCCTTTTCACCAGCTCCATCTGGAAAAGAGGAAAATTATTCACTGGGCATTCTACTTTACTCCCTTCATTCTGAAACTAAGCATACTTGTGAAAGCTTGTAAGCCAACCACTTCATGCCTTATAGCCCCCCATTTTTGATAGCCAGTGTGTAAATTGTCTGTCCCTATCTGAGGAAACAAGCTTGTTACTTGATATGAAGAATCTTTCCATTCTGATAGGAATTTTGAATAACTGTATTCATAGTCTAGTTCATCAAATTGTAGCAATTCACACTTGCTCACAGTATTACACAGTTTTATCTTTGTCTGTTTATGTTCTGATCAGCTAACCATCCAAGCTAGGTCAAATGGGTACTAGCGTCAAGTTTGGGAGTTCATGCACACCTCCTTGCACTTCAGACCAGCTGGCCACTTTACTTTCACCTCTAATAACATCCAGGGGCTAGGTCATTGCTCACACGGGGCTCAGTAGTTCACACAACTCCCTAAACTTCAGACCAGCCAGGCTTTCCTCTTCTCTTTTCTCATTTCGAGGTCAATGATTGTCAATGGAACATGGCCAAACTCAGCCCATGTCTTCATTGCTGCATTTCTCCCACTTCAACTCACAGGTAGACCCAGGTGGTCACCAGCAAGCATACTAGATTGCTCACTGATTTCCTTTTAGTTTCAGTATTTGAAGGGGTTTTCCCTGATAGGCTGACTTTTCTTTCCTTGATGCCTCCAATGCAAACAGTTTGCTTGAAATTCAAACAGTCTTAACAGTCAGCTTTTTTTCTAAAGATGTTGCTTTCAATAAGAATTTTTTGTTTTTCCAGCAGTTTTGGGTTGGTCTGCAGGTCTTTTCAAGTGTGATGAATGCCCCAGTTCAGAAGGTTCTGGATAGGGCTCAGGATTTACCTAACACCCCATACTCTACAAAGGCTTAATGAGAGCCTATTTTTCCTGGGCAAATTCTAACTCCCCTTTTAGCCAATCCAATCAGTTATAGGCTGAATATGGGCTTACAAGCTCTCTGTAATCATAATTCCCAATATTCATTTTGTTACACATAAATGTCTATTTTACAATAGTAGGCAGAGGAAACCAGTATCCACAAGACCATCAAAACACATAAACATTTTATCCCCCTCCTTTATCCATTCAACCTGTGTTTTAATCAGTGATCTACACACAGAACACTGTATTTTTCAGGGTTGTGAATAAATTACTATTCATGCCTATCCCATTTAGCCCATGCTTGCCTCTCATCTGCCATCCTCACTTTTCTTGCGTATTGCCTTCCCTTCCTTATATGTTGCCTTCTCTATCACTTGAGCTAACATATGTCTACCTTTTTGCCAGTGAATTACTCTCTCTTCCTGCTCACTCCTGGTAATCATCAAAGAATGTTTCTTTTAGTATGAAAACCTTTTCTTAAACTTTTTTACAGTAATGGTTGTATACAACATTTGTCCTTTTATGGTTGGTTAATTTTATTCAGCATAATGTCTTCCCGATTCATCCATGTTATGAGGTATTTTGCAGATTCATTAAGGTTACATGGTATTCATTCCATTGTGTGTATGTACCTGTTTGTTTATCCATCTTCTATTGATGGTCACTTAGGCTGTCTCCATCTTTTTGCTGTTGTGAATAGTGTATAGAAAATCTGTGTTCATATATCTACTCATGCCCTGGCTCATATACTAAGTAGAGGGATTGCTAGATTATAAGGTATTTCCGTTTCCAACTTTCTGAGGAAGCGCCATACTTTTTTACAGAGTGGTTGAACCATTTGACTGTTGTACCAGCAATTATAGAAGGGTCCCAGTCTCCACACCTTTTCCACCATTTTTTGTTTTCTGGTTTTTTGAACTTCACTGTTAATGCTGGTATGAGATGGTTAACACCACTGGATTGCAGAGTCGGTTTGAACTGCAAGATCAGCAGTTCAAGCTTACCAGCTGTTCCTTAGAAACCTTCTACAGGGTCGCTGTGGGTAGAAACCAACTCAACAGCTCTTAACAACAACAACAATGGCTAATGATTGTGAATATTTCTTCACATGTTGGCTGCCTAAATGCCTTCCTTGGTGAAGTGCCTGTTCATGTTCTGTGCCCATTTTTAATTGGGCTGTTTGTCTTTTTCTTGTAGAGGGGTTGTAGTTTTCTATAAATATTAGAGATTAGTCCCTTGTCTGATACGTTTTTTTTTCTTAAATGTTTTATTGTGAATTATTTATTTGATAGTTTACATGGGAGAACATTAGTTTTACATTCATTCTATCGTATATCGTCTCATTGCCATGATTACAATCCCCTCCATGCAATCCTTCCCCCATACTCCCCAGGTCTTCAGCACACAGTCACTCTCCCTCTCTGGATCTAAAGTCTCCAGCTGCTCCATCGCTCCACATCATCATCTCTGGCTGCATTTCAGGCATCACTGCTTCTTTGGGTAGGGTCCCACTCTCTGCTCTTCTCCCTTGATGCTCCTAGGGACCTCCGCTCCTAGACTGAAGAGTTAATCACTCCCCTCCTTGCTATAAAACGTCTACCACATTTCTGACTCTCGCAGTCAGTCCTGATAACAGTTATTCACTGTTGTATCACAAGAGACCCATCTGCATTTCATTGCATCAGCCCCGCCTAGTCAGATTGAATACTACTCACTGGAGATTCTACCTTCCTC
>NW_006408522.1:12532598-12533726 GCF_000296735.1 Chrysochloris asiatica
GCTTCACTCTCCACTCTAGTCCTCTGTGGCTATGTCACTGACTCTGGGCCCAAGAGTCCCCAGGTCTTGCCACACTGCTGGCCAACCAGGTCTCCACCCTGGTTCGTTCACAGAAGTCTATCGAACATTGTAGGGCTTAACTCGCAGCTTCATTGCTGTTTTTCCCTCACTTCCCCTTGTTGGTGACGAACGTGGTCACCAATCAGAGCATGTATTCCCATTGAGTTTTAGTCTTGGAAGGGGGTTTGCCCTGAGGGGACCTGACCACTTGCCTTGAAGTCTCGTGGATGAGCAACTTGCTTGTCCTTGTAGTAATCAGTCGGACTGCCTATATTGTTTTGTATTTTTCCTGTCGGTCTTTCAAGAAGTATCTTCTGTTTTTCTAGTTGCTCCAGGCTGGTCTACTTGTCCTTTCAAGTAGAAATTTCCCACCTCAGAAGATTTCTGGGTGAGGTTCAGGATTCCACCTATGGTCTTATGTAATGCAGAGGCCCCGCAGGAAACCTCCTTCATTGGGCACCTTGTAGTCCCATTTTAAGTATTCCAATCAGTTATAGGCAGAAGATGGACTTACAAGTGTTCTATGGTGGTATTTCTGGCTATTCCTTTCTTTCCCTCTCAAGTGTCTATTTTATAATGGTATGCAAGGGAAACCAAGATTCAAAAGACAGCCAAGCATCTTAACAGTATTTCACCCCTTTTACCCATTGAAACCATGCCTGTATCCCAGGGCCCTGTTGTTCCAAGGTTGTGCATACATCAGTATTTACCTCTGTCCCACTGAGCCCATGCAAACCCATGTTTTCCCGTCCACCTTGTTCTTCTATTCCCCTCCCCCTTCTTGTGTATTGCCCCCATCCCTAGCACCCACACTATCCTGTGTCTATTCCCTACCTTGTGCTCTCTCCCTTTAGTATGGGTTCTTTTTTTTAGTCTTTTACAGTAGTGATCATATGCAGGATTTCTCCTTTTGTGACTAATTTTACTCAACATAATGTCCTTTAGGTCCATCCATGTTATGAGGTGGCTTGCAGCTTCCTTGTTATTCTTCAAGGTAGCATTATATTCCATTGTGTGTTTGTACCACAGTTTATCTGTTTCGTCAGTTGATGGGTACTTAGGCTGTCT
>NW_006408522.1:12533861-12538590 GCF_000296735.1 Chrysochloris asiatica
TGTCACTGACTCTGGGCCCAAGAGTCCCCAGGTCTTGCCATACTGCTGGCCAACCAGGTCTTCACCCGGGTTCACAGAAGTCTGTTGAACGTTGTAGGGTTTAGCTCACCGCTTCATTGCTGTTTTTCCCACACTTCCCCTAATTGGTGTCAAGCGTGGTCACCAATCAGAGTGTGTATTCCCATTGAGTCTTAGTCTTGGAAGGGGGTTTGCACTGAGGGGACCTGACCACTTGCCTTGATGTTTCCTGGTCTGATACGTTTTTGCAAAAAGATTTTTCCAGTCTGTTCTTTTTCATTCTTTTGGTGAAATCTTCTGATGCACATAAGCTTCTAATTTTTGGGAAATCCCAACAATCTCATTTTGTCTTCTATTGTTTGTGTGGTTTTTGCAATGTTTGATTGTGTATGTATGCCATGTATTACAGCCCTAAGTTCGTCTCTGTTTTTTCATTGATGATCTTTATAGTTCTAGGCTACTTTATTTACTTTTTTACTTCATTTATTTCACTTTATTTAGTTATTTTTCTATAACTGTGGTTTTTGTTCCTCATAGGCAGATACCTTGCTTACTATTTAGTCTTGTTCACTATTGTGCATATGTATATAATATGGATATTAATACATAATATGGTAGTAGTAATATGTCGTGGAGTCAACTCCGACTCACAGTGACCCTGTACAGGGTTTTTGAGGCTGTAAATCTTATGGGAACAGAAAGCCTCATTTTTCTCCCATGGAACAGCTGGTAGTTTCGAACTGTTGACCCTGAGGTTACCACTATGCCACCAGAGCTCCTTAATAAAAGTTGTAGTGAATGAAAATTAACAATATTCAGAAAATGATCTGAAATGTGTATTATTTTACACATGAAAATAAGTACATTAATTAAATTGATTGTATTTTTGCTTATTACAAAAGTTACATATAATAAAAATAATGATTATTGTTGAACAAAAGTACTTTGGAGCTACAAAATCTCCTAATTTGATTTGAAAGAGGAAAAAAAATTTTTCAGAGTCTGTTTAGTGACAATAATTCATGTAAAATTTTTATGACCCATAACTTCAAAGATATTAAAAAGAAATTACTCATTACTACCATGAAACAATATTTATTAGCTTTCCTAAGTTTTTAATGACCATCTCAAAATAAATTTAGTAGTACTATTTAATACCAAACATTGTTTGGTTAGTCCTAGTGTGGCATTGTAGGATAAGCATTAGACTGCAAGGTTGGGTTTAACCAAAAGGTTGTATTTCAACTCACCAGCCACTCCTTGGAAGCCCTCTACGGGGTGCTATAAGTTGGAACTGATTCAGTGACACTTAATAACAACATTGTTTGATTGGAGTACTGGTGAGCTGCTGTACAGTAAGCACTGAACTGCTAACTGAAAGGTCAGTGGTTCAAACCCACTAGCTGCTCCTTGGAAACCGGATACAAGATTGTTATGAGGCGGAACTGACTTGATGGCATGTAACGACACCAGCAACAATTGTTTGATTGCCAAAGGGAAGGGTAGGGTTTTATCTTCCTTTGGTTTGGAAGCCATATTGCTCTTACATTAGATTTTTATTAGGTCTGTTACATAGTTCAGAGTATATGGTAAAACCAAACCCTTATCTCTTGTTGTGTAGGGTGCACATGTGTTCAGGAGTGAAAGAGTGAGTGAGTGCTATTACTTAGTCATCCAAAAATTATTTATTGACTACCAGCTAAAAGTTACGTGGTTGGAACTATTAATATTGTTGTTAGGTGCTTTTAAGTGGGTTCCAACTTATAGTACCCCGTGGATGATAGAAATATAAGTCAAAAGGAGATCCAGTTGGAGCAATATGATGTGCATAAGTCATTGTAATAATGCAGTACATTGTTTGAAGGAGGGAGAACTTATTTTTGGCTGAGGCTGTCAGTAAAGTACATGGAACTAGGAAATCTTGTGCTGTTTAGAAGTGGTCATGCTAAGTCTCTTGACATAAATCTGTTTAATAATATTTGGTGTTGTTAAGTGATATTGAGTCAGTTCCTACTTATAGCAACCCTAGAGTTTCCAAGGAGTGGCTGTTGAGTTTGAACTGCCGACGTAGCAGATCAAACCAACTTGCGATCTATTGTTTGTCTTACTGTGCCACACCAGGACTATATAAATATACTTTATTTTCTCGAAGGTGTCTGGTTTCAGTTATTTTTAAATGGTCTCCATTATTGTATTTGTATGTGTAGACTGTCTCAGAATTTAATTCCTAGAACAAGGTTAGTGTCAGTATCTTCTTAATATGCCTTAGTTAAAAAATGTGATAGTGAGATAGTCTTATTTCTCCATTTCAAAATAAGCCTATAAAATGGATTGTGTATTATAATTATAAACTTCATGCAAAGGCTCTTCACCTCATCCACCATATAAAAAATGGTATTTTGATACAGTGTAACCTTTCTAAATGTGATTTGTGTGTGTGTGTATGTCTATCTATCTATATATTATTGGTTATTTTGTTAATAATTGCAATTGTTGTTAAGTGCAGTGGAGTCCGTTCTAACTCATAGCAACCCTGTGTAGGTTTTCTGCGGAGCAGCTGGTGGGTTTGAATTGCCGACCTTGAGTTCACAGTCCAGTGCAGATCCTACAGTGCCACAGAGTCTCATAGTTTGCAATACAAATTACAATTTGTACTACTAATAAGCAAAGTCATGATAAAAAGTAACAGTGTGTTGTTTGGAAGACCAAGGTTTATTATGAATACAGCCTTGGGACAGCTTTGGGATACAGTTAGCTGTAGCCCAGACTATAAAATATGTCATATTTTATCCCTTTAATTTGCTTGGTTTTGTTCATTAAAGGAGGAACCTTGGGGGTGCAGCAATTAATGCATCAGTTGTTAACTGAGAGGTCAATGGTTGGAATCCACCAGCCGCCCCAAGGGGGACTGATTTGCTAATCTGCTTCCATAAAGATGCCTTGCAAACCATATGTGGCAGATCCACTCTGCCTATAAGGTCGTGATCAGTTGGAATCTACTTGAATGGCAATGAGTTTGGTTGTTTTGGTTTGTTGCTAGTGTCATCGAGAGTTGATACTAACTCATTGTGACCCTGTTTAGGGTTGCTGAGAAGTACAGTTGGTGGGTTTCAACTGTTAACTTCATGGTTAGTAGTCCAGTGCTTTTGCTTTTGGTTTAGCCAACTGGTGGTGTTGTTAAGTGCCACTGAGTTGGTTCTGGTTAAGATTTTTGAGGAGTGGCTGGTGAGTTTGAACCACCGACTTTGTGGTTATGCTCTAGCGCCATAACATGACTCCTTAGCCAACTAGTATATACGTATATATTTTAATAAACTACTGAATAATTAAATACTGTGCAAGTTAGCTTAGGCATACAAAGAGGAGTATACTTGAAAAGGGTTCTGTGTACACAATTATGGGTTGTATTTCTTGGTATTAGTATAGCCTCTGTTTTGTGTGTGTGTATACATGTATATAAATTGGAGTAATTTTTTTGTGGTATTTGTTTTATGACTAAAAACATATTTCTTTCCACCTGGCTTCTTGACTTCCTAAATAATAAAGAGTTTATAATATTCCAAGTTTATACATGTTACTATTAAATGAAATGAAGAAAATGTTTATATCTTTAAAACTCAATCAATTCTTAAGACTTTCTTCAAGAGCTATTATTTGAAATAAAGTTGTTTGAAAGATAAAAGTACCACCTGAGCCACTGTTACAGTTATTGAAGAAAGATAGCCATTTTGAAACAAACTTTACCAATAGTTATATAAATTTTATAATGTGAAAAATGAGAGTAAAATCCAGCATTCCCTTTGCTGAAAAATTGAAAAATGGTGTCTAAATTTCAGAAATTGCTCCAGCTGGAGAAGTCCTTTTAAATGTAGGATCCCTGAGTGATGTGTCACTCAGAGCACTGCTGCTTCTTCCATGCTCCCTTGTACTATGTATGTTTGCCATGAGTTGGAACCAACTTGAGGGCACTTAACAACGTATCCTTTCATGTATGTATCACATTTTATTGTAACTTTTTGTTCATGCGTAAATTATTTTTTTTCCTGTGAGGCTGAAGAGCGAAGTCTGTATCTTACAAACCTTTTTTTTTAACCTAGATGCTATTAATTTAAGTTATAGTGAGTGAGTGAATGAATTAAAGAAGACATGAATGCATGAAGCCATATGAAGGAAGTACAAATGTTTGTAAACAAAGTACTGACAGATAGGTAAACACCAACTCATGAAGACCTTATGTACAGTAGAACAGAATGTTACCTGGTCCTGCATCATTCTCATGATGGGTGCTGTGTTTGAGCCCATTGTAGTAGCTGTTGGGCATTACATCTCATCGTTGACCCTCTGCTTCAGCAAATACGATGTCCTCCTCCAGTGGTTGATTCATCTTGATGACATGTCTAATGCAAGCAAGTTGGACATTGTTCTGTAACAACCCATCAAGTTTCTTTTTTTTTCTCTCTAACTTTTTATTGTGAATTGGGTGAAGATTTATAGAACAGATCATCAGTCCCACATTAAACATATCATATACTTCTTTGATCAATCTCTTTGATTTCTCAAGCAAGCAAAGTTTTGCTCAAGGTAATACAGAAATGGCTACAGTCATACATTGATAGAGAACTTCCAGAGGTTCAAGCTGGATTCAGAAGAGGCCGTGGAACGAGAGATATCATTGCTGATGTCCGATGGATCTTGGCTGAAAGCAGAGAAT
>NW_006408522.1:12542955-12551053 GCF_000296735.1 Chrysochloris asiatica
AAGGTATTTCTATTTCCAACCTTCTGAGGAAGCACCATATGGCTTTCCAGAGAGGCTGGACCATTTTGCGTGCGTGTTTTTTGCTGAGAAATCAGAGCTTAGACTTACAGGTTTTTCTTTGTAGGTAGCTTTTCATGTTTCCTGAGCTGTTCTCAGGTTTCTGTCCTTGTCATTGGTTTTGGAAAGTTTGATTATTATATGTCTTTGGAGATTTTATTTTGGGATCTATCCTGTTTGGAATTTGTTCAGCTTTTTGTGTGCTTATCTTGTTGTATTTTATGATGTTAGGGAAGTTTTTTTCCAGCAACTCTTCAACAATTTTCTCTGTGCTTTTTATTGTTTCTTACTGTTTTGGAATTCTAGACATCCATAATTTAGTTCTCTTCATGGTTTCCCACATAAATCTCAGGCTGTGTGTGATTTTTTTTCATTTATTTTTTCTGATTGTTTTTCTAGCTTAGTAGTATTGAGAGATTTGCTTTCAGGGTCACTAATTCAGGCTTTCATGTATACTCTTTTTCCCTTTCACTGTATTGTCCATTTCTGGAATCTTAGTATTAATCTTCTAGATTTTTATTGCAGGTTTTGTATTGTTTCAAAATTTGCGCTTATTTTTTGCTCTAGTGTTTATGTTAATTCTTATAAAGTTTTTTTCTGTATTCTCTTAATTATGTTCATATTTCTGTCAATCCATTGAAGGTACCCAAATATCATTCTTTTGAATTCTTTTTCAGGTTGTTCCATTGCCATTTCTTCCTCAGAAATGTTTCTTGGCTCTGCATCTTGGTCATTTGTTTGAGACACTCTCTTATTCTTTCTTGTGAAAAAAAAACTGGGCTGTAAGGGGCACCGTTATTGTCACCTATAAAGTGCGAAAGGGGAGAACTCCCTTCCGTAACACACCAGAAAGCAGAATAGAATAATAAACAAGCGCCCAAAAATGAACAGAGAAAATAATAAAGGATAAAAATGAAATAAAAACAGGCAGAAACCAGAATAAACAAATATAGTAACTAAAAATACAAAAGAGGGACAGGAAAATGGAAATGTACAAGAGAAATACAAGATAGAAAATAAAAGGAAGAGAAAAAAAACACTGAAAAAAAAAACACCCCAGGAAAGATGAACAGAGAAAGAGACTAGGGAGTAGTAACAAAAAATCAAGAGAGAAAAGAAGATGATGATGAAGGTGTAAGTGAGAAACAGGAAAAAAGAAGAAAAATTAAAAGCTGAGATAGAACTGCTAAAAATCAAGGGACGGGGAAGAGAGGAAGAAGGAGAAGAAAGAATAAACAAGCAAAAACAATGAAACAGTGAAAGGAAAAGTAAACAAACAAAAAACCTGTGCAGTTGTTGGGCCCAGAGAGGAGAAAACTCTGGGAGACTCCTGTCAGTCGAGGGCTGGAAGAGGGATGTGATGGCTGAGTTCCTATAGGCCTAGGTGTTGTCTGTGTTTAGAGTACACCATCTGGAAGTAGTTCATGGAGGCCTGTCAGATTGCTAGTTTCAGTGTCTGTCAGAATGAAAGGGCAACTGGGGGCAGGGTAGCTGATTATGAAGGTTTCTACTAGTCTCATTCTGGTCTGGAGGCTCTGTAGGTTCTTTGGATCTGGAGCAAACTCCACCTGAATCCAGGTAGCAAGGAGGTGTAGGACGCACCTGCCACACTTACATTGGCACAAATTTTGCAGCGCGAAACTCCTGGAGAGCAGAGTCTGTGCTGTGAATGGATGAGGATGCGGGCCAGATTCATCTCTGTTATCCAGGGGAGTGTGGGGTGCACAAATTATTCCTTTGCCTTTGTGACCCTGCACCGTCTCTCCAAAGCTGCTCACAAAAGTTCAAGATGGCTACACCTCATCTTGCTGGCAGTTGATTCACCAGTCTCTTTGTTTTATTGCCCTTGCTCAGCTTCTCCTCCCAGTAGGTTTTCAATCCACGTGTCTAACCTTTCCTCTGAAGCTCAGGATTCTAGGACTGGCCTCTGTGTCTGTTTCATTTGGGTTCTTGTATCTATGTTGTAGGGTCTAGATAGCATGTCTATCTAGTCCGCCATCTTGCTTGAAGTCAACCCATCAAGTTTTCATTGGCTAAAATTTAGAAGTAGATGGGCAGGCTTTCATTCCTTCTTAGTGTGTCATAGTCTTGAAAGCTGTACTAAAATCTATGGAGCATGGTGACCCTGCCGGTAACAGAAAAGTCACCACAGTACAACAAATTGATAGTTGGGTGCTGAAAAGTCCTGTTAACGGAGATGAATTTATATAGACTATATACAGACCTTCTGGTCCTCTGTATCCATGGGTTCTGCATACATGAATTTAACCAACTACCTCTTAAAAATATTTTGGGGTAAAAAAATCCAGCGAGTCAACCTAATTACCAGGCACCAAACACTGTGCTGAGTCCACTCAAATGAAGCGATGTGTATACCCTTATGTAGCCTCCTGCCTCTTCACAGATTCTCCATTTCTGTCTAGAACTCATAGTTTGAGCATTGTTTGCATCTTGTCTAGTTAGTTCACCTTTGTGTACCTTTTGTTTTTGTGAAAAAAAAGTCTCCAAAAAGCCCCTCAAAGACTAAGAGGGGGAGTATAAAGTGCTATTTACATAGCATTTAAAAAGTATTAGGTATTATAAGCAATGTAAAGATAATTTGAAGTATACTGGAGGATGTGCATAAGGTTATTTTCAAATGCTCACATCATTTTATATATGAAATTTGAACATTCTTGGACTTTGGTATCCTCAGGAGTTCCTAGAACCAGTCCTTTACCAGATACTGAGAGACAGCTCTGCAACTAATATTTTCATTTATAACTGGCCTGTACCATAAAGTTTAATAAGAAAAAGTGAAGTATCTGCTGCTGTGGCATTTTAATTTCAAGGCTAGTAAAGTACACTGAAATATTAAGAAATTGATTTTTAGCTTAAATGTTGTATAGTCATGAAGATCATATCCTCTTTGGTGCTTTTTAATTTTATTCTTTTGTTGTTTGCAGCACAGTTTGTTATCAGGTTGTAGTATTTCGGTATATTAATAGGTATTGATTTGATGCCACTATGACCTTTCTTAATAGCTCTGATAGCGTAGTGTTTGTGAATTGGGCTGCTTACCTCAAGGCCAGCAGTTCGAAACTGCCAGCTGCTCCGCGGGAGAAAGATGAGGCGTTCTGCTCCCGTAAAGATTTATAGCCTCGGAAACCCTGGACAGGGTCACTATGGGATGGAACTGACTTGACGGCACTTAACAACAACAACAACAAAGATTTACAGCCTCAGAAATCCAATACAGGGTCACTATGACTCTGAACTCGCTCCACAGCGCCCCCAACCCCACCCTCCCACCCCATGATCTTTCTTGAGACAGAGCAACCCAAAAACAAAACTTTAAAATGTGCAAGAGTATCAATCTTATGATGCAGAATGTATAAGTATGTAATTTCTGGAGACCTCTTAAGAAAATCTGTCAACCGCTTTTCTTCAGGTAGGTGTGTGGAGCTGACTGTGCTTGCTGATCTTCAGCACATACCACCTGCCTCAGACCCAGCATAATTATTTTTATGCCTTTTACCAACATACGTTTGCATATATTTAACAGCCTGAGGTTCTAGGTGTGTGGCTTGAAAGCCCTTTTTACAAGCAGGAACTGTAACTGTACCAGCACCAGTGAATCTAAAGATGCTATTGCCCTTATGCTCTGGAGAGTCAACAATGGCAGTAGACTTTGGCAGCATGAGCTGATAGAGGCAGTGAGTGTGAATATCAGTACTGTGGATAGGAATGCACTTTGTGTCCCATGTGTATGGGTGCATGCCAGAGTGAGGTCATGTTGATCCTGAACATTGAATAGTTGTTTTACCTTGTCCGTCCGTATTTCAGTAGTCTGTTCTTGAAGCCTGCTTTGGCATTATTACATGGGTAATAGTAAATTCATTAAGTGTCAGTTTCCACAGAGTATTCCACAAGTTTCTAATCCCTCTACTGTTAGATTCTGCCAGCAGTAGCAATGATCTCTTGGTTAAGACTATGCATCTCAATCCTTCAACCAGAAATTCTGATCAGTACTTAAAGTTACAACTGATTTTAAGGCCCTGTTTACAAAAGGAGAGAGACTAACATTCACTTTTATTAGGTTGATCTGTAAATGCATTCAGCAAGGAGTTGTCCTGATGTGTGGAAAAGCAGGACAATGCACTCCCATCCATCTGCTCAGACAGCACCAGGGGTTCCTGACTGCGTATCTGACGTTGGGTTAATTTTTGCTTCTTGAGCTGCTCTTTGAAAAGCCGGAACTGTGTTGATTTTTGCTGCTCCTGGTGCACATGAGCAATCTGCTTCCTTTCTGTCTTTATCAATCTCTGATGCTCCAGTTTTAAAAGAATTTCAGGTTTATATATTTTTTTGGTGTGTGTGTGTGTGTGTGTGTGTGTGAGAAAAAGTAATGATTTGTTTTTTTTTTTAAGGTTTTTATTGTGGATTGAGTGAAAGTTTACAGGGCACATCATCAGTTTCACATTCATCCATTCATATGACTTATTTCATTACATTGATTATGATCCCCTCCATACATCATCAGTTAACAGTGTTTCTCTCTTTCCTCTTTAGCTTTTTTTGGGGGGGGAGGTTGGCAAAAACTTTGCCTTTTTGGAATTTACAGTCTCGGCTTTTAGGGAAGGTTTTTACATTTATCTGTGGATATCCAGGGCTCATGTATGCGATTACTAACAAGCATAACTGAATAATCAGATGAGGGACAGTTTGCTATGTCTGCTAGGTGGCTAAAGTCTGATCCTCAGAGCCTATGGTTTGGACGGTCTGCAACACTTGGGCCCACAGGGACTTGAACTCCTGACCAGGTCTGCACGGTCTAGGGTTATATTTGTTTTTGCTTTGCAAATATTTTTTATATTCTGTGTTATATTTCTTTTAAATTCCTTTTCCAATTCATCTCTGTTCTTGAGAAATGCACTCTCCGTTTCTTCGTAATTACTGCTTTTCAGATACTGTACACTGCTGGCAATCTCAGTGGCTGGGTAGCTTTTTTACAAATAAGGTTATAAATTTATTATAAACAACAAAGGTATTTTCAAAGTTTCTTTCTTCCAAATATACAGATGCCATACTTTCTACTTAAGATCTAAAGCAGTAGTGTGGAGTGATATTTTTGTTGATTTTAATGTTACTCATGGGAGTGTGTTAGATCGCTAGGGTAAGTACTGGACAGCAGACCACAAGGTCCATAGGAGAAAAATGAGGCTTTGTGCTCCTTCAAAGATTTACAGCCTGGAAACACTATATTGGGTTGCTATGAGCTGGAACTGACTCTATAGCACTTAACAACAATAGCAGTGTTACTTATGGTAGTGTGGTGGCTCAGTAGGATAAGACTGGACTGCAAACCACAAGTTCAGCAGTTTGAACCCATCAACCACTCTGTGGGACAAAGATGAGGTTGTTTGCTCCCACAAAGACTTGCAACCTCAGAAACCTTATACAGGATCACTGTGAGTCGGAACTGACTTGACAACACTAAACAACATTACTCATTGACTTAGTCATTTGCTTAGGGAGATATATCTATATGGTCAGGCACAGCAGTTAACTTTTCAGAGAATTCACACAGTAAATGACTGAGCCACGTTTTCCTGTCTGTGTATAAAGGTATTCACCATTCCTTCCATCTTTTCATCGTGGCTGTGCCTCTGCCTCATTTGTGGACCAGTGGAGCTTTGCTTCTTCTACTCACTTGAGTTCCATGTGGTGTTCTCTAGCAATTATCCGTAATTAGTAGGTGGTAGACCAATTTATTGCATGTGAGATGCAGGATTTTTGTGGTAATTATGGAAAAATTATTTCCTCCTCAATCCTCAGGTCTATGTGAAAGTGTGGGATGTGATTTCTTCCCCTTATTCTTCTTAACCAGCCAATTGCATGGTGTTGATTCTGACTCATAGCAGCTCCATGTATGTCAGAGTAGAACTGTGCTCCATTGGATTTTCAATGCCTGATTTTTTGGACATAGATTGCCAACTCTTTCTTTGGAGGCATATCTGGGTGAATCCTAAACTCCCAACTTTTTGGTTAGCATTAAGCTAACTGCACTGCACCACCTGGGGGATGACTACTTTTTGAAAAGTGTTTCAAACAAGTTCTTCTTCTATTTTTTTAAACTGTGGTAAATATATAGGTAACAGCATCTGTCATTGCACGTTTGCAGGCCAGCTTCCTGCCCACAGGCACTCAGCTTTACTAGGTCCATGAGTAGGGAAGGCCACAGCTACTCTATCTCTCTGTGCTGCTGGTTTTTCAGACAGGGATCTCCTGCTCTGCTCATGGCTCTTCTTCTTTTTTTATTTTATTTTAAGTTTTTAGTGTGAATTGAGTGATAGTTTACATGGAAGAACATCTGTTTTACATTCATTGTTGCATTGCAATGATAACAGTCTCCTCCGTGCATCATCATTCAACAGTATTTGCTTCTGTTCCCTCTTTTTTTTTTCTTTTCTTTTTGGACGTACACAAAAACACTCAGGAATTTACAATCATTTAAACAACCAAAGGACACATTCTGCAATCATGCCTCCTGGCTGCTAGCACACAGCTTTTCTCTTTCCTTGAGTCTAGAGTTCTCAGCTGCTCTATCTCTCCATGTTTTTGTCTCTGCCTCCATCTCTGGTGTTGCTGCTGCTCTGGATATGGTCCCACATTCTGCTCATGTGCTTCTCTCTTGATGGTCCTAGGGTCCTCTGTTCCTGGAATGTAAACTACTCCTATGTCAAATTAACTATATTTGACATAGTAAGTGTTCAATAAATATTTGAAGAATAAAGGAATAGCACATAACCAAGTTCCTGGTTCTCATAGCTTTATGTTACAAAATTTCTACCTTTTACAGTTGTGGCTATCGCAATTAGTGATGTTACTCACTATTGAATCATAGAAATCTTATTCCCATCTCCTTTTACCAGACCCGTCTGTTGTTGTTGTTAGGTGCCATTGAGTCGGTACCGACCTATAGTGACCTTATGCACAACAGTATGAAACACTGCCCGATCCTGGGCCAGCCTCACTTGAGTCCATTGATGCTGCTACTTGGCTAGTCCATCTCGTTGGGGGTCTTCCTCTTTTTCTCTGACCCTCCATATTACCCAACATGATATCCTTCTTCAGTGACTGGTCCCTCCTGACAATATGTCCGAAGTATGAGAGACGAAGTTTGGCCACGTTGGCCTCCAAGGAGCACTCTGGCTGCGCTTCTTCGAAAACGTATCTATTGGTTCTTTTGGCAGCCCATGGAGCTTTCAGTATTCTCCAACACCATAACTCTCAAAAGCATTAATGTCTAGACAAGATGAAAACTATTCAGTGGGGATTCTACCTTCCCTCTCACACTCTGAAACTAAACTCCCTCTTGAAAACTTGTAAGCCAGTTACTTCATGCCTTTATAGCCTGCCCCCCTCCCATTTTAGGTAGCCAATATCTGAATTGCCCGTCCCTATGAATCCTGTACACAGAGGGGAATATAGGACTGATCCTTGATGTGGAGACTCCTTCCCTCTCGGTTGATGTTTTGATGGCTCTTCTTTCTTGATGGTCCTGGGTCCATCTGATTCTGTTTCTGAGATGGTTATTTAAAATATAGTGGGATGCTGGAACTAACCAGTTTCAGTGTTAGAGTTGTATACACCTTATTTTCATGGTCCCAATCAATCATTTGGTGTGACTTAAGATTTGCATTACTAGCTGCTCCTTAGAAACCCTATACATACAGAGTCGCTATGGGTCAGAACCGACTTGACAGCACTTAACAAGATTTGGATAAAAAAGCCATATCAAGTAAATTCTTGGTACCGCATTTGGTGGCATTGTGGCCAATTAACATTTTTTGCTCTTTTTTAACTTATTACTGTGAATTGAGTGAAAGTTTACAGACAAGATCATCACCTTTACATTCATCAAATCATACAGTTTCCTAATCACCTTTTATAAAACAACTTCCCTCTTTCCTGTGCTCTTCATTAGTACCAGCTTCCTTCCTTCCTTCCTTCCTTCCTTCCTTCCTTCCTTCCTTCCTTCCTTCCTTCCTTCCTTCCT
>NW_006408522.1:12551153-12553202 GCF_000296735.1 Chrysochloris asiatica
CTCTTGTCCTCCTTCCTGTGTCTTCCACTACCTTTCTCTTTGCAGTGCTAGCATCCCTTTTGTTGTATACTGCCTTCCCTATCACCCAAGCTAACATCTGTCTACATTGTACACAGCGTCTTGGTATGGTGCAATAGAGTAATGCACTGGACCGCAAGTTTGGTTTGAATGAAGGTCGGTGGTTCAAACCCACCAGCCGCTCCTTGGAAACCCTATACAGAGTTGCTATGAATTAAAACTTACTTGATGGTGCTTAACAACAATAATGCTGTATTCAGTGAATAATCTTCCTTTCCTTCCCACTCTTAGATAACCATCATAGAATGTTTCTTTTAGCAAGAAACACTTTTCACATTTTACAACAGTGGCTTTATACAGTGTGTATCCTTTTTGTGATTGACAAATTTCACTCTGCATAGCATCTTCCAGGTTCAGTCATGTTTTGAAGTGTTTCACTCCTCAGAGATATGTAGCAGTTCATCGTGTATGACTTGATTGCTGGCATTTTGCTTTGTGTGTGTGTGTGTGTTTGTGTTTTTGGTGTGGTGTGGTTGGTTTCTTTGTTCCACATAAATTTCTGTGCTGAGTTCATTTTTTTTTTTTTTTTTTTTTTTTTTTTTTTTTTTGTGGGTTCTCTTTTCATTTTCTTTATTGCTGTTTCAATATTTACTAAATCTTTCTGATTTTCCTCTTTTTATTTTGATGTGAAAGTATAGTAATTTTCTTGGAGGCTACCCTATAATATGTCAGTTTTTCCCCATTTAAAATAATGTTTTATTTTCACATCTAGATGCCTTCCTTGCCATTTAGAAGTTTTGTACCTATACTGTTTCCTCTTTTTGCTTTGTAATTGACTTCATTATAAATTGATAACTTTGGTTCCCATTTTTCAGTCATATAGTTTGTTTTACTCAGGATGCTTTAATATCTAGCTTGAGTTCTGGGTCATGTATATTAATTTTAGGTCATTGTTGTTGCTTCGCAATCTAAAGCGCACCCTTTAGTATTTTGATTTGGTTATTACTAATTCCTTTAAGTTCTGTGTATCTGAAAATGCTCTAATTTCACTGTTGTAGTTGAGGGACAGCTTTGCTGGGCATCTGATTCTTGGTTGGCAGTGTTTTCAGAGTTCTGTGTATGTCATCCATCTTTTATATGATTGCCTTGCGTGTGTGGTATTTTTAAAAAATATTTTATTGTGAATTATGTGATAGTTTACATGGGAGAACATTAGCTTTACATTCATCCTATCGTGAATTGTTTCATTGCCATGGTTACAATCCCCTCCATGCATCATCAACCAACCAAATGGTATACCCTGCAGGCATCTCTCCACGTCATCGTCTCTGCCTCCATTTCTGGTGTCACTGCTTCTCTGGGTAGGGTCCTGCTCTCCGCTCTTCTCCCTTGATGGTACCAGGGACCTCTGCTCTTAGACTGCAAAGTCAGTCACTCCCTCCCTCCTTTTGCTAAAAAACATCTACCTTTACATTTCCAACCCTCACAGTCAATTCTGATAACAGTTTATTCACTATTGTATCACAAGAGACCTATCCGCATCTCCTTTCATCAGCCCCGCCCAGACAGATTGGATACTACTCAGTGGAGAGTCTACCTTCCTCCACACCCTCTGGATCTAGGTTCCCTTTTGAAAGCTTATAAGCCCGTCACTTCTTGCCTTTGTAGCCCCTGCATTTTGAGTAGCCAGTGTCCAAGTTGCCCATCTCTGTCTACTCTTTGTGTATGGAGTAGTGGGTGGGAATGATCCTCACTGTAAAGATTTGTTCCCTGTTTTGAGCTACTGCATCCATAGGTGTAGGTCAAGTTCATCAGATTGTATAAGATTATTCTTTTTTTCCTCTTTTTCTTCTAGTTGAACTCTGATAATCCAGTCATTGAAGCCAGGTCAAGTGGATATTATCTGCAAGTGTGGATGCTCTCATGCATATGCCCTCTCTTCATATCAGCTGGATGCTTCACTCTCCACTCTAGTCCTCTGTGGCTATGTCACTGACTCTGGGCCCAAGAGTCCCCAGGTCTTGCCACACT
>NW_006408522.1:12556059-12576593 GCF_000296735.1 Chrysochloris asiatica
CCTCCCTTTTTTCTCGTTCTCCTTGTCTTACAGCTCACTAACCACATAAGAACTCGAATATATTGTGTGGATTCTGTTGTATATACCTGTCCCGGGTCTAGAACTATATTTGACATAGTAAGTGTTCAATAAATATTTGAAGAATGAAGGAATAGCACATAACCAAGTTCCTGGTTCTCATAGTTTGTTTCTGATGTACACTTTCTAGTTGTGCTTCTTTTTTGAAATCTTTCTTTTAGGTTCCCTTCCATTTGCACATTCTTCTTTTAGATATGATAATGTCCTTGATTGTAAGTTGTTTTTTTTAAAACCAGGAAAGTGTCCTGAATTTTGCACTCTGGAGCTCCCATATATACTCTCATGTATATCCTATACAAGCTATCTCCCATGTTTTGAAAGTTCACTTTACACCATGTTGCTTTTATGAAAGAAGTATACTTGTTATTAGATATTGTCAAGTGGGTTCTGACTCATAGTGACCTTATGCATAACAGGACAAAACACTATGCAGTCCTGAGCCATCCTAACAATTGCTGCTACCACTGTGCCAGTTCATCTCATTGGGGGCTTCCTCTTTTTCCGTTGACTCTCAACTTTACCTATCATGTTGTCCTTCTCTAGGGACTGGTGTCTCTTGATAATATGTCCAAAGTATGAGAGATGAAGTCTTGCCATCTGGATTCTAAGGAGTATTCTGGCTATATATATTTTACAACACAGATTTATTTGTTTTTCTTATAGTCCATGGCACTTGTAATAGTCTTCTACAGCACTATAAGTCAAATGCATCAATTATTTTACTGTCTTCCTTATTCACTGTATAACTATCACATGCTACTGAAAATATCTTGATTTGGGTCAGGTGTACATTAGTCCTCAAGCTGACGTCTTTGCTCTTGAACATTTTAAAGAGGTCTTGTGCAGCAGATTTACCTAATGCAGTATGTCATTTGATTTCTTGACTGCTGCTTCCAAATGACCGAGGATCAAATTTGTGGGATGATGTCAACAACATCCTACAGGAAGAAAGAAACAGGTCATTAAGAAGACAAGAAAGAAGGAAAAGACTAATAATGTATGTAAGAAAAAACTCTGAAATTTGCTCACTAGTATAGAGATGCTAAAACAAATGGAAAAAATGAAGAAATAAAAGAGCTGAACAGAAAATTTCAAAGCAGCTTGAGAAGATAGAGTGAAGTATTATGATGCAATGTACAGACCTACACTAGTACCTGTTTTTGCTAATGGAAAAACATTTGAAAAGGATTTTTGCTTTTACAGAAAAAGGTGGAAAATGAAATTAGTGTTCAGTGTTTGTTTTGCAGCCAGCCATTAAAGAGGCAGCGCACACCCTGAGTAGCAAGAATGGTGTTGCCATTTTCCTTTTCGGAGAATAGCACTCTATCTCAGTATGTAGCTGCCAAGCTTTGAACTGTGTATTTGGACACTGTATGTTAGTGATATTTTAGGTTTTATGTGTTATTTGGTATGATTAGATAGGTTATTTTTTGAGTCTGGAGATGCTCTTACATTTTTCCCATGTAAATTAATGATAATTGCTTCACTTTATTCTACTTCAGCCTCCTGAAGTTTTATAGGAATACTTTTTTGTGATTTTTGGGTAGTAGGGAACCTGTATCACTGAACTAGTGTGTTGTTGTTAGGTGTCATTGAGTTGGTACTGACTCATGACCATATGCACAACAGAACGAAACACTGCCCGGTCCTGGGCCAACCTCACAATTGTTGCCACGTTTGAGCCCATTGATGCTGCCTCTTTGACTTTCCAACTCGCTGGGGGTCTTCCTCTTTTCCTCTGACCCTCTACCTTATCTAACATGGTATCCCTCTCCAGCAACTGGTCCTTCCTGACAATATGTCTGAAGGATGAGAGACGAAGTTTGGCCGTCCTGGCCTCCAAGGAGCACTCTGGCTGCAGTTCTTCCAACACAGATCTGTTGGTTCTTTTGGCAGCTTGTGGCACTTTAGATATTGATATGGTGGAAAGGTCACTAGTTGGCTGTCTTCTTAAAGACAGTTGTTCAAAGCTTGTTTTGATTGCATGATCCAGTTAGCCTTTTAAGATTTATAAACATGAATCACTTTAAGTCATCTTTAGGATTTTTAAAAAGGAGTCCTTGAGGGATAAGCATTGGACTGATAATTGTAAAGTCGGCAGTTTAAGCTTATCAGCCGCATCGAGAAAGATGAAATTTTCTGTTCTCGTAAAGATTTATAGCCTTGGAAACTCTACGAAGGATTACTATGAGTCAGAATCGACTTGATGGCATTGAGTTTGGTTTGGTTGTGGTTTAAGATTTTATACATTTGATTTGTGTTAGGTATTTGAATAATTGAAGTTGTAGTCTTCTACTTTTAAATCTTGTCATTGTTTCAGTGTTTGATGAATATTGTTAGTTTTACTTGCCAGTTTATCTACATAGCATGAGATTGGAATGATTTTTTTACAGAACTCTTTTTGTTGTTGTTATTAAAATGCATTTGCTTATTTGTAGTCATGTGTGATACGTGCTGTATATCGTCCTGTATGGTACATGTAATCATGTAGTCTGTAATGGTGCTGTGATGGATCTCCCTTACTGGATGATTCATTCATTTGTCTCTTGACAGCACAAAGCTGCTTATTTCAGCTTCACTTTTTTAAAAAATATTTTGCATGCAGATCTTTTCATTTTGGTAAGTTTTTATTGTGAATTGAGTGGGAGAACATTGGTTTTACACCAACGTTTGAGTGCAGTGATTACAGTCTCCTCCTTGCATCATCATTCAACAGTATTTGCTTCCATTCCCTGTTTTTATTTGTTTTTTTGGTGATGGGGGTGGGGCAGTAGGAATATATAAAAAGCACTCAAGAATGTATAATAATTTAGACAACGGGCACATTCTGCAAGCCTGCTTCCTGGCTGCCAGCACCCAGTCCCTCTCTTTCCCTTAGTCCAGAGTCCGCAGTTGCTCGCTGTCTCTGTGTTCCCATCTCTGCCTCCATCTCTGGTGTTGCTGCTTCTCTGGATAGGGCCCTGCACTCTGCTTGTGTTCTTCTCTCTTGATGGTTCTAGGATTCTTTGTTTCTGGACTGTAAGATTAACTACTCCCCCATTTCTGTTACAAAGCTTCTACCTTTACAGTTGTGACAGTCGCAATTAGTCATGATAACAATTTCTCACTATTGAATCATAAGAATATTATCCCCATCTCTTTTCACCAGACACATGTAGACAAGATGAAAATTATTCAGTGGGGACTGTACTTTCCCCCGCAACTAAACTTCCTTCAAGTAAACTTCCTCTTGAAAACTTGTAAGCCAGTCACTTTGTGCCTTTATCGCCCGCCTTATTTTAGGTAGCCAATGTCTAAGTTGTCCAGACCTATCTATCCTATATACAGAGGGGATAGCATTGATACTTGATGTGAAGACTCTTTCCCTCTCAGTTGGTATTTTGAGCTACCACATCATAAGTATAGGTCAAGTTCATCAAATTGTAGCAATCTGCACTAGTTTCCTTTATCAAAAAAAATTTTTTTTTTAAACCTTCTTCTGGTTGAGTTCTGAGTATCAAGCCATTGAGGTTAGGTCAAATGGGTACTATCTGCACGTTTGGATATTCTTGTGTGTCTCTCCTCACTTCATATCACCTGGATGTGGCTCTGTCCATGTCAATGGACTCAGGAGTACCCATGTCTCACCATACTTCGGACCAACCAGCCCTTTCTCTTCTCGTGGTCATCTCCAGGTCTATGCGAGTCTATGGAGCGTGGTTGAACTCAGCCCATGTCTTCATTACTGCCTTTCTCCCTCTTCCACTCACCAATAGACCAACATGGTCGCCAGCAAACTTACATGCCTGCTCATGTGTTTCCTTTGAGTTTCAGTCTTGCAGGGAGGTATTTTAGCTTCACTTTTATTTTCCTTGGAAACTCGTATAGATTATTGTTTATGTATTTTGGGATAATTTGTCTACCTCAGGGCCATCAGGTAGGCCTGGAACTGTGTTTTCTGAACTGCAGAGCCCTAAAATTTCTGTGGAGGATGCCGTGGCTACTTGCTGGTAAGGTGCATATAGGCAGACTATTTCCTTTCTGCTTCTAACAACCTGTTCTATTTTATCCTACTTGTTTATTTCTGTAATAAAATGTGGATAAAAGGCGTTTCTGTTGAAGGAAGTGTACTAAAGGAAATAGATTAGGTATTTGACTCAGTTATATTTGCTGTTAATATTGGCAACTTGTTATAAAAAATGAATGGACACTTTTTCAAGCATCTTTATTAAAGGAAGGTGAACATTAAGAAGAAAAGAATATGGAGACATCAGGGGTGCCTTATAAGGTGCAATTTTATTACTAGAAACCACTAGCCCAGATTTAATAGCTTACCAAAGACTCATTCCAGTCAGACATGATTAACATCTATTCATTAAGACATTCGTGACTCTGGGATTCTTGGGTAGTACTCAGTATACCGATAGTACTCAGAAACAACTTGGTTTCATCTTCATATATCCTTCCTGTATTGTTAAGATACTTCATTAGTTGAGGCCTTTTGTCCTGTTAAGGCTTCAGTTTAAGGGATGTACCCTTTATTGTTGTTTTCTTCTGAGAGTCATTGTTGTTGCTAAGTGTTGTTGACTTGGTTACAATTCATAGTGACCCTGTATAGGGTTTCCGAGGCGCAGTTGTTGGGTCTGAACTGCTGACCTTGTGCTTTGCAGTCCAGTGTTGATCCTATACTGCCAATTTAGCCAAAAGCAATCCCATGAGAAATGACAGCTTCCTTCTATTCTATATTCTGTTTAATCAATATAGAAAGGCCTCTTATTTTATGTAAAGATGTAAAGCACACATGACCTTTCAGAAATCTATGGAATCATACCCTCACTATTTATTTTATTGTTCTATATCAAAGGTGATTCCCTATTCTTATTTTTTGTCCAAGATAGATGTGGAGTACTTTCCTGAAGCCCAAGAAAGGAAAACTAGCTATCATTACCAGACGTTGTAACTGCATCTTTACAACACTGGAACTGGGGAGTTTGGTAGCCCTTGGCTACTTTGCATCTTTTTGGTGTAGTTTTTCCAAATTGCAGTCATTTGTTAGCTGATCTTATCCTCCTATAATTTCACTCTTGTTCTTTTTTTTTTTTTTTTTTTTTCTTTTAACCCTTTATTGTGAATTGAGTGAAAGTTTACAGAGCAAATAATCAGTTTTACATTCAACAGATCATACTTTGCTTCATTACAATGATTGCAATCTTTTCCACATAGCCATTATTAATAGTATTTACCTTTGTTCACATTAACTCTTGCACTCCCCCCTCTGTCTCCCACTACCTTCATCTTTCCTTTGCTAGCCTCCCTCATGTTGTATATTTACCGGTTCTGTTACCCATGTTAACATGTGTTTACCTCCTAACATCATGAAAGACATCAATACTTTTTCCTTACCCCCTTCCTGTGTAACTATCATAGATTGTTTCTTTTATCAAGAAAACCTTTTCTTATTGTTTTTACAACACTGGTCTCAGACAATATTTGTCCTTTTGTGATTGACTAATTTCACTCAGCATAATGTCCCTCCACTTCATCTATGTTGTGAGGTGTTTCACAGATTCATCATTATTCTTCAGGATTGCATTGTATTTCATTGTGTGTGTGTACCTTTGTTTTGATGGGCATTTAGGTTGTCGCCATCTTTTTAATGTGTCTCTTGTAAACAGTATATCGGAGTAGTCTTGTTTTCTTCTCCATTCTGCTTTCTCTGTCTCTTGGATGGTATATTTAATCCATTTACATTCAGCGTAATTATCTGTAGGTATGAACTGATTGCTGTCATTTTGCTGTGGTTTTTTTTGATGCTGCTGGTTTCTTTGTTCCAAATAATTTTCTGCAATGAGTTAATTTTGTTTGTGTGTTTTCTTTTCATTTTCATTTCTGTTTTGTTGATGTTTACTAAATCCTTCTGATTTTAAAAATTTTGTTGTACAGCTGTATTAGTTTTCTTGAGGTTACCCTGCAATTTATTAATTTTCCCCCAATTTAAAACAGTCTGTTTTATCTTAAAATCTACTTGACTTCCTTGCCATTTGTAAGTTCTGTGTGTCTATGCTATTCCTTTTTGCTTTGTAGTTGACTTCATTATAAATTGCTATCTATGGTTCCTATTTTCAGCCTTGTAGGTTTGTTTTACTTTAAATAGTTCTATATATGAATTGAGTTCTACATGATGTTGATGTATGGTAATTTTAGGTTGTTGTCTGCTGTTGTTGGTTCTTAGTCCAAAGAACACCTGTTAGGATTTTTTGTGAAGTTGGTCTGCTCATTGTTAATTCCTTTAATTTCTTTTTATTAGGAAATGTTGTAATTTCACCATCAATTGAGTGACAGCTGTAATGGGAATATTATTCTTGTTTGACCATTTTTTTCTCTCAGAGTTTTGTATATGTCATCCCATTGCCTTTTTGCCTGCATGGTTTCTGCTGGGAAATCAGAGTTTAGAGTCTTATTGGTTCTCCTTTTTAGGTAACTTTTTATATTTCCTAAACAGCTCTCAGGATTCTTTCCTTGTCTTTCGATTTAGAAAGTTTGATTATGTTATGTCTCGGTAATTTTCTTTTGGGATCTATCCTGTTTGGAGTTTGTCCAGCTTCTTCTATGTTTATCTTCTGTTCTTCCGTGATGTTAGGGAAGTGTTCTATCAACAACTCTTCGTCAATTTTCTGTGTGTTTTCCATCGTCTTTTCCTGTTCTGGAATCCCAGTCACTCAAAAGTTGTTGCTCTTCATGGTGTCCCATGTAACTGTTAGGCTTTCTTCAGATTTTTTCATTCTTTTTTTCCTGATGGTTCTTGTAGCATACTAGTATTGAGATATTTATCTTCAAGCTCACTAATGTGGACTTCCATTGCTTCAAATCTACTCCTTTGCCCTTTCAATATAGTTTCCATTTCTATTAATCTTACGGATTTCTAATAGCAGGTTTTCTTTTGTTTCAAAATTTGCATTTATTTTATTTGTTGTTGTAGTTTTTTTTTGATTTCTCATTGGTTTCACTGATCTTTTTGTCAATCCTTTGAAGGTACCTAAATATAATTTTTTTGAATTCTTTTTCAGTTAGGTCCATTGCCTTGTCTTCTTCAGAAACATTTTTCTGACTCTGCATTGTAGTTATTTGTTTGAGCCATTCTCTCATGTGAGCTAAAATTGATGTCTCCTGGACATTGTGAGATTGTTTTATTTGCATTTAATTGATGATTATCTGTGTTGGTGTGTTCTTAGGCTCTCATCAGCTGTCTCCTGTGAGTGTAGTTAGAGAATGGAAGCATGCACACTGTTGTTGTTCACTATTCATGCACCTCCATTTACAATGAGTTTGACTGGTGTTAACTGCTGTCTATCATTGATAAGGTAGTATAGGAGCTGGTATTGGCTTTTGCCTACTGGGTGGAGTTTCAGAGGGTACAGCTGTGGCTGAGCTGTATGGATAGGGTTGCTGTAACCTATCAGGTGGGAAAGAGAAAACCCCCCTCTCTCACACACATACAAGAAAACAAAACAGAGTAAACAAGGAAACGACAATGAAAGAATAAAATAATAAAGAGACAGAATAAATAAAAACAGGCAGCAACCAGAAAACAAGAAATGGGACAGTTGTACAGATAAAAGTGTTTTGTTTTGTTTTTTCCCCCCTTTGGTGTTGTGTGGTATGGCTCTGTGGACTAAAACACTGGACCAGACCATACCGCAAGATCAGTTTGAACCACAAGATCAGTGGTTCAAATTTACCAGCTGCTCTTTAGAAACTCTATACAGGGTCACCATGAGTCAGAACTGACTTAACACCACCACCACCACCACCACCACTAAGTGGGATAAGAAAATGAGGCTATAGAAGAGGAAAACAAGAAAGAAAATAAAGGAAAACAACAACAACAACAACAACACTTAACAGTAACTAAAAAGAGAAGAGGGATAGGAAAATGAGGCTATAGAATAGAAAATAAGAAATAAAAGGAAGAAATTAAAAAACAAAAATCTACGTAGAAACACAAGCAAGAGAGGAGATGAAAAGAGAGAGTAGAAAAGAAAGATCAAAAGGGAAAAAAAGAAGAAAGGAAATGAGAAACAGAAGAAAAGAATATAAAACAAAAGCTGTGATTGAAATATTCAATTGAAGGGAATGGGAAGAAAAGAACAGACAAACAGAAACAATTGTTCCAGGAAAAAGGAAGCGCCAAACCTCAAAACATAACACAGTACAGCTGTTGGCCCAGAAGTGAAAGTTCTAAGGGACTTAGGCAAGCCAAGGAGCTCCTGGGGTGGGTATGGGAGGGATGTGACAGTGGTGTTCCTGACCCTAGATGGAGTTCTATCAGTCTGGGTGTTATCTGTGTTCAGGGTACTCAATCCAGAAGTAGTTCATGGAGGCTCTTGATGGAGCTAGTGTCAGTGTCTTATAGACTACAGGACAGTGGGGGTCAGGGAAACTGGCTAAATGCTGGTATGGTAGCTCTGAGAGTTCTGTGGGTCCTAAGTTGAATCCACCTGAATCCAGGCAACAAAATGTTGCACCAAATTGGAGCAGCCAGCCCACCTCACACTGGTGTGACTCCCAACCATGTGGCTCCAAACTCCTGGAGAGCAGGGCTATGCTGGGAGTAGATAAGGGTGGGAGCTGGCCACACTTCTGGTCCCCAGGGAAGCGTAGGGACAAAGAAGAAATTGTACCTTTCTAGTCACCTGTGTGACTTTGTTCTTCCAGGCCACCCTCTGTTGCCAAAGCTGCTCAGAAAGGTTCAAGATAGTCAGTCTGAGTTTGGCCGGCTATTCACCAGTCTTCATCTCTCATTGTCTGGGCTCAGCGTTTCCTCCCAGAAAGCACTCAGTCCACTTCTCTAGTGTTTCTTGTGAAGTTCAGGGTTCCAGGATTTTCATCTGTGTCTGTTTCATTTAGTCTCTCATATCTTTTGTTGTTGAGGCTCCATATAGTGCGTCTGTCTAGTCTGCCATCTTACCGGAAGTCCCACTCGATTCTTTATAACTTTTAATGTTATTAAATAAAGCAAAAAGAATTACAGTAGTAGCATAGTGGTTACGAATTGGGCTGCTAACCTAAGGGTCAGCAGTTCGAAACTGCCAGCTGTTCTGCAGGAGAAAGATGAGGCTTTCTGCTCCGGTAAAGATTTAGAAGGTCGCTATGAGTCGGAACCAACTCCACAGCACATAACAACAACAACAACAACAACATAATCAACATGAGAGACAATGTTAGTGATTTATAGAATCAATATAGTGATTAAATTTGAGGGTAGGAAAACATTACTAGTGCAAATAATGTTCTTTCTTTATATAAGGTGTCTTATCTTTGACGATGCTGCAATGTATTTTAATAATTAATGAATGGTTGTTGTTAAGTGCTGTTGAGTCGATTCCGACCCATAGCAACCCTGTATAGGGTTTCCAAGGAGCTGCTGGTGAGCTTTACCCTCCAACCTTGCAGTTCAAATGACTTTGCAGCCTGATGCATTAGCCCAAGTACCACACCAGTCTAATTACAGAATTAGACTTTTTGAAAGATAAGATAGCAAAAGGAGACATAGTTTAATCATCATCTAGAAAGTGACTCAGACATTAGTAATCAAAGAGAATTTCTTAAAGTGTTACTAATTTTTTTAGTTTAAGGTACAGTTTACAGTGAATGTCAAGTGAGATTATATTTTAATTTCTCTATCTTATTTGCATTTGTTCAGACTAAAAGACCTAGTGAAGACCGTTAATATTGCGTAAGTCTACTACAATACTTAGCATATATTGTTACGTGCCACTGAGTTAGTTCCAAGTCATAGGGCTACTGGGTTTGAACCACCAACTTTATGGCTAGAACTTCATTTCTTATCCTAAAGTGCCACCCAGGACTTCTTCATCGTCACATGCATAAGAGACATTTGGTATGGTAGAAAGAACAGTAGGCAGTAATCAGTACAAGAATTTTGGTCTAAATTATAGTGCAATGGCATTGAAGTATACCCTGTAATAACAGTATTCATTATGTCTCCTTTGCAGTATTGAGTATAAGATATAATAATGTATCAGTAAAGCTCTAAATCTCCTGACACTTTTACTACTAAGGAACATATCTCTAACCACACACAATTTTGAAATACTTTGATTTTTTTGGTGGGTTAGAATACAATGATATTTTAAAAAACAAGTTTTTATTGTTAATTGAGTGATAGCTTACATGGGAGAATATCGGTTTTACACTCATTGTTTCATTGCTATGATTATAATCTCCTCCATGCATCATCATTCAACAGTATTTACTTCTATTCCCTGTTTTTTTTTTGGGTGGGGGGGAGGGATGGGGTGGGAAATGTACACAAAAGCACTCAGGAATATATAATCATTTAAGCAAGGGGCGCATTCTGCAAGCCTGCATCCTTCTCGCCAGCACACAGCCTTTCTCTTTCTATGAGTCTAGCTAGAGTCCTTAGCTACTCTCTCTCTGCCTCCTCCGGTGTCACTGCTTCTCTGGATAGGGTCCCACATTCTACTAGTGCTCTTCTCCCTTGATGGTCCTAGGGTCTGCTGTCCTGGAATGTAAGATTATGCCCCCCTTTTAGTTAGAAAATTTCTACCTCTACAGTTGTGACAGTCGCAGTTCGTCATGATAACAGTTAATCACTATTGAATCATTAAGAATCTTATCCCAGCTCCTTTCACCAGGCCCATCTAGACAAGACGAAAACTATTCAGTGGAAGAATACAGTGATTTTTATAAGCAGTGTGTACTACAGTTTTTTGACCTCGAGCTCAAAGTTTAAACGAATACAGAATCAGGTTATATTTTCAGATTTAAAAATATTCAGTACCTGTTGGAAAACTTAAAAGTAGTATGTGATTTGCCAGTCAGCTACTTTTACAAATTACTTAAAAATGTATCTTTATTTGTATTTCATGTTTATATTAAAATAACAAAACGATACAAACTATTAAACAGCTGGTTGCAGAATTGCAATTTGGAAATTGGAATCCAGTGGTTTGGTTAATAGAATAAATTATGCCTAACTCTTGGCTATTCATTTCTAGTTTATTTTATAGATTGTGACAGATTTTAATTCATTGTGGCTTCTTTATGCCATTTCCCTAATTTCCAAGCCTCTTTTGCATTCCCTCTTGTATTAATGTTTATTGTAGATGTAAACTGATACATTAATGAGTGGCATTTTGGGGGGGGGTGCAATCTAAATTTGATTTTTTTGTTTCACACCTATATTGGCACTTGTATCTGCATAGGTAATTGAGAACTGATTTTATATGTTTTTAATTCTACTTAAATCTTAACTGATAGTATTTTATGTGTATAAAATTATTTTATTATAAAATCAATCTCAGAGATAGAATGGTCTTAGTTAAAGTATTCTTATATTCTTTTTGTTTTAACAGGCATCTTGACTGGTTATAGCTGTTGCCTGTGCATTGTTGTTGTTGTTGTTGTTAAGTGCTGTAGAGTCGGTTCCGACCCATAGCGACCCTGTACAGGGTTTCCGAGGGTGTAAATCCTTACGGGAGTAGAAAGCCTCATCTTTCTCCCGCGGAGCGGCTGGTAGTTTCGAACCGCTGACCTTAAGGTTCGCAGCCCGATTCGTAACCACTACGCTACCAGAGCTCCGTATAGACACATTAAATGATTTGTTTTTGGGTGGAGGATATAGCATAGATTGTTCTTATATTGGACTTAAATGTCTTTCTGAAGCCATGTAGACAACTGATGTTCTAATTTATAATGTGGTTTTAGGGTGTAATAAATTTTGCTGAATAGTAACTCCTGAATAGCAAAAGTTTTAAGCCCTTTGACATTAAATGTTTAGTGTGTTTGAGTAGGAGTAGGGAGTGAAGGATAGGGTTAGGACTATGGCTAAGTCTAGGTTGGACCTGGGATTTCGTTTAGTTGTACGTTTATGGTTAGGACTAGGGTTATTGTTAGGGATAAAGGCTGGGCTAAGGCTAGAACATTTAATGTTAGTTAGAAGCTTATAAATAAATAGAATTAATGTTAGAAGGCAGTGTGTCTATAGTTCAGAAGCCCTGATGGTACAGTGGTTAAAGTGCTCAACAGTTTGAACCTACCAACTGTCCTGTGAGGAAATGTATGGCAGTCTGCTCCTATAAAGATAACAGCCTTGGAAACTTCTCAGTTGCTATGAATTGAAATTGATTAGACAGCAACAGGTTTTTGCTTTTAAAATTTATATACTATATTGAAAATATGATTAATTAATGATTTGGGGGGTTGAGTAGGAGTGGGGAGTGAAGGATAGGATTAGGACTATGGCTAAACCTAGGCTGGGCCTGGGATTTCGTTTAGTTGTAGGTTTATGGTTAGGACTAGGGTTATTGTTAGGGATAAACGCTGGGCTAAGGCGAGAAGTAAGACTTGACCTTATTTTCAGATTTATAGTTAGGTTTATTTATTTTTTAAAAACGTTTTATTGTGAATTGAGTGAAGGTTTACAGAGCAATTCTACATTCAATAAATCATATACTTTGCTTCATTGTAATGATTGGAATACCCTCTGTGTACCATCAGTTGGTATATTTTTATTTATTTTCTTGAGCTCTATTTGTTTTCCTCTTTATTCAGCAATTCTGTAATTGCATTATTTCTTCTTTTGACTTTGTGGTGTTTTTTGTTGTTACAACAGCATCTCTGATTCTCTCTTTACAATCTTGCAGATCTGTTTTACTTGGTGTACTTCTGTATCTGGGTTGGGAGAGCTTGGTAGCTCTTGTAGAATAAGCTCTGTAGGATAAGCACAACAGGGTTGCTATGAGTTTGAACTGACTTGACGGCACACAACAACAACAAATATCTGGATTTACTCTAGGCGATACTGCCATGTATTGTAGACTTTGTTGTCTGCTGTTGGTTCTCTGTTCAAAGAGCTCCCTTTAGTATTCCTTTAAGGTTGGTCGAAGTCCTGATGTGGCACTGTGGGTTAATGTGCTGGACTGCAAAATCGGTTGGGTCGGTGGTTCGAACTTACCTAGGAAACTCTATAGAGAGGGTCTCTATGGGCCGGAATTGACTCGACAGCACTTACAACAACAACAGGTCGGTCTGGTTTTTACAAATTCTTTTAATTTCTGTAAATTTGAAAATGATGTACAATTTCGCAATCATATTTGAATGGACAGTTTTGCTGGTTAGATGATTCTTGGTTTGCAATTTTTTCTTTTAGAGTTTTATAGATGTCATTGTCTTCTTCCTTGCATGGTTTCTACTGAGAAGTCAGAGCACAGTCTTATTTGTTCTCCTTTGTAGGTAACTTTTTGTTTTTTCTGAGCTGCTCTCAGGATTCTTTTCTTGTCTTTGGTTTTGAAAAGTTTGATTTCAGTAGGTCTTGGTGTATTTTTGGGGTGGGTAGGGAGCATCTGTCCTATTTGGAGTTTGTTCAGCTTTTGAATGGCAGGGCTGTCGTCTCATCTTTCATGATATTAGGAAAGTTGTAACAACTCTTGGACAGTATCCTTTGTTTGTTTTTGTCTTTTCCTGTTCTGGTATCAATCACACGTAAGTTCTTACTCTTGATAGCACTGCACATAAATATTAGTCTCTCTTTGGACATTTTTTTTTTTTAAATGTTTTATTGTGCATTATAGGATAGTTTACATGAGAGAGCTTTAGTTTTACATTCATTCCATCGTTTATCATCTCATTTCCATGGTTCCAATCCCCTCCATGCATCATTAATCAGCCAAAGGGTATATCCTGGAAATCCGCTCCCTCTCCAGTTTTTGGCCCACAGTACCTTTCCCTCTCTGGATCCAAAGTCCCCCGCCGCTTCATCACTCCACATCATCGTCTCTGTCTCTATCTCAGGTATCTTTGTCTCTCTGGGTAGGGTCCCGCTCTTGGCTCTTCTCCGTTGATGGTTCTTTGGACATTTTTGTTCCTTTTTCTGATGGTTTGTCTAGCAAAAATACTGAAATTTTTGTCTCCAAGCTCAGTAATTTGGCCTTCCATTTGTTCATTTCTACTAGTGTGCCCTTTCAGTGTATTATCTGTTTCTGAAGTCTTAGTGTTAATCTTTCTGACTTTCTAATTGCTGTTTTTTGTATTGTTCCCATTAATTCTTGTCAGTTTGCTTCTTGAGTTTTTCTATATTTTTTTCCTTGATTACACCTGTGGTTTTCTCAGTCAATTGAAGTTGCCTGTTGAACATTCTTTTGGAGTCCTGGTTTGGTGCTGTGGGTTAATGCACCAGGCTGCAAAGCCGTTTGAACTGCTTATAAGGTTGGTTGGAGTGTGGTGCTGTGGGTTAATGCGCTGGACTGCAAAGTCAGTTGGGTCAGTGGTTCAAGCTCACCAGCTGTGCCTTGGAAACCGTATACAGGGTCACTATGGGTTGGAGCCGACTTGACGGCACTTAACAACAACAACAATTAGCATTCTTTGAGATTCCTTATCAGGTAGTTCTGGTACCAGTTTTATTTTCTGACTCTATCCTGGTCACTTGTTTTATGCAGTTTTTCTTATTTCTTCGTGTAAGGTGAAATGTTTTCTTTGAGACATTGTGGTGTCATATTTATATTTAATTGATGATTGCTTGTTAATATGTTCTCTGGCACTCACCTGTCTCCTCGTGAATGTGGTAGAGACCAGAAGTGTGAACACAGGTCTCTGTTCACTAGTTGTGTATTGTAGTTCAAGGTGAGGTCACATACCGACAGAAGCAGGACCATGATGCCTGGCACCCTACCACAGGTAGAGCGGCGGCTGCACAGCCTGCCTCTGCTGCTGCCACTTTCCTGAGTAGGGTTCTCATGTTCTGCTCATGCCTCTTCTTTCCTGACGGTCCTGGCTCACCTGTTTCTGCTTCTGAGATAGATGGCTCCTTTTAAGGCTACCTGGATGACAGAACTAACCAGTCTCCATGTTGGAGTCCCATATACTCTATTTGCATGGTCACACCCAATTATTTGGTGACAGTTTAAAAGACCAGGCTAAAAGAGACATACTGAGGAAATTCAGTGTACCACAGCAGGCATTATGCTTTGTTCAGGGTGGACTTTTTAAAAAAATGGATTATTTATGTGGAGTCTCATTTTGAAGATGTGTTTGGCTTTGTTAATTTTTTTTTTTCCCCCAGTGAACAAGTGTTAATTGTGACAAAGCATACAAATTGGCATTGGACAAATTATTAAAAATAGGATGCTGTATTTTATGTATATGTTGGTCATCGGATACACACAAACACTGAAATGAGGAGCCTTCACCGGGCGAACACATGTAGATTTGGTCTTTGGTTTGGTGGGCAAGGGTGGTGGTGAGGTGGTTTGTGAAATGACATTTTACCAAACTACGTCATTTTACAACTACTGTCATTTAAGCAGATTTGTACCTAAAAACGTCTGTTGTCTGTTTAAGTAGTAACTAGAGTGAAAAATGTTAGTGTTTCTACCCCATCAAAAGGCTTCTTTCTCAGTAGTTTAATTTTCAGCTCCTTTTTACTTTGTTGGAAAAGCTTATAATATATAAGTGACATATTCAAATAATTGAAAGGAGCAAGCCCTGTCTTCCCCCTAGGTAAAAAAAAACCAAAAACTGTTTGTGCTGTCATTTGAGCCAATAAAAGACATTAAAGAAAAAATGCTTAACTTTTCCCCTCCTCTTTCCACTTCTCCATATTTGGGTAGTAAAAGTATAGGTAGAAAGAGGTAACTACTTAACCAGTAGAAAAGTATCACTTGGGCAATGCTTGTATTATAAATATGGCAAGTGAAGGTTTATTATCCAGAAGAGTTGCTTTGTGTCTATAGTCACAGAGTCGTTTAAAGCAAGGCATGGGATCATTAGATTATCTATCCAGCACTAGCTTCTGAAACTAACATTAGCATGATTTGTGGTGCTGCAGGATAATGCGCTAGACTGCAAAGTCAGTTTGAACCACAAGGTCGGTGGTTCACACCCACCAACCACTCCTTGGAAACCCTATACAGGGTTTCTGTGGGTCGGAACCGACTCAACGACATTTAACAACAACAATAAGCTTTGTATCCAGGCTTTCTCAAGGCCCAATAGCCTCTCTGGGCATACTCGCTGAAATCCTATTTTCAGCCTAACTTTTAATTTTTGTTCCCTTAGCTTATGAAAATAACAAATAATGTTTTCACTATGAAGACAACTTTTACCTTTTTAGGAAAGAGCTTCACCCTGAGTAAAACTTACTCTTTGCTACAGGAGATCAGCATTTCTAGTAATAAAAAACATGAACTAGCAAAGTTTGGAAAGCAGATTTGCTTCCTCACAACCTTAAGAGAAAAAATGTGCCTTCAATTCTGGATCTCCTCAACCCCCATTGTCTGGTGTGGCGCTGTAGGATAAGCACTGGACTGCAAGGTTGGTTTGAACCTCAAGGCTGGCAGTTCAACATCACCAACCATTCCTTGGAAACCTTATACATGTTTGCTCTGAGTTGTAACCAGCTGCACTTACCAACAACAATAATACTATCACAGTTGGGTCTGAATGACACAGTACAGGCAGTCAGTCCCCCGATTCTAAATGATTACAAATGGGTTCTGTTTCTAAGGCTATTTTAAAGTTGAATGTTCATAAATTGAAATGGTTATATACTGTTTGTATGTAACATCAGTTAGTCAAATGCTAGTCTTAGTATTTATTTAGTATATAAGATATCTTTCTTTGCATAAAAAACCAAACTTTTCCAGATATACTAAAACATTGTTAGCATGGTAATTCAGTAATACTAATGTTTCGATGAACATTGCAAAGTAGCACACATTTGTTATTACAACACTGTATGTACCTCCAATTCTTAATATGACAGGCTTTATGGGGGTTGGTATATAACTATGGGTTGTATGTAAATTGGGCATTTATAATCCAGGACTGCCTATATAGCAGATGTATAATATTACACATAAATTACACTGAACTCTTGTTTGCTTTTATTTTGTTGCAGTAGAATGGAATGTTAAGGCTCTAAAGATGCCTTCCCTAGCAGAGTCGTTGTCACAGCCCCCAGGAAGGCCTAGGATTTTCCTACTAGAGTTTTTAGCCAGCAGCCAAATGAGTACTATCTCAAAGTAAAGATACCAGGATTGACATGAACTTAAAGGAAAGGTAAAATAGTGTTCAGAATGAGAAACACTTAAAAGAATTTTTTTTATTGTGTCTTGAGTGAAGGTTTACAGAGCAAATCATCAGCCCCACATTCAACAAATCATACACTTCATTCATTTCAATACACTGGTCACAATCCCTTCTATGTACCATCAGTTAACAGTATTTACTTGTATTGTAATTGTTGTTGGTAAGTGCCTTTCCTAAAGAGTATTAGTGACCCTGCATAGAGTTTCTGAGGAGTGTCTGGTGAGTTTGAACCACCGACCTTGCGGTTCATACTGACCTTGTGGTCCAGTACCTTATCCTACAACACTTTTTTGAAGCTGGTTATTATACAGTGAGATATTGATTGGTTTAAAACCAGGAAAGGTGTATGTCAGGGTTATATCCTTTCAGCATGCTTATTCACTCTGTGTGCTGAACAAATACTTCAAGAAGCTGAATTATATGAAGAAGAACATGACATCAGGATTGGAGGAAAACTCATTAGCATCTGTGATGTATAGATGATACAACTGCACTTGCTGGAAGTGAAGAGGACTTAAAATACTGATGAATATCAGAGACTGTCATCTGTTGTATGGATTGCACTTCACTGTAAGAAAACAGAACACCTCACTACTGGACCAATAAATAATACCATCATAAACGGTGAAAAGATTGAAGTTGACAAAGACTTCATTTTACTTGGATCCATAATCAACACTCATGAAAGCAGCAGTCAAGAAATCAAATGACATATTGCTTTAGTTAAATCTGATGCATAAGACCCATATAAAGTGTTCAATAGCAAAGATACAAGTTTGAGGACTAGGGTGCACATCATTCAAGCCATAGTATTTTCAGTTACCTCATATATATGAAAGTAGACAGTGAATAAGGAAGACCTTAGAAGAATTGATGCGTTTGAGTTACAGTATTAGATAAGAATATTAAAAGTACCATGGACTGCCAGAAGAACAAACTAATCTTGAAAGAAAAACATCCAGCATTCTCTCTAGAAGTCAGGATGACCAGACTTTGGCATTCATATTTCTGACATATTATCAGGAGTAACCAGTCCCTGGAGAAGAGTATCATGTTTGGTAGGCATAGTGGTTACAAATCGGGCTGCGAACCTTAAGGTCAGTGGTTCGAAACTACCAGCCGCTCCGCGGGAGAAAGATGAGGCTTTCTACTCCCGTAAAGATTTACACCCTCGGAAACCCTGTACGGGGTCGCTAAGGGTCGAACCGACTCGATGGCACTTAACAACAACAACAACAAAGTGGATGGTCAGCGAAAAGAGGAAGACCCCCAATGACCTGGATTGGCACAGTGGCAGCAGCATTGGGCTCTAGTGCAGCAACAAGTGTGAGATTGGTGCAGGACCAGTCAGGTTTTCGTTTTGTTGTGAAAAATGAGCTCTTTAAAAAACAGTTTTATTTATGTATATTGTTGTTGTTAAGTGCCGTCAAGTCGGTTCCAACTCACAGCGATCCTCCGAGTAGCAGCGGGTGAGTTTGAACTGCCAACCTTGCGATTCAGACTGATCTTGTGGTCCAGTGCATTTTCCTGCAGTGCCACAAATTAACTCAGTTTAAGTATATAGTTCAATAAATGTATATATTTGTGTTACCACCACTTGAATCAAGATGGGATGTTTTCTGTCATACCAAAAAGTTTCTTCTTTTCTCTTTGTTGTTAGTTTTTCTTTACCTTAGGCAACCTCTGATCTGCCTTCTGTCACATAGATAGGATTTGCCTGTTATAGAATTGCATATAAATGGGATTTTATTGTGTATCGTTTTCGTCTTCACAGAAGTGTATGTGTTTAGTAGTGTGATCTCTTTAGTGTGTGTATTTGGAAAAGTTCTGTTTATTCCATTTTTCTGTGGAAACTTTTTATGTGAATTGCAGGTTTACAGAGCAGATCATCAGTTTTACAGCCGACAAATCATACACTTTGTTTCATTTCATTGATTGCAGTCCTCTCCATGCAAGAAGTTTTCCCATTTCCTCCCTGTGGTTCTTATTTCCATTCCACCCTCCTTCCCAACCACTCTGAACCTTGTCCCCAGGGAAATGTTGTCCTTTTCATCATAAGTGGTTGACCATCCTCTGGTGAGCATACCTCAATAGTGTTGCCCCCCCAATATATCCCTGTCCACCTCTTGGTTGAAAATTGGGCTATGACGGTTGGTTCTGTTAAAGAACTGAAGGGTGGCCAAGGGCCTTAGTCTCAGGTTCTTCCAGTATCTTTCTGACTAGTAAACCTAGTCTTTTGTTATTGTTGTTGTTTTTCATTTCAATTTTTGTGTTTTGTTCCACATAGTCTCTCATACTATGTGGAACCATGTCATGTGATCCCTCTCAGAGCAGTTGGTTGTTGTAGCTGGGCACAATCTAGTTCTTTCAGATAGATTCACAGTCATGGAGACTGGTGTTCAAGTTTTCTCTTAGTCCATTGGACTAATTGATTTGAAGCGCCTTCAGTTTTCATCACTCTTCTTAACCACATGGAGAGACCAGTAATTGCACCTTAGACCTTAGATGGCTGTTCATGAGCTTTTTTTTTTTTTAAATTGGCTTACTATGACTTCTGTTTTAATACCTCACTAGAAAACAGAGCTCAAACAAAGTAGATTGGATTTTTAATCATTGCTCTGGTGGTGATGGTGGTGGTGGTGGTGGTGGTGGTGGTGACGGTGACTATATGCCATGGAGGTTCTGACTCATAGCAATCCTGTATAGGGTTTCTGAGGCTATAAATCTTTATGGAAGCAGAAAGCCTCATTTCTGTACTGTGGAACCACTGATGGTGTTAAACTGCTGATTGTATGATTAGCAGCCCAAGTCATAACCACTATGTTACCAGAGCTCCTTAATCATTGTTGTAGCCACAGCTAAACCAGTACTTAGCTCCTTACAGATACAATAAACATTCCTAAATAAATGAATAAATCGAAACATTTCTTGCACACACACGATAGGTTCAGAATGGACACCTAGGCAACTGGGTGGTGCAAGAGAGGTTTGCAGCCCTAGTCATAAGAGGGGCCAAAATCAAATAGATTTTATAGAGACCCCTTTATTAAGTCTTAGCATTATTTGAAGTGCTAATCACATCTCCGCCATGTAAGAGAGGGCTCTTGCCTTATACTGATTAATAACAGTCAGGTGAGGCAGAGTTTCCATAGGAGCAAAGGTTTATTATAGAAAAGAGGCTTATGAATGGAGGTGGGGATTGCTTAGCACAGGACTTACCCCATTTCCGTTCATGAGCTATTTTTTTTTTTTTAAGGTTTTTATTGTGGATTGAGTGAAAGTTTACAGGGCAGCTCATCAGTTTTACATTCAACAAATCATTCACCTGTTTCATTACAATGATT
>NW_006408522.1:12578503-12580002 GCF_000296735.1 Chrysochloris asiatica
AGTTGACTGTCCATATCAACCCTGTATACAGAGGGGCTAGGATTGATCCTTGATGTGAAGACTCTTTCCCTCTCAGTTGGTATTTTGAGCTACTACATCCATAAGTATAGGCCAAGTTCATAAAATTGTAGCAATTTACACTTGTTTGCTTTATAAAACTTTTATCTTCCTTTAGTTGAGTTCTGATCATTAAGCCATTGAAGCTTGGTCAGATGGGTACTATCTGCAAGTTTGGGTGTTCTTGTGCATCTCCCCGCACTTCATATCAGCTGGATACTTCACTGTCAGCTCTAGGCCTCTGTGGCTATGTCGTTGTCCATGGACACAGGAGCCCTCAGGTCTCACTACACTTTGGAGCAACCAGCCCTTCTTCCTCTTCTCTTTCTCATCTCTAGGTCTATGGGAGTTTATGGAACATGTTGAACGCAGCCCATATCTTCATTGCTACCTTTCCCCCTCTCTCCCCACCAGTGGACTCGCGTGGCCATCTGCAAGCTTACATGTCTGCTCGGTGTTCCCTTTGAGTGTCAGAGGGTGATTTGTCCTGAAGGGACTTGATTGCTTGCCTTGATGGCTTCCCAAGGAACAACTTGCTTATTCTTGTAGTAGCTAATCAGACTAGCTTGTAGGGTATTAATATATTTAACATAATAAAAGAAATTGCTGAAGAGTTTTCCAAAGTGGTTATTACTATACTGGTACCAGTTATGTGTTAAGGGTGCTATTCCAGTAGGAAGAGTGGCATCTTATTGTAGTTCTAGTGTGCATTTCCTTGTTGATAAACAATGTTGAGCAGTTTTCCATGAGAAAACCCATTTTATTAATGTTTTTCTTTTATAAGTTGTGCTTTTGTGCCCTAACATATTTGACACTCCAAAGTCATAACAATTTCCTCCTAGATACTTACAAATAAAGCTTTTATATGTAAGTCTGTGAGTCAGTTCCATCTGATTCTTGTGCATGATAGAGATGTGTCAAGAGGTGTTTTTTTTTTTTTTTTTTTTAAATGTGATTATCAGTTTGCTTAGCTAGGGCTTTGAACTGGTTAGAAATGGTTCAATCACAGCCCATAGAAACAAGGACAGCATACGTATTACATAGCGGTAAAATCTCCTATACATTATATTTTGACATGCGTAGGAAATGGTGACAGTCTTCAAAGATGTGCAAGAGATTTGGTAGTTGTGTAGTGTGTACACTGCCCTTGTTTCAATTAGCCATGAGTAAACCATTTCAAACTGGTTCAGAGCCCTGGGTCCAGCACCATTTGTTGAAAAGACTATTTATTTTTCATTGATGTTCATTCAAGTTGTCACGTTTACCATTAGTTTGTTCTTTTGTATTTTTGAATGGTAATCCATGGTATAGATTTGCCATAGTTAGTTTGAATATTTTTTAAGATGTTAAATTTTGATTTTGCAAGATCGTTAAGTAATTTGTGTATCAACTCTTAATCCTTTTTTTCCTTAAGCTTCTTTAGAGTAAGTCCAAAACAACCA
>NW_006408522.1:12580102-12591128 GCF_000296735.1 Chrysochloris asiatica
ACTGACCACAGGGCAGGTTTTCAAGAAGACTGCCACGTCTTTTCCCCTCTAGTGCACCTTTTGGTTAGCAGCTGAGCGCTTCAACCACTGTGCCACCAGGGCTCTTAGGGTGTATTGGTGTTGTTAAGTGCTGTTAAGTTGGTTCCGACTCATAGCGACCTTGCATAAGGTCCAAGGAGAGTAGCCTTTACTTGAGGACTAGTTTGTTTCTGCTTCTAATGGTTAGCCTTTTTGGGTGCTCTATTAAATGACAGCAGAATCCCTCCCTTGCTTGGTTAGAGTTTGAATGTATCTCTACTCCTTGCAGGAGTGCTGGTGTGGTGCTATAGCATAAATACTGGACTGCTAGCTGCAGCATTGGTAGCTCAAGCCTACCAGCTGCTCCTTGGAAATCCTATACAGGATCTTTATGAATCCGAATTGACTCAACGGCAGTTAGCAACAGCAACAACTACTCCTTGCAAGATCCAGTAGTTGATCGATTTACAGCACCTCAGTAATTAAGTATTCCTTTGGTCCAGTGTAGTTCATTGTCTCTCTGCATGTCACATTAGTGTCTCTATGCAGATTTCTAGAACTCTTTCTCATAATTGCATCTTTGTTTCTGCTCCTCTGCCTTGCAAAATCCAGCTGTCTCTTCTGCCTTCTGAACATAAGGAGACTGTTGTGCTCTGATTTGAATTGTAGTCCAGAAATGCCTCCAGGCAGATAGCTAGGACAGTCTTGGAGCTCACCATGTTTCTTTTCCTTCTTTCAGAGATTACAGTTTTACACTGCCAGTTGCCTGTTGTCTAAAACCAGTTGTTTGATATACGTAACTGAAAAACTCTATTTTTATAGTGGAAGACAAGTCCAGTAATGATTCTCTCTTATGGTTAGCAGCAGAAGTCTCCATGTACATCTGTGTCAGTTGTTTGGAAATGGAAGTGGATTTTTTTTCTCCTCCAAATTGCTTAGTTTCATTTAGTATCTTAAGATGTTATTTCAATTCACATTTTAAAAATAAAACATAAATTCACATGCTTCACAATTCATAGGGTCCAAAAGAGGGTATACAGTAAAGTCTCCTTTACTTTGTTTTCCAGCTGCTCATTTCCTATTCTTGTTGCTGTTAATAATTTTTTTTTTTACGTTTTGTATTATCAGTTTCCTATGTGTCTTTAAGGAGTTCTGGTGTGGCACAGTAGGTTAATGTGCTGACTGCAAAGTTGGTTTGAGCCTCAAGGTTGGTGGTTCAAGCTCACCAGCCGTTCCTCGGAAACCTTATACAGAGTTGCTATGGGTCAGAACCAACTTGACAGCACTAAACAACAACAACATGTTTAAAGAGACTTGATGCTTCTATTCATTACATAGACCATACCTCAATTTATTGCCCTTCACAGATAATAGGGAGGTTAAAAAAAACAACAACAAATTGAAGGTTTGTGGATGCTTTATTGAGCAAACCAATCACCACCATTTTCTTCAACAGCATGTGCTTACTTTATGTCTCTGTGCTGTTTTGGTGACTCAGGTATTTAACAATATATAAAACTTTCTCATAGTGCTCTTGCATATTTGATACAATCCATACACACCACTAAAAAAAACACAACATACTACAGTCCTGGTGCAATGCTGTTGAATAAGCACTGTACTGCTAACTGCTAGGTTGGTGGTTCAAATCCACCAGCCACTTCTTGGAAACCCTATACAGGGTTGCTGTGAGTTGGAACCGACTTGATGGCTCTTAATAATAAAAAATATGTGTAAAGACCATGTATATTGCTTCTTGGAGAAGAGATATTAAGCATCTAATATAGATGTCACTTTCATGTATTATTTGAGTTGTGAAAAGTAGAGAAAGTGGAAAAGTTACAGAAATAAGAGAGTAGGATAGTGATCAAAAATAGTAATTGGGGCAGGAAGTTTGTTTTTATTCTCAAGCAGCATGGTTGCTGCTGGAATGATCTTGTATTCCTTGTATGAATCAGCCTGTAGGCAATGACTTTTTAATTGTACATCGTTTAGAATCCTACTACAGCTACTAGGCTGAACTTCAGAGTGAACTTTTTTTTTTTTTCTTTCAATGCTTTATGGTAAATTATATGGTAGTTTACATGGGAGAACATTAGCTTCACATTTATGCTATTGTATATTGTTTCATTGCCATGGTTACAATCCTCTCCATTCACCATCAGCCAACCAAAGGGTATACCCTGCAAGTCTGCCCCCCTGTTGTCAGCACACAGCCCCTCTCCCTCTCTGGGTTCTAAGTCCCTAGCTGCTCCATCTCTCCACGTCATCATCTCTGCCTCCATCTTTGGCATCACTGCTTCTCTGGGGAGGGTTCCGTTCTCCACTCTTCTTCCTTGATGTTCCCAGCGACCTCTGCAAAGTTAACCACTCCCCTCTTTTTGCCACAAAACGTCTACCTTTACATTCCCAGCCCTTACAATCAGTCCTGATAGCAGTTATTCACTATTGTATCGCAAGAGACCTATCCGCATCTCTTTTCATCAGCCCCTCCTAGACAGATTGGATACTACTCAGTGGAGATTCTACCTTGCAGAGCAAACTTTTGAAAAGAAATTCTTGGTCATTATAATTCCCATGTAGCCAAATTACGTGACACAACCCATATTCTGCAGATTAAAAAATAAAAAAAGTATAAAATTGGAATTATTTTAATTTCAGTTTTTTTTTTTTTTTCCCTTTCCCATCCCAATTTACAGACAGTTCAACCTACGAATGAAGAGGGATACTTCCCTTTTCAGTGATGAATTTAAAGTAGAAACATCAAATAAAGTACTTGATTATGATACCTCTCATATTTACACTGGACATATTTTTGGTAAGTTGAACCTTCAAAGAACTCCTTAATTTTTTTCTACACAAGAATGTATTTTTTTTTTTTTTTTTGATGCCTAAGCAGGTATTTTAGAAAAGCTGTGTAAATCTCAAGGAGATTAAACATATTGTGAAGGGTAATGATCTTTGAAAAATGAAGTAATCCTTGGATTTATCTTTACATGTATGCTGGCTTCTGAAAGGTATGAATTTTTGGCTTTCTCTACCACCTCCAAACTGTTAGATTAAAAAAAAAAAAAAACAACCAAAATTAATGACTTCTGTAATTTTCTGAACTTAATGGTCTTGAAGCAAGAAGTTAGTAGTAGCTTTGTTGAATTTTAGAAGACCAAAACCAACCCTACTGTCATGAAGTCAGTTCTGACTATTAAAGGAAACTGTTTAAAAAAAAAAAAAAAAGTAATAGTCAAAAATAATGTGACAAAGTCATAGGAAATTCCCCCATCCCATGGATTTTCAGAATCTTTTTTTTTTCTTCACAGTTCTGGCTAATTTCTTATTCTGTATTAGATCTAAAAGTGTGTGTGTATGGGGGCAGTGAGAAGCACATGTATCCCAATAGAAAGTTAAAGTATAAGCAGAACAGAGCAATTATAGAAGTCATAAAAAAGCTGAAAAATAAAAGCCATCTGAAGGTATTAGAGAGGGACAAAGTAGCATGCTGTAACCTTGTGTATTACTAGGTACTCAATGTAATCCTCAGTTATTAAGAAAAAAATTGTTTCAAATTTTATTTCTATGTATAGAGAGAGTTTAATTCAAAATCATGGTAAACTTAAAAATTATGGAAAGCATGCCTTTTGTTTAATGAGAGAAATTTAAAAAGTAACTTTAACTTTTAAAGATCCCTTCGTTTGTCTCCCATTCCTCTGTATCATTTACCATTTAGTGCAGTGGGTCTGTTTGCTTTACTATAAGTTAATTTAATGTAACAATTACTTATTCAGTGCCTTTTGGATTTATGCCACTCACTGTGCTGTGTGCGGAGAATATGATTGTAACAAGACAGATGCTCTATGTTTTATTATTGTTATTAGTAATTGATATATTTTAAGTAGTAGTTGTTCACTAGTACTTAAATAGCATGATGTATTTATTAAGAGATAAAATCACTCAGTAAATTTATATTCAGGATTAAACATTTTATTGATTCATTTATTTGTGGCTTTGTAAAAGAGAATTACTTTAACATTTATGTCCAAATCAACTTTTCAAGAGTTTGTTGCTTTCATTAATAGGTGAAGAAGGAAGTTTTAGCCATGGGTCTGTTACTGATGGAAGATTTGAAGGATTTATCCAGACTCTTGGTGGCACATTTTATGTTGAGCCAGCAGAGAGATATATTAAAGACCGAACTTTGCCATTTCACTCTGTCATTTATCATGAAGATGATATTAGTAAGTACTTACATTTTATCAAGTAGCCTGTAGCAAAAAGTAATATGAATAGTTAAAATAATGTGGAGACAAATGAGCCTTCAGATACTAGAATCACAAGAAAGTCTCACTGTAATGAGTAAGCCAATATAAGAAGACGATTTCCTTGTCAGCCCATGCCAGTCTTATGTTATTGAGATGATACAACTACTAATTATATTTGGAACTATGAGCCAACCAATTCTGATTGAATCTGAAATCCCATATTGCTGTTATCAGCCTGTATGATTAATGTTAAAAGACTGCATGTGTGGGCCATTGAAGCTAAAACAACATCATTGCCTTCTATAAACTGCAGTGTGGCTATTTGTGTAGTATTTAAGGGATATTTTAGATATTTTTGTACTTTGAGCATTTCTTTGATCTTAGCATGGCAAGGCGTTAGGTTTATCATTGTACATTTTATCTCCTACTGTGGCCTTTATATGAAATGGTAATTTGTTGTTTATTTTCTATTCCTGAAGCACAGAGTTCTTTTTCTGTGTTTCAGGAATAGAAAATAACTTTAGACTTCCCCATTTAATTCTGCCATTGTTTATATTCCATACTCTCATTCAGTAGAGTGCATCATTATAATACTGCACAAATACATTCTTCTAATTCATATGCCTCTTAAATACTTATAACTTAAAAATTTTGATTGCACAGAGTCTAGTATCTTAATTTTTGCATGTTATCTTAACTTGGCAGCTTTATTCTAGCTTTCTTTCTACAACCAGGAATTTATTGACAATAATTTCATTCTTACCTTTAGTAATAGGTACTGGCATGCCTTAACTAGTTTTGCTTTTTGTTCATCAGCTTTGAAAATGTCTGTACTGTAATATCTTCAACTGCTTGTTGTCTCTGATGCTGGATTACTATAAAAATAGCATAATTATTCTGGGTAGTATACATTTATGATTTTTGTTACCTGAGAAATCATGCATTCATGAATGCCCTTTTCCAATCTTTTTTTTACTCATCCCTATTTGATTCCTATTCTAATTTCCCTTCTACATTTCTCCTCAAGCTCCACGCTACAGTCTTCCTTCACAACCAGGAATATGAACTCCTTTGACTTCTATTCTTCCAACAAAATTATCATGTACCTGGTCTGTATGTTGATTGCAATTTTCTTAGTAATTTGATATTTTTGTAGGTTTTCTTCCTCTGTCAGGAGATATAATTTCTCCAAATGCAGTTTTTTTTTTGTACCTTTAATAGACTGTTCATCTCTGTAGTGGCTTCTTTAAATACTTAATGAAATCTTAGATTAGAATAATTTCTCTGTAATGTTTTTGTCTTAGAGCTTATAAATGATTTAAAATCGAACAAGACTTTTTGGGAAAGGAAGAGAGTAAATTGACAGATTCTGAACTTAAGTGACTGCCATGTTGTAGTCACTTTCTCCTTTTCCTTATACTCCCTTTTCTGTGTTTGCCTGCCTATTAGGGTTAGTATTATTGTATCGTCTTCTTAGCTGCTTTTAAGTTCACTTAAAAATATTCTGGTTTCCTTCACTTTCCTCTTGTAATATAATTGTAGTTTTTCATATTGTTTCCTATAATGACTTCCAGATATCTTTCTTTTCCCCCAAAGATGATGAATTAGGTTGGAGAATCAGTGATCCTGAATGCCTTTTAGTTTTTCTCTTCTTTTTGGTGTTAACTTTATGTTTGATTGTAGCTCTTTTTGTGTGTGTACCTTCTTAAATTTAAGCTCACAGTAAGGAGGGTTTTCAAGTTCTTTTTATTATTATATACCAATACTGGTATTAGAGCTTAATAATAATAATATTTAAAGTTATTTTGTTTGTAATTTTTTGTGAATGGAAATACAGTGATTTCCAATAGAAGGATTGTAACTATTGTAATGAATTGTCTTGAACATATTTTTCATTGCTTACAACACTGTCTGAAAATCTGTCAAATTAACTGATTTAAAAAGAAAATACCCATGTTTTCCATTTCAAAATAGTTGCTACATTCTAGCTTTTAGAGCAGGAGTTGACAAACTTTTTCTGTAAAGGGTCGGATAGTAAATACTTTAGACTTTGCAGACCATCTGACCTATGTTGCAGCTACTCCACTATGCTATTGTGTAAAAATAAATAAGTGAAAGAGTGTGGCTGTGTTCCAATAAAGCTGTTATTTCTAACCAAACCCAAACCCACTGTCATTGAGTTGATTCTGACTCATAGCAACCCTAGAGGACAGAGTTGTTGTTGTTGTTGTTGTTGTTAAGTGCTGTTGAGTCAGACTCATGACAACCCTGTATAGGGTTTCCAAGGAGTGACTGGTGAATTTTAACAGCTGACCTTGTGGTTCAAACCAACCTCGCAGTACAGTGCTTTATCCCACAGTGCCACACCAGGACTCCAGAGTAAACAAATCTTTACTAAAACAGACAGTCTCATCTTTTTCCCGATGAGTGCAGTTTGTGGGTTTTGAACTGAGAACCTTGCGGTTAGCAGCCCAATGCCTAACCCACAGTATCACCAGAGCTCATAAAACTTTATGAACACTTAAATTTTAAGTGTCATATAATTTTACCATGACACAAAATACTGTTGTTGTTTTTTTTCTCTTTGACCCAGTCATTTTTTAAAAATGTAAAAATTATCCTTAGTTTATAGGCAAAACAAAAACAGGTGGCAAGACTCATTTGTTCCACAGGCGGTAGTTTTCTTAATGCCAGTCTATAAGGATGGATGGATGAAATTACTTGTCATTATTTATTTAAATATAAGTTTTGGTATGGCACTGATGGATAAGCAAGGTTGGCAGTTCGTACGCATCAGCTACTCTTTCAAAATCCTATACAGAAGGGTCAGGCCCCCTGCCCTGACGGCTGCCAGGACCCTCCAGGGTGTTGGAGTAGGCATTTCCTGGAGCGAGAACCCGGCTCGGAGCCCTAAGATGGCATCCTCCGAATAGATAACTGAAGGAGTTTTTATAAGACAAAAAGAATGATGACTGAGCAGTCACGGAAATCTCGCGGGCCACACGGGACAGGCAGCCTGATCTCCAGAAAAGCTAGGAAAGGACGAAGGCCGGCAGGCTGCTCTTCACCACCAGCAACAGCCTGTTGTCAGCACGGGAGCGGAACGAAGCATCGATGTCAATGCGCCTCACACTGAGACCTGAACACATTTATATAAAAAAGTCAAATGGAACTAAGTTCTTGGAACTACATATAAAAATTCAATTATTACAACTAGAAACAGCAAATCAAAATGTCTGCTGAGGTTTTCTGGTAGAACTAAAAAAAAAATTAGTTGGTGCCCATGTTCAATAAGTCACTACCATTGACAAAATAAAACTAAGTCCAAAATAGGAAATTGAAAAGTGCATAATGAAATTAAATCTTGGATCAAGTATTTATGGAAAATTGGAAATATTTGTCCGGTATAGTTGACAAATAATGATTTAGAGGCGGTATTAAAGTTTATCAGATCCAGCCTTGGCCTGGCGCTCCCGTAAAAAAGGATGTAGGCCTTAGCCTTTAGCACGGTCTCTTCATTAGTCAGTGTTACCGTGCTGTCATTGAAATGGAACCTGCGCCCTTCATGAGTTGAAAATGCTGTATAATGTCCAGAGCCAACCCTGTAAAGAAGAGGGAAAAGATTGAAGACAAAGGAAACAAAAAACAAGATAGCAGAAATCACAGAAGGATCTGTGAAATGATGTAATTTGTCAGCGATATGATGTAATTTGTCAGTAACATTTAATAACTGCTACAATTAAAGGATAAATTCTAGAGATTCTATTAAAGATGTTAAGTACCAACAAAACAAAACAAAACAAATCAAAAACCCTATACAGGCTCGCTCCGAGTCCGAACTGACTTGACAGCTCATAACAACAACAAACAACAAGGTTCTAGTGATAGTAGTAGCAGCAGCAGGAGTAGCAACACCTGGCACTAAGTAAAATTCTTTACTTGCATTACTTCATTGAATCCTCACAATAACCCTGCGTGTGAGCTGTACTCTTAGTTGCCATGGAGTTGGCGATTACTCATGGCGATCTTGTGTGTACGCTGGCGGACCCTGTGCCATCTTCATGATTGCTGCTATGTTTGAGTCCGTTGTTGTGGCTGTTGTATTAGTCTGTCTCATTGAGAATACCCCTTGTTTTCACTGACCCTCTACCAACCCATGGTCTTCCCTGATGATTTGTCCAAAGTAAGGGAGCTGAAGTTTTGACATCCTTGCTTCTGAGGAGCATTCTGGTTGTATGAGAAGGCTTCAGAAATTTCATCGGCAAATGAAATGAAAAGGTAAATGACTTTGTGAAGCCCTCTCTTATTTCTTCTAAGACTGACAGTTTATTCTTCTGGCAGTTCACAGCATATTCAATATTCTTGGCCAGCATTACATTTTGAATGTATCTCCTTCTTCTGTCCTCGTCTTTCAGCGTCCTGTTTTATTTGCATTTTATAGATGAGGAAACTAAAGCTTCGAAAAATGTTACTATTTCATTGTAGAGCCCTTGCTCTTTTTCATGTATTCTTATGCTTCATTCAAGGAAGGGAGCTATAAATTCTTATTTACTCCAAGGACTTCTGGGCCTTTGTGAAATTTGTAAGCCTCCATAAAACCACACACTTGTGTTTATTGCTATTTCAAGCCAAAAACTGACCTTACTACATTTAGCAATGGATGTTTTCTTTTGTAACTATTTAAAATAGAAGATGCCCATTTGTTATTCCTAAATTCTGTCCATATTAATAAATTTACCAGTATAGTTTAAGAAGCAGTGCTTCTCCTGAGCAGAGGATTAATTGGTATTCATATCTTGTCATAATTGTTCACACTTCTGTATCATTAAGAAAAAGCACTTTTTTATTACCTAAGCTCAGAATTTAATTTTGCTGATAAGTATATGTAGCTATAACTATCACTTCGAATTGGGCATAAAAAACTTCAAAGCACTAAGAAGTTGTAAAGATTTTCACTGAAGACTGTTTCTGTGTTCTGGTAGTCTCAGAAGCCATCCTAAGATTCTCCAGAACAGCAATATTATTGTCTGTGGTGGGTTGTATACATTTATTTCTACAGTTATGCAAACAGTATTAAGAGGAGAGTAGTCACATTCTCCTTACAACCTCTTTCTAAAGTTGGTGTGCTCTTCAACATTATATGCCATGATATAACAGATATAGAGACACCACATGAACTTAGAAATATTAAACAGTGATCTAAAAGTCACACAGCATTTTATTGTGAAAAGGAAGTGTTAGCACTTAAAGGAGTCCTGATGCTCCTGTTAGATAAGCACTGGACCGCTAACTACAAAGTTGGCGATTTAAACTCACCAGCTGCTCCTTGGAAACCCTATTCAAGGTTGCTATGAGTCAGAACTGACTCGACAGCACTCAATAACAACAGAGTGCAGGAAGTTGCCTCATAGCAGCAGGGGATTTCCATTCTGAGCATGTATGTGTGCGATCATGTAGTATAAAGTCTGGTATACACATTTTGGTATGTCACATGATTTTCTAAGACAGTTTTTACAGATTTATGCTCTGACATGTAGACATTTTGTTGTTGAGTGCCGTCAAGTCAGTTCTTGTAGTAGAGTCATAGTGACCCTGTATAAGGTTTCTGAGAAGCAGCTGGTGGGTTTGAACTACTGACCTTGAGACTAGCAGTCCAGTGCTTCTCCTGTAGTGCCACACCAGGACTCCAAATGTCTGGGTTTTTGTTGTTGTTAAGTGCCATCTAGTCGGTTTTGACCCATAGCGACCCTGACTGTACAAATATGAGGTGTTTGTGGTCCACCCAGGGGATTAGATGGAATCTTGGTGTGGTGATGTAGGATAAGCACCCGACTGCTAATCACAAGGTTGGCAGTTCAAATTCACCAGCTGCTCCTTGCAAACCCTATATAGCAGCGGTGGGGAACTGTTTCTCTGCCAAATTTTATAACATTGTTCATGGGCCATGCAAAATAATCAAATTAAAAACTAGCATGATATATTTGGTCAAAAATTTAATTAACTCAGAGAACAAACAAGATGGCAGTTTGGGTGAAAGTGCAGTGAGGAGCTCTGCCAACAACAACACAGAATACTGGACCGACCAGGCTCAGGGGATGGTCCCAGAACTCTGAATCACACATAAAGGAATATCTAGAAGGCTGGAAGGCTTACAGCTAGGGGAATTTGTAGCAGAAGCAAGAAATCCATTGCTTTCTAACTCAAGATGCTCAGCTGCTCCGGGAGCTGCCATTTTGGGTGAGACTGAACGGGGGAAGGATCAGAGCAGCCACGGATGCCTGACAGAACCGTAGAGATGAAGGTGTGGAACATGTGTTCATTGGTTTCTCGCTGTCTGTGCACCTCCATTCTGGTGACTAGAGAGGGTGCCTGAGTGAGTGGACACCACACCCCGACCCCGGAGGGTTCTGCTACACATGCGCACAGATCTACTCGAAATTTAAAGCGACAGTTTCCCCTTAAAACCAAACGTCAGCACAATATGGCCACAACTGGCATGGAACTAATTATCACTAAGAAAAATGCCTGAACAGGGATAGTGGAGTGGGACAGGCAGACTAAAAAGGAAATAGGTCAAAAATTAAATCCTGAGATACGTCATAACGATCAACAGTGGCATCTTGAAATTTCTCAGGAAGAAGAGTGAAAAGGGAAGCCCATCTCCTGATCACATCTACCTGGAGGCAATCAGAAAGCATACAAATACCAAATATACACCCATCTAAGTATTAAGGCCACAGATAACTCCTAAA
>NW_006408522.1:12592275-12593927 GCF_000296735.1 Chrysochloris asiatica
TGATCAAAACAATTACAATGTGAAAGAAGGTAAACACAGAGGAACAGAGATCCAAGTGGTGAGAGGGTCAAGTAGATTACAGGATAAAATAGACTTGTCTTAAATGGAGGAAAGAGTTCATGGAATATAAGGTAACCACAACAGTGGGGTTGGGGTTTAGTTTGACTGTTGGGGAAGGCAGTACAAGAAAGGGGAGGAGGCGAAAGTACAACATAGATAGAGGAACACTGAGACAGGTTTTACATGGCCTAAGTGGGAAAGAGGTAAATAGTGATGCATGCTCAACCTTGGAACAATACGGCTCTGTGATAACAGGGTTCTGGGCATAGATTGTGGGGGGAAAATAATACTAAAATGTTTGACTGTCTTATGAATATTGGTGTCCCTTGCCTACTATTGTAAAATAGACACTTGAGTGGGATAGAAAAGAATGTTGGGAACCATGATTACAGAAAACTTGTAAGCCTGTCTTCAGCCTATAACTGGATTGGAATACCTAAAAAGGTTTCTAGAACTTACCCAGTGAAATAGGCCTATTGCAAAGCCTATGCAGAGTTTAGGACCTTAGGTGGAATCCTGAGTCCCATCCAGAACCGTCTGAGGTGGGACATCCCCACTAGCAAGGACAAGCAGATCAGCCTGGAACAGCTAGAGTGACAGAAGATACATCTTCAAAGAAAGATCATCAGGAAAAACTCAAAACAAAAATGTCAGCGTGACTGGTCACTGAAAGAATAAGCAGGCTGTTTTCCAGGAAGCCATCAAGGCAAGCAATCAAGTTCCTTCAGGACAAACTCTCCTTTAAGACTGACACTCAAAGGAAACACATGAGCAGGCATGTAAGCTTGCTGGTGACCATATTGGTCTACTGGTGAGTGGACGTGGGGGAAAGGCAGCAATGAAGAAATGGGCTGAGTTCAACCACAGTCCATTGACTCCTGTTGACCTGGAGATGAGAGAGAGAAGAGGAAGGGCTGGTTGGTGCAAAATGTGGTGAGACCTGGGGACACCTGAGCCCATGGACAAGGACATAGCCACAGAAGGCTAGAGCTGAGAGTGAAGCATCCAGATGATACGAAGTGAGGGGAGATGCACAAGAACACCCAAACTTGCAGACAGTACCCATTTGACTTAGCCGCGATGGCTTGATAATCAGAACTTGACAAGAGGAAGATTACAAAAAAATTTTTTTTGATAAAGGAAACAAGGATGAATTGCTACAATTTGGTGAACTTGACCTGTCCTCATGGAGGTAGTTACTCTAAATACCAACAGAGAGGGAAGGAGTCTTCAAGACTCTGTACACAGGGTAGATAGGGACGGGCAACTTAGACATTGGCTACCTAAAATGGGGCGATAAAGGCACAAAGTGACTGGCTTACAAGGTTTCAAGAGGTAGTTTAGTTTTAAGAGCTTGAGGGGAAAGAAAGAGTTCCCACTGAATAGTTTTCATCTTGTTTTGATGGGTCTGGTGAAAAGAGATGGGGATAAGATTCATATGATTCAATACTGAATAATTGTTATCATGACTAATTGCGACTGTCACAAGTGTAAAGGTAGATGTTTTGTAACAAAAACAGGGGAGTAGTTAATCTTACAGTCCAGAAACAGAGGACCCTAGGACCATCAAGTGAGAAGAGCACAAACAGAAT
>NW_006408522.1:12596140-12603332 GCF_000296735.1 Chrysochloris asiatica
CATATGGTATCTCTTGAAATGGTTGAACATTAACTATTTCCTTTTGGTACAATGACTCTGTGTATTCCTTCCATCTTTTCTTGATGCATTCTGCATCATTCAACAATTTGCCCAGAGAATCTTTGAGTAACGAAAGTCTGTGATTATCTGAACTGACTCCATGGTGTTAACAACAACCCAGACATTTAGTATTGAATTAATAATATCTTCATATATTAAGACATATTTTCCCAATAGTTTAACAAAAGCATCCCATAATTAAAAAAATAAATGAAACAAAAATCAGGATTCAAACAAGGTGTTTAGTGATTGCATTTGGTGGTCGCATCTCTTTAATTTATATTGCTTTCTTAACATCTTCAGTGAAGAGAAATTGACATATAAAAAACTGCTTATATGTGTGTTGTTGTTGTGAAGTGTGATTGATTCAATTCTGACTCATAGCAACCTTGTATAGAGTTTTTGAGGAGTGGCTGGTGAACTTGAATCACCGATCTTGTGGTTCAAACCAATTTTGCAGTCCAGCGCATTAACCCATAGCGCCAAGCCCAGACTCCGCTTATTTGTGTGGTGATGGTGGTGTGCCATGGGGTCGATTCCAACTCATAGCGACCCTGCATAGGGTTTCCGAGGTTGTAAATCTTTACAGGAGCAGAAAGCCTCATTTTCCTCCCATGGAACTGCTGGCAGTTTCGAACTGCTGACCGTGAGATTAGCAGCCTGACTGGTAACCACTAAGCTACCAGAGCTCCTTGCTTATATGTGTATGAGTATAATTTGTAACTTTTGGCATTTGTTGCTAGTTGCTGCAGACTCAGTTCTAGCTTGTGATGACCACACATGGATACATTTGTGAAATTAAGATTGCAACCCTATCTAAAATGCACAGTAAACCTATATTACCTTTGAGTTGATTCTGATTAATGACAAATCTATGTGTGCAGAATAGAACGCTTTCTCCCTAGGGTTTTCTCAGATGCAGTCATTATGGAAGCAGGTCTCCAGGCTGTTCATCCTCGGGGGGTTGGTATTGCTAGCCTTTACGTTAATCAAGTGGCTGCATTCATGTATTTGAACATGTAATATAAAGTTCTTCCCCAGAATTTTCCTCCTGCTCAGTGTAATCTTTCGCTCTTACTTATCCCTACGTCCTCCTTGTAATACTTAGGTCCTATGGGTGACATTGCTGTTGAGTTGATTCCAACTCATAGCAACCCTACAGGACAGAGTCGAAGTGACCCATAGGATTTCCAAGGCTGTAATCTTTATGGAAAGGAGTCTTGGTGGTGCAGTGTATTAAGCATTGGTCTAATAACAGCACAGTTGGTGGTTCATATCCACCAATGGCTCTTTGATAGAAAGATGAGGCTATCTACTCCTGTAGAGATTTACAACCTCAGAAACCTTATAGGGGAAGTTATACTTCACCCAGTTGTGTCTTATAGGGTCACTGTAAGGTGAAACTGACTTGACAGCAGTGGGATTTTTAATCTTTTATGGAAGCAGACTGTACATCTTTCTCCTGTAGAATGGCTGGTAGGTGTACCTGCCTCAGCAACTGAGTGCTTAACTATTGTGCTGCCAAGGCGCACCCTCCATCCTTAGCCAATCACTAATATATACATTAGTTTGTATTTTCTAGAGTTATATATAAATTAAGTGGCATATTATGTTCTTTTTAAAAAAAATCCTGGAATATTTGACTGAGCATAATTATTTTGAGTTTCATCTATGTTAATCCGTTCATATCGAAGAGAGTGTTCTATCTTATGTTGTTGTTATATGCCATCGAGTCAGTTCTGACTCAGAGAGATCCTGTATAGGGTTTTTGAATGTGTACATTTGGAGGAGCAGAAAGCTTTATCTTTTTCCTATGGAACAGCTGGTGGATGCAAACTGCCGACCTTGTGGTTTTCAGTTGTGTTTATTTTACAGAGCCACTGCAGTATACCAAAATCTGTTTATGTATTTGCCTGTTGGATATTTGGGTTGTTTCTGGTTTGGGGCTGTTACAAATTAAGATACTGTGATGTTTTTGATATTATTGACTTACCAACTATTGGTTGATTAAAGAAAAATTAAATTTTGAAAAGAGGCAAAGAGCTGGAATATACACTAAGGTCTTTTAAGGTCTTGACCTGCTGCCTGGTTAGCCTTGTGGAAATAAGAGAACAGAAGGAATGTTCAGCTTATGCTAGTTGTGTGTAGACTTTGTCCCTCAGACTTGCACTTATCCATCAAGATACAACTTGATATGATCTTCCAGTAGCCATTACTGACTCTTGAGTTCTGGGCCCTTTCCCTTTACTGTTGCTTATGTGTTGGTGAGGCCTCCTTATGCCTAGACTCCAGCACTTTAAAGGTCATTGATCATATGATTGATCTTTGAGAAGAGACATGGAAGGAAACCAGGTGTTGGATATATGAGTAAATTCAGTTCAGCCAACACTTACTAAACTGTAGGTGATTATACAGGTGGCACAATTATTGAATACTGAGAAACATCATTGAAATTTTTTCAGCTGCTAACTAAAATGTCAGCATTTGAACCCACCAAGAGAAAATACCGGGCAACCTACCCCCATATGAACTGAAGCCTAGGAAATCTGATGGTATAGGGTTACTCTTGCCATATATTGTCACATAGCAACAACAAAGATGATTGCAGGGATAACTTAGTTAATTCTCAGCAAGTTAATGCTTCAATGTAATGCACCTGCTCCTCACTTGTTAACCAACATGTCGCACTTAATGATAATAGTAAAAACTTTACTCTTCATTTTATTCGTTAACAGCATCTGTTTGGCAGTAACAAATGCCAGGGTGCTAGGTGAGAGTAATGCTGGCTATAATGGTTAAGGTTCTGTTTCAACTTGCCTGAGCTGTCTTTTTCAGCGGTTTGACAGGTATATAATGGTGTAATTTGACAGTTATGTAATGATGTAGTTACACCCTAATTTTGCATAACTCAGATTTTCACATAACAGCCTGGAATTTGGAGAAATCCAAATTGTAGGATAAGCACTTTATTGATAACCACAAGGTTGGTGTTTCAAATTCACCAGCTGCTCCTTGGAAACCCTTTACCAGGTCATTATGAGTCAACACTCATGGATGCAGCAGTCAAGAAATTAAATGACCATATTGCATTGGGTAAATCTGCTGCACAAGACCTATTTATAAAGTGTTTGAGAGCAAAGATACCAGCTTAAGGACTAAGGTGTACCTGACTAAAGCCCATGGTATTTTCAGTAGCCTCATATGCATGTGAAAGTTGGACAATGAATAAGGAAGACCATAGACAAATCAATGCATTTGAGTTATGGTGTTGGAGAAGAATATTGAAAGTACCATGGACTGCCAGAAAAACAAATAAATCTGTGTTGCATGAAGTACAGCCAGAATGCTCCTTAGAAATCAGGATGGTGAAACTTCATCTATCATACTTAAGGCATATTATCCAGAAAGACCAGTCCCTGGAGAAAGACATCATGCTAGGTAAAGTGGATGGTTAGTTGGTCAGTGAAAACGAGGAAGGACCCCCCCCCCCCCATGAGGGTTCAAGTTTAACAATGATTGTGAGGATGGTCTAGGACTGGGTAGTGATTCATTCTGTTGTTAATAGGGTCGCTATGAGTCATAACCAACTCAACAGCACCCAACAACAGCATGAGTCAGAACACCACTTAACAGCAACAACAAAACCTGGTCTATGGAACCTAACCATGTCAGTAACAGAGAATGGGGTGTATTTGTTTATATGAGTCTTCAGCTAGACTGTAGGAGCTCTGAAGACTGCAAGCACTTTGAAGGTGGTTACTCTGTGATTTATTTTGGTTTCCTTGGTGCTTGGCAAATAATAGTTTTTCCTCTCATACTTTGTTTAGTAAATGAATTAATGCAATTAAGAATAGCACTGACAGGAAAATTAGGAAATTTATGTGCATATAGGCACTGTGTTTGAAGCTGTTCTATTTTATAATCAATCTGTAAAGTAGCAGGGATTTGAAATAATTAAAAGTGTTAGATTGTACCTAGTTATAGATTAAAAAAAAAAAAGTAGACGATTGGAGACATCAGTTAGGACTTCTAGGAGGCATGGCAACCAGCTGCAGACTGAAAAATTCAAGTATTTAGTGATTAAAAAAGGAATTTCAGGGAAAGTCTCAGTCAATATTAGAGTTTAGAGGACTTCTGGTGTGGGTTGTAGGATAATTATTGGACTGCGAACCATAAGGTCAGCAATTCAAACCCACCAAGTGCTCCTAAGAAACCCTATCCTGGGTTGTTGTGAGTCTGAACTGACTGGATGGCACTTAACAACAACAACAACAACAAATTAGAGTTAGGATGAGATACATGCTGTAACAGAAATGTCATCAAAGTTTTCAGGATGATACATATTAAGGAAATTTTATGGAAATTTAGGAAGACTTTTCCTGGGAAGTGGCTGGCTTTAGTTTGAACCTTGAATATGAGGGACGTAGTTTGCTAGAGAAAAAATAATCTTGAGATGTTAAGAGAAGGGTAGTTAACTTCTTTTACTGCAAAAGTAATTCTTTTCAGCTGTTATTATCTTGGGAACTTGAAAAGAAAAGGAAACAGGAGAAAGTAGAGAGGGGAAAGGAGGCAAAGAAAATTGGCATCCTCCCTGGCTGTGAGTTACCCATTTACTACTGTGGATAGGGGTGTAGTCCTGAAATGGATAAATGGAAATAATGGTCACTTTAAATTTGTGGGATACAAGTTCTCATGTTTAATTTTAAATTTTCTTGTGATTTTAAGTTTAAAAGTGGAAGAAAATCAGTACTCATTGAGAAAAGCCAAAATGTTTAATGGTGGTGGTGGTAGTTATAGACTTGTGGATGTTTCTCACTCATGGGGAGCTTGTATAGAGTTTCGGAGACTGTAAATCTTTACCGGAGCAGAAAGCCTTTTCTTTTTCCCGCAGAATGACTGGTAGATTTGAACTGCTGGCCTTGCAGTGAGCAGTCCAACTCGTAACCCACTACGCTACCAGAGCTCCTTATTATTGTTGATAGCATATAAATGTTACGAAAAACTAGACAACTAAAAAAATCATTTCTGGGGACTTGTGATTAACTGATTTAGGTTTTAAATTAACTTTATTTAAGTCTGTAATTTGTGTGTGTTATTTTAAAATACGGAAGACCCCCAATGAGATGGATCAGCCAGGTGGCATCATTGATGGACTCGGGTGTGGCAGTGGTAGTGAGGTTGGCCCAGGATCGGACATTGTTTCGTTCTGCTGTGCATGGGGTCGCTATGAGTCGGTTCCGACTCGATGGCACCTGACAACAACAACAACAAGTATAGCGTGATGAACAGGACAAAGGTTCTTCCATGTCTGGCCCCAATTCCCCGTTTTGTTTTCTGAGAGACAGGTGTTGCTCATGTCAACGGATGGGTAACCACCTCAGCCTTTCTCTGTCTCAGGGATGCCATACTATGGCCCTATGCTCCCACTTATGCTTCCTAAACAACAGCTGGACCTGGGAGATAATGGAAAGGGTATGGGGTGTTACTGGGAAGAAGGGGACTGCCATCCATTGCAGTTAGAAAGGGTAGATATTTGGTGTCCTTTTAACCATTCTTTCCACCTTCTAACTCTTTATCCCCTACTCCACCCACCAATAAAAAGAAGCCTACTCTTCTTTCTACCTACACTACCTGAATCCTTATTGATTTGGGCAATTTTGGGAATAAATGTCAATTTTCATGGACAAGGACCCCACCCTATGCCCAAATATCAACAAAGCAACTTTTTTTTGTGTTCTCCATCAGTCTGTGGAGTCACTGTTTCAAATTTCAAATAAAAGAAGAAAAGTTGGATTATGTGATTGGATTTGGTCATCAATAGCATGTTATTGGAGGAATTACACAGTTTTTGACTGCTAGTGAGTCTTCTTCTAGCTAAGACCTTTGACTTTGTAGTCAAGTTTCTAACCTGCCAGTCACATGGAAGGAGTGTGGTGGCCCTGCTGGTTATGGTCTCTCGTTGCTGTGCAAGGACAATTGGGTTGGGCCAAGAATTTGCACTGAACATAATTGCCCTCTGGCTGGAGTGGATAATTGAGAGTTAACTGGAGCTGTTTCCTGTTTGAGGCTGGTGTCACAATGTATGTATTATTTAGATTAGTACCTCCTAAAATACAGCAAAACAATAGCAAGAGGTTGGCATGCAAAGGAACTGGGAGAAAGGCAATAGATCTGAAGCTGATCTTTGTTTTCAATAGGCTGGATATTCTACACCCATGACTCATTCTTTGTGAAAGAATATGCTGTTTGGCCTTTTCAGGGAACCACAGTACATCCTATGATTTAGCATCTCAATGAGGGCTTATTCATTAGTTGAACAAAAGCCTTTTCTAGAAATGGGGATTATATTGTCAGTAATTTTAGAGGGAAAATGTCACTGTCCATTTTTTGCAGTTAATGTGGTGGCCAGGGAAAATGGGCTCTTTCAGAAGTTTTGAAAAGTACATTTGAAAGTATACAGGAAAAATTTTATACTTGACCCCCCCCCTTTTTTTTTTTTGCTGACAGAATTTAAAGTATATATAAATTCCAAAATATTGCTTTGAAAATGTTTCTTTTCAAACATTTCAAACAGGATTTATATCTTTATGATATATAAAATGTAATTTATAAGGAAAGGTTCTAATTCTCAATGTTTTTATTTCTTAAATTGTGCAGCACTAATTTTTTTTTTCTCATTCCTGTGTACATTTAATAGGAGTCCTGATGTGACTCTGTAGGATAAGCACTTGATTACAAGGTCAGTTTGAACTGCAAGGTCAGTGGTTGCAACTTACTAGCTGTTCCTTGAAAACTCTATACAGGGAACTGACTCCACTGCACTTAACAACAACAGTAATCCATTTATAACTGACACTTAAGAGAGTTCTAGTGTGGTGTCATAGGATAAGCACTCCACCTCAAGGTTGGTTTGAACCACAAGATCAGTGGTTCAGACTCACCAGTCACTCCTGTGTAACCCTGTACAAGGTTGCTATGTGTTGGAACTAACTCTACGGCACTTTAATAACAACAACTACTAAGAGAAATAAAATAAAATAAAACATTTTAAAGGTCTTGAAACAATTTAAATTTTCCCCATTGATTTTTTTTATATTTTAATATTTTATTGTGAATTAATGTGATAGTTTAC
>NW_006408522.1:12603508-12609551 GCF_000296735.1 Chrysochloris asiatica
GCACACTAGGTCTAGAGTCCCCAGCCTCTCCATTTCTCCATGTGATCATCCCTACCTCCATCTCTGGCGTCACTGCTTCTCTGGGTAGGATCTCACACTCTGCTCTTCTCCCTTGATGGATCCAGGGACCTTGGCTCCTGGACTGCGTAGTTAACCACTCCCCTCCTTTTGCTACAAAACGTGCATCTTTACATTTCTAACCTTCACAGTCAGTCCTGATAACAATTATTCACTGTTGTATCACAAGGGTTCTATCCTCATTTTCTTTCCTTAGCCCCGCCCAGACAGATTGGGCACTACTTGGTGGAGATTCAACCTTCCTCTGCACCCTCTGGATCTAGGCTTTCTCTTGGAAGCTTATAAACCAGTCACTTCTTGCCTTTGTAGCCTCCCCCCCCCCCAATTTTGGGTAGCCATTGTCCAAGTTGCCCATCCCTGTCTACTCTGTGTACGGAGGGGGTGGGAATGATACTCGCTGTAAACATTTGTTCCTCTTTTGAGCTACTGCATCCATAGGTGTAGGTCAAGTTCATCAAATTGTATCAGATTACTCTCTTTTTGCCTTTCTTCTTCTAGTTGAGCTCTGATCATCCAGTCATTGAAGCCAGGTCAAGTGGGTATTATCTCCAAGTGTGGGTGTTCTTATTCATATGCCCCAGGTCTTGCCACACTGCTGGCCCACTAGTACTCCACCTGGGTTCACAGGAGTCTATTGAACAATATAGGGCTTAGCTCGCAGCTTCATTGCAGTTTTTCCCTCATTTCACCTTATCGATGACCAATGTGGTCACCAATCAGAACGCAGGTCTGCTCGGGTATTTTCATTGAGTCTCAGTCTTGGAAGGGGGTTTGCCCTGTGGGGACCTGACCACTTATGTTTATGTCTCTGGGTGAGCAACTTGCTTGTTCTTGTAGTAATCAGTCGGACTGCCGTTATCGTTTTGTATTTTTCCTGTGGGTCTTTCTTTCAAGAAGTATCTTCTGTTCTTCTCCTCGCTCCAGGCTGGTCTGCTTGTCCTTTCAAGTGGAAATTTTCCACCTCAGAAGATTCTGGGTGAGGTTCAGGATTCCTCTTATGGGCTTATGTAATGCAGTGGCTCCCCATTGATTTTTAAGGTCATTTTTACAGCAAAGTGAGCACCGTCTATGGTCATCTAGGTGAATAGGCTTGAGAATGGACTCTGAAGATAAGGCAGAAATGTCGTGCAGAGTTAAGGAAGTGCTTGAGGTTAGAAATGATGACTTTTAAGTTTCAATGTTGTTAAGTGCCTGTATCAGGTTTTCAAGGAGCAGTTGGTGGGTCTGAACCACCAACTCAGCCCTTTGGTGCTAAGTCGATTCTAACTCATTGTATCAGTTAAGGCCAGAAAGAGCTGTCCCAAGAGGTTTCCAAGGCTCTAATTCTTTGCAGAAGCAGACTGCAATATCTTTGCCTTAAGAGTAGCTGATGGGTTAAACTGTCAACCTTTGAGTTTACAGCAGAATGCTTAACTGCTGTGACTCCAGGGCTTCATCATCAGCATAGTTACCAGATTTTATTCAGCCTGATTCAGTTTCATTTGTGTAGTAAAGAGCTTAAGGAGCTCTGGTAGCATAGTGATTACAAGTTAGGCTGCTAATCTCACGGTCAGTATTTTCAAACTGCAAGCCGTTCCACAGGAGAAAGGTGAGGTTTTCTGCTCCTGTAAAGAATTACAGCCTCGGAAACCTTTTATAGGGTCACTGTGAGTGAGAACAGGTTTGATAGCACACCACCACCACCAGTAAAGAGTTTAATTTGTTAAACAGAGTTTGGTTTTTGATGGTCAAGGTTGAGGACTGGGGGAAAATAGTTGAAGGTGAATATAGCGGTGCAATGATAAGACCTGAGTGGACTTTAAGCATTAAAAAGCTAGAGTATCAGTGGTGGTGACATACAGTGAACAAGTTGGTAAATTGGAATGGTCTTAGAGGAAATGTGCTGAAAAGATAAATAGTGGACAGAAAGTAGGATGAGTTAAGAGATTATGAAGGAATTTCAGCTGACTGTAAAGATAGGTTTAGAAGCATGATTGAAGCATGGACTGAAAAGCTGAGGGTAGAACAAGATCTTTGGAGAAAAGGAAATCTGTGTGGGAAGGTTCATCAACGTGAATGTTTACATCACTCGGAATTAGATGGGAGAGTGTCAGAGACAGTGAATCAGAGCTCAGACTTTAAAGAGAAATAGAGCTATACATTGAGGGCAACAAATACATGTAATAAATTGGGGCAGTTGGTGCTATGGTCTCATGAATACAAAAGCATTACTACAATGAGAGTTCTGGTGTGGTGCTGTGGGTTAATGAGCCGTACTGCAAAGGTGGTTTGAACCGCAAGGTCAGTGGTTCAAGCTCACCAGCTGCTCCTTAGAAACCCTATACAGGGTTGCTATGGGTTGGAACTGACTCGACGGCACTTAACGACAGTCGTCCTGATGATCTCAAGACAGAGAAAGTGGTAGGAAACGGTGAGTGTTGAGTGGCATGAAAGGTATGAATGTCTTTCCAAGAGCAAGTAGTGCTCTGGGATTGATTTGATTGCCACCATAATGGAGCTGAGGAACTTAAAAGAACTCTCTTGATATCTGCCAGATGATGGACTAAAGGAAGTGATTTTATGGAAAATAGATGCTCTCTTGATTGTAGTCCAATTCAGCCTATAGGTGGGGGCAGGCTGAGCTATTGAATCTAGGTTATCTTTTTACTTTGGTAAGTGGCAGCCCACTGGGCAATGGCTCTAAAGTTTCTGTTGACTTCTTCTCAACTCCTGCCAATAAATAGTAGCTTACACGTGGTTTGGTATTACTTTGAGCCCTGGCATTTGTTTGACCACTGGCTCTGTGTATATTGTTGTTGTTGTTGTTGTTAATGTGCCATGGAGTTGTTTTCGACTCATAGCGACCCTGTACAGGGTTTCCAAGGCTGGAAATCTTTACGGGAGTAGAAAGCCTCATCTTTCTTCTGCAGAACAGCTGGTGGTTTCGAACTGCTGACCCTGAGGTTCACAGCCCGATTTGTAACCACAACGCTACCAGAGCTCCTTATGTGTATAGTAGTAGAAAAAAATCTAATTTCAGCTACATGAGGGGTTTCAAAAAGTTTTGGTTAAAATGGAATTGAAAAGGTTATTTATTTATTTATTTTGAAACCTTTTGTATTTATGTATGCAATAAATAAATGTATCACCTTGTATTTTATTAAGTAGTCTTTGTTGTCAGCCATCACCCACTTGGCCTGTGAATCATGACCCATGCATACTGAACTAGCTGCTGCCCTGTCCTGCATCATTCCCATGATTGGCTGCAGATCAGACCTTTGTGATCTAGAGGGATTTTACTGGCTAAATTTTGGAGGTAGATTACCACACCTGTTCTTCCTTTCCCAGTAGAGGGAGATAGGTACCCATTGTTGTTGTTGTTAAGTGCTTTTGAGTTGGTTCTGACCCATAGCGACCCCTCTATAGGGTTTTTGAGCAGTGGCTGCTGAGCTTGAACTTGCAGTTCAAACTGACTTTTGCAGTCCAGTGCAGACTGTACTTACCTGATTACTTTTATCTTCAACATCAAATGTCAAGTATTAGTGCCAGTGCGTTGACAAGAGAGTGCCAGTATGCTATTATTATTAACTGGTTAGTATTTATATTTCATTGGCATTTTTGTTGTGGTGGTTGCTAAGTGCTGTTGAGTCAGTTCTGACCCATAGCGACCCTGTATAGGGTTTTTGAGGAGCGGCTGGCGAGCTTGAAGCACCGATCTTGCGGTTCATATGACTTTGCACTCCAGCACATTAACCTGCAGTGCCACACGAGGACTCCTTCACTGGGTTACTGGTCATCGTAAATCAGAATTAGATCTAAATCAGATATATTTTCTTCTTTGATTTCCCTTATTACATTGAAGAAAATGATGTTATTATTGTTTAAAGGTGGGTATTTTTTTAACCTATTCATAAATATTGTAAGATGCTCAGTTACATACATGAAATGTTCAGATATTTGTAGTCGCTCTTCTGTGCATGTGTAGAAGTAGACTCAGCTATGCCACTGGTATATCAAATACCATCAAGCTTACCCATAGTGGATAGGTTTCAGCAGGTTTTCCAGATCAAGATAGACTAGAGAGAAGGAAGTCGACTTCTGAAAAACTAGCCATTGAAAACCTGAGTAGCAGTGGACATGGTAGCAGGAAGGGGACTAGTCTATGGAGAAGGACATCATGCAAAGTAGAGGGTATAGTCTGAAAAGGAAGTAACTGAGCGAGATGGATGAACAGAGTGGTTGTAACAATGGGCTCCAACATAGGGCTGATTGGTGAAGATGGTGCAGGGCTCTATGGTATTTAGTTAGTTCTGTTGTACATAGATTTACTGTGATTCATAACTGACTTGATGGCACCTAACAGCAACAGTAAGGAGCAGACTCAAAATATATTTCAGAATATACTTTGAAGGAAGGTTAATCCTAATTCTTGTTTATAATTGGATTCCTATGGTCGTTTTGTTGTTGTTAAATACCGTGGAGTCGGTTCTGACTCATAATGAACCCTGCACAGTGTTTGTTAAATTTAAATAAAATCAGGTATGTCAGCTAACATATCTCTAAGTGTGTTAGTTGATCTAAAGTATATGTACAAGCAAAAACTTTTTAGATGTGGTGGACTATAACTACACTCACCAGTTTGTTGCTTTCTAACACTGAACAATGGAGTGCTGGTATGGCACTGTGGGCTAATGCGTCAGATTGCAAAGCCATTTGAACTGCAGGGTTGGTGGTTCAAGCTCACCAGCTGCACCTCGGAAACCCTGGACTGGATGGCACTTCACAACAATAGCAACAACAGCACTGAACAAAAGCTTATATTAAGTAAATCCCCTCCCCCTTTTTTATTACTTGGAGATCTCATGATAGAATTTTGTTAAGACCAATGACTTTTCCATTGCAAATAGCTTTTTTTAAGTTTTTATTGTGAATTGAGTGATAGTTTACATGGGAGAATATCAGCTTTATACTCATTCCTACTGTATTTCATTTCATTGCAATGATTACAATCCCCTCCATGTATCATCATTCAACAGTATTTGCTTCTATTCAGGTTTTTTTATTTTGATGTACACCAGAACACTCAGGGATATATAATTATTCAAACAACCAAAGGGCATACCCTACTAGCCTGCTCCCCCCCACCCCCAGATGCCAGCACACAGCCCCTCTCCCTCCATGAGTTTAGAGTCCCCAGCTGCTCCATTGCCTCCATTTCTGGTGTTGCTACTTCTCTGGATAGGGTCCCACACTCTGCTCCCACTCTTCTCCCTTTATGGTCCCAGGGTCTTCCACTCCTGGACTGTACGATCAACCACTCCCCTCTTTTTGTTACAAAAAATCTGCCTTTACATTTGCAACAATAGCAGTCAGTCCTGATAACAATTACTCACTACTGAACCACAAGACTTTTATCCCCATCTTCTTTCGTCAGCTCCATCTAGACAGGTTGAAAACCACTCAGTGGAGATTCTACCTCCCCCACTCCCTCTGTAACTAAACTCCCTCTTGAAAACTTGTAAGCCAGTCGCTTCGTGCCTTTATAGCCCTCCATTTTGCGTAGCCAGTGTCTCAGTTGCCCATCTCTATCGACCCTGTGCACAGAGGGGTTGGGAATGATCCTTCCTGTGAAGATTCCTTCCTTTTTTCAAGCTCCGCGGGAGAAAGATGAGGCGATCTGCTCCCGTAAAGATTTACAGCCTCGGAAACCCTATTCAGGGTCACTATGGGTTGAAACCGACTCAAAGGCACTTAACAACAACAACAACAACAACATACGTATAAGTTAAATTCATCAAATTGTAGTGGATTGCATTTTTTTTTACTCTTCTTTCTTCCTCTAGTTGAGTTCTGGTTATCCGTCTATTGAAACTAGACTCAAATGGGTACTATCTGCAAGTATGGCTGTTGTTGTGTGTCTCCCCTCACTTCATTTCAGCTGGACGCTTCATTCTCCTCTGTGGCTATGTCCCTGTCCATGGGCTCA
>NW_006408522.1:12609896-12611863 GCF_000296735.1 Chrysochloris asiatica
ATCAGGATTCCACCTAAGGTCTTATACACTACAAAGGCTCCACAGGAAGCCTCTTTCACTGGGCAAGTTCTAGTACCCCTTTTAGGTATTCCAATCAGTTATAGGCTGAAGATGGGTTTGCAAGCTTTTTATAATCATGTTTCTGGCTATTCCTTTTTCTCCCCCTCAAGTGTCTTATTTTACAATAGTAGGCAAGGGAAACCAAGATTCATAAGACAGTCAAGAATCATAACATTATTTCTCTTCTTTTACCCATTCAGACTATGCCTCAATCCGTGCATCACAGAGCCCTATTGATCCAAAGTTGAACATAAATCACTATTGAGTAAATCCCTTTTTGAAAAAATCATCAGAGTATTTCTTTCTCTAAATATGTAAAATATTGAATCTAGGTATTGAATTCTATAAGCTTCTTTCTTTAGTTAAAAGATAAAATTATTACTGTACCATGAATATCAGTCTTCAGCCTAACTATATGGCTCATGGCTATTTGATGGAAGTTTTATCTTTGAGTGAGTGGGAACTAATTGTAAATTGAAAACGTTCAGAAACCAAAATAAATACTAACATTGTTGAAGAATTTCTAATATGTAAGGCCTAGATTATTTTGGTATTGGCTGGGATAGGGAAAATTTGCCAAATGCCAGGGGAGATCAGATGTAAATAAAACTCTCTTAGTTTTCTTGACAAAAAGTTCCCAAGCTTAAATGACATATGCACTAAAAGCTCATTTCTGACAGTCCAGTGTGGCTCTTTTTAAGGTAGCTTTTCTTTAAGCAAAGATGCCGGAAACCAGTACTGTTACTCTTTTGCTGTTCTTAGTTGTCCTCTAGCAGCCACTCAGAAAGGGAAGAGAGCATGGAATGTAATACAGCTACTCACGTTCCTTCAACTAGAACTTGGGTATATGTCACATGTACTATTGAAAGGAGGCTAAGAAATTTAGTCTAGATTCGTGCCCAGGATATTGAGGAACGAACTTGGCCAGTGACTGTCAAATTATGCCAAGCATAAAACTTTTGTTTTTTTTTCAAATAAAATCTTTGAACATTTAAAAACTTTTCTTTTTTCTTTTTAAACTGGTGGTTGGTATGCTGGTATGAGGGTCTTTAAGAATGTCATAGAAGAAGTGTCTGACCTCCTTTCAGGTCAGACAAGGGGAAGAGAGAATCACTATCTCTATCAACTGGTTTCTGTGCTGCGGAAGTCAAAGTTGCCTTGTCTTCCAACCTTTTTACTGATTCTGACACCATTCTCCTATGGGATTTCTACTTCTCTGATGGATTCAATAATTCATTGCAATGGCCACACAGAACTTACACACAATAATCACAATTAAGGGGTTGATTAGAGAAGTAACAGGTTACAATTCCGTATCAGAAACAACTCAGGATACAGTTATTTGGGCAGGATAGCTTGTTTTCAGCGGTGCCTGCAGGCACGCTTCTCTCTGGCCCTTGGCCTGGCCCCTTGCCTTGGTCTGGCAAGCACTGCTAAACTCTTTTAGCTCTGCCAGTCAGGTGCCCAGAGGCGGCACCTTTAGTAAACATATTATTTCTTCTAACACACACATTCATGGGAGGTGAGTGCCATATCTTTCCTTCGAAATCACTGGGCAAGTTCAAATTGCAAACTTTCAGGTTATTGGCTGAGCACTTAACTGTTCACTCTCAGGGTTTCTCACTTTCATATTGTTGTTGTTTTTTCTGATTATTGTGACTGTCATGTTGGTTCCAACTCACTGCACCCTGTATAGGATTTCTAAGGCTATAAATCTTTGCAGGAGCAAAAAAAGTCTTTATCTTTCTCCGAGGGAGCAGCTGATGAGCTTGGGCCATTGACAATGTGGTTTGCTTATGCTACAGAGCCTCGGTAGCGTAGTGGTTACGAATCGGGCTGCGAACCTTAAGGTCAGTGGTTCGAAACTACCAGCCACTCCGCGGGAGAAAGATGAGGCTTTCTACTCC
>NW_006408522.1:12612048-12615357 GCF_000296735.1 Chrysochloris asiatica
TAGCTTTGAGTAATATAATTTCAAACACTTTGAACTATCACGTACATAAAAATGGACAAATAATTATACAATCAAGGTTTATCACAAATTGAATACTCCCTGTAGCCAACATCAAGAAAAAGAGAATTGCTCGGGACCCCAGACGTTGTCCTTCAGTACCTTCTCAGTTGCGACTTCCTCCTTCTTCACCAAATGTAACCACTATGCTAGCTTGATAGTATGTATTAGTTTACCAAGATTGGACTTCATGGATTATTAAAAATCTGGCTAGGTTTTTGTACTAGTTACCAGAGTATGAAAGGAGGTCTGGTAGCGTAGTGGTTACGAAACGAGCTGAATCTTAAGGTCAGCGGTTCGAAACTACCAGCCGCTCCGCAGGAGAAAGATGAGGCTTTCTGCTCCCGTAAAGATTTACAGCCCCGGAAACCCTGTACAGGGTCGCTATGGGTCAGATCCGACTCGACGGCACTTAACAACAACAACAACAACAACAACAACCAGAGTATGAAGGTTATGTATATCTGTTTGAAAAGTGTTGAGTCTGTATGTGAAGGAAAGATTTTTTTGTTCACTTTAAATATTTGACTTTTTGTACTTTATGTGTATAATACAAATGTGAAACAGCCACATTTTTAAAAAGGTCATAATTGTAGTATTCATGTTACTGGAATGAGACGTGTGTGTTATATACTTATCTAGCAGTATGCTTAAAGTGAAGTTCAGATTTCTGAATTCTAGAAGTGTGAAATTAAATAACTGACACAGGTCAGTTTGGACTAAACACTTCAGAGGTCAAGAATATACATTTGATACTATATGGCTGATGTGTTTCTTAATGCTTTGGAGTTTAAAATGGTATTAAGTTATTCATCCAAGAAAATTTAGCTTAATTCTTAAATTTAAAAATAGTTCACAGATAATCCTTGTGTTATGAATGAGATCTGTTTGTAACTGTGTCTAAGAATTTGTAGATCAGTTGGAACAGGTGCGTACGGTTCTTATTTAGCCTTACTTTAGTATAAAGGAAAGGCTTGAATCCATTTTGGTGATTTAAAAGTTGCACATGCAGCAAGTGAAGATGATGATTGTGATGAATTTGGTACTTGTAGGGTAGGAAGAATATTAAATATCCCATGAACTGCCAAAAGAACAAAACAAATGAATGTTGGAAGAAGTATAGCCAGAATGCGTCTTAGAAACGAGCATTTGTCTCACTTACTTGGACATGTCATCAGGAGAAGCCAGTCCCTGGAGAAGGGTATTATGTTTGGTAAAGGAGAAAGTCAGTGAAAAAGAGGAAAATTCTCAATGACATGGGTTGACACAGTGTCTGCAGCAATGGGCTCAAACTTAAGGACAATTGTGAAGATAGCACAGGACTGAACAAGAGTTTCATTTTATTGTACATAGGTAACTATGAGTAAGAACCAACTCTTTATGGCCCTTAACAACAACAACAGGTAGAAGTTGCTCCAGTCATTTATTTAAAAGTGAGGGCAGATTTGCATAACATTAAAAAAGGCTTCAAAAATGGTGGTGCCTTGTTCAATGATGGCAGCTGACTGCTCTGTTTTAAATGTGAAGACTCTCCACGGTCCTGCTAGTTATCCTTTTTCACCCATTAGTTCATTACACCTCTTCTGAGTCTCCCATTCTAGGACTCTGACTTGTAATTTTTCCTGTTTCATTTACTGTGACTAATCACCCAAATTGTAAAAATTCAGGTCTGTTCCTGTTTTGCTTCACTGGCCATGACAGACAAATTTGAAGCTCTGTATTAAAGGGCAAGAGCAGTTTTCCATAGTTGACATTTGTAACATGGGGACTGCCTCTGTTTACTTTCTAGGTCCATGTTTAAATTTAAGAATAATGTAAACGTAGGAATTGGCTACAATGATGTAGACCTATAGTCTATTCCTGTGTGTTATCTTTTGCAGCCTCAAGAGATTTCTTGTAGACATGGTAGTTTGGTGAATAGCTTAAAGAAATAGCAAGGACTCCTGATGTGGCGCTGTAGAATAAACAGTGGACTGCTAACCGTAAGATCAGTAATTCAAATCTACCAGCCAGCCGCTCCTTGGAAATCCTATACAGGGTTGCTATGAGTAGGAATCGACTTGATGGCACTTCACAACAATAACATACTGAAAAGCTTTATTAAACAGTTACTACATATCTGTATAAGCAGTTACTACATATCTGTATAATTTAGTGTTATTTCTGAAGCATTTCTTTTTAAAACCTTTAATTCATTCAACAGATATTTGAGCATCTGTTAAATGCTAAAGTACTCAGATGGTAGCTAAATTTGATGTAAGAATTTATAGAAAATGTAAGATCTAATTTTTAGAGACAAGACATATATCGAAATACTTTATGATACAATGTAGGAATTGCTACCATAGAAGAAGTGAAAGCCAGAACTTTAGAATTTAAGGAAAAGTACACCTAGAGGAATTGATTTAGCCCAACCTTTTTATTAGTAGTAGAAGGAAAGTAGTATTTGATGTAGGAGACAGAAAGATGGATAGGAGAGATGCCTTCCTACTTTCTCAGTAATCTTGGACTTCTTAATAGTGTATCCATTGAAGAAATCTTGAGTGTGGCCCCCAAAATGCTGTTGCCTTAATCCTCAGCTTCTGCAACTACATTTCTGTTACTGCTTTTGGAACTTCGTGGCTCCTAAATCTAGGTTTACATACTCTGATTTGTAGGACTAATCCTAATTTCGTTCTGGGAAAGCAGCAGTTTGTCCGGTCTTACTATTTGTCTGACTTGTATTTCCCCCCCTGAGTCTAAAAATCATCTATTTTCCCTTTGTTCTAAGGTGTTCTGGTTTGTACATCCCTTATGATTACCCCCTTCCCCCTAAAGTACTTCCTTTTGTCCATGTGAAAGAACATTTCTACAGTAAAAACGAGTCTGATGATACATAAAGAGCTGCCTATATAATTTTTAATACTAATTAGGAAGGAGGGCACCAACCCAGTTTCATCTGTTTGTACTGTAACCACTATTCATAGGTTTCATTAAATCATTACCCTTTATAAGATCCACCACCAAAGAAAATCAGACATATCCTTTGAAACAATGAGACATTCAAACAACCCAAAATGTAAACAGAATAATTTAACTTATGTTGATCATGCCACTGAGATTTAACAAGTGGTTAAACAAGTTTCCATTTTTGATTCGGACTTAAAACAATGAAGTTACATATACAGTGAAATAGAAACCGTCTCAAAACCTGAATGTTGTTGTTAGCTGCTCTCAGTTGGCCCTTGACTCCTGGTGTCCTGCACAACAATG
>NW_006408522.1:12618195-12637425 GCF_000296735.1 Chrysochloris asiatica
CTGTGGCCGTTTGGTTTTAATTGGAAACTGTCTCTTTAAATTTCAAGGAGATCTGTGTGCGTGCGTTGTAGAACCCTCCGAGGGTGGGGCTGGGGTGCCCAGTAGCTCAAACACCCCTATAATCACCAGGATGGTGGTGCACAGACAACAAGGGGACCAATGAACAGATACCAAAAGAAAAGAATGTCCACACCTTTATCTCAGCGGTTCTGCCAGGCGTCTGTGGCCGCTCCAATCCCACTGGTTGACTTTTGAAAGTGGATTATCAAGCCTTTCTCCCTAGTCCAGTTTAGTCTGGAAGCTCAGCTGAAACCTGTCCAGCATTACAGCAACTTGCAAGCCTCCACTAACAGATGGGTGGAGGCTGAGCATGAGCTGCATGTCTCGGAAGGCGAGAATTCCACATGAGCTGCCTGTGTCCACCTGCAGAAATGCATGTCATGTCCTCAGTCATTAATTTCCACTCAGACCCTGTATAGGGGTTCCAAGGAGTGGCTGGAGGGTTTGAGCTGCCAACCTTGTGGTTCATAGTCCAGTGCTTATCTTACAACACCATACCAGGATTCCCAAAAAGTTCTTAGCACAGATTAAATACAGTACGTCAGGGACCTTCATGACTGACATATGTTTTCATGTATCATAATTATTTCCTGCCAATCTTTCTTCTTTAAACTGAAGTTTTTGCAGTAATGTACGACTTCTATTTTCCTAAACACTTAGTTTTCAAAGACTTTAAAGAAGTGTCTTTGCTCACTTTTTCTACCTGACACATTTATACTTATGTCATTTGAGTCTCAACCTTTGTTTATCAAAGGTGGCTCAATTGTTTGCTTATTTCCTTCAGTTTTAAAAACACTGCTGTGACACAAATACACACAAAACTCAAAACCAAATCTGTTGCCATTGAGTCAGTTTATAGACAGAGTAGAACTGCCCCAAAGGGTTTCCTAAGACTGTAAATTTTAACAGAAGCAGACTTACATCTTTCTTGTAGTGCAGCTAGTAGATTTGAACTGCTGACCTTTTGGCTAGCAGGTGAGACCTTAACCACTGTGACACACAAATACACTCCAAATCTAAAAGGTGACAATTGAAAAACTGAGCAACTACTCTATTATAAACTTCCCAGACTCTGCGGTAGAATCTGATTAAATATATGTCAGATGGCGTTTTATTTCCACTTCCCCAAAGCCAACATTTGAAATGGTTAAAAAGACAAAAACAAGAAACATAGGGGCTTCAAAAAGTTTGTGGCCAAATCCAGATATCCTCTAATTTCACTTTTCACTAGTTTTTTTGAAGTCCCCTTATATATCAGATTTTATTACTCAGTATTTCCATTTTTATTTCTCCTCTTCAAAATAGTTCGAAATTATTTTTATTTTATAGATATTGCAATTTTTTAGTCATAACTTTACTTTGAAATAGTTCAAAGTATTACTTAAAAGTTAAAAAAAATTGTATATGAACACTTACATACCAATTTTTAAAATAAAGATTTATCAATTTTTAACATTTTACACCACATACTATCTATATTTTTTTGGAGAACCATTTGATAATAAGTTGTAGATATCATGAAAGTTCACTGCTAAATACTGTTAATATCCAATTTACAGTGTATTGGAGTTTTACTATAAATCACGAAGGACCAAGTGTGGTTTTGGGGTACATCTCATTGTTAATAATGTATACTGCATGCAATGTTGCAGCATGAAAGTTGCTGATGTTATTGACAGATGTTCAATTTTATGTTTTCCTGCTCACAGTACTTCCATTTCGATTTCGTTTTTTAAACAAAATCAGTAGCTTCCATTGCCTGAAGACATGGACCCAAACACTGATCACTTTTGTAATGTCATTGGACATATTCTGGAAGCAGTGGTATGTTAATGGTGGAATATCCGAGAGAAAGAAAACCCTATAGACAGGTCTCACTAATTTTTGACTAGACACACTATCCCTATTTCCAGGGATAACCCAGAATCTTCCACTGCAGCTAACAAAATGCCTATGGTGTCTAATTCTTCATTGTCAGAGTAAATTTTTGTACTTTTAAAATATATGTATGTATTAAAATGGACTCCTGGTGTGGCATTGTAGGATAAGCACTAATCTACTGACCACGAGGTTGGCCGTTCAAACACACCAGTTGCTCTCCAGAAACCCTGTGCAGGGTTGCTATGAGTTAGAATTGGCATAATAATAATAATAATAATAATGACACTATATTAAAATATATCTTTTAAGTTTATAAGTAGTATTTTTAACCTCCCCCCAATATTTATAAAGACACTGATAATAAAAGGCCACAACAATAAAAACAGCAACAGTAACAAAAAACCCAAGAGATATTTGAGTTAATTCCGAACTGGTTTATGGTGGATGAAATCTTTGGCACAGAACCCTTTATAAGTCAGTAACTACCTGTACTTCAACACACATCTAAGAATTTTTACGTTTTCCTAAGTATCTGTTACCATGTTCCAAGCCCCTAAATGTAATTTAAGCATATTTTATATGCAGTTTATAATCATACTACTAAAGTTATCCTAAAAGTATTTATTTACATTTAGACTTTGTCTCTTTTAGTGTCCTAATTTATAGCAGGATCCCCACCCCCTGCCATCCTCAGTTGTCTCCTTTGTCTGTTTGTTAATACCATAGTCTTTTTCTTGTCCAGGTTAGTGACTTATAGACTGTCCCATGTTCTTACTGTGTCTGAATGTTTTCTCATGAATAGATTCAGCTTAAGTAGTATATGGTAAGGATACTGCGGCCGCGAAGCTGGGTGTTTCTTACAGCAGCACAGCAGGTGGCAAGTCATATCAGTTTGTTCTACCATCCGTAATGCTAGGTTTAAGCACTTGGTAAAAAATATGTAGACAGAGTAAGAATGTTGGATATCTTTGGTGTGAAGGTATATTTTTCTTTTATAATTAATAAGTAATCGATTGGATGATTCTTCGAGAGACTTTGAATCTCTTGTTCTCACACAAGTTTCACCCAATGATTTTAGCACCCGTTGAATCATTTATACATTTATGGTTATAAAATGATAGTTTTAAATTCTGCCATTTCTTTCATGTTTATTGATTGGAATTTCACAGTCCTTATAACTTTGACCTCTGATAAAAATGAATTTAAAGTTTAAATCAGAGTTTTTGTATCGGTGCTTGTGGGTTGTTCATAACCCTGTCACTTAGATTTTGGATAGTAGTTCTTAACTGTTCTTTCCAATGGACTAGGCTACTTGCATCCTCTTCTCTTAGCACTCTTAATTGTGATTACTGGAATGAATAATATTTATGGAATATATGTATTTATGGAGTACCTTAGAAAGGGAGAAGTGTATACAACCTTGAGACAGTGGAATAAACTTTTAAATGACCAATTTGAACTGGAAATAGAACTAATAGTTACGGATAAATCAGTTAATTCAGATAGGGAAAACTAATGATCAAATAGCTATTGTTTGTAAACATTCATCTAATTTTACTGTGCCATGAAGTATATTTCACTTTTCCTTGAGACCAGGTGGTAGTCATTGGCAGAACTTAAGCCAAATATAATATGTTAACCTAGTTGTAGTTCTGATTGAGGGGGTTTGAATATTTGTGATATATGAAATATAATGTCTGAAGAGAAACAATGAAATAAAGTTCACTATTAATATTTTTTTATGTCTAATGTGGGAAAGGTTGGGTAGGTTAGATCACAAACATCCATATGACAGAAAAGCTAGAGATTCTTTATTGAGGTAGAACCTGCCAGGTTTAAAATTTAAAATACCTTTCCCCTGGGTAGTCATTAGCATTTATGAATTATGATAGTTCATTTGTCATTTATAAGGTAGTTGTAATTTCCAAACACTTAACAATAATGACATTACTTTTTACTTTAGACTATCCCCATAAATATGGTCCTCAAGGGGGCTGTGCTGATCATTCAGTATTTGAAAGGATGAGGAAATACCAGTTGACAGGTGTAGAGGAAGCGACACAGGTAAGTATTTTAATGTTGGATTATATTTAAGAAATGGAAATGCATTTGAGTATGCATCTCTGCATTAAAAATAAAAAAAATATATGTTCTAGATTTTCTGAAAGATTTGTGCCACTTTAGGAAAAAATATATTTTTAGTTGTTAATGATGCCTTTAATTATAATAAAGAAGATAGTGCTGAGAATTGAATTCAGATCTGCATGTTTCAAAAAGTATTAATTGTATGTCCTATAAGTATGCTGCCTTATATGTTTTATCATAAAAGGAAAATTTTCAATCTTAACTTGTGTTTTATACTGATGTATATTTATATTAGTATAAATTAGGGTTATCAGCTGGCTCTGGGTTGCTCAACTTCCCCAGTTTAACACTGACTGTCCTGTGTCCCTGGGCCAACTAGAATGGTGGTTAGTCACCTTAATAAAAAATCACAACACTTTTGATATATTCACTACAATTTTTTTTTTCTTTTACCATTTGACTATTGTTCTCTTAATTTGTTTTTTGCCGCCTCTTTCTTCAGTCATAAGTGACAGGATTATAGCATACAAAATACAAGTTCAAATAAAATAATTTGTTTTATGATAAAGCATTTATCACCTAAGAGTATTTTGGACTCCTTCCCAAATGTTGTTGTTGTTAGTGCTGTCGAGTCTTTCCGACTGACTGCGACCCTTTATAGAGTTTCCAAGGAGCAGCTGGTGGATTTGAACTGCCTACCTTGTGTTCCAAAGGAGCTCTGGTAGTGTAGTGGTTACGAATCGGGCTGTGAACCTTAAGGTCAGCAGTTGGAAACTGCCAGTTGATCCATGGGAGAAAGATGAAGCTTTCTGCTCCCATAAAGATTTACAGCCTTGGAAACCCTGTACAGGGTCGCTATGTTATATGGGTCAGAACCGACTCGACGACACGTAAAACAACAACAACAACAAACCTTGTGTTACAAATGGAACTTGAGGTCCAACGCTTATCCTAGAGTACCACACCAGGACTCTTTCCAAATGTAGTGGGGTGTAGTAATATTTTTGAGTCATATAAATTTGTAGTTAAATTTGTTTCTCGATCTTCAAGATGACATAAATCTATTTCAGGTGATTCTTTTGAGTATTCAGTGAGATTTTATTCTTGCATTCATTGAACAGATATTTATTGATCTTTTGCCATCTGTCAGAGATTCTGGCAGGGTCTGGGCAAACTGAGGTTGAGGGTGAAAGCTTGTTCTCTGAAAGCTTACAATTTAATTGGAGACAAAAATCAACAATACTGAAAAGAAAGAGATATAAAAGGATTGATTACAGGGTTATATTCTGTGTAGGGGGCTCTGGTAGCTTAGTGGTTACGAATTGGGCTGCTAACCTCAAGGTTGGCAGTTTGAAACTACCAGTGGCTCTGCGGGAGAAAGATGAGGCGTTCTGCTCCCATAAAGATTTACAGCCTTGGAAACCCTGTGCAGGGTCACTGAGTCGGAATCGACTCCACGGTACTTAACAACAACAACAACAACATTCTGTGTAGAAGATGAATGGCTCACCTCACCTTGGTATTATTTGAGGACAGCAATCAAAATCTAAAAGAACAAGAAGGAGTTAGGTTGGCTGAGAGAAGGTGGAAAGAATATTCCAAGCAGGAGAAACAGTTCAGATGAAGTCCAGAGAAAGAGAGTACTACTTAGAGATGGGGCTGGGCTGTGACTGGAGACTGTCAGGCCAATTAGAAGTTGTTGCAGTTATGCACCTGAGAAGTGATAGTGGCAATGTGGGTGGATAGCGGGAACAAGGCTACAAGTTGCTAGATATAATAAGAGTGTTTAGTTAGGGTATCTAGATGCAACAGTGTGCAAAAGTAGGTAGCAAACTACCCGAAATGTAATGAAAAAGAGCACAGTGAATTGTAGCTAAATACTGAGCTGTGTATGCATAGGGGGTAAGATTCTCAAAACACACCACCACAAAACAAAAAGCTACCAGAGAAAGGAAAACTGCTAGCAAGTCAATGAACTGAATAACTTACTGGAAATTATACTTGGTAGAGACCCCATGCCATACAAGGAGTAGGGCTTTCTGAGCCTGGGAATAAAGGTTACTCCACACCTGCCCTGAATAAGCTGGAAAACCAAGTGTCAATATAATTTTCGAGTAATTTGGCTGCCTGTCAGAACAAAGCTTCATACCTGTTTTTAAAAGAAGGACAGTCCCATACCTCAGTTTTCAGCCAAACAGTGGCTAGGTCTATAAGGGTAACAGTAAAACTAGGGGAAGTACACACAACTTAGAATAATCAACCACTTGAGATCAAAAGAGTAGCATTTACCCTCCACCCCCCAATTTCAGAGAGTTAGAAGGGGGTGGGTGAGGAATGGAAACAGGCAAAGATAGGGAGGAAGTGGGGTAAATGAGGTTACATTGTGGGGAGTGCAATCACTGAGGTGAAACAAAATGTACATGAATTGTTGAATGGAAAACAGATTTGTTCTGTAAGCCTTCCTATTTCACAGTAAAAACTGTAAATAAAGAAAAAAGGAGGACATAAAGTCTAGATACTCAACAATGTAATAGTCACAATGTCCAACATTCAGAAAACATTATTGGATGATAAGTTGAAAAAAGTGATCTATGATCAGGAGAAAAATCATACAGTAGAAACAAAACTGGAAAGTTTAAGCATTAGTAGACAAAGACTTTAAAATGGCTACTATTAATGTGTTTTAGGAATGAAAAAAAAAGATTAATACAGAGATGATAGAATTAATAAGGAAGAACCAAATGAAACTTATAATAATGAAAAGTTGTTGTTGTTGTTGTTATGTGCCGTCGAATCGGTTCCGACCCATAGCGACCCTGTATAGGGTTTCCGAGGGTGTAAATCTTTACGGGAGTAGAAAGCCTCATCTTTCTCCCGCGGAGCAGCTGGTAGTTTCGAACCGCTGACCTTAAGGTTCGCAGCCCGATTCGTAACCACTACGCTACCAGAGCTCCTTATAATAATGAAAAGTATGTTATCTAAATTGAAAAATTCACTGGATGGGCTTAAGAACAAATTAGTCACTATAAAAGCATGAGTAAATATAATGAAAGGACAATAAAATAAAGGAAATTATCCAGATTAAAACCCAGACAAAAAAATAATTGGATTCCAGGGGGAAGGAGATGCAGAAAAATACTTGAAAAATAGTATCCTCCCTATCAAGTTTTCAGATAGGAAGAAAAACTCATTTGTGGCCTAAGAAGCTCAGTGAGACCCAAATAGGATAAACACAAAGAAAAACTTAGTAAGGCATATAATCAAATTATTGGAAAAAGAGAAAATCATAAAAACCAATAGGAAACAGAAGAGAATTTACCAGGGCAACAAAGATAAGAATAACTGCTGACTCTCATCATAAAATGCAAACCAGAGACATACAGATTGACAATTTAAAAGTTTTGCGCAAATCTGTAATCTTAGAATTTTATATTTTGTAAAAATAATTTTCAAAACTGAGGGCAAATTGAAGACCTTTTGTAGACAGAAGTTGAGAAAATTTGTCACTAGGTGATTTACAATGCAAAAAATATTAAAAGTTCTTCATATAGAAGAAAAGGGATATAGCTGGAATTTCAAATACATACAAAGGAATGGTGGTGGTTGTGTGCTGTTGAGTTGCTTCTGACTCATAGTGACCCTGCATAGGCTTTCTGAGGCTGTAAGTCTCTATGGGAGCAGAAAGCCTCATCTTTCTCCCAAGGAGCAACTGGTAGATTCGAAGTGTTGACCTTGTTGTTAGCAATCCAACTTGTAATCTACTATTCTACTCAGGCTCCTTACAAAGGAGAACCTAAAATAGTGAAAATGCAGTAAATACAAAGGGCCAGATTTCCACTATATGACTTACTTAAGGTGTAATTACTTAAGTCAGCATTAATAAAAATGTACAGTATAGTACTTAGTGTATACAAAGAAGCAAAAGCATCAAAAAACAAAGGCCAAAATCAAGCAGAATGAAGGTTTATTATTTTAAGTTTCTTGTACATTGAATGCTATCATTTGAACAGGTAGATGCCAATGCACAAATTATGTTTATTTTTTAAAACCTTAAGCAAACTTTGACTTGTGGATCAGTTGCCTGCATTTAAATAAAGTTTTATTGGAACATAACCATGCCCATTTATTTAATACATTCTGTCTGCCTTCATGCTCAGAATTGAGTGATTGCAGAAGAGATCATGTGGCCTACGAAGCCTAAATATTTTCTTGTGAGTCCTTTAAGAAAAAGGTTGTAGGAATGCCTCCTACTTTTGAAATACCACTGGAAAAAGTAAAAGAAGTATAGTTAGCAGGCCAGTAAAGGAAATAAAATATAATTAAAAATACTTAGCTAATCCAAAAGAAGTGAGGGAAAGAAAAAGAAAAGGAGCAAGGAACAGATGGGACAAATAGAAAATAAATGTTAAGATGTTAGGATTGTAACTAACCATATTATTGATTATGTTAAATGTAAATGGACTAAACATCGTAATTAAAAAACTGAGATGGCCAGAATAGTTAAGCACAATTTTGCTTAAAAGAAATGGAATTTAAATGTAAAGACAGACACAGGGTAAAAACAAAAGGATGACATACCTTAAAAACCATAATCATAAGAATATTGGAGTGATGAAAATATTTCAACTCATGAAATATTATCAGAGATAAACAGGTACATTTCATAATGATAAAACTGTCACTTCATCAAGGAGAAATAACAATCCTAGCTGCTAGTTTATCATGCAGTAAAAATAATAGAACTATAGTTACCTGAAACAAAAAGACAGAACTGAAAGGAGAAAATGGAAAAATAGAAAAGTCTACAAATTTAATGTGGAAATTTACATTCATTTCTGAGTAACTGTTAGAGTGAATAGACAGAAAATAGGACACGTAAACATTATCAGTCAACTTTACCTAATTGATATTTATAGAACATTCAGTGATAGCACGTTCTTTTCAAATACGCATGGATCATTGTCAACATATAGTTCTTAAGTCAAGTGTCAATAAATAGAAAAAGATTGAAATAAAAAAATTAAGTTCTTAGGTCCCCAAGAAAATTAAATTTGAAATCAGTAACAAAAAATCTGATTTTTTTTTGTTACTGATTTCAAATTTAACCCCCAAATATTCAGAAATTAAATAGCACACTGCTGAATTATACAATTAAAAGCCATTTTAAAATCAGAACATAATAAGATTTGTGAGATTCAGCTAATGCAGTGCTTTAGAGGAAAATTTGAAGTCCTTTGTGGTTTTTTTAGAAAAAGAATGATCTAGAAATCAATAATGTAATCATCTACATTTAAAAAGCTAGACAGTGCCATTAACTCTATTCTGACTCATAGCAACTGTATAGGACAGAGTGGAACATCTCCATAGGGTTTCTGAGGCTGTATAATTTTCCTGGTTTAGCATTGTAAGATCACCACTAGACTGAACTGCAGGGTCAGAGGTTCAAACACATCAGCTGCTCCTTAGAAACTCTACAGGGTTGCTATGAATTGGTATTGACTCCATGGTACTTAACAACAGCATGATTATTAATGGGAGCAGAAAGCCTCATTTTTCTTGCACAGAGTGGCTGGTGGGTTTGAACTGCTGATTTTGAGGGTAGCTGTCCAGTGCAGAATCCACTGTGATGGAGAAGTAGACTACATACCCTGACCATGTAGAAGAAATAAAGCAGTATGATACATATCAGTGAAAAACAGAGAAAATAAATAACAAATGTAATTGATAATTTGTAGTTAATCTGATTAAGAACTAAAGAGAAAACAAACAATTTAGCAATATTGGGAATGAAAATGGAGGATATTAATACTTTAAGTGAATATCTTGAGCACCTTAAGGCAACGAATTCAGCAATATACCTACCAACTCCTCACTCCTTGACTATTTTATTTAACATTTCATATGTATTACAATGGTAAAACTATTATTTGATTATTTTGCACATGCATATGTCAGTAATGAGTGCTGAGGTCCTAGGTGAGAGTAATGCTAGCTGTGATGGTTAAGCTTTTGTGCCATTTTGGCAGGACCTGGAGCCTCAGTGGTTTGGCAATTACGTAATGTTGTAATTTGGCAGTTATGTAATTTTGTAGTCTTCCGTTACTTTATAATCTGATCTGGTCCTCATTCATTTTCACATAGTGATTATTTTCGCATAACTCTCAGGTTTTTGAAATCTGACTTAATGGCAATAAATGAGGAGTGGTGGTGGTGGTTGTGTGCCACCAATTTGGTTCCGAATCAGCAACCCTGTGTAACAGTTCCAAGATTGTAAATCTTTATGGGAGCAGAAAGCCTCATCTTTCTCCCATGGAGTGACTAGAAGATTTGAACATCTGACCTTACAGTTAGCAGCCCAATTCGTAAACCCACCATCCTACCAAGTCTCCTTAAATGAGGAGTTGTTGTTGTTGTTAAGTGTCGTCAAGTCGGTTCCAACCCAAAGCGACCCTGTACAGGGTTTCCAAAGAGCGACTGGTGAACTTGAACCACCACTGACCTTGTGGCTCAAACAAACTTTGCAGTCCAGCTCATTAACCCACAGCGCCACCAAGACTCCTAAATGATAGAGTAGATATCAAGGACAACTTCTAAGTCTAGGTATAGCTTCACAGTTTAATTATATCCAACATGTAAGACCATAATACCAATCTTACACAAAATTCTTAAGAAGTCTTAGTACATTTTATGAGACCATCAGTACCTTGATTACAGAATGTGAAATAAAGGACATAGTATTACCCTAAGTAAGGTGGCTTTTGTCCTTGGTTCCTGAAAAATCATCTTTGGGGTAATTGGGCTGCCTTCGTTTGGGTCTTCCAGGCCACACCTGAGGATTTGTGCTGGCATGTGGGACTGGCCAGATCATAAAGACTCACTTAGGAGACTGATACCAACTAGCCTCAGGAGGCCTGATTATAAGGGTATCATACAGACTGACCAATAAAAGCTGGAAACACTAAGGCATAGAGAGCTTCCTGGTATCTAAGACATGGCAGCTCTACATTGGGAATCTTCCCAGACCTTGTCTGCCTGTCTCTTCCTTTTGACATGTTATACTTGTAGTAAAAGGTATGTTTTGAAAATGTTTAAAAGTAATTACCTATACAGTAAGAATATTATAAGAGTGAAATTAATGATATTTATGAAAATTTTTAATAATATGGGGAAATTTCTGTGGTTTTAATGGAATAAGGCAAAATAAATTTGTATAATGTGTATTCTAAGCTACATAAATTTTAATAATCTTTTTTGACCTCTAGAAACCTGAAGAAGAACATGCTATCAATGGGCCAGAACTCCTGAGGAAAAAACGTACAACATCAGCTGAAAGAAATACTTGCCAACTTTTTATTCAGACTGATCATCTGTTCTTTAAATATTATGGAACACGGGAAGCTGTGATTGCTCAGGTATTTGTAATTTTGCTCTTATTTTAGTTTTTATGCTCTCATATTGTTTAACTATATTCATAATTTTTCCTAAAAATCAAAGTTAGTGCCTGTCTTTTGGGGGTTGGATTGTTTGCCTTCTAATTTCAGCTGCAACCCACTAATAGGGAGCCCTGGTGGTCCAGTGGTGAAGTCCTCTGATGCTACCTGAAAAGCCATTGGTTTGAACCTACCAGTGTGAGGTTCCTTGGGAGAAAAGACTTGGTGAGCTGCTCCCATAAAGAAAGATTATTGCCTAAGAAACCCTATGGGGGAGTTCAACTCCATCCTGTAAAGTCGCTATGAGTTACAGTTGACTTGACGGTGCTCAACAAGAAGCTTGTTAAGGGTCTTCTCTTTCGTGTTCACAACTGTATTCCCAGATGACTAAGAAAATAGTTTTTGTGACTGGAGCAAGGGTGTGTTTGTTCAGAGATAGATTGGAAAAGGCATAAAGTCTTTCACCTCACCACAATTTACTAATATTTTTCATTAGTATATAGTAGTGGTGGTGGTAAGTGCTGTCGGGTCGGTTCTGCACTCATAGCAGCCCGTATAAGGAAGGGAGCTGAAAGCCTAATCTTTCTCCTGTGGTGTGGCTGTTGGGCTTAAACCACAGACCTTGAGGTTCACAGTCCAGTGCTTATCATACGGAGCCACTGTGTTCCTCTAGTACATGGTGGTGGTGGTGGTGTTAAGTGCCATTGAGTCAGTTCCATGTCCTAGTAACACTGTTTAGGGTTTAGGAGGAGCAATTGTTGGGTTTGAACCACTACCTTGTGGTTCAAACCTACCTTGTGGTCCAGTGCTTATCCTTCAGTGCTATAGCAGGACTCAAGTACATGTTGTAGACAATTTTAAAATTTGAATGTGGCAGAATATGACTAATTCCTGATTTGTTAGATGGAAATTTACAATCTTACTTGCATTTCAACATTGCCTCTATAAACTTTTCTTTTCTTTTTAAAATCAATAGATATCCAGTCATGTAAAAGCGATTGATACCATTTACCAGACTACAGACTTCTCTGGAATCCGTAACATCAAATTCATGGTGAAACGAATAAGAGTAAGGAATTTTGATAGTTAACTAGAGTATTAAAGAAGAAAAACAATAATGACAATGTTTGCAAGAAGAAACAAACTTGCTTTTTCCTTTCTTCTTTATGCATGAAATCATGTAAATGAAAAATTAAATGAAGTTTTCACTATATATAATTGATACGAATCTGAATTTTTATTACCTAGTTGTAAATAATTACCCTTTTATAAGAGGGTTTTAAATTTATGCTTTTCTATTTTTCTTACAATATGATTGACTAGATTAAAAAAATTGTATAAGAGTATTTTAACATATACATACTCATATATTGTTATGTGCTGTGGAGTCGGTTCCGACTCATAGCAACCCTGTACAGGGTTTCCGAGGCTGTGAATCTCTACGGGAGCAGAAAGCCTCATCTTTCTCCCTTGGAGCAGCTGGTAGTTTCGAACTGCTGGCCTTGCGGTTCGCAGGCCGATTCATAACCACTACGCTACCAGAGCTCATATATATATATATAGTGTTTAATAATAAAACTATCTACCAGCCGTTCCGCGGGAGAGAGATGAGGCTTTATACTCCCGTAAGGATTTACACCCTCGGAAACCCTGTACAGGGTCGCTATGGGTCGGAACCGACTCGATGGCACTTACCAATAACAACAACAATAATAAAACTATAGGTGGTCCTTACTTGTAAGAAGTATTGCGATTATTTGAAAAAAGCTTTTCTTGTGAACTGAGTCAAGGTTTACAGACAAGATCATCAATTTTACATTCAACAAAGTATGTAATTTGTTTCATCTCAGTGATTGCAACTCACCTCTCTATAACAACAGTTATTTCACTTCCTCCCTGTGGTTCATATTTCCATTCCACCCTCCTTTCTGAACTTTGTTCTTTGATAAATACTGCCTTTTTGATTTTTTGAATGATTGACTGTTTCATGGTGAGCATACTTTTATACCTATCTACTGCTTGACTGAAAGTTGAGCCCCAAGGGTAAGTTTCATTCTAGACCTGAAGGGTGGTTGAGGGTGGGTAATAGTCTTTGGATTCTTCCAGTCTCCTGACCAATAAACCCTGTCTTTTTTTTTTTTTCAATAATTTTGAATTTTGTTCCATATTTTCTGCCATTATCTCTGGGACCTTTTGATATTAACCCTTTTAGAGCAGTTGGCAGTGGTAACCTGGCACCACCTAATTCTTCTTGTCTTAGTCATGGTGACTGATGTTCACCTGCTCCATTGGGTCCATTGGATAGTTGATTCCAAGCATCTTCAGTTTTCATCACTCTTCTTTCTTCCACACATGGGCAGAACAATAGTTGCACCTTAAATGGCCTGTCAGGAGCCTTTAAGATCCCAGACGATACTCACCAAAGTAGAGTGTAGATTTGGGGACTATGTTATGCCAGTTGACTGTGGTATCCTCTGAAATATGGTCCTGAGCTCCCAGGCCCAGCAACTTAGTATGATTAATCTTAAATTGGACTGTGTTAAGGTAAAATATGGTTTATACAATATAAGAGATTTTCATAATCAATGGCTTTCATGTGTTTTGAGACTACAAACTTAAATGAGACAGATCTAAAATGGGAACAGATCTAAAAATGCTAGTGAGGTATGCACACCTTAGGGTAATCAACCACTTAAGATTAAAAGGGCAGCCTGTACTCAATGACAGAGTCCAGAAGGGTTAGGGAAAAAAGAGAAATAGAAATAGGAAATTCAGGAAGGAGAAGGGCGTAAGTGATGTTACCTTGTGGGAATTGTAATCAATGAGATGAAACAAAATTTGTATGAATTGTTGAACGAGAAATTGATCTGCTCTATAAACCTTCATCCAATTCACAATAAAAAGTTAAAAATTAAAACAGGTAAAAATAATAAGTGACATAAATATTGCTATTTAATAGGCAGAGCAGTAAAATGCCAAGTAATGAAAAGTAAAGAACATTTGAACAAATTTTAGTGAAACACTTTTTTTTAAAGCAAAATGAATTCTGTTTTGGATCATTCATTACAGATGATTTAATGGCACTGGCTTGTTTCAGACCTATAACTGAAATAAAACTACTCTTTCCTGAAGATTGCTCATGATTCACTGAATATTTATATTGTGTCAGCAAGTATGTAAATATTTATTATCCCATTTAAAAATAAAATTTAGATAGAATTTTCATTATGCATCTAAATTTCAATTTTCAATCATGCCAGTATTACAGAAAAGTCATGGAATTCAGTTTCTGTATTTAGTGGGAGAAAGCCATCTGCAGTATGACTCTAAGCATGGGCTATCAATACTGTTAAATTACCATACTTGATTGCTGTTCTGAGATCTCTCCTTAGGTATTTGCCCTGATGCTTCACTATTGTTTTCACCAACCTGCTTCTGAGTCCTTTTTTGTTTTTACTGGAGGGTAACATTTCTTTTCATGCATATCTGTTTTATTATTTACCAGAAATCTTGTATATAATTCCCTGTCTTACCTGTGGAAAGCAAAATTATTCTAGGGTTTCAAAGGATGTCCGGGGGTCTTTGAAAGGAGACAGCGTGTAATAACGTAAAACTTTTGTCTAGTAGAAAGAAACTGTTCTTCAGATTATAAAGGATGAACTTGCCCTGGAATATAGTAGAAGAAAAATTCTGGAGGAACTCAGCTTGAAATAGTAAGAGAAGTGAATTGGCAGTAGAAAGAAAATCAAATTCTTGCCCCCACTCAGGAGGAAAAAAATTGAACTTGTAGTTACTTGGGCTTGCCTCACTCATGTAACCAGACAAAAGCAAGGGAAACCAAGAAAATGACTTGTCTGCTGAAATGGTAATCTTAATGTTGATTCTTTTTTAATATGTTCTAGTTAAATGAGTCTACGGTACTTAACAACAACAAGTAATTAACTAAACGGAATGGTTTTATGTCTTTCTCATCAACATTTATAGGAGATTATCATTGAAGAGACTTTGTTAGCGGGTTTGAAAGGAAAACTTTTTCTTTCTTCCCAAGTGTTTAGGAATCTTGTGAATACTCTCCCAGAAGTTTAGTTATCTTCAATCTGAATCTTCCCACCCTGTTTTTTTTCTTTTAGGTTCTATTATTTAGGTTAGGGCTGAGCACAGTGGGACCAACCCTTAGAAGCCTTATTTCCGGCCTGATTTCCCTTGGACCATGAGAAAGCACATTGTTAGTTGAATGCAGATGCAGGAAAACAGACTTCCTCTAAGGGTCTCCTGATATTAATTGTTTTAATTATTGTTTTGGATTTTAGATCAATACAACTGCTGATGAGAAGGACTCTACAAACCCTTTCAGATTCCCAAATATTGGTGTGGAGAAGTTTTTGGAATTGAATTCTGAGCAGAATCATGATGACTACTGTTTGGCCTATGTCTTCACAGACCGAGATTTTGATGATGGCGTTCTTGGTCTGGCTTGGGTTGGAGCACCTTCAGGTAGTTTATCTCTAACCACGTTTTAGCTTAATACTTAAAACCCAAAGCAATTTTCAGGGCAGATTGAATTGTACAAAGTATAGAAGAGCTAGGCAAGATTTTAAGCATAATGTAAATAAAATAAAGGAAGCAGCTTTTCCTTTTGAAATCAGTGAAGACTGTTCTGATTATCTGCTTCTGAAAGGTCATGGCCTTGAAAACCCTGTGAAAAAGTTCTGTTCTGCACTCATGGGGTTGCTATGAGTACATATTGATTCAATGGCAACTAACAGGGATTCTCTGATATTAACTACTTCAGTAGATGAAATAAACAATCTTATGGGGGGAATGAATGATCTTTATTCCTGAAACCCAAAGCAGCACTTAATAGTTTTAATGAAAGTTATGAAATATTCATTCAAAATAGGGAAGCTGTAGAGTCAAAAGGGGAAAACTATGATCATAGTTTCATAGTGAAATAAGAGCAGAGATACCCTCGTCATGAGCAGCAGGTAAAGAAGGAAAGAAAGCCCACCAATTTCCAACCTTTATTTTTACAGAAGGGAGGGAGTGTAGCTGAGAAGAGATACAGGCAGGAAACCTCAGCTCCCACAAGGCCATGCTCTGTTGGAGTTTTTTCTTTAGGTATGAGAGCTACTGTGAATGAAAGAGTTGAGATAGGATAATCCCCTGTCATTATAAGGGTTATGGGTAGGTTGTAAATGATTTTACAGTATGATAAATTCAGTCTTTTGGAGAAATATAATTTACTAATTGAAAAAGCAAGGAAATGAGAAAATCAGTGTCTGTCGAGGCAGTTCTGACTAATGGTGACTCCGTGTACTGTACATTAGAGCTGTGCTCCACAGGCCTGTGCTCCGTAGGGCTGTGCTTGACAGAGAGTGTGACCTTTTTGAAGCAGATTGCCAGGCCTTTCTTCCGAGATGCCTCTGAGTGGGTTTGAGTCCCCAACTTTTGATTGATAGTTCAATGCTTAACTGTCTGTGCTACCCAGAGACCCCTGTTATTTGAAAGAGGAGTGGAAAGAATTCCTAAGCTCTGAGTATTATTTTGCCACATGTTGTTGTTTGTTCTGACTCATAGCAACCCTCCCTGCCTAGGGTTTCCAAGGAGCAGCTGGTGGGTTTGAACTGCTAACCTTGTGGTTCGTAGTCCAGTGCTGATCCTACAGTGCCACACCAGGAGTCCATTTTATCATACATTGTTGTTGTTAAGTGCCATTGAGTCAGTTCTGACCCATAGTGTCCCTGTATAGGGTTTCAAAGTAGCAGCTGGTGAGCTTGAGCTCCTTACCTTGAGGTTCAAACAGACTTTGCAGTCCAGCACATTAACACAGTGCCACACCAGAACTCCATCGATTAATAGTTTGTCATTTTCTGAGATACGTATAATTTTCTCTTCTTCTGATGCTTTGTGTCTGTGTTTTTTTTTAAAGACAGGTTGACAAGCTTTTTCTATTCTTGCTAGTTTGTTCTTTGATTTGTTTTGCATCTTTTAGGATCCTAAGTAGTACTCTATTTTATTTGGTACTTTCTTGCTCTCTTTAAAACCAACAGTGAGCATCGTTTCTGCAATTTCCAAAGCTGCCTTTGTTTTTCATTCCATGTTTTGATGTGTGCTCTATGTCATGATGTCATTAAGATGCAAGTTTATGCCTCGAGCTGTGCATCAGAGCACAGCAGTTTTGGAGATTTGTCCATTTTGATTAGCCTTGCTGTTTTTGTTTCACTTGTAAGCAAATTGTACAGCTCACTCTTTGCTGTGGCATTTCACACACTTTATAACTTGTACCCTAAAATATTATTTTTCCTGTTTGAGCAGCTGAATGATTTTATCACCAAGGTTGTGATTCCTTCTTCCTATTAATTAGTCAGTACTGAACTTCATTTGATTTTTCTTGTTATTATATCTATTTACATAGTGGTCCACAGGCTGTCAGCATCAGTGCCTCATGGGAACTTATTAGAAATGTCTGTGGAATCAACTCTAGAGAATGGGATGCAACAATTTTTTATTGAACATACCCTCCCATACAAAGCTTAAGAATAAACCTATTAGTATTTTGGGCTGTAAAGGCGCTTGCTTACCAAATGTCTCTTACAAGCGATTGTATGATCTCAAACTAGAAACTTCCTGTCGTTTTGTATTGACTATTAATTATTAAGAATGTAGTGTTACATTAGTATGGCATATTTGTCACAATTAATGAACCAATACTGATACATTGTCATGAACTAGAGTCCATATTTTATTCAGAATCTTTTGTTGGTTTTAGCTAATTCTTTCTGTTCCACGATCTCATCCAAGATATACCCTGTTAGGTTTATTTATCGTGTTTTCTTAGTTACCTCTTCTCTGTGACCGTTTCTCATAGTGTCTTTTTTTTTTTTTTTAACTTATTAATTGAATGTAAGTTTATAGAGCAGATCATCAATATTACATTCAATAAATCATATATTTTGCTTCATTAAAATGATTGCAATTCCTTCTATGTAAAAATAACAGTTTTTACCTCTATTCCCTTTAACTCTTGCATTCCTTCTTGTGTCGCCCGCTACCTTCATCTTCCCTCTGTTAACCTCTCTCTTGTACATTGCCTGCAAAGACATCCATGTTAACATGTGAGGAGTCTTGTGCGCTGTAGGATAAAGCAATGGACTTCAAGGTCAATTTGTAAAAAACTTCAAGGTCAGCAGTTCAAACTCACCAGATGCTCCTCAGAAACCCTGTACTGGGTTACTATAAGTTGGAATTGACTTGACAGTACTTAACAACTGCAATAATAGCACTGTCTAGCCCATGAATAATTTTCACATCTTCCCCACCCCATCAAAGAATGTTTCTTTTACCAAGAAAACCTTTTCTTAACTTTTTACAACAGTGGTCTCTTACAATATTTGTCCTTTTGTGATTAATTTTGTTCAGCATAATAACCTCCAAACTCAACTATGTTGTAAGATGTTTTGCGTTCTTTTGTATTCTTCAACATTGCATTGTATTCTATTGTGTCTATGTACCAAAATGTAACCATTCTTCTTTTGATGGGCGTTTAGTCTGTCTCCCTCTTTTTGCTATTGTGAATATACAACAATGAACATGGGTGTGCATAAAACTATTCGCTTCACAGATCATATTTCTTGAGGATTGCTGCTGGGCTATAGGATATTTCTGTTTCTAACTTTTTGAGAAAATGCCTTACTGTTGTACCATTTTACAGTCCCACCAATGGTGTAGGGAGGGTCCCAGTCTCTCTACACCCTTCTCCAGCACTTGTTTTCTG
>NW_006408522.1:12638045-12638589 GCF_000296735.1 Chrysochloris asiatica
CTCATACAATATTTGTCCTTCTGTGATTTGCTAATTTCACTCAGCATAATGGCACAGTAGGATAAGCACTCAGTCTCAAGGTTGGTTTGAACCATTAAGGTTGGCAGTTCAAACTCACCTGCCACTCCTCAGAAGCCCCATTACAAGGTCGCTATGAGTTGGAACTGACTTGAGGGCACTTAACAACAGCAACAATGGTGTCCTGCAGGTTCATCCATCTTGTAAGTTGTTTTGCCAGATACATTGTTAATTCTTCAACATTGTATAGTATTTCATTGTGTGTATGCACCAAAGCTTGTTAAACCATTTTTCTGTTGATGGCATTTAGGCTGTCTCCATCTTTTTGATATGTCGCCTGTAGACAGCACATTGAAGGGGATTCTGCTTTCTTATCCAGTCTGCTATCTCTTGACTGGTACATTTAATCCATTTAAATTAAGTATACTTATCTTAGGTATAAGGAGCTCTGGTAGCGTAGTGGTTACGAATCGGGCTGCGAACCTTAAGGTCAGCGGTTCGAAACTACCAGCCGCTCCGCGGGAGA
>NW_006408522.1:12640763-12642514 GCF_000296735.1 Chrysochloris asiatica
TTTTCTTTCTATACCACTCAAGTGTCTGTTTTATAGTAGTAGGCAAGGGAAACTAATATTCATAAGATAGTCAAGCATTTTAGTAGTGTTTCCCATCTTCAAACTATGCCTAGATCCCTATATCACAGAGCCCTATTGTTCTAAGGTTGAGCATACATCACTATTTACCTCTTTCCCACTTAGGCAATGCAAACCTGACTCTGTTCCCCTATCTATCTTGTTCTTCCACCTTCTCCCCCTTCTTGTATTGTCTTCCCCTACACCCGAACTAAACCCCCCACCCAACCCCATTGTTATGGTTACCTTACATTCCATTAACTTTTCCCTCCATTTAAGACAAGTCTATTTTATCCTGTAATCTACCTGACCTTCTCACCACCTGGTTCTCTGTTCCTCTGTGTTTACCTTCTTTCACATTGTAATTGTTTCGATCATAGACTGACCTCCCAGATCCTTTGTTCTTAAAATTTTATTGTGTTCCTGACTCTTCCATTTGTCGATTGAGTTCAGGGTGATGCCGTCATGTATGTCATTCTCTGCTTGTTGTCTGTTCTTGTTGGTTCTCAGTCCACAGAACTTCCTTTAGGATGTTTTTCATCACAGGGTTGGCTTTGGCCAAATCCCTTACTTCTGTTTATCCTGAAATGTTTTGATTACACCATCGTATTTGTTGGACAGCTTTGCTGGGTATAAGATTCTTGGTTGCAAGTTTTTTTTCTTTCAGAGTTTTATGTTAACCCATTGCCTTCTTGCCTGCATGGTTTCTGCTGAGAGTACCGAGCTTAATCTGATTTGCTTCCCTTTGTATGTTACAGCTCTTCAACTTTTTCCTCTATGGACTTGTGTGAGTCTTCCTGTTCCAGAATGCCGATAATTCTTAAGTTATTCCTCTTCATGTTGTCCAACATGAATCTTAGGCCTTCTTTAGATTTTTTAAAAATCTTTTTTGTGCTTGCTGTTCTATCTTAGTATTATTGAGAGATTTATCTTCTAGCTCACTAGTTCTGGCTTCTGTCTCTTCAGTTCTACTCCTTTGCCCTTTCAGTGTCATGTCTATTTCTGACATTCTGTTATTAATCATTTGGACCTCTTTCTGTAGGTTTTGAATTGTTTCCAATGCTGTATCTATCTTATTTGGATGTTCCTGTAGTGCTTTACTGACTTCTTCCTTATTTTTCTCAACTCCATTATATAGTGTTTTGATACATTTTATCATCATTTTTCTGAATTCCTTCTCAGGCATTTCCAAAGCCTGCCCGTCTTCCAGTATGGAGTGTAGGTCTCCTTCCAGCTCATTTGCCTCAGTCACTTTATCTCGTTTTGGACATTTGCTGATATGGTTATTTGTTTTGTTTTTTGGGCATATTCAGGACTTATCTGTGGCCTTAATACTTACTTTTTAGCCTGCCTGTCCCGCTCCACAATCCCCTTTTAGACCTTTTTCCGAGTGATAAACATGTTGTTCAGAACTGGCTGTGGCCGTTTTGTCCTGCCATTTGTTTTAAGTGGAAATGTCACTTTAAATTTCGAGGCGATTTGTGCCAATGCGTAGTAGAACCCTCCGGAGGTGGGGGTGGCGTATCCACTCGCTCAGGCACCCCCTCCAGTCACCTGAATGGAGGTACGCAGACATCTAGAGACCAATGAACAGATTTTAAAAAAAGAGAGTGTCCACACCTTTATCTCTGTGGTTCTGTCAGGCGTCCGTGGCTGCCCTGATTCTTCCCCCACTTGGTCTCACCCAAGATGGC
>NW_006408522.1:12642946-12644827 GCF_000296735.1 Chrysochloris asiatica
TTTGTAGTGTGGCTGCCTAGTCTAGCATCTTGCCAGAAATCCCAGACTCCCATTGTTTATGAATGTGCTGGACTGCAAGGTCAAGTTGAATCACAAGGTTGGCGGTTCAATCTCATCAGCCACTCCTATACAGGGTCGCTATGTGTCGGAACCAACCCACCAGGTCTTAACAACAACAATGATTTTGAGGAATACTATCTGCAGATATTGTATGATGTCTTTCTATTTGAATTTGTCTGATTTTCTTTCATGATTAGGCTGGGATTATTGGTTTGAGGAACACTTAATTTTTATATATAAATGTTTGTGATATTTGTACAACCATTGTGCTGCATATTTTATTGAAGCAGCAATGTGCAGTGTTCTGAATTGAAACTGAAAGGAGAAGTTAACTTTTGCTTGGTCATTGAGTTTGTTATAAGGTTTATACTGGATGCTTCTGTACACTTGATATGTAAAGATGATGTGTTTAGCACCTAAAACTTTAAATTTGATTTGTCAACTGCTTTCTGGTTCTCATTTTTCTTCTGTATTACAATTCTTCCCTTTTACTTCAGGCATCTAATTCTCCCTTTCCTTAACTTCACGTTAAACTCTCAACTCTAGTCCTTATAAGCCCTTTTCTAGGTGCCATTTTGAAAGGGGCAGGCAGGATCAGAAGCGAGAAGGCAGAATGGGAAAGAAACGTCTTAATTCTTTTGGCCCAGCTTTTTCTGGTACTGGGTATGTGCTTTAGCATAACTTTTACAGCTTTATTCTTCTTATCCTCAGCCTAGTTTAAATGAGTATTTATTACAAAGAACTTTGTGTATTTAATCTCATTGATGCTTTCATTTCCCTTATTAAGTAGGTTTTATTGCTTCCATTTTACAGATGAGGAAATGTGAGTTTTTGTGACCAATGCTGTATTGCATAGCTAGAGGTGGAATAAAATCTGGAATTCATGTCTTTTGACCTGAGATTTCATGCATTTCATAGTTACTTTGTTTAGGTACTATATTTTGTAAGCACTTGTCTGTCAGTTTTTCATACTGCGGTGAATTGCCTGTTGCTGTGATGCTGGAAGCCATACTATTAGTATTTTAAATACCAGCAGGGTCACCCATCGTGGACTTTGAACAGAACCTCTGGACTAAGACAGGCTAGGAAGACAGAAAGGCTTCTGAAAGGTTAGTTACTACAGACCTGGTGGATAGTAGCAGAATATTGCAGATTTAGTGCTGAAATATGAAACCCTTCTAGACAACAGTAGAGCATTGTTACATATAGTGCTGTGAGTGAGGCCCTCAGGTTGGAAGTTACTCAGAATACTACTGGGAAGTGTTGACTCTTCAAAGTTGAGTTGACCTTAATGACATAAATGGAGCAGTGCTTTTGGGATCTTCATTTGTTGATGAGCCATAACTCAAAATAAGAAGGATCTTGACAAATCCATTAATGATCAGAGCATGGAATGTATGAAGCATAACTCTAAGAAAATTGGACATTGTGAGAAATGAAATGGGACATGTAAAGATTTATACCCTAGGCACTAGTGAGCAGAAATGGACTGTAGTTGGGCATTTTGATCAGACAGTCATGTAGTTTATTATGCTGGGAACATCAAAGGGAAATGGTCAACATCAAAAACAGTTGTTTCAAGATCTGTCTTGAAGGACGTTGCTGTCTGTGATAAGATAATAAAATAACCATGTGCCTACAAGGAAGACCATTATTATTCAAATTTATGTTTGTTGTTGTTGTTGTTAGGTGCCATCAAGTGGGCACATTATGCACAGCAGAACAAAACATTGCCTGATCCTGGGCCAACCTCACTACTTAAATTGGAGATTTCTACCAGCTTCTTCAATCTGAAATTCATCAAACGTGCAATTAAGTTGT
>NW_006408522.1:12645187-12647286 GCF_000296735.1 Chrysochloris asiatica
CAGAAAGCCTCATCTTTCTCTTGCGAACAGCTGGTAGTTTTGAACTGATGACCTTGCGGTTCACAGTCCAATTTGAAACCACTACACTACCAGAGGTCCTAGGGAAGAAATAGTAGACAAGCTTACTATCCAGTAAAACAAGGCCAGGGGAAGACTGGCCTTCCCATCTTCCCATAGGCTGAAACTGAAGAAAAAAATGTGAAATCCTCAAGAGCTAAAATATAACCTTGAATATATCCCACGTGAATTTAGAGACCATTTCAAGGACAGAGTTGATGAATTAGACAGAAATCACTGGAAACCAGAATAGTTGTAAGATGACTTCAAGAATATCATACAGCAAGAAAGCAAAAGGTCATTACAAAGTTAGAAATGAAAAAAAGACCAAAATGGATATCAAAAGAGACTCTGAAATTTGATCTTGAATGTAAAGAAGCTAAAGTAAATGGAAGATAAGAGAAAGTAGAAGAGCAGAACAGAAAATTACAAAAGGCAGCTCGAGATGATGAAGTCAAGTATTAATAATAAAATGTGCAAAGACTTGGAGTTAGAAAACCAAAAGGGAAGTATGTGTTCAGCGTTTTTCAAGCTGAAAGAACTGAAATAAAAATGTAAGCACTGTCTTGTAGTATTGAAGGATTCTATGGACAAAATATTGAATGCTATTATTGTAAGTTTAAAAAAAAAAAAGATAGAAGTAATACACAGTCACTGTATCAAAAAGAATCGCACAGTGTTCAACCATTTCAAGCGAAAGCTTATGATCAAGAACTGATGAAAGAAGAAGTCTATGCTGCACTGAAGGCATGGTGAGGTAGAAAACAAAGCTCCAGGAATTGACAGACTATCGATTGAAATCTTCCATTTTTTGGAAACTTTTCATTGTGTGATCATCATCAGTTTTACATCCCACAAAATTACACACCTTGTTTCATGTCAGTGATTGCAGTTCCTTCCTTGTAACAGTGGTCAACTCAGTTCTCCTCTGTTCATATTTCTTTTCCACTCTCCTTACCATTCCATCTCAACTTTGTCCTTAGGTAAATGTTCCCTTTTTGATCTTGACTAGTGTTATATCTTTCACAGTATATCTGTCTCTGCTTAGCTGGAAATTGGGACACAAGTGTAAGTTCTGTTGTAAACCTGAAGGGTTGATAAGGGCCAAAGTCTTGGGTTCCTCCAGTCTTTTTCTGATGGGAAAGCCTGGTTTTTTTTTTAAAAAATAGCTTTGAGTTGTTCCACATTTTCTCCCCTTCTATATGGCAACTTTTGATGTGGTCCCTTTCAGAACAATTGGTAGCTGGACACCATCTAGTTCTTCTGGTCTCAGTCATGTTGACTGATGTACACATGTTCCATTAGTCCATTGGGTTAGTTGATTCCAAGCCATCTTCAATTTTCAGTACTCTTCTTTCACATATGGAGAGACCAATAATTGCACCTTAGATAGCTGCTCATGAGCTTTTAAGATCCCAGTCACTCACCAGAGTAGGATATAGAACATTGTCTTTGTGGACTGGGTTATGCCAGTTGACTATGGTATCCCCTGAGACAATAGTTCTTTAGCCCCCAGGACCAGCAGCTCATTGCATTAAGATATTTGTTAATATCTAAGAAGTTCTCTAAATTTTGCCCCCTGTGTGCTTCACCACATTCGTAGATGTATTTGCAGCAAAAGGAAATACCCATGTACAAATATCTTCTTTCAGATCCTTACATATTTGTAGGAATACTCTTACTGTGCCTCACATACCTGTTTAGCTTGTGTATCTGCACACAGAACAGTGTTGGTCCAGGGTATGTATATAACATTATTCAACTCTATCCTCTTTAACCCTGGCAACTCGCCCTGTGTCTTTACCTGATTTCATCATTCTTCTGCCAACCTCCATTTTCTTGTATTTTGTCATTCCATTTAACATGTCTACCAAGGACCTCTTGGTATGAGTCAGGCTGTCAACCTCAAGGTCAGCAGTTTGAAACTGACAGCAGTTCTGCAGGAGAAAGATAAGGCGTTCTGTTCCCATAAAGATTTACAGCCTTGGAAACCCTGTGCAGGGTCACTATGAGTCAGAATAGACTCCACTGTACTTAACCAC
>NW_006408522.1:12674777-12676905 GCF_000296735.1 Chrysochloris asiatica
TGATAGTACTTAAAACAACATCTACCTGTAATTTAAAATCACCCAAAGCACTTCTCTGATTTTCCTCAGGTTTGTAAAAACTAAGCGCCATCTCACTAATTACAAATAAAATAGGTCTGACCAGAAATTGGGCATATCCAAACTTCCTAAACAGCTTGTAATTGTTACATTTTCATCTGAAGTTGCAAATCATTTTTTTCAATGAACATATAGGACACATGATTTGTTAAGTTTACTTTAATGGAGACTCCTAGATAAAGCATTTAACATTTGTTTGATCTCTCTATCTCATGACTGCTTTCATGATCTTCTATACTTAAAATTTTAGAGATTACAGAGAACTGTTATTCATTCATATTTGATTTGTATTCCCAAGGACACCTGACTGACCTCCGTTTTCCCCCTAGTCTCCTTAGTTCTCATCCTTATCAGTGAAATTTTAGTAACCTTTCAATTACCCTTCTGTCCTCTGGTCCAGTACCTCTCATATTTTAATGTGCATACAAATCAACAGATTCACTTTCATGATGCCTGAATTTCTGTATTTCTAGCACATTCCCAGGTAATACTGCTGCTGCTGCTGCTATGTACACCACACTTGGAGTAGGGAATCTAATCTTGGATCTTGGATTTCTTTTTTTTTTTTTTTTCAATCTATTCTCCATACAGATGCCAGAAAATATGCTTTTAGTATATTAATGTTATATCATTTCTTATTGTTTAACAGATAAACTGATTTACCTTCTTTGCCTACCTTGCTGTCTTAATTTTTATGATTCTCCCATGTTCAATAAGGTCCCATTCCTGTTTGCATGTTACCACTATATATATATATACAAGGACTCCTGGTCCACGTGGTGCTGTAGGATCAGCACTGGACTGTGAACCACAGGTTGGCAGTCCAAACCCACCAGCTACCCTTTGGAAACTATTCAGGGTTGCTCTGAGTAGGAACTGACTTGACAGTACTTAACAACAGCAACTACATATACATGCTTTAATTGTTGTTGTTGAATTCCATTGAGTTGGTTCCAGCTCATAACAACCCTGTATAAGGTATCTGAAAAGTGGCTGTTGGATTTGAATTTGTCGACTTTGTGGTTAGCATTCTAGTGCTTATCCTACAGCGCCACACTTGTATCTCCAGATACATGGCACTTGCTAAATTAATTATTTATTAATTTAACAATAAGATCAGTTAGAGCCTTGAACACCTGAGCCTGTCTTTCTTTAAAAAAAAAAAAATTTTTTTTTAAGGTTTTTACTGTGGATTGAGTGAAAGTTTACAGGGCATATCATCAGTTTTACATTCAATAAATCATATACGTTGTTTCACTTCAATGATTATAATCCCCTCCAGGTACCATCAGTTAACAGTGCTTCTCTCTATCCACTTTAGCTTTTTAAAAAACAAACAAACAAACATAAAAACCACTCAGGCATATATAATAATTTACATCTCCAAAGGGCCCGTTCTGCAAGTCTGCTCCTGGCTACCAGCTCTTAGTCCCTCTCTTCTTAGTCCATGAATCTAGAGTCCTCAGCCATTCCCCTTCTCCATGCCCCCATCTCTGCCTCCATCTCTGGCGCTGCTGCTTCTCTGGATAAGGTCCCGCATTCTGCTTGTGCGCTTCTTTCTTGATGGTCCTAGGGTCCTCTGTTTCTGGACTGTTAAGATTAACCACTCCCCTTTTTTTGTTACAAAACTTCTACCTTTACAATTGTGACAATCACGATTAGTCATGATAACAATTATTCACTATTGAATCTTACGAATCTTATCCCCATCTTTTTTTCACCAGATCCATCTAGACAAGATAACAGCTTTTCAAAGTGGGAACTCTTTCTTTCCCCCCATACTCTAAAACTAAACCCTCTCTTGAAACCTTGTAAGCCAGTCACTTCTTTCCTTTATTGCCCCCTCTTTTAGGTAGCCAATGTCTAAGTTACCCATCCCTATCTACCCTGTGTACAAAGGGGTTAGCATTGATAATTGATGTGAACAACTCTGTCCCTCTCTTGGTATTTGGAGTAACTACCACTCTGAGTATAAGTCAGTTCATCGTGAAGATGTATCTTCTGTCACTGTAGCTGTTCCAGTCTGCTTGTCCTTTCTAGTGGGAATGTC
>NW_006408522.1:12677005-12677986 GCF_000296735.1 Chrysochloris asiatica
ATAATTCACAATAAATCATTAAAAAAAAAACAACCCCAAACAAAACAACATTTATTTGTAAATAAATATGTTCTTATTTTGTGGCTGGATGCCACTTTGCGATTCCTCAGTGAGGAAAACAGCACTTCATGCCTAACAAGAATACCATATACAGTTAGTTTCCATGTCATGCACCAATGGCCAGTGAATGGGTCTACCTAGGAGATGCGTGTGTAAAATTTTAGAGTACTTATTTAAAAATGAATTATCTAGGGCTTAGAAATGTATTCTGCAAAACAAAGGCAGTCTTAAGTATGAAAGAGGAAAGACTATTTTAGATTTTTCTTTCTACAGGCAATGGTCTATGAACCCAGATACATGTCATGGATTGAAAGACTGAAACAGTGGATTCATAACAAAGTAATTCCTTTAAATTAGACAGTTCCATTGTTCTGCTTCATTTACTAATGAACACCTCTTACACACTGTTTAAGAATCTATGGCTGTGGTGCATTAAGATACACTCTGGTCATATATTACCTACCTTTAGTGATACTAGTTGAAGTCCTGGTGTGGTGCTGTGGGTTAATGCGCTGGACAGCAAAGTCAGTTTGAAACACAAATATCAGTGGTTCAAGCTCACAGCCGCTCCTTGGAAACCCTATATAGGGTCACTATGTGCCAGAACTAGCTCAATGGCACGTAACAGCAGCAGTGATATTAGTTAATTTAATAAGCATGGTCTCAGTTTAGACACATCCTTGAATAAGGGTATGTTTGGAACTCATCTCGTGTAGTCCTCTCATTTGAAATCATTTGTTCATTTCCAATACCTTCTTTAGACAGCATAAGAGACGAATATACATTCGGACCTCACCAGATGGAATATATAGAAGTCAAATTGACTGCGTCTGTGGAGAGAGATGATGGAAAAGCTCCATATCATCAGTCAAAACAAGGCCAGGGGCAGATTGTGGAACCGACCCATCAATTACTCATATG
>NW_006408522.1:12678086-12679168 GCF_000296735.1 Chrysochloris asiatica
CTATCTATCTTGTTCTTCTGCCTCCTCCTCCCTTCTTGTATTGCTCTCCCCAACACCCAAAGTAAAGCCCCTACTCCAACCCCATTGTGGTTACCTTATATTCCATTAGTTCCACTCTCCATTTAAGACAGTCTGTTTTATCCAGTAATCTACCTGACCTTCCCACCACTTGGGTCTCTGGTCCTCTGTGTGTACCTTCTTTCACATTGTTATTATTTTGATCATAGACTGACCTCCCAGATCCTCTATTCTTATCATTTTATTCTGTTCTTGACTCTTCCATTTGTCGACTATGTTCAGGTTGATGCTGCCACATATGTCATTCTGTAGTTGTCTGTTCTTGTTGGTTCTCAGTCCACAGAACTGCTTTTAGGATGTTTTTCATAGCAGGGTTGGGTTTGGCCAAATCCCTTAGCTTCTATTTATCCTGGAATGTTTTGATTACACCATCATATTTGATTGACAGCTTTGCTGGGTAGACTATTCTTGGGTGGTAGTTTTTTTTTCTTTCAGGGTTTTATATATGTCTCCCCATTGCCTTCTTGCCTGCTTGGTTTCTGTTGAGCGATCCAAGCTTAATCTGATTTGCTTGCCTTTTTATGTTATATTTCTCTTTTCCGTAGCTGCTTTCAAGATTCTGTCCTTTCATTTTGGAGAGCTTGATTATTATATGTCTTGTAATATATTATTATATGATTGTCTTGTAGGATCTATCCATCCTGGGGTTTGTTGAGCTTCTTGAATGCTTATCTTTTCACTTTTCAGGATGTTAGGAAAATTTTCTTCCAGAAGTTCTTCAACAGTCTCCTCTGTGGACTTGTGTGATTGTTCCTGTTCAGGAATGCCAATAATTCTTATGTTATTCCGCTTCATGTTATCCAACATGAATCTTAGTCCTTTTTCAGATTATTAAAATACTTTTTTGTGTTTGCTCTTTTATCTTAGTAGTGTTTAAAGATTTATCTTCTGTCTCACTTATTCTGGCTTCTGTCTCTTCAATTCTACTCCTTTGCCCTTTCAGTGTATTGTCCATTTCTGATATTCTATTATTAATTGTTTGGACCTCTTTCTGTAGGTTTTTG
>NW_006408522.1:12680357-12680989 GCF_000296735.1 Chrysochloris asiatica
CTTCCAGCTCATTTGCCTCAGTCACTTTATCTCTTTTCTGGACATGTGCAGATATGGTCATCAGCTTCTGTGTTTTGGGCATCTTCAGGGGTTATCTGTGGCCTTAGTACTTACATGAGTATGCATTTTGGTATTTTTTTATGCTTTTTGATTGTGTCCAGGTAGATGTGATCAGGAAACGGACTTCCCTTTTCACTCTTCTACTTGAGAAATTCCAAGATACCACTGTTGGTCATTGTGACATAACTTGGGATTTAATTTTAGGCCTATTTCCTTTTTGTCTGCCCATCCTGCTCCTCAATCTCTGTTCAGGCCTTTTTTCTAGTTATAAACGGTTCAGGGCCGCCTGTGGCCATTTGGTTTTAAGTGTAAACTGTCTCTTTAAATTTTGAGGCAATCTGTGTGCATGCATAGTAGAACCCTCTGAGGGTGGAGCTGGGTCATCCACCAGCTCAGGCACCCCTATAATCACCAGAATGGAGGTGCGCAGACAAACAAGGGACCAATGAACAGATACCAAAAGAAAAGAATGTCCACACCTTTATCTCCACGGCTCTGTCAGGCGTCCATGGCTGCTCGGATCCTTCCCTCACTTGGTCTCGCCCAAGATGGTGGCTCCTGGAGCAGCTGAG
>NW_006408522.1:12681089-12686011 GCF_000296735.1 Chrysochloris asiatica
AATAAGGAAGACCATAGAAGAATTGATGCTTTGAGTTACTGTGTTGGAGGAGAATATTGAAAGTGCCATGGGCTGCCAAAAGAACCAATAGATCGGTTTTTGAAGAAGTAAAGCCAGAGTACTCCTTTGAGGCCAGGTTGGCCAAACTTTGTCCATCATACTTTGGACATATTGTCAGGAGGCACCATTTGCTGGAGAACGATATCATGTATGGTAAGGTGGAGGGTCAGAGAAAAAGAGGAAACCCCCCGGCGAGATGGATTGGCCAAGTGGACTCAAGCATGGCAACAATAGTGAGGTTGGCCCAGGATTTTGGGCAGTGTTCGTTCTGCTGTGCATAGGGTCGCTATGATTCGGTACCGACTTGATGGCACCTAACTACAACATCAATTTATGTCTATTTGTGAAAAAACAAATTCTGAGATATTTTATTTGATTGAAACAATGCTTTCTGGTTTACTTAATTTTGAAATTTCATTATTTGGGAGAATACAGAGCTCAGCACAGGGGTCTCAGGATAACCACAGCCTACTGAATTCTTAACCAGTTGTTTGAACATTTAATTTTATGACTTGCAGTATTATGTCATCAGAATATTTCAGTACGACACTCACCTGTTGTCATTTTGTGCAGATGTGGATTGTCCCTTATAGAAGGTAGCATCTTTGCTCTAGATCCATTACAATTACATATAATACTATTCAGACATGAAAACCAGAGAAATGCTTCTAGTACTACAACTGTCTGGTGCAGATTTATTGCTCATATTGATATTGTATGGCCAATGTGCTGCCATTAAATTTTAAGCCTGTTCACATCAAGATGCTGTTTTTGGAATCTGTAAAGGTATTCTGTTACTCTTGTGGAAAAACTTAAGATTTTTTTTCCCCTTCAATTGGGGAGTCAATGTCTTTTAAAATTTAAGCATGCTATTTGGTTGTTGAACTTGAGTTATAGTTTAGCTGTATATATTTTTGTGTTCAAATATATATGTGTGTATATATATATATACACACACATACATATATGAGTCTTTATAAAGTAGAAAAATTCTGTTATCTTTTCAATCTGTTCTTCCATGAACTTTTTGAAGCCCCCTCATATCATAACACTAAGAGAGTTTCTGGCATATCAAACTTTAGTTGCAGTGTTTTTCTGAAATTAAGTAGCTATTGTTCAAGTTTAGTAAGATATGAATTACAAAGATAGTATATGAATTACAGGATCCTCTGATATGAATTATGTATTAGTAAGATATGATTAGTCCTGGTGTGGCGCTGTGGGTTAATGTACTGGACTGCAAAGTTGTTTGAATCACAAGGTCAGTGGTTCAAGCTCACCAGTCATTCCTTCGAAACTATACAGGGCCGCTATTGGTCATACATTTCTTTATATGTTTGTTGGCAGCCTGAATGTCTTTTATGGTGAAGTGTCTTAATGTCCTTTACCCATTTTTAAATTGTGTTATTTGTCTTTTTCTTTTTTGAAACTTTTTATTGTGAATTGAGTGAAGGTTTACAGAGGAGATCCACAGTTTTACATTCAATAAGTCCTATACTTTGTTCCATCTCTATGAGTGCTGAAATTCTCTATAAATTTTAGAGATTAGTTCCTTGTCTGATAATGCCATTGCAAATGATTTTTTTCTGTCTGTGGGCTTCCCCCCCCCTCTTTTGGTAAAATATTTTGAAATACATTTCCGAATGGCCCAGTCATCAGATCTGTTTTTGTATGCCTTCTATTATATGTTTTATCAAGGATTGTAAATAGTAGGTTTTTAGTGGTTCAATAACTTGGCTTTAACTTTACATGTAGAAAACTAATTTGGGATAATTTAATCATTAGAACAGTCTTATTCATTTGATTTTAGTAAAAATGAGATAATAAAATTTACAAAATATAAATTCAAGAACTTTTCACTAAAACTCCTGGATAAAGTTAATGAAAAGAAACAAGGTCTTCTTAGTGCACTATGTGTAAATACATTGATTGACTGGTCAGAGTCTGATTTTCCACGTATTCTTTCTTTAATTTCTTATAACAACTGTCTTTAGATGTGAAAGCAATGTTACTTTCATATTCAACCTATTAATGAACAGGTCAACTACAAATGATACTGTGTATAATTTAAGTTGTTGTTGCTGGTTTCCGTGGAGCTATTTTGATTCATGTTTACTCCGTGCATGTCAGAACTGTGCTCCATAGGGTTTTCAGTGACTGTTTGTGGGAAGTCAGTTGCCAGGCTTTCCTTCCGAGGCACGGTTATGTGCCATGTACTCGGTTCTGACTCACAATGACCCTGTACAGGGTTTCCAAGACTGTAAATCTTCATGGGAGCAGAAAGCCTCATCTTTCTCTCGTGGAGCAGCTGGTAGTTTGGAACTGCTGACAGTGAGATTAGCAGCCCGATTCGTAACCACTACGCTACCAGAGCTCCTTGAGGCACCTTGGGGTGGACTGAATCTCCAGCTTTTTCACTTAGCTGCTGAATGCATTTACAGCTGCACCACTCAAGGCCTCCATAACTAGAAATGTTTTCTGCTTTTTGTGTGTGTGTGTGAAAATTTTTAAGTGTTTGCATGACGTGCTGTGGGAAAATTGTAATCCAGTTTTTAAAACTTATTTTGAGAAATATTTCAAAGCTACGAAAGAGTTACCAGTGAATGCCTGATAGATTAATCAGTTAGTAACATGTCTTAATTGCTTCTCATTCTCCTAATCTTTCCATCTTATCACCTTCCTTTTTTCTCCTCATCTCAACTGCATACATATACCTCTTCCCTGCTAACACACATACTTTTTATTCTTACGCACTTGATAAGAGTTCTTTCCTTTTATAAAATATTTTGCATGTTGCCTCTTAAGAAGGTAAGTCACATATTTATATGCGTCACTGCTGGTGTTTGTATACTCAGAATATAGTTGATTTTGTTCAACTTTCATTTAACTTAAACCATAATTTTCTTTTTCAAAGATTAAAAAAGTGTTGCATTAATATAAATATTAATATGTTGAAATTTAAAAGAAAGTTAGATATTTGTTTTGCTGAATTAATAACAAAAATTTGGGGACATTTTGATAATGAAGAGGAAATATTTTGTAAGTCAATCTTGGAAGTTTCCTATGGGTTAAAGCTCTTATTTGAAATAATTTAAAGCTCTTATTTGAAATAACTTCCTAATCTTGGGCCAAAGAAAATTTTAATAATTTGATACCATCTGAGTATTAATTATATTTTAGACTCAAGAAATAAGTTATTTTTATGGTTCCATCAAGTGAATTCTGACCCATAGCAACCCTGTGTGCAACAGAGTGAAACACTGCCCGGCCCTACAGAAGTTGATATTTTAATGTTAATTTTATATTACGTATATTTGGATGCTATCATTTGCAGGAGGGAATGGAAGCAAATTTAGCCTTTTCTTTTTCTGAATTAGGAAGCTCTGGAGGAATATGTGAAAAAAGTAAGCTTTATTCAGATGGTAAGAAGAAGTCCTTAAACACTGGAATAATTACTGTTCAGAACTACGGATCTCATGTACCTCCTAAAGTCTCTCACATTACTTTTGCTCATGAAGTTGGACACAACTTTGGATCTCCAGTAAGTATTATTAACCATATTTTAAAAAGAGAATAAATTGTTAGCACTGCTTTTATGTTAGTGATTTTGTTTGTTTATAACGCAAATAAACACATATGAATGTTTCATTTTTCTATGCCAAAACATAGCACAAGTATTTGACTGTACTGAAAGGGAGGAACATAGAATATTTGTGATTAAAATAAGGAACGTAAGAGTAACAGTTCTAGCAGAATTCTATAAAGGCAAGCAATTTTGTCAGTTTTATTCACTGCTATATTTCTGTGTCTAATATATAATTCATGCAATTCTATCTTTTTTCACTATTATTTCCTAAAGAATAAATAAGAATCACTTATTATTTAAAGTGGACTTGTTTTTTTTTTAAAGCAAATTATAGAGTGCTTATTGTTTTATTTCTATTAAAGCATTCTTGAAGTCTGCTTGATTTGTTTTTCTCTCCTGTAGAATGAGAATGAATTTTAAAATCTTTTACTATGAACATTTTCTACCATACACAGAAGTAGAAGAATTACCACAGTGAACTTGCACATGCCTGTCATCTAGATCATGGGCCAACTTACTTTTCCTGTAAAGGGTGTGTTACTAAACATTTACACTTTGGGGGCAACATTTGAACTCCGTTACATATTTTTTCTTTTTGGTTTTGTAATCCTTTAAACATGAAAAAACTATTCATAGGTCAGAAAGATAAGATAGGCAGGCAGACAGACAGATAGATAAGATAACCATTGTGATGAATCCAAATTATGGACAACAGAAAGAACCATTGTCTGGTCATCCTCATGGTCACTGGCATGTTCACATTCAGTGTTGAGGCTATTGTGTCAGGCCATCTCTGAGGTCTCCTGTGTACTCACTGGCCCTCTAATTCACCAAATATGAGCCCTCCAGCAGATGAGCCTGACTAAAGACCTGTCCAAACCTAGTGAGTCAGGCAGTTTTCTGTTGTGAGCCATGAGTTTTTTATTGGCTCATTTCTAGAAGTAGATTGCCAGGTCTTTTGAGTCTGTTGTAGTCAGGAAGCTCCACTGAAACCTGCCTGCCATAAGGACCCTGTTATATTTGAGATACTTGGCAGCATTAGCTCACAGTGTCCTAGAAACACACCAGTTACTGTGCAGTACCAAACTGATGCTGACTGATGGGTAATGGATTCTTAGCTTAGGCCATATAAAAACAGGCTGTAAATTGACTGACCCCTTATCTGGATTCATGAGTTCTTAAGATTTTGCCATGTTTTGTTCATAACTTTCTTTTTGCTGAAGTATTTAAAACAAATTCACATATCCTTATATATACATAACCACAAGTGTAGTTA
>NW_006408522.1:12691582-12696733 GCF_000296735.1 Chrysochloris asiatica
TCTATAAATTCCCCCAGCTGTAAGCCTTCCAACCTTCTAAATATTCCTTTATATGTGGTTCAGAGTTCTGGGACCATCCCCTGAGCCTGCTTGGTCCTGTATTCTGTGTTGTTGCTGATGGAGCTCCTCACTGCACATCCACCTGATCCGCCATCTTGTTTGTTCTCGAGCCTGTCTTTCTTGATGTGCTTACCTGAGAGATTTATTTAGTGCTCCTGCTATGTATATTTATATATATGCCAGGATGATTGTTTCCTTCATGAGCAAATATATCCCTTCTATTTATTTTTACTATTTGAAATACTTAATGTACCTATCACAAACTACTTTATAAACTTTGTTGTGGGAGGTTATAATCATAAATGACACAATTCTTATCTCTTAATATGAAAATTCTCTTAGCGTTTCTACTCTTAACGGACTAATCTTTGAAAGTATAGTTTTAATCATGCCTCCAGTTTATTACCTTACTTTCAATATTGCTGATTTAACGTCTTTATATCTTAGTATTTAAAGTTTTTCATAGTTTGTTTTCAACTGTATTTCTTGTGTTATCTTCCCTTACCTGTCAAACCAGGTAATTCATAGTCCTTTAAAACTTATTTTTTTTAGTAAATCAGTTCTTTTTCATCTTTGCTTGTTGAAATCTTGACCAGTGTAGTTAGACAAATTTGGTAAAAATAATTGTCATTAATTTTATTTTTTTGTTGTTGAGAATCTGTACACAAAAACATCGCATATCACTTCAGCAGTTTTTACATGCATGCATTTTTCTAGTTTTGTATCCATTCTCATCTCTTTCTTTTTTTTTGAGTTGTTCCTCCCCGATTAACATTAACTGACTGCACCCTAAGGCTCCTATCTAATCTTTGTAATTGCTGTTGTCAATTTGATCCCCTATAGATAATTCTTAAAGTAGCATAATGCTCAAGACAGACGTTCTTTATTAGTTCAGCTAAATTATTGTTTGGTGTTACGATGATTTAAGGGGGAATGTTTTCGGTTTAAATTTTAAAGATTATCTCAGGGCAATATTTTCAGGGGTTCATCAGCCTTCCTGACTCCAGGAACTCTGGATTCCATGAGAGCTGGATATTCTGTTCTGCATTAACTCCATTTTGATCAGAATTTTTCTATAGAATTAAAAAAAAAAACTTTGTTAATTGGGTGAAGGTTTACAGAGCAGATCATTAGTTTTACATTCAGTAATGCATATACACATTTTCATTTCCTTTATTCTAATCCTTGCAATATGTCATCACCCATCTGATTTCCTCTTTGTGTTGCCTGTTTCTATTATTCTTTCCTTTCTAATCCTTCAAAACCTTGTTGTTCAGTAAATTTTGTCCTTTTTATCTCAAATGGTTGATTATTCTAAGATATGTATACCTCACGAGTATTATTGTTCCCGTGGTTTGCCTGAAAATGAGCCACAGGTAGAGTTCAGTTCCAGACCTGAGGGTGTCTGAGGTTTTGGGTTCCATCAGTCTCTATTTGACCAGTAAACTGGTCTGTTTATGAGGTTGTGTTTTGTTCCACATTTCCCCCCACTGTACCCAGCACCTTCTAAAGTGATCCCCCTTTCTGGGCTGTCAACAGTGTTAGCCAGTCACTACCTATTTATTTCTTTTGTTCTCATGGTGGTGGAGACTCATGTTCATGTGGACCTTCAGTCCATTGGACTAATTGTTTCCATGTATATATAATTTTCATTAGTTACCTTTCCTTCAGCATCTTTGATCAAAATGTTTAGTAATGTTAGTTGGGCACCATCCAGGTATTCTGGTCTCATGTCAAAGGAGGCAGTAGTTAGTTCATGGAGGCGGATAGCCTCCTATTCCATTTCCTCCTTCTATTCCTGACTGCTCTTCCTCTGTTGCTCCAGGTGAATAGAGACCAGTTGTTTTACCTTGGATGATGGTTGTTTGGAAGTTTTAAGACCCCAGACACTACTCATTGAAATAGGAGGTAAAGCAGAAACACTAAAAATACACCAATTATCTGGGTGTTCCATGAGCCATGACCCTAAACCTCCAAACCAAGAACCCAAATCCCATAACCCCTTAGGTATTTATTTAGTTTTACATAGTAGTCTAAACAATTAGTCCTTTTTGTGATCATTGTTATAAATATACCTCCCATACAACTTTTGCCACTTCAACTTTTTACAGGTATAAACTTAATGATAGCAATTATATTATTATTCAGTTTGCATAATGTAAATTAATATTGCCCTTTTATGAGGCAGTTTGACAATTATACTGCAAGACCCTTAGCTTGTTTAGCACAAGAAAATTAAGAGTGTTAGATTCTGCTGCTTGGAATCCAATTGTCTTAGTTTTCTAGTGCTGACATAACAGAAATACAACAAATGGGTGACTTTAATAAACAGAGATTTAGTTTCTCAAAATTGAGATGCTATGAAGTCTGAATCCAGGGCACCAGCTCTAGGGTAAGGCTCTGTCTGTCTGTCTGCAGTAAAATCCTGTCAGAACCTCTCTGACATTCCTTAGTGATCCTACTGTGACATGTAACTTCCCCCCTCTGTGCATGCTGGCTTCTGTGCCTTTCATATTTCAAAATACACCCCCTGGAAGCTGCAAATGGGTAGACCATGGACTTGAATAGTAGCTCAGAGGTGGTTGAGGGGCAAACCTATGCAGAAATGCCTTGGCAGCCAGACCAGGGGTTCTGCTTCTGAAACATCACGGCCTTAACACTATGAAACAGTTCTACTCTACACACTTAGCATTGCCCTGAGTTGGAATGGATTCCAGGGGAAGTTAACCACTGATACAGCCTTAGTAGTATAAAGGAAATCCTATTCCCAGATGGGATTATATCTACATGTGTAAACCAATAAAAACCCACAAAACAAATATGCTTCCGTTGAATCCATTCTAGCAACCCTATAGAACAGATTAGAACTGTCCTGTAGGCGTTCCAAAGCCATAATCTTTAGAGAAGCAGACAGCCACATCTTTGTCCTGCACAGTGGCTCATGGGGTCTAACCAGTGATCCTTTGGTTAGCAGCTGTGCACTTAATCAGTGCACCACTAGTGTTTCACATGTATGCAACACATTTTGTGGGGATACAAATTCTGCCTATAACCTTGACTACAAGAAATAGTCTATCAAAGATTGTGTACATTTCAAAACATAAAACTAGAAAAAGATCTCTATTGCAGTTTTATTTATAATAGCAAAGACTTTCAAACAGTCTGACTGGCTCCACAATAGAAAAATGTCATTAAATGCTCCACAGTCATTTAAAAAGTAAGTTTTCAGTACTCACCATATGCTGTTAAATTAAAAAAACCACACACATATGTAACTGTATAAATGGTGTAGTCCAAGTTTTATATTAAAATGATACGATTTGATGCAAGTTAGGCAGGAAGTAGTTAAAAATTTTATAAAGTAGTTATTCTGGGGGTAGATTATGATTTAAATTTTTCTTTATTCATTTAAAAATATCAAATTTTCTTTGTATACTGGTTAGGATTGTATATGTTATCTTCATATAATATTTTTGTGAAAATTAAATTATAGTTTCTTTGAGAAACCTTAGATCTAAATTCTTAATCTTGTGGGTTAGTGAAGGTTGTTTTTATATTGTACTTGTAATATATTTTAATTTGTGTGCTTGTTTTCTGTATCCGAAGATGGTTATTAGCTAACATGCTTACTTAAAACTCATTTCTTCTCTCATGACCAGGGATGATGATAGATAGCAATATCCTTCTGGGATAGTAAAGTAATAATTAATTAGTAATATTTGTAATAGATTTATAGGTCAGAGAGTTAAACTGCTAGGCAGATATGTCAAAATTTGCTATCCGTTAAACTAGACTGTAGTCCCATGAAGGGTAGAAACAGTGCTTTGCTCATCTCTACTATATTTTAGCATCTCCTTGATATACATTGTACATTTACAAGGCTAAGTAGAAAAGTACTGCTACAAAATCATAGAAACTTCTATTAAAAATAACAAAACATGAAGCTGTTGTTTCTCAGTATATCTCCATTTAGGTCTATACATTTCTGGAGGCATCATTTTCATCTCTCTGTCCCTTCCCTAAAGAAGTCTGTGCTCCTCAATTTATAACACATCAGAATGGCAGTTTGGGTATCCTTGAGGGACTCAAATCATGTTCTTTTTTAATATTCTTTAAGTTTTAGGAATAAAAAGAAGTCTGAATGGGCAAGGTCAGGGCTGAAGCTTGGATGGGGAAAAGATTCTCAATAAAACATGTGCAACTTTTTCCTGGCCTTTTTCTCACCAATGCAGTTTTCCATTTTCTGGGAACTTTATAATAAGCTCTCATATCTTTGAGATAATCTTTCAATATTACTCCTTTGGAATCCCAAAAAATAGCTACCATAACCTTTTTAGCAGAGGGAATCCTGCCTGGCAGATTCTCTCAGAAGCCACTGTTTTGATTGGGCCATTTTATTTCAGGTACCCTAACAAGAGTAAGTGTAGTGGGTTATATATTGGGCTGCTAACTGCAAGGTCAGCACTTTGAATCCACCAGCTACTCTGTGGAAGATATTGGGGTTTCTGCTCCTGTAAAGATCTATAGCCTCGGAAACCCTATACAAGAACACTGAGTCGGAACAGACTTCACGACGCATAACTACCACCACTACCATGACTAGGACAAATGTATTACTAAAAGAATTAGTCTGTAGTCACCACGAATCGTAAGCTTGGTGTCTTTATTTTGTTGTTGTTGTTGTTGTTGGGGGGTTATATATATAAACTCACCACTCTGAAACACTGAAATTTGCTCTCCAGCATAGAGATGCTAAAGCAAATGGAAGAAATGAGGAGGAGGTGCAAGAGCTGAGCAAAAAATTTCAAAGGTCAGCTACAGAAGACAAAGTCAAATATTATAATGAAATGTGCAAAGATGTGGAATCATAAAACCAAAAGGGAAGAACACACTCAGCATTTCTCAAGCTGGGGGAACTGAAGAAAAAAATCAAGCCTTGACTTTGATGATTGAAAGATTCTCTGGGCAAATTATTGAAAGATGCAGAAAGCATCAAAAGAGGATGGAAGGAATACAGAGTCACTGTACCAAAAGGAAATGGTTGATGTTCAACCGTTTAAAGAGGTAGCATATGATCAAGAGCCAATGATA
>NW_006408522.1:12696833-12698965 GCF_000296735.1 Chrysochloris asiatica
ATGGCACTTAACAACAACAATGTCTGTTTTGGAGTCCTGGTGTGGCACTGTGGGTTAATGCGCCAGACTGCAAAGCCATTTGAACTGCAAGGTCATCAGTTCAAGCTCACCAGCTGTTGCTCAGAAACCCTTTACTGGGTCACTATGGGTCGGAACCAACTCAGTGGCAAACACTAACAACGTTTGTGTTTGGAGTGAGGTGACTCTATAAACGATAAGTATTGGACTGCGAACCACAAGGTCTGTGGTTTGAGCCCGCTGGCCACTTTACAGGAGAAAGCTGAGGTTTTATGCTCCCATGAAGACTTAAAGTCTTGAAAACCCTATACAGGGTTGCTGTGAGTTGAAATTGATTCTATGGCACTTAACAACAACAACAAAGGTCTGTTGTATTGATTTTTAGGTGACCTAAAGATCAGTACACACAGAAATTAAACACGGAACGATGTTTTCTTGGTGATTTTGGTTGTTACTCCAATTGCTAAGTGCCATCGAATCAGTTCCAACTCATAACAACCCTGACACGGGTTTCCAAGGAGGAGCAGGTAGGTTTGAGCCACCAACCTTTCGATTAGCAGTTCAGTGGTTATATTATAGCTCCATTCCAGATAACAAGTTTGGAAAAATTTATTTCAAAGATCATATGTAAATTTGCTTGTACCTTATTACTTATAAAATAGAGATTTTATAATTTTAAAAAGCTATCTACTTGGACTTTCGATGTGGTGCTGTAGGGTAAACTTGGACTGTGAACTACAAGTTCAAACCTTCTAGCTGCTCTTTGAAATGTGGTGCTGTAGGGTAAACTTGAACTGTGAATCACAAGGTTCAAACCTTCTAGCTGCTCTTCGAAATCCCTATACAGGGTTGCTCTGAATTGGAATTGACATGATAGTACTTAAAACAACATCTACCTGTAATTTAAAATCACCCAAAGCACTTCTCTGATTTTCCTCAGGTTTGTAAAAACTAAGCGCCATCTCACTAATTACAAATAAAATAGGTCTGACCAGAAATTGGGCATATCCAAACTTCCTAAACAGCTTGTAATTGTTACATTTTCATCTGAAGTTGCAAATCATTTTTTTCAATGAACATATAGGACACATGATTTGTTAAGTTTACTTTAATGGAGACTCCTAGATAAAGCATTTAACATTTGTTTGATCTCTCTATCTCATGACTGCTTTCATGATCTTCTATACTTAAAATTTTAGAGATTACAGAGAACTGTTATTCATTCATATTTGATTTGTATTCCCAAGGACACCTGACTGACCTCCGTTTTCCCCCTAGTCTCCTTAGTTCTCATCCTTATCAGTGAAATTTTAGTAACCTTTCAATTACCCTTCTGTCCTCTGGTCCAGTACCTCTCATATTTTAATGTGCATACAAATCAACAGATTCACTTTCATGATGCCTGAATTTCTGTATTTCTAGCACATTCCCAGGTAATACTGCTGCTGCTGCTGCTATGTACACCACACTTGGAGTAGGGAATCTAATCTTGGATCTTGGATTTCTTTTTTTTTTTTTTTTCAATCTATTCTCCATACAGATGCCAGAAAATATGCTTTTAGTATATTAATGTTATATCATTTCTTATTGTTTAACAGATAAACTGATTTACCTTCTTTGCCTACCTTGCTGTCTTAATTTTTATGATTCTCCCATGTTCAATAAGGTCCCATTCCTGTTTGCATGTTACCACTATATATATATATACAAGGACTCCTGGTCCACGTGGTGCTGTAGGATCAGCACTGGACTGTGAACCACAGGTTGGCAGTCCAAACCCACCAGCTACCCTTTGGAAACTATTCAGGGTTGCTCTGAGTAGGAACTGACTTGACAGTACTTAACAACAGCAACTACATATACATGCTTTAATTGTTGTTGTTGAATTCCATTGAGTTGGTTCCAGCTCATAACAACCCTGTATAAGGTATCTGAAAAGTGGCTGTTGGATTTGAATTTGTCGACTTTGTGGTTAGCATTCTAGTGCTTATCCTACAGCGCCACACTTGTATCTCCAGATACATGGCACTTGCTAAATTAATTATTTATTAATTTAACAATAAGATCAGTTAGAGCCTTGAACACCTGAGCCTGTCTTTCTTTAAAAAAAAAAA
>NW_006408522.1:12704685-12720326 GCF_000296735.1 Chrysochloris asiatica
CAATGGAGAAAGATTAATGTCAAGGATTTCATTCTTCTTGAATCAACTGTTAACACTCATGAAAGCAGCAGTCCAGAAATTAAACGATGCTTTACATTAGGCAAATCTGTTGCACAAGACCTTTTTTAAGTGTTGAAGAGCAAAGATGTCAGCCTGAGGACTAAGGTGCGCCTGACTCAATCCATGATATTTTCAATAACCTCATGTGCGTGCGAAAGTTGGATAGTGAATAAGGAAGACCATCGAATTGATGCTTTTGAGTTACGGTGTTAGAGGAGAAGATTGAAAGTGCCATGGGCTGCCCATAGAACCAGCAGATCTGTGTTGGAAGAAGTACAGCCAGAGTGTTCCTTGGAGGCCAAGATGGCCAAACTTCGTCTCTCATACTTTGGACATATTGTCAGGAGGGACGGTCGCTGGAGAACGATATCATGTTTGGTAAGGTGGAAGGTCAGAGAAAAGGAGGAAGACCCCGAGCGAGATGGATTGGCTAAGTGGCAGCATCATTGGGCTCAAGCATGGCAACAGTAGCGAGGTTGGCCCAGGACCAGGCCATGTTTTGTTTTGTAGTGCATAGGGTTGCTATGAGTTGGTACCAACTGTATGATGTCTAACAAATATATATAAAATCTGTGTATTTATAAACTTAAGTAGCAATACTTTTTTGACTTACCCTTGTATTAACATTTATTAACTTGAAAGGTAAGATAATATGTGGAATACTGTTGTGGCTCTGTAGAATAAGCACTGGACTACTAACCTCAAGATTGGCTGATCAAACCCACCAACTACTCCTCAGAAACCCTGTACAGTTGCTATGAGCTGGAACTGAATTGATGGCACTTAACAACAACAAGATAGTGTATGATATAAACATCAAGAGTTATACAGTATTGGTAGTTTTTTGCCCTTGTAAAATTTGAATACTGAGAATAATTCTAGTGTCACACATTGTGAGTAACTAAATTGAATTTTATAGAATGCAAACAAAGCGTGAAAAATTTGGAGAATCGTATAGAGTTGTTATATGCTGAATCTATGTTCAGGTGAAAGACAAAGGTCTCAGGAAGAATAAAGATGATAGTAGAGACCAAAGATGATAATAGTATGTTGTCCTAGATTGGGGAGTAGAAGATAAAAGTAATTTAGATGGGATCTAAAATGATACATACCTGCTGCCCTTGGCATTTTTCTTTCTCCTGGAACCCTACTCAAGTACTAATTAGTAGCTTTTGAGTAGTTTATACTTAACTGATACCTGCTTTAAAAGTGGGTGAGCTTATTTTTAATAGGTTTCAGACAATTTGTTCTCCGTACTTACAAAACTGGGCCCCCCTTATTGTTGTGGCTAGACAGTGAGTTTCCTCCTTTGATAAGACAGTGGCATTTAAAAGAGCAAATCATTTTCCTACTCCTAGTTAAAATAATTACATGAGCCTTTCTAAAGAAAAGGAAAGTTCACAAGAACCCGTTGTTCTCTGATGAGAAAATTACATTGAATCGAATGACCTGAAAACCTTTTTTCTTTCCTGTATTCTGTTTGACAGCATGACTCTGGAACAGAGTGCACTCCTGGAGAATCTAAGAATTTAGGACAAAAAGAAAATGGCAATTATATCATGTATGCAAGAGCAACATCAGGGGACAAACTTAACAACAATAAATTCTCACTCTGTAGTATTAGAAATATAAGCCAAGTTCTTGAGAAGAAGAGAAACAACTGTTTTGTCGGTATGTATATTTTCTCAGCATTTATTTATGAATATCTTCAAACATTTAGAATACTTGGAAGATTTATATACGTACACCTACCATCCCAATTATGTAAAGAACCTCTGCCCCTTTTTTTGGATACGATTTATTTGTGGTATTTCCCACATTCTATCTGGTTGACTGTACTGACTCCAATACAGTCAAACAAATGAAATGTGGGAAATACCGCAGGACAAAATGATCCAACTTTTGAACAAATAAATGGTATAGGGGAAAAAAAAAAAAAAAAAAGACAGCGGGGAGGGATCTTTGTGTATTAGAAGAACTTCAGAGACAGGCAACCAAAAGCACTGGTGGGGTGAGGAATAGAGAACCTTGTTTGAAACTCGATCTAAATAAACTGATTATTAAGAGCTATATTTGGGGAAAACTGAACACGAATTGGACATTTGATAGTAGTGAGCATAGTATTCATTTTGTTAGATAGGCTTATGATATTGTTAAATTTGAAAAACAAAACAAAAACTCTTTATCTCTTAGAGAAATATCCTAAGTATTAACTGGATTGATAACATGTTGTTGTTCAGTGCCGTCGGGTCGCTTCCCACATATAGCAACCCTGCATAGTTTATGAGCAGTGCTGGCGAGTTTGAACTGCCAACCCTGAGATTCATACTGACCTTCAGCTCATTGCATTATCTTACAGCACCATACCAGAGAATAGTATGACTTAAATACTCCAGAAAGGGATTGTGGGGCAAATGAATTAAAGTTAAGAAGCTAAGTGATACGTACGTGGAAGTTTATTTGTCATTTACTACATTTTTTGTGTTTCTGAAACATTTATGTTGCTACTGTGGTTCAGTGCCAAAGAGAGTCAGTTCTGACTCTGAATAGGGTTTCTGAGGAGCAACTGGTGGGTTTGGCCCACCTACCTTGTGATTAGCAGTCCAGTGCTTATCCTACAGTGCCATCATAAAGGTTTAATTTTTTTCCCTGGTAGGCCAAGTACTGACTTAGTTTGTATGTGTGTGATGTAAATAGTATAGTCTTGTTTCCGTGAAGTTCAATGTGACACAGCCAGAATAGAAGAACTACTATCAGGGACCGTGAAGGGGCCCCCAAGTCAAACCCTTCATTATACAGATGAAGAAACTGAAGTCCCCCAAAGGGAAGTGACTTGCTCAAGGTCAAATGACTAGTTCCTAGTAGTAGAACCACTCTTAAAATCAGATTTCCTGATTTCCACATTCCTTACTTGTTTTCATTTTCTTATTCATCAAGAATACTTTCTCCTTTTGTTATGACACTTTAAAGAGTTTGAGAGTTTTAAATAAAGTTAATATGTGCATAAGATGGTTAATGTGTTTTATGACTTTCCCCAGAATCTGGCCTACCTATTTGTGGAAATGGAATGGTGGAACAAGGTGAACAGTGTGACTGTGGGTACAGTGACCAGTGTAAAGATGAATGCTGTTACGATGCAAACCAATCAGAAGGGAAAAAATGCAAGCTGAAACCTGGAAAACAGTGCAGGTGCTGTCCTAGTTCAGTCATGCTAATAATGTTCCTACAGAGTTACCTGCAGATAGTTGTAACAGAGGCTTAAAATTAAGTGAGATGTAGAGATGCAGGTGCTTTTGAGGTTGTCTGTATTTGTCGTTTTATTTATTCTTCTGGAATAGGCTCGATTATTGTACTGTTGTTGGCAGATTGGGCTATTTGTGTGGTGGTGGTTGTTAAGTGCTGTCAAATCATTTCCAACCTATGACCACCCTGTATAGGGTTTCCAAGGAGCAGCTGGTGAGCTTGAACCACTGACCTTGCAGTAAAAAGAGGACTTTGCAGTCTGACGCATTAGCTCACAGCGCCACACCAGGGTGTTAGTAAATAGATGCTGATAAAAGACATCAAAGGACACTCAGGAAATGACACAGTTACTAACTTTCAAAATTATTAAATTACCCTGGTACTTTTAACTATAATAGGGTATTATTTGTGTAATACTTTTAATGGCTGGTTTGTACGTCCTGGTTTTATTTTGCATGTAAATATGAGAAAGCCTGTTGAAATGATTAACATGTGATATAACTGAAAAACCTTGATAACTTGGTTAATATTTAATCCATTTTCCACAATAACTTTTTACTAAAGACAAGTAGAGTAAGAATGTTGAATATAGATAGTACGATTTGATTGAAAAAATAAGACTCTTAGTAGTGACTTTTGTATCACTTTTTAGAATGTTCAAATTTAGTAGCTTCTTATTCTAACACTGAATTCTAACACTGAATTCTAACATTAACATTTAAACTATACCAGTAATGTATTTACCATTTGAAGGTGATATTTATGATGTAAGTGTTAGGATTATATCTAAGTACATTAGAAATATCCTAGTGAACATTGGAAATATCCTAGTGATTTACTTTGTTTAATCACGCAATGTTTCTTCTAGTCCAAGTCAAGGTCCTTGTTGTACAGCACAGTGTGCATTCAAGTCCAAGTATGAGAAGTGTCGGGATGATTCAGACTGTGCAAAGGAAGGAATGTGTAATGGTTTCACAGCTCTTTGCCCACCATCTAATCCTAAGCCAAACTTTACAGATTGTAATAGACAGACACAAGTGTGCATTAATGGGGTAAGTATTTCATTTTATAAACTTTTAATTTAATTTTATTAAACCAGCTTTTTCAAAGTAATTGTTGACATTTAAAGCTACACAATTAAAGTAATCTTGGATTCTATTTAAATAATTTCCTTCTTTTATTTCTCACAAAGCCATGAATACATTGTTGTTAAGTGCCAACTCTGTGTTGGTTTTGACCCATGTTGTTATTGTAGGTGCAATTGAGTCAGTACCTACTCATAGTGACACTATACACGATAGAATAAAACACTGTCCGGTCTTGTGCAGACCTCAGAATCGCTGCTACGCTTGAGCCCATTGCTGCTGCCACTGCGCTAATTCATTTTGTTGGCGTCTTTCTCTGTTGCACTGACCTTCTGCTTTGCTTCTTCAGGGGCTGGTCCCTCTTGATAATATGTCCAAAGTCCGAGAGACAAAGTCTGGTTATCCAGGCTTCTAAGGAGCATTCTGGCTATACTTCTTGCAACTCAGATTTGCTGGTTCTTTTGGCAGTCCATGGTTCTTTGAATATTCTCCTTCAACACCATGACTCAAATATATCAATTCTTCTTTGGTCTTCCTTATTCGTTGTCTAACTTTCACATTCATATGAGCTTATTGAAAATACCATGGCTTGAGTCAGGTGTACCTTAGTCCTAAAACTGACATTTTCACTCTTCAACACTTTAACGAGGAGTCCTGGTGTGGTATTATGGGTTAATGCTCTGGACTTCCAGGTTGGTTTATGCTGCAAGGTCAGCGGTTCAAGCTCACTAGCCACTCTGTGGACAGGGTTGCTGTGAGTTGGAACCGACTCACTAGCACTTAACAACAACAACAGTGCAGTAGATTTGCCTAATGCAGTGCGTCATTAGATTTCTTGACTGCTGCTTCCATGAGTGTTAATAGTTGATCTGAGCAAAATGAAGTCTTTGACAACTTTAATCTTTTCTGTTTTCTTGATGTTATTTATTCTCTTTTCTTGATGTTATTTATCAGTTCAGTGGTAAGAATTTTTGCTTTCTTTACATTGAGGAGCAACCCATACCAAAGACTGGTCTTTGATCTTCATCAGTAAGTAGTTTAAGCTCTCTTCACTTTTCAGTAAGCAAGGTGGTATCATCTGCTTATTGCAGGTTGTTAATGAATCTAACTCCATCCTGATGCCATGTTCTTTGTTTAATCCAGGTTCTCAGATTATATGCTGAGCATACAGATTGAATAAGTATGATGAAAGAATACAGCCCTGGTGCACGCCTTTCCTAATTTTAAACCATTCAGTGTTCCCTTGTTTTGTTAAAACCATTGCGTTTTGGTCTGTGTACAGGTTCCTCATGAGCACAATTAAGTGTTCCAGAGTAGTTATTCTCCACAGTGTTGTCCATAGCTTGTCATGATCCACACGATCAAAAGCGTTTGCATAGTCAATAAAGCACAGGTAAACATTTTCTGGTATTCTCTGCTTTCAGCCAAGATCCATCTGATGTCAGCAAAGCTATCCCTTGTTCCACATCCTCTTCTGAATCCAACTTGAACCTCTGGCAGCTCCCTGTCAGTATACTGCTGCAGCCATTTTTGCATTATCTTTAGCAAAATTTTACTTACATTCAATACTAGTGAAAATGTCTGATTAATCTATATTTCCTTGGGGTCACCTCCCTTTGTAATGGGCATAAACATGGATCTCTTCTAATCAGTTGGCCAGGGAGCTGTCCTCCAAATTTCTTGACATAGACGAGTGATTGCCTGCAGTGCCATATCAGTCTGTTGAAAGATTTCAGTTTGTCTTCATTCCATCAGTTCCTGGAGCCTTGTTATTTGGCAATATCTTCAGTGCACCTTGAACTTCCTTCGTTAGTATCAGTGCTTCTAGGTCATATGCTTCCTTTTGAAATGGTTGAACATTGATCATTTCTTTTGAGTACGGTGATTTTGTGTTTCCCTTCCATCTTTTGATGCTTTCTGCATCATTCAATATTTCACCTATAGAATCATTCAGTATTGCAAGTTAAGATTTGTATTTTTTCTTTAGTTCATTCGGCTTGAGAAATGCTGAGGTGTTTCTCCCTTTTGGTTTTCTAACTCCAGATCTTTGCACAGTTCGTTGTAATACTTGACTGGATCTCCCCAAGCTGCCCTTTCTGTTCAGCTCTGTACCTCCTCATTTCTTTCATTTGCTTTAGCATCTTTGTGCTGGAGAACACGTTTTAGAGTCTCTTCTGACATCCATTTTGGTCTTTTTCTTCTTTCTTGTGTTCTTAATGACCTTTTGTTTTCTTCCTGTATAATGTTCTTGATGTCATCCCACAACTCTTCTGGTCTTTGCACAATAGTGTCTTTTGCAACAAATCTGTTCTCCAGATGATTTCTAAATTCAGGTGGGATACGGTCAAGGTCATATTTTGACTCTCATGGACTTGTTTTAATTTCTTGAGCTTCAGCCTGAACTTGCACAGGAGCAATTGATGACCTGTTCCACAGTCTGCCCTTGGCCTTGATTTGGCTGGTGATATGTTACGAATCAGGCTGCTAACTTCGGAGTCAGCAGTTGGAAACTACCAGCTGTTCCGCGGGAGAAAGATGAGGCTTTGTGCTCCCTTAGAGATTTATAGCCTCGGAAACCTTGTACAGGATCACTGTGAGTCAGAACAGACTCCACAGCACATAACCACCACCATGGAGCTTTTCCACTGTCTCTTTGCACAAATATAGTCAGTTTGATTTCTATGTATGCTGTGTGGTGAGGTCCCTATGTAAAGTCATCTTTTATGTTGTTTAAAAGGTATTTGCAATGAAGAAGTCATTGTTTTTGCAAAATTCTATTATGAGATCTCCAACATCTTTTCTGTCACCAAGTCCATGTTTTCTAATGACTGATTCTTCCTCTTTGTATCCAAACTTTGCATTCCAGTTGACAGTAATTATACATACATCTTGATTGCATATTTGTTTAATTTCAGACTGAAAAGGTGGTTGAATTCTTCAGTTTCTTTATCAGTGACTTTAGTGGTTGGTGCATAAATTCAAATAATCGTTGTATTAAGTGGTCTTCCTTGTTGGCGTACGCATATTATGCTATTACATAATATCAGTATTGTACTTCATGATAGATCTTGAAATGTTCTTTTTGCTGATGAATGCCACACCATTGTTCTTCAATTTGTCATTCCCCACATAGTAAACCTTGTCATTTTCAGATTCATTATGGCCAGTACTAGTGCATTTCAGCTTACTAATGTGTAGGATGTTGATGTTTATGTGTTCCATTTCATTTTTGACAGATTCCAATTTTCCTAGGTTCATACTTTGTACATTATTCAATGTTCTGACTTTTAATGGATGTTTATAGCTGTTTCTCCTCATTTTGAGTTGTGCTCCATCAAGAAATGAAGGTCCTGAAAGCTTTATTCCATTTGCTTCATCCTAGTCAATTCTACTTTGAGAAGGCAGGTCTTCCGCAGTCGTATTTTGAATGCCTTCCAACCTGAGGGGCTCATCTTTCTAGCATTATATCTGACAGTATTCTGGTGCTCTTCATCATGTTTCCCTATTCAATATTCTGATGCTGACTGTGTTCCACTGCCATTCATAAAGTTTTAGTGATCAAATATTCAGAAGTAGTTCTTCTCTCTCCTTCCTAGTCTGTCTTAGTCTGGAAGCTCGGCTGAAACCTGTCCACCAGGGTGACCCTGCTGGCATTTAAAATACCAGTGGTATCGCTTCCAGAATCACAGCATGCTCGCCACCACATTAAGACATACAGACACATAGAGACCCTATGTAGCACCTGCTTAGTTTGAACTGCCAGCTTTGTGGTTAGCAGTCCACTGTGTATCTTATACTCCATACCAGGATTAGGTGGCATAAATGTCAAATGGCATTTGATGAGTTACTGTCATGTCTTTCATGTTTCACCTGATTTTGCTTGCTGTTCTCTAGAGAAACATAGTTGCATCACTAGGCATGTGACATTATCTATACTTTAAGAAATAATTACTATTTCAGTGACCAAAATGAACTCTTCTGATTATTTTCTATGAATGTAAAGCCTTCTAATCTTTCTTCATTAAAATCTACCTTTTTCTTTATGAGCAGAATCTTATTTTTTACTTCTTATAAAGCAGCCATCATGTAATCAACAACAAAAAATGTTCATCTGAGCTTTCTGTGCTGTGGCTGTATTTTTTTTTTTTTTTAAGTTGGCATGTTTTTCAGCAATTTACTATCTTACTGTATTTATTCTTTCTGATATGCTTATTTGATCCATTTCTCCTGTGAATCCATGCTTTGTAGGAAAGACTTTAACTTAAATAAAACTTGTATTTCTGTTTAATTATTTTGGCATTAGGAGCTTGGACCAGCCAGCCTAGCACAGTGACTAATAGGTTTGACTGTAGAACAATGAAATAATTTGTCTTTTACCTTTCTTCCAGCAATGTGCAGGTTCTATCTGTGAGAAACATGGCCTGGAGGAGTGTACCTGTGCCAGCTCTGATGGCAAAGATGATAAAGAATTATGCCATGTTTGCTGTATGAAGAAAAGTAAGGCTTTTAAATACAAGCTTATAAAATCTGCTTCAAAAATTATTATATTCTTAAATTTTAGGTGTTAAACTTTGATATACAATTTGGACAAGATAGTCTTTATCTAAGTCTGTTCTCATGAGAAAATTTTAAAATGTAGCATAACATCATTCCTCTAGCATTATGGTCCGTTCAGTGCTTTTAAAATGACACTCTTGACAAAAAATTGCTAGCTTTATGACAGTGTATTTAAACACTGGTAGCGTAGTGGTCACGAACTGGGCTGCAAACCACAAGGTCAGCAGTTCGAAACTACCAGCTATTCTGCAGGAGAAAGATGAGGCTTTCTGTTCGCATAAAGATTTACAGCCTTGGAAACCCTGTACAGGGTCGTTATGAGTTGGAACTGACTCCATGGCACAGAACAACAACAACAGAAGGATTTTAAGCCATTATAGGCACAAAGTAAAGAGTAGGAGGTTGTTTATGTTGCAGTATTTAAGGTGGTATCCAGGCTAAACTAATGAGGTCTGTACAATATTTTATGGTGATGATTTAGGCAGTTTCTTTTCCCTCTCTCCTTCCTACCTTTCCCTCCCTCTATCCTTACCTCCCTCCCCAACTTGCCTAATAGTAAATCTATTTTTCAGCTTACATTTGGTACTTCTTTTCCAGTGGAACCATCAACTTGTGCCAGTACAGGGTCTGTGCAGTGGAATAAACAGTTCCATGGTCAAACCATCACCCTGCAACCTGGATCCCCTTGCAATGATTTTAGAGGCTACTGTGACGTTTTCATGCGGTGCAGATTAGTAGATGCCGACGGTCCTTTAGCTAGGCTTAAAAAAGCAATTTTTAGCCCAGAGCTCTATGAAAACATTGCTGAATGGATTGTGGTAAGTATAGTTTTTATTGATACAGAAACGTTACCTTAAATAGATTGACCATAGTTTTACTTAGTCTGAGAATATCAGTGTTAAAAGAAAAACTTCTTCCTTTTTCAGAGTGATCCTGGATGTTATATTTTTTTCTAAGTGATCAAAATCTAGACATGTGTATTGTTCTTACGTTCGTTGATTGGTTAGATAATCCAAATCATCATATTTTATTCTACAACCTAGTTCATCTGTGGGATAAGTTACTTTCTCCTTTGCTTGGTCTAATAATTAGAGCATTTTAATGGGACATTTTCCTTAAATTGTGTCAAGTCCTGCATGTTCTTTATTCTTCTCCATTGTCTCATTATGGCAGATAGCTAGGTATGGGTTCTACTTTGCTGAGCAAGAGAGATGAAGGAGAAATTGGTGGTTCTCTCTGATCTCTCTCACTATAAATTCTGGATCTTCATCCTGTGAAGTGATAGGAAATGTTGAATAGGGTAAGCTCAGATATAGAGCCTTTTGCAGGTCTGTTAATGATTGTGATGTTCATCCAGCATAGATCCGCTGAACTGTATTCATTTTAAGCCTGTATTTCTCCATTTAAGTACAAATGTTGAATTACTTCACATTTTTTTAAGGGATTGCTGAGAATTACTATCTCAACTCACTTAAATATTCATGCTTTTTAAGTGATTACATTGAAACATCAGTAGGAAAATTGCAAGTGATGCAGTTGAGGATGTGCTATACTTGAACTACTTGCCTTGGAAATTGACTTAAACTCAGGCTCCCTCCCCAAATTCTTTCTTTGTATATATATATATATTTTTAATTCAGGATGTGAGGATGCTTTTAAAAGTACTTTACGATATTGTTGTCTGTGTGGGTTGTCAGTCTTGTAATACCATTCTACAGTAAAAAAGTTTGGAACTGTCCCCAAGGTTAAAATGGTATTTACTATCCATAGGAAAATTAACATTTAATGTGTTAGAATGTGTGATTTTTAGAAATGTAATGGGAGGATCATTGAAATCACATTTAGAAGATTTGGATTTCAAACCAGATAATTGAGGCAGTTGACTTAAATTCTCATCTCCTTAAAGCATAGTATCTGACTCATTTCTGTACTCCTGTGTTTGGTGCATTACAGATGTTCAGTACATATCTTTAAGCTGAAGGTCCCTTTGGCATCATGGTTTGATAAGCATAGCTGGAGAATCACATAAGAATTCAGATTTTCCTCCTGGCACTTTGAGGAACTTACCTACCTTGATTCTTTTACATCCCCGTTTTCAACTAAAATCCAGTTCCTTCTCTTTCCCCCTGTCTCTGATAAGAATAAGTTCAAATATGGTATATTTGTCTGCTATAGAAGACAATACATGCAGGAAAAGAAATCTAACAAGAGTGTATGCTGTGCCAGATATATTAAATTTTCCAGATAGTAAATCATATCACTAGAAAATATTTTTAAATCTTTTCTCTGTAGTCTCTAATTTTAACCTGTTGAATTATAATTTCAAAAGCTCATTTATTCCTATCTTTAAATATTTCATGGAAGTGATTTTTCTTTTTCAAAGTCTGTTGATACAGTGAATTATATGAAAGTAATTTCCTTTTAGATTGTTCTTGTCTTATTATAATAAACTCTCTTTGTGTTATCCATCGCTTATCTGTTAGTTTGTAGCACTGTGGTGGCTTGCATGTTGCTGGGATGCTAGAAGCTATGCCACTGGTTTTTAATTACCAGCAGGATCACCCTTGGTTGCCAGGATTCAGCTGAGCTTCCAGACTAAGACAGATTAGGAAGAGGGAGGGGCAGACTACTTATGAATGTTTAGCCCTGAACACATTATGATAAGCACCAGAATATTATCACACACAGTGCTGGAAGATGAGCCCCTCAGGTTGGAAGGCACTTAAAAAATGACGGCGAAAGAGCTACCTCCTCAAAATACAGTTGAGCCTAATGACGTGAATGGAACAGAGTTTTAGGGACGTTCATTGCTATTGGGGAACAATGCAGAATGAGGAGAAACAGTGCAAACGTCCATTATTAATTGGCACATGGAATGTACAACATATGAATCTAGGAAAATTGGGAAATGTCAAAAATGAAATGTAACTTACAGAGATCAGTATCCTAGGCATTGGTGGTTAGTGCCATGGAGTCTGTACTGACTCCTAGTGACCCTGTGTTAGGGTTAGGTTTCTGAGGCTATAAATCTTTATGGGAGTAAGAAGGCTCTGTTTTCTCCTGTGAAGTGACTGGTAGATTAGAATTGCTGACATTGTGGTTAGCAACCCCACTCATAACCCACTATGAGCTACCAGAGTTCTTAGGCATTAGTGAGCTCAATTGGCCATTTGAATCTGATAATCATATGGTTTACTGTACTGGAAATGACAAGTTTAGAGGAAAGGCTTCACATTCTTAGTCCATAAAGAATAGTTCTAGCTCTATCTTGAAGTACAATGCTATCTGTGATAGGATAATATCCATACACCTCCAAGGATAATTACAGGTGATTGGAATGCAAAACTTGGAAACTGATGAAGAATCAGTAGTTGGAAAATATTGCCTTGTTGATAGAAATGATGCTGGAAATTATACAGTAGAATTTTATAAGACTAGTGACTTATTTTACTGCAACAGCATAAACATAGCAACATAAAAGGTAACTACACATGGACCTCACCAGATGGAATAGACAGGCGCCAAATTGAGTACATCTGTGGGAAGCGATGGTGGGAAAGCTCAATATCAGCAGCCAAAACTTGGCTAGGGACAGACTGTGGAGCAGCCTTCAATTGCTCTTATATGCAAGTTCAGGCTGAAGCTGAAGAATATTGAAACAACTTCACAAGAGCCAAAATATGACCTTGAATCTATCCCATCTGAATTTAGAGGCTTCTCAAGAACAGACACTAATGACCAAAGACCAGAGGAGTTGTGGTATAACATCAAGAACATCATTCATGAAGTAAGCAAAAGGTCATTAGAAAGACAGAAAAGAAAGAAAAAATGAGTATGAGATGAAATTCTGAAAGCTGGTATTTAAGCATAAAGAAGCTAAGGCAACTGGAATAAATGAGAAAGTAAAAGAGCTGAACAGAAAATTACAAAGAGCAACTTGAGAACACAAAGTGAAGTATTATAATGTGTGAAGACCTAGAGTTAGAAAATAAAAAGAGAAGAACACACTCAGCATTTCTCAAGATGAAAGAACTAAAGGAAAATTTCAAGCCTCGACTTGCAATACTGAAGCACTCTATAAACAAAACATTGAATAATACAGAAAGTGTCAAAAGAAGATGAATGGATACACAGAAGAAGATGAAAGGAATACACAGAGTCACCATACACAAAGGAAATGGTCCATGGTTTGTCATTTTAAGAGGTAGCAAATGATCAAGAACTAATGACACTGAAGGAAGAAATCCAAACTTCACTGAAGGCATTGGTGAAAAACAAGGCTCCATGAGTTGATGGAATACAAATTGAAATCTTTGAACAAACTAATGCTGCTCTGGTGGAGGCACTTACTTTGCCAAGAAAATTAGAAGACAGCTACTTGGCCAGTGGAATGAAAGAGATCCATACTTGTGCCCATTCGTTGACCCAACTGAATGTGGAAATCATTGAGCAGTATCATTAATATCCTATGCCAGTAAAATTTTGCTGAAGATCATTCAAAAACGGTACATTGATAGGTAACTGCCAGAAATTCAAGTCAGATTCAGAAGAGGACATGAAACTAGGGATATCATTGTTGATGTCAGATGGATCTTGGCTGAAAGCAGAGAATATTTACTTGTGCTTTATTGATCATGCAAAGGCCTTAGATAGTGTGCATCATGACAAACTATGGGTAACATTGGGACGAAATGGGGATTACAGAACGATTAATTGTACTCATGAGACCAAAAGATGGTCTTTCGAACAGAACAAGGGGGAACCGAATGGTTTCAGATTAGGAAAGGTGTGTATCAGGATTGTATTCTTTCAGTCATACTTATTCAATCTGCATGTTAAGTAAATAATCTATAGAATAAGGATTATTCTATAATCATGGCATCAGGGTTGGAGGAAATCTCATCAACAACCTGCGATATGCAGATGATACAACCTTGCTTGCTGAAGGGAACAAGGACTTAAAATACTTACAATGAAGATCAAAGATTAACAGCTTTCAGTGTGACTTGCACTTCAATGTAAAGAAACAAAAATCCTCACCACTAGACCAATAAATAACGTTTATAATAAATGGAGTAAAGATTGAAGTTGTCAGAGACTTAATTTTGCCTGGATCCACAATAACACTCATGGAAGCAGCAGTCAAGAAATCAAATGATGTAATGTATTAGGTTAATCCTCTGCACAAGACTTCTTTAAAGTGTTCAAGAGCAAAAGATAACAAAACAGTTTGAGGACTGAGGTGCGAATGACCCAAGCCATGGTATTTTCAAAAGCCCTATATATGCATGTGTGAGTTGGACAGTGAATAAGGAAAACCACAGAAGAATTGATGTATTTGAATTAGCGTGTTGGAGAAGAATATTAAAAGTACTCTGGACTTGCCAGAAGAACAAACAAATCTGTATTGAAAGAAATACAGCCAGAATGTTCTTTTAGAAGCTAAGGTGGTGAGATTTCAACTCTCATACTTTGGACATGTTACAAGGAGGGACTAGTCTCTGAAGAAGGTTATCATGCTTGGTGAAGTGGAGCAGCAGCAAAAAAGAGGAAGAACCCCAATGTGATGTATTGATACAGTGGCAGTGTGGTATATTAATTGTGGTATATTGTTTTTTTTTTAATGAGTACCAGAGTATTGCACAAAATTAAGTGCTCAGCTTCTATCCAAATGGCTGGCTGTTCAAATCCACCCTGAGGCACTGCAGAAGAAAGGCCTGGCCATCTGCTGCTGCAAAGTCACAACTTGGAAAACACATTAGAGTCACCATGAGTCTGAATTGAGTTGACAGCAGCTGTTGGCTTGAATTCTTTTTTAGTTTGACTGAATTCTATTTCCTATTGGGATAAAGCACTGGGAACTGTAAAGTCGGTTCAAACCACAAGGTTGACAGTTGAAACTCACCAGCTGCTCCTTGGAAACCTAAACAGGGTTACCATAAATCGGAACTGGTTTGATGGCATGTAACCACAACAGCAAGTATTTTAAATTGATTTGGTTTTTAAATCTCTGTTCATATTTTAGATGATTTTGTGAAAGTCTTACAGTGAGTTAGCTAGCACTAGTCAATCTTCTTGTGCTCTGGAATTTATTTTTCAGTCACTTTTATGTTTATGAAGGAGCCCTTGTGGTTCCGTGGATTAAGCATTGGCCTGCTAACCAAAAGGTTGGTGGTCTGAACCCAACAGTGCTGCACAGGAGAAAGATACAGTCTTCTTCCATAAAAATGTACAGCCTCTGAAACGTGACTGGGCAGTTCTACTCTGTCCTGAGTCAGAATCAACTCAATGGCAGTAGGGTGGGTTTTGATGTTTATATGGGTTTATCGTAACTGTGAGATACTACATGCTCTCATGTTATACATTTGTTGACATTCACTTGCAATTGTGGTCCATAACGCCTGAAAAGTACCACTAGACTATTTCTGCAATGGTGGGCAGTAACCACGTCAAGCTATGAGATAACAAACATCCCCTTCCTTATAAATAAATACTCTATCTCATTCATATTATGTGTCGAGTTCACTTGCACAGCACAGTTTATTTTATAATATTAATAGCTTATGGTTTGACCTTCCATCAGCAGGAAAATGTTTGTCTAGCTAATAATGCAGGTTTTTATCATTCTCTGTGCCAAAAAGCTTTGAAAGGAGAGAGAGAGAGAGAGAGAGAGAGAGAGAGAGAGAGAGAGAGAGA
>NW_006408522.1:12720545-12748863 GCF_000296735.1 Chrysochloris asiatica
GTAAAGATTTACAGCCTTGGAAACCCTGTACTACAGGGTCACTATGTGTGGGAACCGACTCCACGGCACATAACAACAACAACATAGTACACTACAATAACTTTCTCCTATGCATGGTAGAGTGGGAAGAACCTTAGTTCTACTGGCACCAGAGAAATGGTGTGCTAAAGGCTTCTTATGTGTAGACTTCTACTTTCTTTTCTGTGGAAAAATTGTTCCACCGCTGAGGGCATGAATAACTTTTTTTCAGTTTCTTCTGTCGTTGTTGATGTGTTTAGGTTTTCTACATTTTTTTGTTTTAGGGAGGAGCACTGGTGGAGTAGTGGTTAAAGTACTCAGCTACTAATCGAGACGTGGGTGGTTTGAATCCAGTCTTTGACAATTTTATGAGACATTTTTAGTCTGTCCTGTAGGGTCACTATAAGTTGGAGGCTGCTCAATGGCAGTTGGTTTGGTGGTTGGTTTTGGGTTAATTTCATGGTTGTCGAAAACCATATTTTACCTTTTTGTTGTTGTTGTTGTTTTGGTCCAAACTTACTAGAATCCTCTCTGCCTTTAAAAATAATTACCTGTTCTTTTGTGCCCTTTTCCTTTTTATTTGTTCAGATTTACCATGAATCAATATATTTTATTATTATTATTTTTACAATATATAAACACATATTACAGCTGTTGTTATTACATGCCATCAAGTTGGTTCCAACTCATAGTGACCCTTATAGGGTTTCTGAGAAGCAGCTGGTACATTTAAACTGCCACCTTGTGGTTCACAGTCTAGTGCTTATCCTACAACACCACACCAGGAGTCCATATATATATGTGTGTGTGTTGTTGATTTGAATATGTATGAGTCAACTGACTCGATGGCACTTAGCAGCAACAATACATATCTATATACACACGCACACACAGATACATTTTTTCATTCTTTGCAATATAATGACTTAATTTTATGAATTTTTAACAGAAATCTCTTACTTTATTATCCTGCTATGCTTTAAGTTGAACGTGGCTGTAGAACTCTTGAGTCCTCCACTGCCTAGTGAAATAGGCTATATAGTTGTCACTTAGGAAATTTACAACAAAGATGCAGTATTGTCACAGAGCTTAGCACATTAGACTAGTTGATTAAGATCTTTTATATATTATCAAGTATGTAGAAAGCAATAAAAATTGTGCATATTCTCTTAACTTTGAAGCTGTGATAGTTTTACATTTTCCCAGTGATATTTTTTTCTGCTTGCCCAGAGTTAGCTTTAAAAACAGAACCATTAGTAGCCACCTGTTTTCTGTTTGGCAGATTGATGGAAGCTTGAAGGGAAGAAGAATGTCAAGTTGAAGTCCACACTGTAGTGCTTTTTTGTAAGCTAGAGAGAATGCTTTCTGCTCCTACTACAGTGGCATAATCTGTATGAAGAAAAGTTGGGAGTCTCACTGGTCTTGTGAGATACTAGAGTGTATTTGTTGAGAGTAAAACACTGTACCATTCACTGAAAGGATTAGATGGTTGACTTTTTCTGCAGATCTTTAAAATCAGTAAAGATAACTTTATGTTTGAGGAGATTTGGGTACACACACCCCCACCCCATGTGACGTGCACACACACTCTTTCTCTCTCACATGTACACATGTGCACACACTGGTGGTTTTAGAGGGTGATGATTTTCTCATTTTATTATAGGTCCTTTTTGTTTATTTAGATTATTAGTAAAATTTAACCTTTTTAAAACTCCTTTTCTCTACATTTTGTACTTTGGGCCATATAAATAGTTGTATATAAATATGGAGTCCTGGTGTGGCGCTGTGGATTAATGTGCTGGACTGCAAAGTCAGTTTGATCCACATGGTCAGCAGTTCAAGCTCACCAGGCATTGCTCAGGGTCGCTGTGGTTCAGAACCGACTTGACGGCACTTAACAACAACAATATAAATAGATTTTTTAAACTTTTTGATGCCTTCTCATTGACTCTTAAGTGTCAGTTGATACCTTTATATGTAAGGCATACAAGAACCTGGCACACAATTTACACTTAATAATGTTGGATGAGTGATAGCTGTCTTTTCTTCCAGTCTCTGAAAAATACACAGATTGTGAGTTTTTTCTTTAGAAATGAATCATTTATTCCTAATTTACTAGCCTATTTGATATTCTTTCCTCTGGTTTTATTGTTGTTGTTGTTAAGTGCCGTCGAGTCGGTTCCGACCCATAGCGACCCTGTACAGGGTTTCCGAGGGTGTAAATCCTTACGGGAGTAGAAAGCCTCATCTTTCTCCCACGGAGCGGCTGGTAGTTTGGTAAGTGATTCAATTAACTAGACCCTCTGCTGGAGTGGAGGCTGTCTGCTCCTATGAAGGTTTCTTGTCTTGGAAACTCTGAGGAGCAATTCTGCTCTGTCCTATAGGGTCATTATGAGGTGGAGTCTACATTTTAATAAGCATCCCAAATAATTCTTAGAGCTTCTCGAAGTTGAGCGCCATTCCTTTATGATGCCAGTGCTGATTATTTGAGCAGCCCTCCCCAGACATAAGAACCTCTCTTTCTATATTCAGTCAAATACTCCAGCTTCTCTTTAAAGTTGCAGTCATGTAGTAGGCTAGCAAGATGGGATGAAGAAGCTAGAGTTGAGTGGTATCCTTATAGGTATTGAACTGTGGTCAATAAACTGAACTGGCCAAGTTCTCTCTGCCACCTGTTGATGTACATACAGTTTTATTGGAATACAGCCATACTCACTTATTTACACTTGCAGCTGTGATTGCACGGCAGTGGCAGAGTTGAGTAGTTGTCACAGAGACTGTATTTCCTGCCAAGCCTAAAATATTTACTGTCTGACCCCCTTACAGAAAAAGTTTGCTGACTTCTGGTAGCGACCAATAGTCCTTCATCTTGGTCTGTATAATGGATTCATCTCAAAAGCTTTAACAAAAATGACTGATGCCTAGGTTCTCCCTACCCCTATTAGTCTGGGATTCAGTATCGGAGTTTGAAACACTTCTCCAGGTGATGCTAATGTGCATGTTGAGAACCGCTGGTGGTGTGGCACAGGAGGGGCCCTTCTACCAGTGTGCACTGGTGATATGGGTTATTCATGGCATGGAAAAGCCCAGATCATGGAATAGATTAACTGGGAGTTTCTCTAGCAATAATGAATAATAATCATGTATGTATTTATAACAGTATTGTGTTTACCTAATATGAAGGTTCACAGTTTTAAAATTGTAACTATTTTATATGATGTTTATTGGTATGTACTAGAAACAAAATTTGAACATGTGGAACTGAAATAGAATTGATTAAGAATAGAAACAGGAAGAGAAAGGAATAGCCAGAAATATTACCATAGAAAACTTGTAAATCGTCTTCTGCCTATAACTGATTGGAATACCTACAGTGGGGCTACAAGGTGCCCAGTGAAGGAGGCTTCCTATGGAGCCTCTGCATTACATAAGCCCATAGGTGGAATCCTGAACCCCATCTGAGGTAGGAAATTTCCACTAGAAAGGACAAGCAGATTAGCCTGGAGTGGCTAGAAGAACAGAAGATACTTCTTGAAAGAAAGACTGACAGGAAAAATACAAAACAATATAGGCAGTCTGACTGATTACTACTAGAACAAGCAAGTTGCTCGCCCAGGAGACATCAAGGCAAGTGGTTGGCTTCCCTCAGGGCAAACCCCCTTCCAAGACTAAGACTCAGTGGGAATACACGCTCTAATTGGTAACCATGTTTGTCACCAAAAAGGGGAAGTGAGGGGAAAACAGCAATGAAGGTGCAAGCTAAGCCCTATAACGTTCAATACACTCTTGTGAACCCAGGTGGAGACCTGGTTGGCCAGCAGTGTGGCACACCTGGGGGCTCCTGGGCCCAGAGTCAGTGACATAGCCACTGAGGACTAGAGTGGAGAGTGAAGCATCCAGCTGATAAGAAGAGAGGGCATATGCACAAGAACACCCACACTTGCAGATAATACCCAGTTGACTTGGCTTCAATGACTGGATGATCAGAGCTCAACTAGAAGAGGAAAAAAAAGAAAAGTAATCTGATAGAATTTGATGAACTTGACCTACACCTATGGATGCAGTAGCTCAAAAGAGGGAACAAATCTTTACAGCGAGGATCATTCCCATCCCCTCTATACACAGAGTAGACAGGGTTGGGCAACTTGGACATTGGCTACCCAAAATGGGGGGAGGTGGGGCTTCAAAGGAAAGACGTGACTGGCTTACAAGCTTTCAAGAGGGAACCTAGATACAGAAGGCATGGAGGAAGGTAGAATCTCCACTGAGTAGTATCCAGTCTGTCTGGACGGGACTAATGAAAGGAGATGTACCCTTGGGGGTACAATGGTCAATAATTGTTATCAGGACTGACTGTGAGGGTTGAAAATGTGAAGGTAGACGTTTTGTAGCAAAAGAAGGGGAGTGACTGACTTTGCAGTCCAGGAGCGGAGGTCCCTGGAACCATCAAGGGAGAAGAGCGGAGAGTGAAACCCTACTCAGAGAAGCAGTGACGCCAGAGATGGAGACAGTGATGATGACTTGGAGAGATGGAGTAGCCGGGGACTCTAGACACAGAGAGGGAGAGGGGCTGTATGCTGATGACCGGAGGGCAGGCTTGCAGGGTATATATACCCTTTGGTTGGTTGATGATGCGCAGAGGGGACGAACCATGGCAATGAAACGATATACAATAGGAACGATGTAAAGCGAATCTTCTCCCATGTAAACTATCACATAATTCACAATAAAACATTAAAAAAAAAAAGTTAACTATGACCATTGTTATCTACAGCTAGCATTGCACTCTGATGATTCCCTGGAACTGCTTGTACTCAGTCACAGGCCAGAGTATTTCAAAAAAGGGGACTATCTTAGAGACCCAGGCAAGACCTGTGCCAGGTATTTTGGGCATGTGCTTCTAATGATATTGCTTAAATAACTTTGAAACAATACAACTGGACTGAATCAGGGTATCCGGAACTCTCGTGGAGAAGCTGATGAATTCATGCCACTGTGAACCCAAGATCACAGGAATTAATGACATAATTTGCTGCAGCAATATAGTTTATTCCCAAATAAAATCTTGCTTAACATTTAAAAAAAAAAAAGAATAGAAACTAATTTTTCCATAAGACTGTACCAGTAATTTTTTTTAAAAAAGGTTTTTATTATGGATTGAGTGAAAGTTTACAGGGCAGATCATTAGTTTTACATTCAACAAATCATACACCTTTTTGATTACAATGATTATAATCCCCTCCATGTACCATCAGTTAACAGTATTTCTCTCTATTCACTTTAGCTTTTAAAAAACAAACAAACAAAAAAACAACCACTCAGGCAAATATAATAATTTACACCACCAAAGGGCACATTCTGCAAGTATGCCTCCTGGCCGCCATGTCTTAGTCCTTATCTTCCCATGTATCTATCTAGAGCCCTCATCTGCTCCCTCTCTCCATGTCCCCATCTCTGCCTTCATCTCTGGTATCACTGCTTCTCTGGATAAGTTTCCGCATTCCATCTGTTTCTTCTCCCTTGATGGTCCCAAGGTCCTCTGTTTCTGGACCGTAAGATTAACTACTCCCCTGTTTCTGTTACAAAACTTTTGCCTTTATAATTGTTAACAGTCACAATTAGTCATGATAACAGTTACTATTGAATCATAAGAATCTTATCCCCATCTCTTTTCCCCAGATCCTTGTAGACAAGATGAAAACTATTCAGTGGGGACTCTTTCTTGCCCCACACACTATTAAACTAAACACCCCCTTGAAACCTTGTAAGCCAGTCACTTCATGCCTTTATTGCCTCCTCATTATAGGTAGCCAGTGTCTAAGTTGCCCATCCCTATCTGCCCTATGTACAGAGGGGATAGCATAGATACTTGATGTGAAGACTCCTTCCCTCTCTGATGGTATTTGGAGTTACTAGTCCATGAGTATAGATGAAGTTCATCAAATTGTAGCAATTTACCCTTGTTTCCTTTATCAAAAATTGTTTTTTGTTCTTTTTTTTTTTTTTAATCTTCCTCCAGTCGAGTTCTGATTATCAAGCCATCAAGGCTAGGTCACATGAGTACTGTCTGCAAGTTTGGGTGTCCTTGTGCAACTTCCCTCATTTCATATCAGCTGGATACTTCACTCTCAGCTTGTCTATGGGCTCAGGTGTCCCTAGGTCTCACCACACTTTGGACCATCCAACTCTTCCTCTTCTCTCTCTCATCTCCAGGTCTGTGGAATGTGGTTGAACTCAGCCCCTATCTTCGTCGCTGCCTTTTCCCGTCGCCCACTAACCAGTAGACCAGCATGGGCACCAGCAAACTTACACGCCTGCTCGTGTGCTCATTTTGAGTTTCGGTCTTAGAGGGGGGTTTGTCGTGAAGGAACTTGATTGCTTGCCTTGATGGCTTCTATTCCAGTAATTTTTTGAAGTCTTTTTGTTAGGTGAATTAATTTGCTGCTTGTTAGGTTTAAGGTAAAAGTGAACTTTTGACTTCTTGGGGTACATTTTGTCCACTGGTAGAATAGGTATATCCTTCTGCTTTTCATATTAAAAAAGACACCCACTTAACCTTTCACTATAGCTCTATATGCACACACATGTACTTATAGATAGAAGGATATGTACAGTAGATATAATGAAAACAAAACAAATGGACTCATAGCAGCCGATGGGATTCCCGAGACTGTAAATCTTTATAGGAGCAGACAGCCTTAGCTTTCTCCCAGTGAACTGCTGGGGGGTTTAAACCACCAACCTTGAGTTTAGAGTCCAGTGCTTATCCTACATCGACACCAGGGCTCCTTATAATGAAAACATACATATAAAAATAATTGTCTTAACTGTAGTTTGGATCTTAAATTCCAAATGAAATGGAGAAAATGTCAGAAAAAAGGGGCCTCAAAAAAGATTGGATTTCAGTCTTAACTTTGGTGATTAGAGAAATATAGGTTAAAGGGTTTTAAAAATCTATCCATTAGTAGAATCCAAAGCAAGTTACATACTTTATTAAGTCACTGGAGAGTATAGAAGAAAACAAAGCATAGTCTATAGCATAAGAGGAACAACCCCCCCCCCAAAAAACAAGTATTCAAACCAGATAATAGTTAATAATGTCTTAAAATATGATTTAACATTGCATAGAAGAGCATAAAATTATATGCAGGGATGACTCCATCTTAAAGTATGTGTTTTTGTGTTTATATGATAAACAATTATGTATAGAAAAGTAACTGAAAGGAGATAAACTAAATGGAATTATGAAAGAAAGAAGAATTGTGAATAATAACTGTTTTTACTTTATAAACTTTTCTATACGTACTAGGAATTGATAAATGTATGGAGTCCTGGTGTGACCCTATGGGTTAATGCTCTAGACTGCAAAGGGGGTCACTATGGGTCTGAAGTGAATCGATGGCACTTAACAACAATATGATGATATACACACAGCTCCCAACCAATAAAAGTTCAATAAAAATAAAATGTAGTATGTTCTAGTCTAGGTTTTTAAATAAATGTTGTTGTTGTTGTTAAGTGCCGTCGAGTTGGTTCTGACTCATAGCAAGCCTGTGTAGGGTTTCCGAGGAGTGGCTGGTGAGCTTGAACCATCGACCTTGTGATTCAAACCGACTTTGCAGTCTTAGCACAATAACCCACAGCGCCACACCAGGATGCACTTGTGCAGTCTCTTGCTCTCACACACACTCTCTCTCTTTCTGTGTATATTTACACACACACATATACATACATCATTCACACATGCATATATATATATAAAATGTTGTTACATGCCGTCGAGTTGGTTCCGAATCATAATGACCCTGGATAGGGTTTCCAAGGCTTTAAATCTTCATGGGAGCAGAAAGTCTCATCTTTCTCCTGCAGAGCATCTGGTGGTTCAAACCATACCTTGTGGTTCGCAGTCCATTGTTTATTGTATGGAGCCACCCCGTGTTCCCATTCTATGTTTAATAATATGAAATATTTGAAAATACAGGGTTTTTGAAAAGTTGAAAATCTTTCTTTTCCAGGCTCATTGGTGGGCAGTATTACTTATGGGAATTGCCTTGATCATGTTAATGGCTGGATTCATAAAAATTTGCAGTGTTCATACTCCAAGTAGTAATCCAAAGTTGCCTCCTCCTAAACCACTTCCAGGTAAGACAGTTGGAACAAGTAAATGTTTATATAACTCAAACCATAAAGCAAGTGGAATTGAATTATAAATAAATCTTCAGCAACTAATTTGTAGTACTTTTCTTCTTGGGATTGAGATTACTGAATGAATGATTTACTTGCTATTTAAATGTGCTATTTATCCATCTCTAGCTAATAATTGTCAATTAAAATGCTAATCTATCCTGTGTGTGTGTGTATATATATATATTTGTATCCTTGAATATTTTCTGAAATTTAAACTTGTTTTCCCCAAGAGGGGATGCCTATAGGAAAATATGGACCCTGTTTGGGAGAGTTTTAGAGTAAAAGCTTCAGACAACACATAACCATGATATATTGTTCTTCACTGGAGATCAAGGATGACTCAGCTTTAGGGAGAGCCCACTTTAGATTAGCTCTGGAGATTTGGTGGAGAAAAGAATAGGGAACAATGACTCCAGATCATTTGCCCCCACCTGTTTCCCCCTACCCATTCTCAAGGTTTTTGTGGCTTCCTGATGCTCTTGATTTTATGCCTCAGGACATCTGGACCAGAACTCTGCCCACTGTGGGCATGTGGGGAAGACTTTGTTTCAAGGCAATGGCAGGGGAAAACCAGAGTTAAATGCCAGCAATTTTCTTACCTCCCACAACCTTCCAATGATGCCTCTTGCTATATGACAAATCCCCAACATAATTTCTGAGACTACTTCCTTAAGTTAGTTTCCCTGTCTTGGGACAGTGGAGCCCAGTGTTCATGATGGTGCATTATCTTGGTGGAAATCAGAAGAAGCTAATATTGTTTTTCATGGATTCATGATGTTACTAGTCTGAAATTTATGCCAATTTCTCAGGCATTCCCAAGAGCCACATGACACTTTAAAAGTACTGTTATCAATTATGATCTTACATGAAGTAATTATTTTACTTGTCTATTGGTTTTATTTTAAGCAAGTGCTACTTTAGAAATTTACATTAAAAAAAAAATCCAAAACTAGCTGTCATTTATTAAACTCTTATAGAAAAGGCTAAATGCAGCAAATGATATGATTTAATTATCATCCCTGTAAGTGAGACTCAATCTGTGGTCATTTGCCCAGAGACACTCAGAGTCAGTGATACCAATCTAGATTAATCTGTCTAGTACTTGTGACTGTTGACTGTAGTTAGTCTTGTAAAATACTTATCGGGCTCATGGAAGCAGCAGTTAAGAAATCAAACAACGTATTGCATTAGGCAGATCTGCTGCACAAGACCTTTTCAAGTGTTGAAGAGCAAAGATGTCAGCTTGAAGACTAAGGTGTGCCTGACCCAAGCCATGGTATTTACAATAACCTCATATGCATGTGAAAGCTGGCCAGTGAATAAGAAGTCTGTAGAAGAATTGATGCTTTTGAGTTATGGTGTTGGAGGAGAATATTGAAAGTGCCATGGGCTTCCTGCCAAAAGAACCAACAGATCTGGGTTGAAAGAAGTGCAGCCAGAGTGCTCCTTGGAGGCCAGGATGACCAAACTTCGTCTCTCATACTTCAGACACATTGTCAGGAGGGACCAGTCGCTGGAGAAGGATATCATGTTTGGTAAGGTGGAGGGTCAGAGAAAAAGACCCCCAGCGAGATGGATTGGCCAAGTGGCAGCATCAGTGGGCTCAAGCGTGGCAACAATTGTGAGGTTGGCTCAGGATTGGGCAGTGTTTCGTTCTGTTGTGCATAGGGTCGCTATGAGTTGGTACCGACTCGATGGCACCTAACAACAACAACGGGCTTTGAAGACACTATTAGAAAAAGAATGTAAAACATGTCATTAGTAATTCTTTATATTGGTGACATGTAGTGGTAATATCTTGGCTATATTGGGTTAAACGTTGTTGTGTGCCATCAAGCTGTTTATGACTCATAGTGACCTTGCGTAGGATTTCTGAGAATGGCTAGTGGGTTTGAACAGCTGATCTTGTGATTAGCATTCTATTTTTATCCTACTGTGCTACCACAGGGCTTCTTGGGCTAAGTAGAATATAAAAATTTAATTTTACCAGTTTCCATTTTATTGTGGTTATACTTAGTGTAAGGAGGCTTGGTGGTGCAGTTGGTTAAGCATTTGGTTGCTAACCTAAAGGTCAGTGGCTCTGGTGGGAAAAGTTGGGACAGTGTCCTCCTGTGAAGATTTTCCGTTCTCCTCTGTCCTCTGCAGTTGCTGTGAGTCTGCAGACTCTTAGACAGTGTACGTTTTGTTGTGACAATACGGAATGCTCAGTGTTATATGTGTGGCTCCGACTATTTGTATCTTTCTAGTTGATAGCACTTGTTTAAACAGTAACTTTTTAAGGCTAGAGAAGCTCACAGTAAGTCTTATTTTGCTTTTGTTTGTGACTCACAGGCACTTTAAAGAGGAGGAGACCCCCACAGCCCATTCAGCAACCCCAGCGTCAGAGGCCCCGGGAGAGTTACCAAATGGGACACATGAGACGTTAACTGCAGCTTTTGCCTTGGTTCTTCCTAGTGCCTACAATGGGAAAACTTCACTCCAAAGAGAAACCTATTAAGTCATCATCCCCAAGCTAAACCCTCACAAATAACAGTCGAAGGAAAAATGGCAAGAAATCATGTCCTCAGACCAGGTGGAATTACTTAAAGCCTGAAAATTCCAATTTGGGGGTGGGAGGTGGAAAAGGAACCCAATTTTCTTATGGACAGATATTTTTAACCTAATGGCACAAAGTCTTAGGATATTATTATGTGCCCCATGTTCCCTGTTCTTCGTTGCTGCATTTTCTTCACTTGCAGGCAAACTTGGCTCTCGATAAACTTTTATCACAAATTGAAATATATATATATATTTTTTTCAATTGCCAATGAAGGCTAGGAGGCTCGACCCCCTCAACATTGGAGACATCACTTGCCAATGTACATACCTTGTTATATGCAGACATGTATTTCTTACGTACACTGTACTTCTGTGTGCAATTGTAAACAGAAATTGCAATATGGATGTTTCTTTGTATTATAAAATTTTTCCGCTCTTAATGAAAAATTACTGTTTAATTGACATACTCAGGATAACAGAGAATGGTGGTATTCAATGGTCCAGGATTCTGTAATGCTTTACACAGGCAGTTTGAAATGAGAATCAGTTTTCCTTTTTCTTACTATGGAGTTGGGTCTGATATTCATTTTATTTTTATCAAATAGCTGCTAAGAAGAGCACACATGAGTTACTATGCTGAAGAACGCAGTTAAGAAATGTGCAAACTGGACATATGCAGCATACGACTTCAGAGTTCTTTATGTAAATGTCTGGTTTCTGCTTACCTATTTTACACTTTCTAATTCAATTCCATTGTTTGAATTGATAGAGGAAATGTCCATGCTTTGGTAGAAATTGTGTCCATGAAATGATGTTTTTCTTTTATAGCCTGCTTATTTGTGTTTTCCATATATCTAAAGTATGCTAATTATGTTTTGTTTCTATCTGACATGGAAAAGAAAAGCAGTGTCTATTGTATCAAAAGATTTGAACAGGTTTTTCAGCCATTGATTATTGGTAACCACTAAAGGAGTAATTTGCTCAACTAGTAGTTAAAATTGTAGATAGGCCTTCTGACTTTTTTCCCCCTAAAATACTTTACCAACAATGAAGGTGAAACAGCACAATGTCCCATCCCAAATTTATTTTTTAAACAGGTGTAAATAATTGGCATCTTAAGAAAGAAAGCAAAAGCATGTAATGTATTAACAGGCTTATTGCTATGCAGGAAATGGAAGGGGCATTAAAAAAAACTAAGCTTGTGACATATTTATTGCTTCTGTTTTCCAACGACATCACTTAAATTAGAAGTAAACAGCTGTGATTTTCCTGGCTTCACATAGGAGGCAAATTTAGGGAAAGTTGAAAAGATTTCTGTGTTTGGGCTTTTTTTTTATTTTCCTTTTTTTTCTTAAGAGTATAAGGTTTACACAATCATTCTCATAATGTGACGCAAGCCAGCAAGGCCAAAAATGCTAGAGAAAATAATGGGATCTCTTCCTTGTAAACTTGTACAGTATGTGGTGACTTTTTTCAAAATACAGCTTTTTGTACATGATTTAGAGACAAATTTTGTACATGAAATCCCAGATAGACTATAAATAATTCTAAACAAACAAGTAGGTATCTATGTATGTAATTACTTTTAAATCATTTAAATGCCTTTGTTTTTGGACTGTGCAAAGGTTGGAAGTGGGTTTGCATTTCTAAAATGGTGACTTATATTCTGCAAGAGTTCTTAGTAACTTCTTGAGTGTGGTAGACTTTGGAACTTGTACATTTTTTGCTTGTAATGTTATCCTGTGGTAGGATTTTGGCAGGTACACACTGCCCTATTTTATTTTGAGTCTAAGTTAAATGTTTTCTGAAAAGAGATATGTGCACTGAACTCGTTCCACTGCAAATCATGATGTGGTAAAACAAAAGGATCAAGACAAATGAGCTCTAATACTACTGTCAGTTTAATGTCCACTGTGTTTTATACAGTATCTTTTGTTCACTTTGGAAATTTTTACTAAAAATTGCAAAAAATAAAAGTAATGTGCAAAGATGTAAGGATTTTTGAAACTTGAAATGCATTAATAAATAGACTTGATGAAATCAACTTTAAGGTTCCATACTCTTTGAACTCTGAAAACTATCATAAGAAGCTGCCCACAGGCAACTGTTCCATACTAAATGAACAAGATAGTTAAGCAGATAAAGCATTGTCTATTCCTACTGAAGAATCCCTGTCAATTCTTTGTTTGAAATCCTATGTAGAAAATACATCCTTAGCTATCTCTTTAAATACAAAAGAACATTTTTAAATCTCTCAAGTAATCTCAACTGCTTTACATTGTTCCTAATCAGTATTCAGATTTTTTGTCTTGGTGGAACAACTGAGTCATTTTGGAAACCTGTAGTCTTATTTATGTCTATTTTGCAAGGCTCTGAGTGATAAGTACCTCATTTATTATAGAAGTCTAGTTTTATGATAAACATAATTCAAAATATTGAGTCAACATTTTCCTACTTTGTCAAATTCTTAGTGAATAGGAGAGAATTGGCATTTCAGAGTTACCTGGAAAAAGAATTGAGTAAAGAAAGCAGAACATAGAACATGTAAACTCAGGTTGGTGCCCTGTACAGAATAACTGAACCCAAATGCTTGTTTTCCCTTTGTTTTATTTTAATAAACCTAGGTCAGGTATAAGTACTGTTTGTTAAATAAGTAAATAGAAAATGACTTTGAAAGTTACTTTGTTAATATAGGGACCATCAAACTGTTAATTATGTTTATTTATAAAATCAGCAGTATTGATGAATTCATTGTAGACCTGTTGTTATTATTTACAGTTGAATATTTAACTTTCTGTTGTTTTAAAATATCCCTTCCGACCACTACTTTCTTAAATTCAGGCAACTCAGAAAATCTGCTGCATAATAAAGTCAGGTTGTTACAGTTTCTGCAGTTGGTGGTCCCCATAGTGTCATGCAGTTTTGGAAAGGACTAGTTTAAGGAAAAGCCAGCTTTTTCTGATCAGTCTTGTTTTTTGAGGTGCTTTTGTTACTTCGTATTGGTTATATTTACAGAAGAGTGAAAACTGAAGATTGGTCCAAATTGAGCAAACTGCTGCTCTATTTTTAATTCTGTGTCTCTGTCCCTTTAGTTGGAGCCCTGATGTGGTGCTGCAAGTTAATGTACTGGACTGCAAGGTCTGTTTGAACCGCAAGGTTGGCAGTTCAAACTCACCAGCTGCTCCTTTGAAACCCCATGCAGGCTCACTATGAGTCAGAACTGACTCAGTAGCACTTAACAACAACAACAAATCCCTTTGGTTTACGTATGTTAAAACCTAGTAATTCTTGTTTCTCCACAGACAGGACTAGGTTTCCATGGCACCTATGAAAATGTGGGTGCTTGTGTTTAAGAAGGCATCTTAGTTTCTTTTTAAGTTATTTCTGATTAAAGGTATATGAGGGTTGTTAGATACTGAATTGTGTTCTCTAAAAAGATGTGTCAAAGTCCTAATACCTGGTATCTGTGAACACGCCCTTGTTTGGAAACCAGATCTTTGAAGATGTCAACAGTTAACTTGAGGTCTTAGTTTGAGTGACAACCTTCTAAAGAAAAGAGGCACAAAGAGACAAATAGGGCAAATGGCTGTATAGTTACTCTGCAACTGCAAACCGAGGAGTGCCTGAGACCACCAGAAGCCCAAGAGACTAGAATGATCCTTGGGAGAGAACTTGACCCTGCCGACACCTGGAATTTGAACTACTAGCCAGGCAGAATTGTGAAATAATACATTTCTATTCTCCTCAGCCACAAGTTTGTAGTGTTTTGTTCTTGCAGCCCTAAGAAACAAATACAAGCGTCAGTATAGTAAATACATTACTCCCAAGCAGAAGTGTTAGCCCGCCTTCGGGGTATAGGAGGAGATGGCCATGGTCTAGATTTAAGGGATCATGGTCTCCCAAAACTAGAGCAAATTGGATACAGTTTAAAAGCAGCTGCCAGGGACAATTTATCTTTAGTGAAGTCACTAAAGTTGTAAGGAATTGTAGTTTTCTGAAAAAAAGTTTTGACTTCTAAGATGATGTAGCCTGCTTCACAGAATGCAGCTTCAATTTGAACATTTCTGACTTGATGTTTTTGATTATAGACTACTTCTATTTGAGTCACTTCCCCATTTATTACAAATTTAGTTGTCCCATCATTTTCTGTATCCATTCATTTATATTGTTACAATGCAAACAGAGCCCTGTGCTGTTATGTGCTGTATTGTTTGCATGCCTTACATATATGCATATATGCACTATTTTCCATAGGAATTCATGTTTTTTATTATGGTCGGTCTCTCTTCTGTCTGTTCTCTCCTGTTAAAAGTAACAAGATGCTAGGTAACATTGGAGAGATGAATAAAGTATCTGTCAACCTCTGTTCTTCTCTAAAATCCCAACTAAAATGACAGAGGATTTGGGAAAGAAAAGAGCATACTCCAAGGACAAGGTGAACTGAAAAGAAGAAAAATTTGGAAGTTGGAAAGCACATGGAGGAGTAGTATCTGACTTGGTGACCCAGGAAAGTCACATTCTAAACCATCAGTGGAAACAGAGAAGCAGCCAGTTTGTACTGTTAATACTTTGGGGTATATTCTTCAAGACTTTTTTATGGCCATGGTTAAAGGCATAATATGCACACTTTTGTAACTCACATTTCTTATTTAACAATACATTGATATTGTATATTTATCATTAAAATAACTACAAATATTTTACTCTCTGGATTGTATTGTACATTTTTTACTTAAACAGTTCCCAACTGTTTGGACATCTAGATTGGTTCCAGATTTTTCATTATTTTAAGCAGTCCTACAAGGAAAACTGTAAAAAGTTCTGAAAGTGGAACGTTCCTAAAAGACTTTTTACAAGGCTGTTGATAAAAACTATGAAATTGTTTCTCAGATGTACCAAGTTACACTCTCACCATTAGCATGTAAAAATAATAACTTTTTTGGTTTTCTTTTTAGTTCGATAGTCCCCATGCTTAAAAACCCACATATATGCAGCCATATAAGTTTATTAAAAATAATAGTCAAAGACTACTGCCTAACTAACTTAGAGGACATAATTCAAATTAAAGTCAAGTACAATGCCCCAGTTGTGGTCTGTAAATATCCTTTTCTTCAAAGGAAACCAATAGCTAATTCTAGATCTGGGTTAAGAAATGAGTAAGAAGAGCCTAGAAAACATTCTCATACTAGAAAGATAAGGTATTAAAGATTATTGGAGGCCCTGCCAAAAATAGTCAAGAGGCATCTTGAAGAGATTCCTGCTGGCCAAACATGGGATTGCAGCATCAGTAAGGATATTATTTGCCAGAGATGGAAACTTACCAGGTTCTCTTGAGCTATGTGTTGATAGTGAAGAAGAAAATCACTTAACCTTTGGAATATGCTTTTAAAGAAATGCTTCAGCTAATAGATTAAGAAGGAATGATAGAATTAGGATGTCACCATTTTACCCCCTTAATGAATGAATGGCTTTAGACAGTGATCACCAGATAGCAGTTAGATGTTTTGTGAGTCCCTGAGTGGCACAAACGGTCAAGCACTAAATTACTAGCTTTTTGGAAAATTTGGTTGGTTATGTGCCATGGAATTGATTCCGACTCACAGTGATCCTATATAGGATTTCCAGGCTGTAAATCTTTATGGGAGCTGAAAGCCTCGTATTCATCCCACGGAACAGCTGGTAGTCTGGAAATACCAACCTTGAGCTTAGCAGCCCAGTACCCTACCAGAGATGGACCTGGTGGGCTGCTTCCAAAAAGTCAGTCTTGCAGACACAGTAGAGCAGTTCTATTCTGCACATGTGGGGTTGCTATGAGTCAGCATTGACTTGAGGGTAACTAAGAACTAAGGAATGCTGATAACGTAGTGCTTAGGAGTCGGGCTTCGGGCTGCTAACCTCAAGGCCAGCAGTTCGAAACTACCAGTCTTATCTTTCTGCTCCTGGTGTGGCGCTGTGGATTAATGCGCTGGACTGCAAAGTCAGTTTGAACTGCAAGGTCGGCGGTTCAAGCTCGCTAGTCACTCCTTGGGAACCCGATACCGGGTCGCTATGGGTTGGAACCAACTCAATGACACTTAACAGCAATAGCAAAGATGTGCAGCTTCGGAAACCCTATGCAGGGTCGCTATGAGTTGGAACCGACTCCATTACCATCAAGAACAACAATGGAGTAGTCTCGCAATCTCACCACCACTTCACTAGAAATACAGGGGACAGAGGAACGTGCTAAATGATACCGTAAGATTATTAGCCAGAGTCAGAGTTTGGAAAACTACAGGACAGGTGACCCAGTTTCTTCAACTAAATTGCAAGGAAAAATGAAAAAGATGGCCTAAAAGAGACTTGAAAGGCATATTTACAAATGGCAATTTATGGATTTATTCGGATCCTGACTTGAACAAACTTAGAAGACCATTGGGAAATAAGAAAGTTGACATATATTTGCTGATTATTTTTAGACGTGATAATGGTATTGTAGTTACATTTTTAAAAGGATCATCTTTCAGAGCTTCAAATGGGAAGACTTAGGTAAGTGAGGCAGAGCCCAGGATTTCCTTAAGAATCACTGAGGTTGAAGTGTGATAATGGCTGGAGGAAGAGTTGAAACCAGATTGGCTGTGAATTGATGGCTGCTGAGCCTGGCTGGATACTTGGGGATTCATCACAGCATCTTCCCTGCTGCTGCTTAGTGTCTAGCATTCCTCCTCTTTTCCTGTACCATCTTCTCTACCTATATTTATATTTGAAATTTTTCATGGCAGTATTTAAAATGTGAATTTTATATGGAAGTGTATTCATTGCTGTTGATTTTAGCAGTAATTCATAATAATGACATACATTCTTAATGATTCTATATATATATGTACATATATATAGCTTTTTAAGAAGAATCTAACTTGAATCAGTGAAGCCAACATAATTAACTATGTTCTGCTCCAGTTACAATGACTGATTAATTGAATAGGGTCTGCTAGGGTGAGTGTTTGAAGCGATCAGTCACTCAGCATTCTTAGGAAACATGCTATTAGATCCATCCTTGCTCATTAGTTTTTGTGGGATTTGCTGACGATAAGAAAAATGTTTATTTTTTGCTAACCATCTCAGGAATAGTGGTTAGGTTATCCACATTTAACTTTTTTGTCCCATATTAGAATAAATGTTAAATATATCAGTATAGGAAACTAGATTTTTCTCCCTGGAGAAGAAACTATATCTTTTAAAAGATATTCTGGTATTGTTCTCCATGTAAAAAATTAAAACAATTTAATTTGTTGTTGTTGCTAAGTGCCGGCAAGTCGGTTCTGATCCATAATGACCCTGTATAGGGTTTCCTAGGAGCAACTGGTGAGCTTGAACCACTGACTCTGTGGATCAAACCAACTTTGCAGTTCAGCGCATTAATCTACAGTGCCACACCAGATTCTTCTCTCGCTAAAATGATACTGGATCCCTGGAGAAGAAACTATATCTTTAAAAAGATATTCTGAAATTGTTCTCTGTGTAAAGAAATTAGAACAATTTAATAGTGTAGGTTGTCTTATATAAAAAGTATTTCCTTTACATGAGTTTTTAGAAATCATTTTGGAAAAGTAAAGGCCATTTGTTAACAGGAGTCTACTTGAAGGCAGTGGTATTTTTCATTTCTAATTTTTATTCTTCATTCTAAATGTGTATTTTATTGTTTTCCTGCCTGCATGTGAGAATTAGCCTTTATAGTACTAGACACAAGAATCCATTTTTTAGAAATTATGATGTCAATATGTTGTAATTTTAAATTTGTGTTTATCGTTTTTTTTCATAAATATGGTAAGTAAAAATTGCTATAAAATTATAGAAAGCTTTATTAAACAATATCAAAATGTGAAGCTATTTCTCAACATATCATCTAAGTCTATACACTTACGAAGATGGTATTTCCATCTCTAGGGTAAGCACTGGCTTGCTAATTATAAAGTTGGAGGTTCACCACCTGGAAACCTATAAGGGTCACTATGAGTTGGAACAGACTCAACAGCATTTAACAACAACTCTTTTCTGAAGAATTTTGTGCTCTTTGGGTTCCATTAGAAAATGGCAGTTATGGTATCTTTGAGACACTCAAATTGTGTTCCTTTGAAATAATTATTTGAGTTTAGGGAACAAAAGTCTGAAGGGGCAAGCTCAGGGCTGTAGGGTAGATGAAGGTAAGGTTTCCCAATGAAATTCTCATAGGAGGGCCCTTGCTATCCAGGAAGAATGAGTAGAAGCCAGGTATATTGTGTTGGGAAAAAATTCCTCAGTGCAATTTTTTCTGGCCTTATTCTCACCGAAGCAGTTTGCATTTTTCTTAAAACTTAATAACCTCCTTAATCATCTTACATTTTTTGATAATATCTATCAAAATTCTTGACATCTCCCAAAATCAGTTGCTATAAACTCTGGGAGTTTATTAATTACACGTCTGCAAATTCAGGTTGAAGCTGAAGAAAATTAGAACAAGTCCACAAGAACCAAAACAGGACCTTGAATATATCCCAACTGAATTAAAAGAACAGATTGGATGCTTTAGATGCTAATAACGAGAGGAGTTGTGGAATGACATCAAGAACATGACACATGAAGAAAGCAAAAGGTCATTTAAGAGGAAAGAAAGAAAAAGACCAAAATGGATGTCTGAAGAGACTCTGAAACTTGCTGTTAAACACAGAGTAGCTAAACCAACAGAAAAAAAATGAAAAGAGGAACAGAAAAGTTGAAAGGACTGCTCGAAAAGACAAAGTAAAGTATTATAATGAAATATGCAAAGACCTGCTAGAGTTAGAAACCTAAAGAAGGTAACACAATCAGCATTTCTCAGGCTGAAAGAACTGATGCAAAAATTTAAGCCTCAGGTTGAAATACTAAAGGATTCTATGGGTAAAATATTGAATGATATAGGAAGCATCAAAAAAAAAAAAAGACAAAAGGAATACACAGTTACTGTGTATTCTTAAAGGAAGAGCTGTCAGGAGGTGACAGGAGTCCCCTAGATTTTTCTCCTCTCAAGTCTTAATAGCTGCACTGTTTTTTGTTTTTGTTTTTCCTTTTGTTGTTTCATTGCTTCTCATACTTCTCTTTCCATTCCCTTGAGTTTTATACTTTCTAGCTCAGCTTTTGCTTTTCCTTCTAAGGCTCTCATTTACCTCTTCTTTTTCCCCTTTTGATCTTTCTTTACTCTCTTTTCATCTTCCCTCTCACTGGTTTTTCTACATTTTTTCATTTTTTAACTTCTTCCTTTTATTTCCTCTTATTTTTCTCGTCTATAGTGCCATTTGCCTGTACCTGTTTTGTCTTTATAGTTATTACTTTTTTCTGGTTGCTGCCTCTTTAATTTTTCTCTTTTCATTGTTGATTCCTTTTTTATTTATTCTGTTTTGTTGCATTGTGTGTGTGTGTGTGTGTGTGTGTGGTGGGGTTTCCTTTCCTATCTGACAGGAGACCGCAGCCATGCCCAAACAACCCAGCCACAATCGTATTGTGTGTGGCTAACCCTCTGGCAAGAGCCAATGCCAGCTCCTATACCACCTGATCAAACACCAGCCAAACCCACCCTAAACTGAGGTGCAGGAATGGTAAACGAGAATGGGGTACATAGTTCCATTATCTAACGACACCCACAGGAGACAGTTGGTAAGAATCTGAGAACAAACACATCAAAATGTAATCATCAATGAAATACAAATACAACAACCCCACAATGTCCCAGAGACAAGTTTAGCTCACACAAAGAAACAAGAGAATGGCTCAAACAAGTGACCAAAATTCAGAGCCAGGAAACATTTCTGAAGAAGACAAGGTAATGGAACTAACTGGAAAAGAAAAAAATTTCAAAAGAATGATATTTAAGGATTGACAGAAAAATTGAGGAAAGCAGGGAGAATACAATAAAAACTTCAGAAGAGTTCAAGAAAACACTACAAAAAAAAAAACCCCAAACAGACAAAATAAATGCATATTTGGAAACAGTCCAAAACCTGCAATTAGAAATCTGGAAGATTAATACTAAGATATCAGAAATGGAAAATACATTGAAGGGCAAAGAAGTAGATTAAAAGCAGCAGAAGCTCGTTACTGAGCTTGAAGATAAATATCTCTCAATACTTGTATGCTAGAAAAACAATCAGAAAAAAAGAATGAAAATCCAAAAAAAAGCCACGAAGAGGAACAACTTAATGGGTAATCAGAATTCCAGAACAGGAATTTTTTTGTTTTTGTTTTTAAGTGCCGTCGAGTCGGTTCCGACCCATACCGACCCTGTACAGGGTTTCTGAGGCTGTCTATCTTTACGGGAGCAGAACGCCTCATCTTTCTCCCACGGAACAGCTAGTAGTTTCGAACTGCTGGCCTTAAGGTTCGCAGCCCGATTCGTAACCACTAGACAATAAAAAGTACAGAGAAAATTGTCAAAGAGTTGTTGGAAGAAAATTTCCCTAACATCATGAAAGATAATGAAAAAAATATTTAAGAAGCTGAATGAACACCAAACAGGATAGATCTCAAAAGAAATGACCAAGACATAACATAATCAAACTTTCCAAAATCAAAGACAAGGAATCTGAGAGCAGCTCAGGAAAAACAAAAAAGTTACCTACAAAGGAGACTAAGCTCTGATTTCTCAGCAGAAACCATGCAGGCAAGAAAGCAATGGGATATGGTATACATGAAATTCTGAATGAAAAAACAGCCAACCATAAATCATATGCCTAGCAAAGCTGTCTCTCAAATACGGTGGTGAAATTAGGACATTTCCTGATAAACAGAAATTAAAGGAAATTTTAATGACCCGTCCAACTTTACAAAAAAATACTAATGGGTGTTCTTTGGACTGAAAATAACAGTAGACAACAACCTGAGATTGCCACACATGACAACACCACCCAAAATGTAATGCACTTTTAGAAATACTGTAAGCACTGGACAACAAGTTCAATTTGAACCACAAAGTCGGTGGTTCAAAGTCACCAACTGCTCCTTGGAAACCCTATATAGGGTCGCTATGAGTTGGAACCAACTGGATGGCACTTAACAACAGCAACAAAGTAAAACAAATTTACAAGACTGAAAATAGGGAACCAGAAATATAAATTTATAATAAAGTTAACGATTAAGCAAAAAGAGGGAATAGTGTAGATACAGAACCTCCAAATGGTCAGGAAGTCAAGCAGATATCAAGCTAATACAGACTGTTTAAGCACGGAAAAAGAAATGACAGGGCCTCCTCACTGAAGACATTGGCATAAAAAAAACACAAGGCTCTAGGACTTGACAAGAACACAAATAGCAAACTGATAGAGCACTGGAGTTGCTCATTCCATCTGTGCCAAAAAATTGAGAAGACAGCTTAACTGGACAACCAATTGGAAGAGATCCATATTTGTGCCCATTCCAAAGAAAGGTGACCCAACAGAATGGGAAAATCATTGATCAATATCATTAATATTACATGCAATAAAATTTTGCTTAAAATAATTCAAAAACAGTTACAGCAGTACATTGACAGGGAGCTGCCAGAAATGTAAGATTCAGAGGCAGACATGGAACAAGAAATATCATTGCCAATGTCAGATGTTGGCTGAAAGCAGAAAATATCAGAAAAATGTTTGCTTGCAAAGACATTCAATTGTGTGGGTCATAACAAATTATGAATAAAATTGTGAAGATTGGAAATTCCAGAATCCTTCATTAGTTCATGAAGAACCTATACAGAGACAGGAGTTCAAAAAGAGTAAGTGGATACTGAATGGTTTAAAACCAGGAAAGGTGTTCGACATCCTCTTCTGAATCTGGCTTGAATCCATGGACGTTCTTTGTTTGTGCATGGTTGCAGTCATTTATGTATTTATCAAAATTTTACTTGCATGCAATATTAATGATATTGTCTGATGCATTTCATTGGGTCACAACTCTTTGGAATGGGCACAAATATGGATCTCTTCAAGTCAGTTGACCAGGTAGTTGTCTTCCAAATTTCTTGGCATAGATGAGTGAGTGCTCTCAGTACCACATCAGTTTATTGCAGTATTTCCATTTGTATTCCATCGATTCCTGGTGCCTTATTCTTTGCCCATGTCTTCAATGCACACTGGACTTCTTTCAGTACCTTTGACTCTTGATCATATATTACCTCTTGAAATGGTTGAACATTAACCAGTTCTTTTTGGTTCAGTGATTCTGCTTATTCCTTCCATCTTTTTTTTTTTTTTGGATGTTTTCTGCATCATTTGATATTTTGTCCATAGAATCCTTCAAGTTTTGTATATACCTGGCTGTGTGCCGTGGCATCGGTTCCGACTCATAGCGACCGTGTACAGGATTTCCGAGGCTATAAATCTTTACGGGAGTAGAACTCCTCATCTTTCTCCCGCGGAACAGCTGGTAGTTTCGAACTGCTGGCCTTGCAGTTCGCAGCCCAATTCATAACCACTACACTACTCTAGCCATTTATAAAATAGGCATTCAAATTCCTTTGTTTATTTACTTATTTTTTAAACTCATTTTCTTGTTTTGCTTAGCGGTACATTCATTTGCTGAAGAGCTGCCCTGTGCTTTGGCAGATGTCACTTTGGGGTATTGTTCTTAAGAATGTGGGGCCAACAGTGTGATAGTTGTCAAAGGCTCTTGACTTCGTAGACCTTGACCTCTGTATCATGACTACCACTCTCGGGATCAGGACACCCTCTGATCTAATGCTCCCTGGTATCGAGCAAATGCATGCTCTTGGGGAGCTCATAGCTTAGTGGAAAGAAAGACGCTAACAATTTCAATGTTGAGCAGTTCGTGCTGTAAGCTATACCAATATGAGTACAAGATGCCCTGGAAGCTAAGAGGTAATGGGAAGAGACAAAGATGACCTCCAGAGGAGATAGGCATGAGTTTTTTTCAGTGGAGGGCCAGAAAAAAAGAGGAAGACCCCCAACGAGATGGATTGGCCAGTAGCAGCATTGATGGACTCAAGCGTGGCAACAATAGTGAGGTTGGCCTAGGATCGGGCACTGTTTTGTTCTGCTGTGCATAGGGTCACTATGAGTTAATATTGACTTTATGGCACGTAACAACAACAACAACAACAGAACTGCACCTTATCATAAATCTCTGCTCCCTAGAACCTGGGTATAGCAGTTGCTCACTAAAGAATTCTATTTTAATAAAGGACATGGGCACAAAAGTTAGTTTCATTACACCATGTTATTGACACTATAATTCTAATTAAAAAAAAAACTGACCTTGCAGTCCAGTGCTTTATCCCTCAGCGCCACACCAGGACTCCTGATAAAAATTAGTGCAAGTTCTATTTCTTCCCACATTTCAGTGGATCATTTTGCACACAACCTGTTAAGCCCAGGTTTAAAAAATAGGACCTACATATCTTCTGAACTCCCCCCATTCCTTGGTTAAAGATATGTCCCATGGAACACCCTGCAGCTATTCATGAATCCAGGCCACCTTTAGGTATTGATGTCCAAAGAAATCCAAGATACGGGAAGTGGAAACGCAAGTATTCATACAATATGTATGGTTCAATTTCTTGTGTGACAATATTTTGTTTTGATTTGTAAAAATATAGACTTTATTCATAGAAAATGTCTAGGTTCATACATGAAAAAATGTTGTTTCTGAGCACTGCAACTGGGGACGGATGAGGATTTCCAGATTTTACTTTATGTTGTTCCATATTGCTTAAATTTTAATAGCTATGCATTCCTTTTATAATAGTGCTTAATATCACTAAATTCCTTAGGGCGTCCACTCTGGTGCAATGCATTGTAAATGTTGGTTGTTGAAGTTGGGTGATGGGAATATAAGATTTCATTATCCTGTTCTTCACTTTTAGGTATATTTGAAGATTTCCGTAATAAAAAATAAAAATTAGTGCTTTGTAAATAGATTCTACAGAAATATGCCACAGAGTTAATAGTGATTATCTTGAGATGGATGGTGTGAGGGAGAGAGGAAAAGTTGGGGAGTAAAACTTCTGGTACCTTCTACATTTCCTTCCCACCCCAGCCCCTGTCTTCTACAGCTTTTATGATGTTCTTTCTTTTATAATTGGAAGACACTTAATTAAACACACACACACCCACAATGCAGTTACCTGTGCAAAGAATTTCATGTGTAGACATGAATATAGAATACCTATTTGACTTCTAAGGCAATTCATGAAATAAAGAATGTTTAATGTGTAGGGCTCAACTCTTTCATATTAAGATCTGGAGGATTGTGTCATAATGTAAGAGGATTCCGGAGTTTGTTTTATAACAAAACAAAGGTGAAACTCCAAGCGTAGTCCAACGTCTCTGCAGAGTCCCAGCCGTATCACTGAGGGCACAGCTGCCAGCTCACACCGGCGATTTGCACGGTTAGCTGGCTGATCGCAAGTTTCCATAATGTGAACAGACTGTTCACATTAGCTATGTGTTGTATGTGTGTAGAATCTAGTTACAAAGCATTTATTTTTATTTTTTATTATGGAAATATTCAAACATCCTTTTAAGTAAAGAATAGTATAATGAAACCCAGTGTACCTATTAACCTAATTTAACCAATAGACATTTACAATGTTACTGTCACCAAAGGTGCCTTGGAGTGAAGGTCTGGTAATTTACTCCCCAAAGATCAGATGTAGGAATCCCTGTGGAATGCTTCTATTCTGACACATATGGGTTGCCAGGAGTGGTAATCAGCTTAACAGCAACTTTTTGTTTTTTAAGTTGAGTCTCTTATTATAGGTCTCACATGGGATCCAAGGGAATTACTACATACAGGACATTTTCTGTTGCTGACGGCAATGCTAGGCTGCAAATACAGACCATATAGGAGATGTCATGAGTGAGCTGATGAGTGGTTACCCGTGTGACCTTGTCTGAGTTTGTTATGCTCTAGATATCATGTATGAAACAAGAATACTCATGTTAGCCACCTCCAGGACTCCTGCACTGGACCTCAAGGTCAGTCTGAACCGCAAGGTCAATGCTTCAAACTCAGCAGGTGCTCTTCAGAAACTCTTTACAGGGTCTCTCTGAGTCAGAACCGACTTGATGGCACTAGTAACAACAGAAGGGTTCCTGAAGTGGTGCTGTAGGATAAGCACTGGACTTATCTAAAGGTTGGTGGCTCAAACATACCAGTGGCTCCTTGGAAATCCCATACTCCATACAATGTTGTTATGAATCAGAAATGACTCGATGACACTTCAGAACAACAACAGGGAAACAGGGACTGTGGGGGTGATTTTTGTGGTTGTGTGCCACCAAGTTGGTTCCAACTAGCGACCCTGTATACGGTTTCCGAAGCTGTAAAGCTTTATGGGAGCAGAAAGTCTCATCTTTCACCCATGGAACGGCTGGTAAATTCGAACTGCTGACCTTGCAGTTGGCAGCCCAGCTCATAATCCATTATGCTACCAGGGTTCCTTAACAGGGACTGTGTTGTTGTTGTTGAGTGCCGTCGAGTCAGTTCTGACCCATAGTGAACCTGTATAGGGTTTCCAAGGAGTGACTGGTGAGCTTGAACCACCGACCTTGCAGTCTGACACATTAACCCACAACGCCACATCAGGACTCCAACAGGGACTGTGGTGAAGATTAAATGAGAACGAACGCTAAGGCACCTTGCATATGGTGAGCAATCAAATGCCAGCTATGCTTAGTGTTTTCATGTGAAGAACTGTGAGCAGGTATTCCCTGGTTTAAGTGTCTTCTCCTGTGCAAGCAGCTAGCTACATTGCTTAGGGATGCTTGGTTTGTAGGTAATCTCATCGCCTTTGCCAAGTTTAGGAATGGACATGAGGCCTGATTCTGGATATGAAGAGCTATCATCTGGATGCTTCCAATTTTCCTTACTCTATACGTGGTCATAAGGAGCTCTGGTAGCGTAGTGGTTACGAATCGGGCTGCGAACCTTAAGGTCAGCGGTTCGAAACTACCAGCCGCTCCGCGGGAGAAAGATGAGGCTTTCTACTCCCGTAAAGATTTACACCCTCGGAAACCCTGTACAGGGTCGCTATGGGTCGGAACCGACTCGACGGCACTTAACAACAACAACAATACGTGGTCATATCTAAGTGTGTAACCTGGAGTGGCAGCAACCAGTTTAAATATCAGCCTGAGGATGAAGCCAAAATCAGGATGGCAAAGGAAAAAACCAAACAACTGTACCTTTTGTGACTAATTTCACTCAGCAGGGGTCCTGGTGAGATCCTGTGGGTTAATGCTCCAGACTGCAGAGATGTTTGAACTAAAAGGTCGGCGGTTCAGGCTCACCAGTCACTCCTCGGAAACCCTATACAGGGTTGCTATGAGTCAGAACTAACTCGACAGCACTTAACAACAACAACAACAATGTCCTCCAGGTTTATTCATGTTGTGAGGTGTTGTATTAGTATAACAATTCATCGGTATTCTTCAATGTTGCATATTATGTGTATGTACTAGTTTGGGGTCGGAACCAACTCGACGGCACTTAACAACAACAACAACAATGTCCTCCAGGTTTATTCATGTTGTGAGGTGTTGTATTAGTATAACAATTCATCGGTATTCTTCAATGTTGCATATTATGTGTATGTACTAGTTTGGGGTCGGAACCAACTCGACGGCACTTAACAACAACAACAAACCAGTTTGTTTAGCCATTCTTCTGTTGAGGGACATTTCGGCTGTTGTGAATAGTACTACAGTGAACGTGGGTGGGTGTGCATATACCTGGTGGTGTCCTGGCTCTTATTTCTTGAGGATATATACCAAGTAGAGGGACTGCTGGATCATATGGTATTTCTATTTCCAATTTTTTGAGGACACTCCTTACCATTTTCCGCCATGATTGCACCATTTCACAGCCCCACCAGCAGTGTAGGAGGCCCCCAGTTTCTTCATACCCTCGTCAGCATTTGTTTTCTATTTTATTGAACTTTGCTATATGAGACCGCTGTTGTAAAAAGTTAAAAGGTTTTCTTGATAAAATAAACATCCCATGATGGTTACCAGGGGTGGGAGGGAAGGGAAAATTATTCACGGGCTAAAGGGTAGACACATGTTAACATGGACGATAAGGAAGGCAATGTACAACATGAGGGATGTTGGCAGAGTAAAGATGAAGGAAGCAGAAGATACAGGGAAGAAGGCAAGACTTACAGTGAATAGAGAGGTAAACACTGTTAACCGATGGAGGAGATTGCAATCAGCATAGTGAAGCCAAGTATATGGTTTGTTGAACGTAAAACTGATGATTTGCTCTGTAATCCTTCACTCAATTCATAATAAAAAGCTTAAAAAAAACAACTAGGCCTTAATAGCATTGTTAAGCTGATGAACCAACCATTCTTGAAACTCACCCTATCTTGGAACTTCCTGCTTTGTAAGATTAAAACAGTAACAACAACAATCCTTATTGTTGAAGCCAATTTGAACTAGTTTCCAATTGCATCATAATTGATCAAACCTGCACCAGATAAGATTTAGGGTGGGGATGTGTTGTTGTTGTTGTTAAGTGCCGTCGAGTCGGTTCCGACCCATAGCGACCCTGTACAGGGTTTCCGAGGGTGTAAATCTTTACGGGAGTA
>NW_006408522.1:12750342-12776831 GCF_000296735.1 Chrysochloris asiatica
AAGAAGTGCAGCCAGAATGCTCCTTGAGGCCAAGATGGCCAAACTTTGTCTTTCATACTTAAGACATATTGTCAGGAGGGACCAGTCACTGGAGTACGATATCATGTTTGGTAAGGTGGAGGGTCCGAGAAAAAGAGGGAGACCCCCAATGAGATGGATTGGCCAAGTGGCAGCATCAATGGGCTCAAGCGTGGAAACAATAGTGAGGTTGGCCCAGGACCAGGCAGTGTTTCGTTCTGTTGTGCATAGGGTCAGTATGAGTCGGTACTGACTCAATGGCACTGAACAACAACAACAACCTTTAACTCATTCAGTCTTGTGGAAGCATCAAGAATATATTGTACTGTTGCCGGTTATTTTTACTTGGTGAGGAAATAAACTCAGATCCAGCCTTTTGAAGAATTGGGAAGGTCCAAGAGAACATAAAGTTTTAAGAGAATGAGAAAGGAACCATTACCTAAATCAATGTATTATTAGCCTAGGATACTCAAAGCCCAAAACACCTCAACCCTCTGACTGTGAATCTTACTGGGTCCTCTACCCTGTTAATGGCTATTTTCCTGTGTTGCTCATATCACCAACCTCCTTGATAACTCTTCTAAAGACAGTCTGGAACTAAAAATAATAAGTGAACCTCAGCAAATCTAGGCACTGGAGTGTATGTGGCAAGAAGGGAAGTGTTCCAAAGGTCTCATCTGGGAAGGGACTACAGAACCGGTAAGGGAAGTGAAAGTATTCTGAAGTAAGGAGTGGAACCAGCAGAGGACTATTTGTGTCTGGTTTTCATATAATAGTAAAGAAATATTTAGCATTATGAGCAACAGAAAAGGAAAAGTATTTGGAAATGAAAATCTAGTAGAGCACTCATATTAATAGATGGAAAGGAATGAAATCAAATGATTAAATGCAAAAATATAAAGGAGACAATAAGTAAAATAAGGTAATAAATAAGACCGTAGGAAGGTTCCAGTCATGACACTAACTAACTGTAAATGGCTGGCTTTTCCCATTAAATGTCAGACTTCATAATTGATGTCTTTCTCCAGCTGCTGGATCCCAGGTCCACTTGAGGAACAGTCTGATGACAGGGTCTTGGGGTCCACACAAAAAAACCATTTTTTACTAAGTCAGAACTGACTCAATGGCACCAAACAACACAACAGCAAAGACTACACAGAAACAAGTGAGGTGTCTAGGGCAAAAAAATTCAAGAAAGACAAGACCATGCACATGTCAACTGTGGCACATAGGTACCTCATTCTCAGGGTTGTACTTGTGAGGGGTTGGTACTTAACATCTTGATTTTTTTGAACTACATGCCCTGCTTGCCTCATCCTAATCCTGGCCCTAAATGTACTTCCCTCTTGTGGAGAAAGAAACATTAAATTAAAATTTTTAAAATTTTATTTAAAATGTAAAGTCCTAATAACCCAGAAGAAATGGATACAGTCCTCTCTTGGTATCTGAAGGGGACCCGTTCCAGGACCTCTGCAGATACCCAAATCTGTGGACACTCAAGTCTCTTTAATACAACGGCTCAGTATTTGCATGTAACTTATGCACATTCTTTTGAAAAGAATACCTTAAATCACCTCTGCTGTTGCTGTTAAGTGCTATTGAATTGGTTCTGACGCCTAGTGACCCTGTATAGGGTTTCCAAGGAGGACCTGTGGTGAGCAGTCCAGTGCTTATCCTACAGTGCCACATGAGGACTCCAAATACCTAGTACAATTTAAATACTATGCAAATAGCATTTCTAAGGGATTTGACCACGTAATTGCTGTTTATTATTATTATTTTTACTAGCAGCAGTTGGTGGAATCTACAGATACAAAGTGTCTACCTTACTTGTTATTATTGTGATCTTTTAATTTTACTAATTTTATTATAGCCTAGAAGAGAGTAAGGTGAGAAAGGGTTTTAGAGGAATCACTTATTGTAGTTCATATATATATTTAGTGAACTTATATATTTATACCATTAAGGAATAGAGAGATTGATTTGATCATAATTCAGGAGGCTTAAAGTTTAAATTCAGGGTGTACCCTAGGGGTACATCATTCTTTGTCTACTTCAGCTTCTATTAGACAGAAATCCTTGGTATTCCTGGGTTTCTAGATGCATCTGCCATGTGTCAGTCGTCAGATGGCATCTTTTCCTGTGTGTTTCTCTGTGTCTGTTCCCTTCTCTCTCTTTTCCCCCTGACTTTCATTTATTTTGTTATTATTGTTGAGAGTATGTGCAGCAAAACCTATACTAATTAAATAGTTTCTACATGTGCAATCTAGTAAAATTGATTACATTCTTAGAGTTATACAATCATTCTCACACTTCTATTTGTTGTACTGTGGTGGCCTACATGTTGCTGTGATTCTGGAAGCTATGCCCCCAGTATTTTAAATACCAGCAGGGTCACCCATGGTGGACAGGTTTCAGTTGAGCTTCAGACTAACACAGACTAGGAAGGAGAAATGGACTACTTTCAAATGTTTAGTCACTGAAAACTGTATGAATAGCAGTGGAACACTGTCAGATAACACCAGAATATAAAATATCGAAACATATGAAGAACATCAGAATATTTTCAGATATAGTTCTGAAAGATGAGCCCCTCAGGTTGGAAGGCACTCAAAATGCGACATGGTAAGAATTGCCACCTCAAAGTAGAGTTGACTGTGATAACGCAAATGGAGTAAAGCCCTCAGGACCTTCTTTTGCTGATGGGGCACAACTCAAAAGGAAGAGAAATAGTTGTAAACGTACTTTAATAGTTGGAGCATGGAATGTACAAAACATAAATCTAGAAAAATTGGAAATTGTCAAAAAATGAAATGGATCACATAAACATTGACATTCTAGGCATTAGTGAGCTGAAAAGGACTGGTATTGTCTATTTTGAATCTGACAATCACAGATTTACTATGCTGGAAATGTCAAATTGAAGAAGAATGGCATGGCATTAATCATCAAAAGAAACATATCAAGATCTATCTTGAAACCCAGTGCTTTCTGTGATAGGATAATATGTATACATCTAAAAGGAAGACATGTTAAAACCACTATTACTCAAATTTACGCAACAACCACTGAAGTCGATGATGAAATTGAAGAATTCTACCAATTTTTTCAGTCTGAAATTGATCAAACATACAATCAAGATGTATTGATTGCTACTGGAAATTGGAGTGCAAAAGTTGGAAACAAAGAGGGAGGATCAGTAGTTGGAAAATACGGCCCTGGTGATAGATACGATGCTGGAGATGGCATGATAGAATTCTGCAAGACTAATTAATTCTTCATTGCAAATACCTTTTTCAAACAGCATAAAATACAACATAGGCCTCACCAGATGGTATCTATACGATATTCTATCTATATACAGAAATCAAATTGACTACATCTGTGAAAAGAAATGATGGAATAGCTCCGTATCATCAGTCAAAACAAGACCATGGGCAGACTGTGAGACAGACCATCAATTGCTCATATGCAAGTTCACACTGAAGCTGAAGAAAAGGAAAACAAGTCCTCAAGAGCCAAAATATGACCTTGAATATATCCTACCTGAATTTAGAGATCATCTGAAGAACAGATTTGATACATTAAACACTAGAGACCGAAGACCAGAAGAGTTGTGAGATGACATCAAGAACATCATACAAGAAGAAAGCAAAAGGTCATTGAGAAGACAAAAAAGACGGAAAAGACCAAAATGGGTGTCAGAAGACATTCTGAAACTTGCTTTCCAGCATAGAGATGCTAAAGCAAATAAATGGAAGATATGAGGAGGTTCAAGAGCTGAAAATTTCAAAGGCTGGCTTGAGAAGACAAAGTCAAATATTATAACAAAATATGCAAAGACCTGGAGATAGAAAACCAAAAAGGAAGAACACATTCAGCATTTCTCAAGGTGAGGGAACTTAAGAAAAAATTCAAACCTCAACTTGCAATATTGAAGGATTGTATGGGAAAAATACTGAATGATGAAGAAAGCATCAAAAGAAGATGGAAGGAATACACAGAGTCACTGTACCAAAAAGAAATGGTAGATGTTCAACCATTTCAAGAGGTTGCATATGATCATGAGCCAATGATACAGAAGGAAGAAGTCCAAGGTGCATTGAAGGAATTGGCAAAGAACAAGGCACCGGCAATTGATAGACAAGAAATCTTTCAACAAAGTGAAGCAGAACTTGAGTCACTCACTCATCTCTGCCAAGAAATTTGGAAGACAACTACCTGGCCAACTGACTGGAGGAGATCTGTATTTGTGCCCATTCCAAAGAGAGGTGACCCAATGGAATGCTGAAATCGTTAGACAATATCATTGATATCCCATGTGAGTAAAGTTTTACTAAAGGTAATACAGAAACAACTGCAACTATACATTGACAGAGAACATTCCAGAGATTCAAGCTGGTTTCAGAAGAGAATGTGGAATGAGGAATATCGCTGCTGACATCAGATGGATTTTGGCTGAAAGCAGAGAATACCAGAAAGATGTTTACTTGCACTTTATTGACTATACAAAGGCTTTCGATTGTGTGGATCATGACAAGCTATGGACAATATTGTGAAATATAAATATTCCAGAACACTTAATTGTGCTCCTGAGGAACCTGTGCATAGACCAGGAGGCAGTTGTTTGAATGGAATGAGGGAATACTGAATGGTTTCAAATTAGGAAAGTTGTGCACCGTGATTGTATTCTTTCACCATACTTATTCAATCTGTATGCTGAACAAATAATCCAAGAAGCTGGGTTATATGAAGAAAAACGTGGCATCAGGATTGAAGAAAGGCTCATTAACAACCTGCGATATGCAGATGATACAACCTTGCTTGCTGAAAGTGAAGAGGACTTAAAATACTTACTGATGAAAATCAAAGATCATAACCTTCAGTATGGGCTGCACCTCAATGTAAAGAAAACAAAAATCCTCACCACTGGACCAATAAATAACATCCATATAAATGGAGAATAGATTTATGTTGTCAATGACTTCATTTTACTTTAATCAACCATCAACACTCATGAAAACAGCAGTCAAGAAATCAAACACGTATTGCATTGGGCAAATCTGCTGCACAAGACCTCTTTAAAGTGTTGTGAGCAGAGTGTCAGTTTGAAGACTAAGGTGCGCCTGACCCATGCCATGGTATTTTCAATAACCTCATATGCATGCGAAAGTTGGATAGTGAATAAGGAAGACCATAGAAGAATTGATGCATTTGATTTATGGTGTTGGAGGAGAATATTGAAAGTACCATGGACTGCCAAAAGAACAAACAAATCTGTTGGAAGAAGTACAGCCAGAGTACTCCTTGGAAACCAGGATGGCCAGACTTCATCTTTTATATTTCAGATATATTTTCAGGGGAGACTAGTCACTGGAGAAAGAAATCATGTTTGGTAAAGTGGAGGGTCAGAGAAAAAGAGGAAGACTTCCAACTGGATGGCCTGGCAAAGCCTATAGTGCTGGTGATGGTGGTGGTGTGCCGCGGAGTCGGTTCCGACTCATAGCAACCCTGCATAGAATTTCTGAGGCTGTAAATCTTTCCCGGAACAGAAAGCCTCATCTTTCTCCCTGGAATGGCTGGTAGTTTCAAACTGCTGACCTTGAGTTTAGCAGCCCGACTTGTAGCCACTATGCTACCAGAGCTCCTTAAACAACGTATAGTTAGATCATATTTTTAAAATCCATTTTGTCACTCTATGCCCTTTGATCAAAGCATTTAGTCCATTTATATTTACTGTGATTACTAATAAGTGATTTGCTCCTGCCATTTTCTTATTTATTTTGTGTGTGTGTTTATCTTAAGCCTTCTTTGTCTTTGTCCTTTAGTATTGCTTGCTTTTGTGTTTTGTTGGTTTATTGTAGTGAGTCTGTTTGGTTCCCTTTTTGTGTATGCTTCTAAAAAATATATTACAGTGGTTACTGTGAATATATTATATTTAACAGCTTGATTTATAACATTCTAGTGTAAGGAGCTCTGGTAGCATAGAGGTTACGAATTGGGCTGCTAATATCACAGGCAGCATCTTGAAACCACCAGCTGTCTGTGGGAGAAAGATGAGGCTTTCTGCTCCCGTAAAGATTTACAGCCTCGGAAACCGTGTACAGGGTCACTACGAGTTGGAACCAACTCCATGGCACATAACAACAACAGTGTCAGTTGGTACCAATTTAACATGAGTAACATACAAGAAAGTGTCTACATTATTCCTCTCACTTGTGTTGTTGTTGTCCCTTACTATGTTGTTATATTTCATGTGCTCTGTCACATAATTTTATCCTTGTAACTTATATATTTGTTATTAAACAGCATGAAGGACAAAACATTTAGAATATCAAGCATGAATATATTATTACTAGTCCTTAAATGCATTACATTTTTTGGAAACTTTTCTTTTAGTACATTAGTTTCCTAGCTTGCTTTCTATACCTAAGGAGTTAATGGACATATTTTATTCAACATACCATGCATATGGCATTGTTAAAAATAAGAACAGAAATAAATCATTTTTATACCTTATCCCTTTGAGAATTTTGGAGTATAGGGAGAAAACATATCCATTGGCTGTTTAGTGAGTGGTGTCTGATGAACCCACCAACCACTCAGGGCTTGGAAGAATTTAAAATGACTCCAAACATAAAGTTGTTGTTGTTAAGTGCTGTGGAGTCAGTTTTGACTCCTAGCAGCCCTGTATAGGGTTTCCAAGGAGCAGTTGGTGAGCTTGAACTGCAGACCTTGTGACTCAAATCATCCAGGTAGTCCAGTGCATTAACCCACAGCTCAGCACCAGGACTCCAAATGTAAAGCTGTTGTTGCTAAGTGTCGTTGAGGTGGTTCCGACCCAAAGCTATACTGTACAGGGTCTCTGAGGAGTGGCTGATGAGCTTGAACCACCGACCTTGTAGCTCAAACCGACTTTGCAGTTCAGTGCATTAACCCACAGCAAAGTCAGGGCATTTAAATATAGTCTTAGCAAGAGTATCTGTTGGCATTGAGAGGAATCTTACCACTTTCCCACATAGTTAATCTTACCAGCACAACTATAGGTATCTATGTTTAATCTACTTAATGGTCTTGAGTCTATTCTTATTTTCCTTGATAAATATGTATATTTGCTTCAATTATATCAGGAATTACTAGATTTTTCAGAGTTTGGTTTGGGATATTTCTTTGCATTGATGTCTTGGTTTATTCATTATTGTGGTCATATGCAACTTTGTACCTTTGTTGTTTGAAAATATTTCACAAAATTAATCTTAATAAATGTTATATGAAAAAAATAAAAGCTGAAATTACAAGAATATTACATGTAAAAGCACAAAGGTCAGCTGGTTTTGCATTTGAGGTTTTCTCGAATTAAAACATAAAAATATGATTACAGTATTATTGGGGCTATTCAAGGCCATAGATAAAAAGTAGAATATCAAAACATGATAATGGCAACACCAAAAAGACTGTGTGGGTCAATTTCACTTATGAAAATAAAGATAAAATTCGAAACAAAATGTCAGCAAATAACCATTAAGGATATAAAAGCAACAAGGACAATAGCACTGTGCCCAAGGGTGGCTTATTCAAAGGACGCAAGAGTGACTCAGTATCAGGGAATATATCAACATACTTTATTTTATGAATAAGCCAAAAGAGAAAAATCACATATCGCCAAAGCATTTCCTAACTTTCAGCAACCATTGCTAATAAAAATACCAACTAAAATAGTAATAGAAGAAAACCAATTAAATTTAATGAAGTTCACTTGTCCAAGCTAAGAGAAAATATGTTCAGATGGCATAACACTGAAACTTTTAATTAAAGTCAAGGATGAGACCATGGTAGCCACTCAGTGGCATCATTACCCAAATTTGTCTTGAAATTTCTGGCAAACCCATAATGTGAAAAAGCAAAATAATCAGTATATGTTGTCTTTTTTGGTGATGAAATGCATGTACACCATGAAATTTCAGTAAAAAGATATTAGTAAGATAATTTGGAAACTGGGAAAATAAAGAATAAATAAACAAACCCCCCAAACTATACTAGTAATGTATACTAGTAATGTTGTTGTTGTCAAGTGCTGTCGAGTCAGTTCCAATCCATAGTGACCCTGTGTAGGGTTTCTGAGAAGCGGCTGGTGAGCTTGAACCACTGACCTTGCAGTTCAAACCAACTTTGCAGTCCAGAGCATTAATCCACAGCACCACACCAGGCCTCCTATGCTGGTAATAAGCTCCATGAAATAGAAATAGAATAAAAGATTCTGTTTGCAATAGTGACAAAAATGAAAAAATACCTAGTAATAAATGAAAATTGAAAACATGAACTATAAAATATTGTTGAAGGACATAAAATAAGATCTGAACAAATGGAAAAATGTAATGTTTCTGAACAAGTTGTTGTTAAGTGCCATCAAGTCAGTTCTGATTCACAGCGACCTTGTAGAGGGTTTCTGAGGAGCGGCTGGCAGGTTTGAACCATCGAACTTGTGGTTATCGGCTCAGTACTTACATTATCGCATCACTTCCAGACAAGAAAAAGTCATATAATAGAAAGGTCAATTCTCCTCATAATAACTCCTAGAGTTCATGTAATTCCTAGTTAGAATCCCAACAGGATTTTCAGGGAAATGGATAAAATGACTTTAAAGTCCGTATGAAAGACTAGATGACTATGAATACATATATATTTTAAAAAGGGATGGGAAGTGAAGTGTGAAAAGGAAGATTACTGAGGACAACTTGCCTTGTGAGAAAATTCTATAAATATTTATTAGCAAATAAAAAGTCACCCTGGTGGCTCAGTGGGTTAAGCATGAGGCAGCGCATCAAAGGCTGGCAGTTTTAACCTAGCAGCCATTCCTCAGGAATAAAGATGAGGCCGTCTGTCTGCCCCTGGAAAGATTACAGCTTCCTTGGAAACCCTATGTGGCAGTTCTGAGTTGGAATTGGAGTCCTGGTGTGGTGCTGTGGGCTAATGCGTCAGACTGCAAAGCCATTTGAACTGCAAGGTTGGCAGTTCAAGCTCACCAGCTGCTCCTTGGAAACCCTATACAGGGTCGCTATGGGTCAGAACCAACTCAACAGCACTTAACAACAACAACAATTCGTTGGAATTGACTTGATGTCAGGGGGTCTGTTTTTTGGTTAAGAAAAGGAAGACACTGAAATCAATTAATATGATTATCATGAAAATAAGTGAAGAGATTAATGAAACAAAATAGACAGTTAAGGTATAGGTCCCAGCACTTAGGATAATTTAAAATTTATGATAAAAATGGGATCTCAAATCAGTATGGAAAAGCTTATTTAACAAATAGTGTTGGCTCAAACCTTTATCCATATAGGAGAAAATTAAGTTCATTTTTTATCTTATATAGCATATAAACACAAATTTCAAAATTTTAAGGGACAAAACAAAAAAATATTTTGAATTTGTACACTTTGCAATTCAAGGATGAGAGAGAGTCTAACTAAGACAGGAAATCTATAAATTATATAAGAAATATTAAATATGAGACCTCAAAAAACAAAACAAAATAAAACAAACCCCAAAAACTGCTGTATAGCAAATGATATAAAATCAGTATAAGAACAGATTTGAAACAATATTCGTAAAGTAGCTGAACAATAAAGGGTTATTATATTGTGGCGTTGTAGCATCAGCACTGGACTGCCAACTATAAGGGTGTTAAGTGCTTTTGGGTTGCTTCTGACTCACAAGGTTGGAAGTTCACACTCACCAGCTGCTCCTCAGAAACCCTGTGAGTCAAAACCAACTCGACAACAACACGATTTCATTAAAAATGTAGTTTTTACAAACTGGCAAGAAAAACAAACATTCTATCAAAAAGGAATATGAACAATTAATTCATGGTAAGATTCTCAATCTCAATAGGAAGTAAGGAATTATAACGTAACCACGAGGTTGTTGCTTAGACTTCTCAAACTGGCAAAAAATTAAAACCAGTAATCAATATTTCTTTCTCTGGAACTTTCTTTGGAATTCAGGGAGTTCCAAAGCCTGTCCTCCTTTCAAAGGGAAGTCTAAATCTACCTTCAACTAATTTGTGTCAGTTACTCTATCTTGTTTCTGGATATGTGCCAAAATTCTTTCTACATGGGAATAGGAAGTTAGGGACTCAAACGCAGTGTCTTAGAAAGCAGTATGACAACATCTATTAAAATAAAAAATATATCCCATTCCTAGAAATATTCCCCATAGACAAGTGCAAGGATGTATAAGGGTATTAAATGCAGCAGTTTTCAGAGGGGACAAAAAACTAGAAGCAAAGTAGGAGACTGAATAAATTACAATGGGGAATATTATGAAGCCATTAAAAATGGGACTATAACAGTTGATTTAAAAAATTTTTTTAGGAGGTATTGTTGCGTAAGAAAATCCATTTGTTGAGAACAATGTATATAATACAATTACATTTTTGTAAAGCAATGACAATTCCCCCCATGTGAGAATACATGTTGTTGTTCAGTGCTGTTGAGTTGGTTCCGACTCATAACGACCCTATGCAGGGTTTCCGAGGAGCGACTGGTGAGCTTGAATCACTGACCTTGTGGTTTAAAGCGGCCTTGCAGTCCAGTGTATCATCCTATAGCATCACACAAGGACTCCATGAAAATACAGATGCTTGCCTACAGGATCATAGAGGAGTCCTGGTGGCCTAATAAAGGCCAAGCGCTCAGAGGCTTATTAAAAGGTTTTCAGTTTGAATGCATCCAATGGCTCCATGGTTGCAATACCTAGCAATCTGCTCCTGGAAAGATGGTTGTTGTTGTTAAGTGCCATAGGGTCAGTTCTGACTCATAGTGACCCTGTAGCCAAGCTTCCGAGGTGGTTTTAAACCGCTGGTGGGTTTGAGCTGCTGACCTGCGGTTAACAGTTCTGTGCTTGTTCTTCTGTGCCACACCAGGATTGTTGTTGCTGTTGTTAAGTGCCTTTGAGTTGGTTCTGGCCTATAGCGACCCTGTATAGGGTTTCTGAGGAGCAGCTGGTAAGCTTGAACCACCGATCTTGTGGTTCAAATGGACTTTACAGTCCAAGGCATTAACCCACAGCGCCACACCAGGATTATAGCCTAGAAAACCCAATGGGGCACTTCTACTGTTTCACCTGGGGTCACTGTGAGTTGGAACAGTTTTGAAGGCACCTAACAGTAACAACATATGACCATAGACATATTCCAGAGTTTTACCCCAAATCGTTAACATGGGTTTAGAGAGTGTGTGTGAGGGTGACAACCCAAACAAAGAAAATGGGGGAAAGATTGCATCATCCCCTCCAACATTTATGTAATTTTATTTATGTAAAAATATTCAGTTTGTATGCATAAAGAGATTAGAAAAATGACTCGTATCTTCTGACTTATAGGGACACTCATGATATTTCATTAACTAAAAAAAAAAATTACAACAAGTTGCAGAATAATCAATATTCTATAACTCTAGCTAAAACAAACAAAAACCCTGGGTATATATATAAATGCTTAAGGAGCTCTGGTAGCGTAGTGGTTATGAATCGGGCTGCTAACCTCAGAGACAGCAGTTCGAAACTACCAGCTGTTCCGCGGGAGAAAGATGAGGCTTTTTGCTCCCGTAAAGATTTACAGCCTCGGAAACCCTGTACAGGGTCGCTATGAGTCGGTTGCGACTCCACGGCACGTAACCACCACCACCAGTATGAGGAGCAGAGATCATCATTAATGTTACGGTGAGGCATTTATAGGCGATCCAGGGTAAGGTAAATAAGGAACCCTGGTGGCTTAAGCACTTGACAGCTAACAGAATGGTTAGTGGTTTGAAACCACCAGATGCTTCATGGGAGAAAGATATGCAGCCTTAGAAATCCCATGGGCAGTTCTACTTTGTCCCTTAAGGTTGAAATTGACTCAATGTCAACAGATTTGGTTCAGGTTTTGCATGGATAAACAGGATTCAGTTATGCAGGGAGGAAGGAATTCTGGAGGAGAGAGGTATAAGACAAGGCAGGAGTATTGAGAACTAATGATATATAGATCTGTGGGACTTGAATAGAAGTTCAAGACTACTTTCGGTAGTCTTTCCAGTTGCTTGGTTTATTTGTGATTCATCTGACTCTTCTCTAAGTCAGGCTCTATGGGAGAGCTGCCGTTGCACTGAGAAGCTTTGTTCCTTGCTTTGCCACCCCAGAGGTTCATAACGCCGTCAAAGCTTGCACAGTCTTTGGGACCAGCGTTACTCAAGGCGAATATGGAGGACGGTTTGCTTTGCTATGTAGGAGAGCACATTCATTTTAATGTAGAACGAGTGCTTGTTTCCTTCTGTCTGGTGTCACCTACCTCAAAGAGCCCAGCTGTGGTATAATTGACGCTCCATTTCTCTCCTTGTGTTCTCTTACAAGGAAGAGCTCAGACTGGCTTTTGCCTGAAAGGCAAGATGCCAGTGTGATCTTCCCTGAGTGGGCTCATAATGCAGATTCTTTGGAGAGAGGTGTGTATAATCAGTACAGGAGCTGGTATTTTGCATGTGCAACGAACAGATGTGGCTGCATTATTCAGTTTCCCTATTTGACTTTGCTACGGAAATATACTTCAGAAAATGTGATGCCAATGAACACATTTTCCCAAGTGAAAATAATCTACCCACCACAGAATTGGCAACCAGCTCTGGACATGCCAAGAGGAGTTTCAAATGTTCCAATTAATTGTTTGTCATATTGATGGCTCACTGAATCCTCTCCCCAAAATGTTATGACGTAGTTCAAGTTTTCTTATGAAAGTTGAAATAACTTCTAATTATATTTCCTGTGAAATTACATTTTTATTGAAGTGCATTTACATGGTCGTAGAAAAACATTTGTTTTAACTTGCCCTTTTTTGTATTGTGTAGTTGTTTTCCCACATTGTGAAATGTGACATTCGTATCCCAAAGCCTGTGAAGTCTATATATAGAGTTTAAAGGGTAGTTATAAAAGTGACAAATACTGTGTAACCACCACTCAGAGCAAAAAGAACATTCTGGCACCTGGAACTCCAGGTTGCTCTTCCTCCTTCCTTGAATGATCACTTCTGTGACAATGATTTTATTGTCTTTCTTTATAGTTTTACCCCAAACCAAACCCATTTCTGTTTAATTGACTCTAACTCATAGTGACCTTGAAGAGTGGAGAAGAACTTCCCCACAAGGCTATAAATCTACAGAAACAGACTGCCTCATCTTACTCCTGAGGAGTGGCTGGTGGATTCGGACCACAGACCTTTTGATTGGCAACTGAGTGCTTAAATGCTGTACCACTATGGCTCCTCTATATAGTTTTGCTACCTATTTATCTATCCCTAACAATATAGTTGGAGTCCTGGTGTGTCATTGTAGGATAAACACTGGACTGCCAAGCACAAGGTCAGCAGTTCAAACCCATCAGTTGCTCTTCACGTTGCTATGGGTCATAACCAACTCGACGACTCGTAACAACAACAATATAGTTTACTTTTGCGTATTTTGTGTGTCTTTGTGCAAGTACATGAACCAGTGAGTAAATATCTTCTTAAGTCTGCACTCTATACACATCACTGGCTTACCAGTGTCTCAGCCCTGTTCCTGTGCATGCAGCTTTGGTTCAATTTTTCATTGTATTCATTCCATTAGTATGAATACACCACAACTCATTTATTCAGTCTACTGATGGGCATTTTGGCTGTTTTGGGTCATGACTATTCTAAGCTGAGAGGAACATTCTGGTACATGTATCCTGGTGTATGTGTGCACATATTCTTTGAGGTGTGCAGCAAGGAGTGTTCTTATACAGTTTATTAAAGTAGCATGCTAAATTCCATCTGGGGAGCTAAAGATCAAACATGCCATTCCAAGGCAAATGTACTTTTATTGTCAACCTTAGTATTTTAGACATATTCTTAAGTACTGTTCATTTTAATCTTTATCCTCAAAGTGGACCAAATACTTCTGCAGCTAAGACTAACATTCAGAACAATGTTTCATTTTGCAACATTGCTGGAGTTAGGGTTTCTTTTCCAACTCCCTAACCCCCAGTCCATCCCCAATTGTGCACTTTTGTTTGAGCTGTCTTTCAAAAGGGAAATCAAATGAATCATGCCGGATTCAGTCTGAGGCTGACGTCTCTTCAGGAATTTTGTCTTCATGAGCCCTGGTTTACCCTGTTCTGGTGAAGAGAAGGGGAATTAGGAGGTGTGTGGATGTCAGGATATGTTGCGGAGAGTGCTGAGGATAATCTTCTCCTCTGCATTACTTATAACTAATATCTTATAGCTAAGTGATCACCATAGCTAATATCTGCTCCCATCACGTGCTCTGTGAAAGGATTTGCTGGTCAAAACATTTTATTTATTGGACAGATTGAAATTTGCTATATCGTTGAGAAAGCCCAAACTTTTCATTTACTTTTTTTTTTTTTTTTTAAGGTTTTTATTGTGAATTTAATGAAAGTTTACAGGGAAGATCATCAGTTTTATTTTCAACAAATCATACACCTTGTTTCATTACATTGATTATAATCCCCTCCATGTACCACCAGTTAACAGTATTTCTCTCTATCCACTTTAGATTTTTTTTGTTTTTTAAAAAATAACACTCAGGCATATATAATAATTTGTATCTTCAAAGGCATAGTCTGCAAGTCTGCCTCCTGGCCGATAGCTCTTAGTCCCTCTCTTCCCATGAATCTAGAGTCCTCAGCTGCTCCCTCTATCCATGACCCATCTTTGCCTCCGTCTCTGGCGTCTCTGCTTCTTTGGATAAGGTCCCGCATTCTGCTTGTGCTCTTCTCCCTTGATGGTCCTAGGGTCCTCTGTTTCTGGACTGTAAGATTAACCACTCCCCTGTTTTTGTTACAAAACTTCTATATTTACAATTGTGACAGTTGCAATTAGTCATGATAACTATTATTTACTATTGAATCATATGAATCTTATCCCCATCTCTTCTCACTGGACCCATCTCAACAAGAAGAAAGACTCTTTCTTTCCCCCCATACTCTTAAACTAAACTCCCTCTTGAAACCTTGTAAGCCAGTCACTTCATACCTTTATCGCCCCCTCATTTTGGTAACCAATGTCTAAGTAGCCCGTCCCTATCTACCTGTGTACAGAGGGGATAGTATTGATATTTAATGTGAAGACCCCTTCCCTCTCTGTTGTTATTTAGAGTTACTACCTCCATGAGTATAGGTCAGGTTCATCAAATTGTAGCAATTTACCCTTGTTTCCTCTATAAAAAAAAATTTTTTTTTTGTAATCTTTCTCTATTAGAGTTCTGATTCTCAAGCCATCAAGGCTAGGTCAATGGGTACTGTCTGCAAGTTTGGGTGTTTTTGTGCATCTCCCCTCACTTCATGTCAGCTGGAGGCTTCACTCTCAGCTCTAGCCCTCTGTGGCTATGTCCTTGTCCATGGACTCAAGTGTCCTCAGGTCTTACCAAACTTTGCACCAACCAGCTCTTCCTCTTCTCTCTCTCATCTCCAGGTCACCAGGAATCAATGGACTGAGGTTGAACTCAGCCCATTTCTTCACTGCTGCCTTTCCCTCTTGTCCACTTACCAGTCTTTATGGCTTCCTGTCAAACAGCTTGCTTATTCTTGTAGTAGCCAGTCATGCTGACATTTTTGTTTCAGATTTTTCCTGATGATCTTTCTTTGAAAATGTATCTTGTGTTGCTCTAGTTGTTCCAGGCTGGTCTGCTTGTCCTTGCTAGTGTGAATATCCCATCTCATAAGGTTCTGGATGGGACTCAGGATTCTACCTAAGGTCCTATACTCTGCAAAAGCTTTGCAAGAGGCCTATTTCACTGGACAAGTTCTAGAACTGCTTTTAGGTATTCCAATCAGTTATAGGCTGAAGATAGGCTTACAAGTTTTCTGTAATCATGTTTCCCAATATTCCTTTCTATCCCACGCAAGTGTCTATTTTACAATAGTAGGCAGGGGAAACTAGTATTCATAAGGCAGTCAAGGATTTTAGTATTATTTGCCCTCTTCAAGCTATACCTAGATCCCTGTATCCCAGAGCCCTGTTGTTCCAAGGTTGAATATGCATCACTCCTTATCTCTGTCCCACTAGGCCATGCAAACCTGTCTCAGTGTTCCCCTATCTATCTTGTTCTTCTGCCTCCTCCCCTTCTTGTATTACCCTCCCCAACACCCAAATTAACCCCCCCCATTCCCACCCCCACTGTTATGGTTACCTTATATTCCATTAACTCTTTCCTCCATTTAAGAAAGTCTATTTTTTCCTATAATCTACCTGACCTTCTCACCACCTGGATCTCTGTTCCTCTGTGTTTACCTTCTTTCACATTGTAATTGTTTTGATCATAGACTGTCCTCCCAGATCCTCCACCTCCATTCTTATAATTTTATTCTGTTCTTGACTCTTCCATTTGTCGACTGAGTTCATGGTGATGCTGCCATGTACGCCATTCTCTGGTTGTTGTCAGTTCTTGTTGGTTCTCAGTCCACAGAACTTCCTTTAGCATGTTTTTCATCACAGGGTTGGCTTTGACAAAATCCCTTAGCTTCTGTTTATCCTGAAATGTTTTGATTACACCATCGTATTTGATTGACAGCTTGGCTCGGTAGAGGACTCTTGGTTGGATTTTTTATTTCTTTCAGCGTTTTATATATGTCTCCCCATTGCCTTCTTGCCTGCATGGTTTCTGTTGAGATATCTGAGCTTAATCTGATTTGCTTGCCTTTGTATGTTACACTTCTCTTTTCCCTAGCTGCTTTCAGGATTCTGTCCTTATCTTTGATTTTGGAGAGCTTGATTATTATATGTTTTGGTGATTATCTTTTAGGGTCTGTCCTTCCTGGAGTTCATTGAGCTTCTTGAATGCTTATCTTTTCACTTTTCAGGATGTTAAGAAAATTTTCTCCCAGAAGCTCTTCAACTATATCCTCTGTGGACTTGTGTGATTCTTCCTATTCCAGGATGCCGATAATTCTTAAGTTATTCCTCTTCATGTTATCCATCATGAATCTTAGGCCTTCTTCTGATTTTTTAATCCTTTTATGTGTTTGGTCTTCTATCTTAGTAGTGTTGAGAGATTTATCTTATAACTCACTAGTTCTGGCTTCTAGCTCTTCAATTCTATTCCTTTGCCCTTTCAGTGTATTGTCTATTTCTGATAGTCTATTATTAATCGTTTGGAACTCTTTCTGTAGGTTTTGAATTGTTTCATATTATATCTATTTTATTTGATTGTTCCTGTAGCACTTTCCTGACTTCTTCCTTATTTTTTTCAATGCCATTGTATAGTGTTTTGATACATTTTATAATCACTTTTCTGAATTCCTTTTCATGCATTTCCAAAGTCTGCCCATCTTCCAGTATGGAGTGTAGGTCTACTTCCAGCTCATTTGCCTCAGTCACTTTATCTCATTTCTGGACATGTGCTGATATGGTCATCTCCTTCTGTTTTTTGGGCATATTCAGGAGTTATCTGTGGCCTTAATACTTAGATGGGTGTGTATTTTGGTATTGTTTATGCTTTCTAATTGCATCCAGGTAGATGTGATCAGGTGATAGACTTCCCTTTTCACTCTTCTTCCTGAGAAATTTCAAGATGCCACTGTTGATCATTGTGATGTTAACTCAGGACTTAATTTTTGGTCTATTTCCTTTTTAGTCTGCCTGTCCCACTCTGCAATCCCCATTGAAGCCTTTTTCCTAGTGATAAATAGTTAAGGGCCGGCTGTGGCCGTTTTGTGCTGCCATTTGGTTTTAAGTGGAAACTGTCACTTTAAATTTCAAGGAGATCTGTGTGCATACATAATAGAACCCTCCAGGGGTGGGGGTAGGGTGTCCACTAGCTCAGGCACCCCCTCTAGTCACCTTAATTGAGGTGCACAGACAGCAAGAGACCAATGAACTGATACAAAAAAAAAAAAAATGTCCACACTTTTATCTCTGCAGTTCTGTCAGGCGTCCATGGCTGCTCTGATCCTTTTCCCACTCGGTCTCATCCAAGATGGCAGCTCTGGGAGCAGCTGAGTGTTTTGAATTAGAAACCAATGGATTTCTTGCTTCTGCTACAAATTCCCTTAGCTGTAAGCCTTCCAACCTTCTAAATATTCCTTTATATGTGGTTCAGAGTTCTGGGACCATCCCCTGAGCCTGCTTGGTATGGTATTCTGTGTTGTTGCTGATGGAGCTCCTCACTGCACTTCTACCTGATCCACCATCTTGTTTGTTCTCCCTTTTCATTAACTTTTATTGTGAGCATTAGCAAAAGCAGAAAGTTGTATTTACATAACTGGTAATTTAATTATTAATATGACCATCTGTCTAGCTTTCATTGTCATCATTAGAAGTTTGGGGAGAATTCTACTTTTATGTGTTTGGTTCAGCAAAAATAACGTATTTATATGATGATAACCATTAGGTTAATTAGAATTTTATTCTTTTGTTGAGTTGTATTGTCTTAAAGGTGTACATTGATGCATACCCTTAGTGATTAATTGGAATCTCTCTTTATTGAAATGCTAGCTATTTAATAGCATACTTTCCCAGTGTGGCTCAAAAAAGTGCTCAGAATTAACTAGCTAGGAAATGCAGAAAAATTGACATAATTGTAAAAGACATTTTAAATGAGAACAAGGGATCTAAAATGGCTCTTACATCCTTAGCGATTTGCATATATTACCATTCAACCAGAGGCAACATTGAAGATTTTTAGTTACACTAATATTTGAAAATAGTTGTCTAATATAGTTTTTAAGAGCTCAATTTATGATAGTGAAACATACCTTATTTACTTATAAACTTTATTTAAACTTTATGCACAATTCTTTATATAAACTCTGCTTGGGGGTTTGTTGCCTTCCAGATGAGAAGTCAGATAGTTTATTCTTCATACCGGATCTTCACGAAAGTTCACTTGAACTTTTTCTTTAATTTTTTTAGAGTTTACTTCACATCTCACAAAGAGTTTCTCCTGTGTTGGGTGAAGTTGTAGATCCTCCATGTTTTCTGAGCAAAATGTCATTCTGAATAGAAAACAGAAAACAAATGCAGCACTGGATTTTAGATGGAGCTCACTGAGGTGTTTCATTCTCGGTCAAACATTTTCTCAATTTAAGTAAGGCATGCAATGTTGTTTCTTTAATTAGATTCTTATGTTCACAAATATTTTCAAAACTTCAGAGAAAAACAAAATCCAAGTCAATGAAAGCAATCCTCTAAGGCTTCCTGGGGCTTTGTACTAGGGTGGTTTCAATTCTGTAAGAATTGAAAGTCCTAGGGACAGCCTTCTTTTGTTCATCCTTAAGCCAACCATCAAAGATTGGAGGGCAACTTATTATCTTTCAGTATATTGCCGTGACTCTAGGGTAAACATTCTTAGTTCCTTCAACTGTTCCTCAAAAGCAAGCTGAACTGGACAGCCTTTCTTCTTTGTACATGCTCCCATGTGTCCATGTCATTCAAAGATCCCAGGGGATGTAGCATCTGCCATTAATTCTTACCAGTCCCAGCACTGGAAGCCCCTTCCCTTTATGGGTGTAGAACTGTGTACCCCCACTGTGAACAATGGGTCTCTCTTGAAGACCAACTGCTAGACTGCTCTAACTTCTAGCTTGCCTTGAGATGTCATTTTCTTTTACTAATTCCAATTCCAAAACATAATGAGTCTCAGAGAATGCTAGTTTATATCTTTCTTTTTCTTTTATTGCATCTATGGTCAAGTCTTTAAGGGGCTCTGATAGCATAATGGATTACGAGCTGGACTGCTAACCTCAAGGTCAGCAGTTTGGATTTACCAGTTGCTCCACAGGAGCTAGATGAGTTTTTTTGCTAGATGAGGTTTTCGCTCCTGTAAAGACTTGTAGCCTCAGAAACCCCAACTCACTGTGAGTTGGAACTGACTCATGGCACACAATCACCCCCCCCACCCCCACCACCACCCAAGGTCAAGTCTTCATAAAATAAGAAAATAAGTGATATGTGCAAGTAATTACTGCAGGAATGGAACATGTTACTCATTCTCATTTCATGTCTTGCTGTAGGGTCCATGCTTTTGACTTTTCTCTTCACCCTCACAACAAACTCTGCTCACCCTTGACTTTGTGCCTTTTGGGGAAAGAAACTACCTCATATTCAATTCCTCCCAGAGAAGCACACAATCTGTTACTTAGTCCCTCATTGTCTCTCCCTTTAAAAAAAAATTCTTGCAGTTAGCAGAGAGATGAAGAGCACAGCGGTTGGTGCTCATATGCTGGCTTTGGAGTTTCTGTATGCAGATGTTAATAAAACGAAAGTGAAGGTTAGTATCATCTTCACTAATGACTCTAGAAAAGGAGTCTCAGAGAGGTGGAGTGACGGAGACCACTTGGATGGTAAGCCGTGCAGTCAAGATTTGAGTTCAGAGCTGACTGCGGAAGTCTGTCTGCCTCACTACTTAGACCAGTGTGTGGCTCCGAGGCGATGCCTCCCCTCTCCCCGCCACGGTACAGCCCCCACACCATCTGATGGTCTTCTCAGACTTCCGAGACTTCAGGGCTGGCTAATGAAAGTGTGGTCCATCACCAACAGCATCAGTGCCACCTGGGAGGATGTTAGAAATGCAGAATCTCAGGCCTCCTGAAGTAGCTTTTGCCTCTTAACATGATGCCCAGGTGATTCACGAGCAGGTTAAATTTTGAGAAACACTGAGATGGAGCATCCTATTAGTAAAATTAATGCACCCATTAAGTTCTAAAGTCTCTTTAAACCAAGAGCCACAACTTGGATATTTTTGGTATCCTCGGTGGTACCTGGTACTGGGTAGACACATAAGAGGAATTCAGCATTTATTGCTCAAAAAAACTGTACTCTCCCTATTGCTGCTTCCTTTTAGCATCTACCCCTACGACCCTAAAAGGGTTTGATGGACATATATGTTAATGCCTAGCACAGCAACTCTGCTGGATTAGACTAAGAAACATCAGATCACTCGGGGGTTAAGACTAATGGCTAGGACTCTACTGGTACAATGGTTAAGTACTTGAATGCTAAGTGAAAAGTTGGCATTTTGAACCCACATTTTGACTCCATGGAGTCCTGGTGTGGCTCTATGGGTTAATGTGCCGGACTGCAAAGCTGTTTGAACTGCAAGGTTGGTGGTTCAAGCTCACCAGTTGCTCCTTGGAAACCCTATACAGGGTCGCTGTGGGTCGGAACTGACTCAACGGCACTTCACAACAACAACTGTGGCTCCATGGATGATCAGCTTCTGTAAAGGTTACAGCCTAGGAAGACTTATTGGGGGTGGGGTGGGGGCAGTTCTACTCTGGCACATGGGGTTGTTGAGTTGGAATTCATTTGCCAGCACCTAGCAACAACAATAACAACAACAAGCCTAGTGGAGGACAGACTTCTGTCGAAACAGTGTATAGGCCACCAATGGGCAATGAGTTAGGTACACCCGAGTCAGCACTGGGCTTGGACAATTATTAGCAATGTCCCCAAGCTTTGTAACTTCCACGAGTCTCAGATTCCTGCCCTGCACCACTCACACTACCCATTTCAGAGAACTGTCTGGAAGATGAAATGGGATTGGTTGGCATAGGGCACGCAGTCCAATGCCTACTGTGCAGAAGGAGTTCTGTAAGTGCCAGTTCCCTCTCCTCCCCTCTTTCTTCTTCAGTATCATGTGGGCTTGCGTCTGTGGAGAAGGGAGCATGTTTTATTCAACTCTTCAGGTCAAGTTCCATAGCATGGTCATGGGGAACAGCTTCTGGAACTGAGGCATTACTTCCCAGCTAAGAAAACTCAGCGTGAGGTGGTACTACGAAGTGACATTGTTCTAAAGGGCCAAAAAGTCATGCAAGAATGGCTAAGTGTCTAAGAGGAGAGAAGCAGTTTAATTTTCTCAAATTGATCATGTGGAGGAATCTGTTGGCAGACTAGAGTATGTTCTTAGGGAGATAAAGTCTTATGGTGTTGTTACACAAGGAACTCTGGGGTATATAAATCTGCCATGGGCCTGCTCCTGCCAGTGAAATTTGATGAGTGAGGGAAGCATGTAGTTTGAAGGTCAGGGGTTTGCTCTTTCTCATTTCTACTGAGGGCCAATGAGAGAAAGGAGCTCCCCAACAAAGGGAATGTGAGAGGACAGACAAATTTCCTGGATACAGGGGGAGGAGATAGAAAGGGTGTGGGGAAGGGCAGGATTCTTTATTTGTGGAGAACTACAGAACTGTAGACAAGCATGGTGGCCACTGGCATCCCTTTCCTCTGCGGAGGACACTGTTGGAACTGCTAGACCAACTTTTCTTTTCTTTACTCCCTATTCCCAACCCAGTCCCTTATTGTGGCTAGGACTTTGGGGCTAGGAGAGATGTTCAATCACACACAACAGTGCTCACTGGAGTGGTACAGATGGTTAATGCTCTCAGCTGCCAACGGAAAGATTGGCGATTTGAGTCCAACAGAGGTAGTTCCAAAGAAAGGACTGAAGATCTACTTCTAAAAAAATCAGTTATTGAAAAGCCTATGGAGTACAGTTCTACTGTGGCACACACGGGGTCATCGTGAGTCAGAGTTGGCGCCACAACAACTGGCTACGGGAGACTGGTCCTCATCAGAATTTGGAGGGGGGCCTTATTAGACATATGTCCTTACAGGGGGGCAATAAATCAGATCTGCAGGTGGGCCTTGGAATTCTACATTTTAATAAACTTCCCAGTGTTTCTCCCACACTTTAGAATCTGAATGCCATCACCACAGAGACTGAGCTTTTGAGATTGTGACCTGTTGAAAGTAACAATGAAAATGAAATGTCACATCTAGGTCTTTGCCATTCAAAGTGAGGGCCTAGAAGTCGCCTTGCCTTCACCTGGTGCTGCTTGAGAATCACTGAGCTAACGAGGTGCTTCTCAAACTCCTGAGACAGGTGGCCATTAATCGCCGGCAGTGGGAAGAGGTGAGAATGGGAATCAACAGCCCTGATTCAAATTCTAGTCCTTCTATCTATTGCTGCGTAAGCTTGGAATGGTCCCTTCACCTTTCTGAATGTTTATACTTTATCTTTAGGGCACATAGAAACCACTTCAAAACAACCAAGACAGACTATAAGTATTAAATTGTGAAAGTGCCTGGCATATAGGTAGGTACATAAGATATGTTAGTAGGAGATTGAATCTCCACTCACCTTTGCTGGGTTTCTCCTGCTTTGGCTTTGATGGTCTTCAGAAGGAGACCTGGGTAGCTGGGCCCCGAGCCCCACGGGATGAGAGTTTGGACTGTGTTCCAGATGTTGGCCCATACGGCACTGTTTTCCCACTTAAACTTGATCATGGTCAGCTCACCGATATCAAAATCCAATGTGATTAGAAAGGAGTAGGTTTTATTGCTAGTAATTCCTTCACCCCTTGAAGAGACAAAGGAAGCCAGTTATTGGTAACAGCGAAGTGATGCATAGGGACATTTAGGATGGGTTGCATTTGCCTGAGCTACGTGGGATGGTCTTGTTTTCTGCATTTCCCAAACTGGTGTTCAACTGAAATGCAGAGAGATAGTAGAAGCAATATGTGTGCCAGGGAACATAAGGTTTTCCAAACCAATAAGGTTGGGAAAACCATATTATTTTTCTGTGTTAAAAGGCTCTGTAAAGTCCTGCAGTAGTGTATCTAGCTAAGTTTGCTTAGCTCAGGCTGTTTCTTCTAACTTCTAGGCAAAGAAGTGCAGCCAGAGTGCTCCTTGGAGGCCAGGATGGCTAAGCTCCGTCTCTCATACTTTGGACATATTGTCAGGAGGGAACAGTTGCTGGAGAAGGATGTCATGCTGGGTAAGATGGAGGGTCAGAGAAAAAGAGGAAGACCCCCAACGAGATGGATTGGCCAGGTGGCATCATTGATGGCATCAAGTGTGGCAGTGGTACTGAGGTTGGCCCAGAATCGGACATTATTTTGTCTGCTGTGCATGGGGTCGCTATGAGTTGGTTCCGACTTGATGGCACCTGACAACAACAACAACAACAACAACAACAACAACAAGGCAAAAAAAGTCAGGGAAGCTGCTCTTGAGGAGGGAATGGAGTTCTCAGTAGGTTCCAACAGTACAGCAGGCCCACATCACACTCTTCTTCTCCCCAGCAATGTTGGTTGTTTTTTATCCCCTCCATATAAGTAAAAATTTCTGTTAAGACAGTAAAGCATAGCAATAATAGAAAACCACATATGAAAAGAGAATGTACCAATTTGGAGCAAAATTAAATGTCAACTCAGGATAATGTGTTGGACTGTTCAACGTCAGTTTGAATCACAAGGCCAGTGGTTCAAACCCATGAGCTGCTCATCAGAAACCCTATACAGGGTCATTATGAGTTGGAACCAACTTGACGGCACTCAACAACAACAACAACAGGTATAATTATCAGCTTTATTCACTAGACTGCTCTCCTCCCAAGACATTAAAATGCCCCAACATTGACAGAGCTGCCAGATGCCCATCGCACTATTTTCAACAGTCTCCTGGGGAGTGCGGAAGTCATATTAGATTTAGGGTGAGGAGATGGATGAAGGGTCCCTTGCTCAACTCATCCTAGCACTGCCTGCAGAGTGTTGTAAAGTATCCTTTAGTAACCCAGCCAACTTCCTGTTAGGCTCCCCAAGGACAGATCCCCATTCTCTCTAGTGTGGAGCACCCACACATTCTTGCTGAATAGCTGAGTCAGTGTGATAAACAGTGCTCCAAAGCAGGCAGTTTCCAGGAAGTTGGGAACTGTTCCTGGAGTGGGTGAAAGACTAGCATCACCCAATCCAGGAGCAGTGTCCATGCTGAGGGTCTACATGCTGGGCATCTACTTTCTGACAAGTGAACCTGGGGAACCTCTGAGTGAGGGTTCATGTTATGAGCAGGTGTGTTCCCCCAAAATATGTGTTTGGAGTCCTAACCCCTCCACCTGTGGCTTCATCCCATTTGGAAATGGGAGGATTCTCTTTTTGTTATATTAATGAGACCATATCAATGAAGGGTGTGTCTTAAATGTAATGGCTTTTGAGATATAAAAAGAGCAAATTAGACACAGCAAATGAAGCACAAATGGGGGAAAGAGAGGTGCCAGATGGAATCACCAAGAAACAGAGGAACCCTGGGCTTGAGAAGCTGAGGCAAGGACCTCCCCCCGGAGCTGACACAGAGAAACCCTTCTCCAATAGCCACGATGGGGCCCTGATAGCATAGGTTAGTTATGAGTTGGGCTGCTAACTACAAGGTCAGCAGTTTGAATCTACCAGCTGCTCTGCGGGAGAAAAATGAAGACCTGCTCCTGTAAAAAGATTTATAGCCCTGGGAAGCCTATACATGGCCATATAAGTCGCATTTGACTCGATGGCAAACAACCACCACCGACCATGGCCAGTGGTTAACAAACCTTTGTTTGTGAAGCCCCTCACTGTGGTTTTTCTATTACAGTAGGAGTGGGTAACTAAGACAAGGATGAAGGCTAGATGGGGAGGAATGGTGATGTCAGCTGATGAGATTAAACTCTTGTATGTAGAAAGCATTCTAATTTTCTTGGAATCCAGATTCTGGAGTCCATGGAGTTGGGGTGACCACCTAAGCCATTTCCCTTAAGTGTTAATTTGAACCTTGAACCTTGAACCTTGAAGAAGAACTGGTTTCTAAAATGGCATAATGGTCTAGATAAACTAGTAAGATCATTTTGTCTTTGGCACTGTGCTCTTTGGAAGAGCTGGTTTTGGGAAAGAGAGACTCCAAAGGACCTATGCGTTACGGTAAATTGGTAATTATTTTAATTATGTTTCAAGATGGAGGTGCTATGTCTTCCAGACTACAAAGTGTTTATCAGTTCTGGTCCAGTCCCCTTTTCCACAGAAATGCCAATCAAATGTGATATAAGAATTTTGGAATTCTTCTCATCTTCAGAAGAATTGTAGAGTTGAAATGTTATCTCAATCTGAAAACCAACCGTATATTAAATCAACTTCAATCAATTTCTGTTATTGACATAATATGTTTGTTTTGACAGTGCCCAGCTGAATGAAACCAGCTTGCTTTCTGGAGTATGGTTTTCAGCTTCATCCCTCCTTCCTGCTCCGATTTCTTCCTTCCACAATGCAGGTCGTGCTAACGTAGAGTATCCAGTGGAACTCCCGTCACACTGAGGAGGGACGACAAGGTGTAGGCTTGGGTGAATGTTTCATCAGACCGGATGTTTGGGGTAGCTGTAAGGACTGAGCACAGTAAGTTGTGTGTAGCCTGCCCCTTGAGAAGTGTGAAGTCCACCTAGACCCTGTGAGAAAAATAAGCATGTCGTCACCCCAGACAGGGAGCTGTGTCCCAAACTCACAGCGTGATGGGAATTTTTTGCATTTCTTCTTTGGTTCCGAGTAATGACATGGTAAAAGTAGGTTCTACTGGCTTCTCGATTTGGTTGATGAACTGGACCTTGAACTGGTAATGATAAACTAGAGAGAGAGAAAAAAAATAGTAGAAATTTTATTTCAAGGCC
>NW_006408522.1:12776932-12786459 GCF_000296735.1 Chrysochloris asiatica
ATCAAAATGTTAACTTGTTTCTTTTCTGTGAGATGAGATTCTGAATGCTTTCTATTTTCTTCTTTTTATTTTCCTGTATTTTAAAAAATGTCTATAGAATACTTAAATTGTGCTTATAATAAAAATAAACATTACTTAACAGAAGAATGCAGAATAGAAGTATATCGTAGATGGCATTCTCACTGAATTCCAGATACAATTCTTGCTGGGATATGTCATATAATTGGCAAGGGGAAATCAAAGGATATATATAGTTTTTAGGTTTCTGCATAGTAAATAATTTGGCTGGCCTTTGTTCCAAGTTCCTGGGAGGTAACCTCCAAATCCTTGGCATTTCCTGAGTGATTGGAAAATCTTTGTTGTTTGTGGTGGGCCTTTCTATAGTTCATGTGAACAAGATGGCTAAAGACGGGGACTGGACATTCGAAAGACCAGTCATGTGGTTAGTGGTTTGAGGCTTTAAGCTATGAGGTATTAGCTGGAGATAGTGTTCAATCACATGACCAATCATGCCTAAGTAGTGAAGCCTCAATAAAATCTCTGAAAATGTAGTCAGCGCTTCCCTGACTGACAATATTTTGTGCCCAGCGATGGATGTGCCAGGAGGGTGACATCCCTAGGGATTTGGGATCATGTAAGCTTCATATTTGGGTCCTTTCCAGAACTCTTCCTCATATGGTTGTTGTGATGAAAAAAATGAGATAACACAATATAAAGTGTTTACTCAGTACCTGCTTCATGGTAAGCAATATATTTTTATTAATTAAGAATAGAACTTATTGAGGTAGAGAAAAATAAGATAAATTGTTTTCTTCCAACTTTGAGATTACGCCCGGGCTCTTGGGAAGACTGGTGTATGCCGTGGAAGACGATGGCATTCTCCCTGTGCACTTGCTGTTCCTGTTCTAGGCAATGGTCAACCCGCTAATCCTGATACAGTCCCTGTGTATAAATCTGCTGCCCTTAGGTTGGCTCTAACCCATGGCAACCCCATGCATTACAAAGTAGAAGTACACCGTAGGGCTCTCTTGGCTGTAAAGATCTCCAAGTCTTCTTTCCAAAATGCTGCTGAGTGCATTTGAACAAACATCATTTCAGTTAGTAGTTGATTGCAAACGGTACCATCCAGGAACCCCACCTTGTGTGTAAAAAACAAACCAATCCCAATCCATTGTTGTCCAGTTGATTCGGATGCATAGTAACCCTAGGAGACAGATTGAGGGCCCCACAGGGTTTCCAAGGCTGTAACCTTTTTGGAAGCAGACTGCTACATCTTCCTTATGTGGACTGACTGGTGGGTTCAAACTGTTGAACTTTCGGTTAACAGCTGAATGCTTAACCACTGTGCCAAAGGGCTCCTTTGCCTTGAATACTTATTGTTTTTGCTAAGTTCCATCAAGTGTGTTCCAACTCATAGTGACCCAGTATAGGGTTTCTGAGAGCAGCTGGTGGGTTTGAACTGCCGACCGACCTTTCAATTAGCAGTCCAGTGCTTATTTTACAGTGCCACACCTTGCATATTGTTGCTATTGTTAAGTGCCATTGATTTGATTCTGACTCATAGCGATCCTGTATACGGTTTTTGAGGACTAGCTGGTGGATTTGAACTGCCGACCTTGAGGTTAGCAGTCCACTGCTTATCCTACAGTGCCACATCAGTACCCCTTGCACATAGTAGATGCTCAATAAACTTTTGCAGGATGAACAAACTGACAATTTGTTTGGGGCTAATGCATCAGTATGTGTATAAATGTCTAGAAAAATGAAAACCACCTCTGAGAATTCAAAACCTGGGTTTCAAGCTTTGTCATGGGAGAATTCCTATGGAACCTCAGATAATGGTAACTGCCCCTGTGCCATCCATCTGTGCATGAGGAAGGTGGAAATCCATCATCTCCGTGATTCCATCTACTAGCTCCCAAGTGGTGCCTTTTCCACTGGAGGCTGGGAGCTGCACAACCAACTTAGCAGCAGCTGTTGCTGATCGTATGCTGCCAACACACCAGCCGCAGTGACCTGGTGTGCCTGCATTGCTGGCTTTCTGGATTATTTACACAACCCCACCCTTTGGCATAAGCTAATGTCCCCATCTGGGCTTTCTGGTGGGTTTGCTCTTGTACCTGGGGATGCTATTACTTGGATTTCCTTAAGAGCTTCTCTTTGATGCACCAAATGATTGTGTTGATGTTCAGAACAATAACCAAGCACTAAGAGTTGGTTTTCAGGGCGAGAGTTTTCTGCTTTAAGTAAGTGTTAGCTCAGGTAGCATCTCGCGCTGGATACATATATAGGTGCGCACATTCTCAAGCTTAGGATACCATAGTTTGATGGCCTTGAAACTTTGAGATTGTGGGTGAGCAATAGAGAACTATGGATCCATGCTTGTTGATTACAGAGGCAGATAATCTGGCCTACTATCTCAGAAATCTTTGGAGAAGTCTGACACTATCTGGTGCCTGTCATGGGAATTCTGTAATAGTGTGTCAAAAGGAAAGGCTTTTCAAAGACACAGGGCATAGGAATTGGGGTGGGGAGGAAAGGCATTGTGGGAGGACTGGTGTGAGGTTAACCTCCTAACAAGGAGGCAAGGTTTCTTGCAAGGCATTCAAGGACCGCTCGCAGCAACTGACTTTCAATTCAGTTCATCAGGTATTAGTTGGAGGCCTATCTTGTGCTCAGACCACTGCAGCTGGGGATAAACCAGTGAAAGCTTAATTGAATAGAAACTGTGACTAATATTTATTGTGCGTTTATTCAGCCAAGTGCTTGATGTCTGTTATCTTATGTAATCCTTACAACAACCTCACAACTATTATTATCTTATTTTATAGAAGAAGGAATGGAAGTACAGAGAGGTTAAGTGACTTCCGAGGATCACACAGCATAACTGGTATAGGAGCCCAAGCTCCCTGGTTCCAGAACCTGAATGTTTAAATACCTGAATGTTTATATACCCTGAACAAAAAGCTGAAATATGGGAAAAGATTTAAGTTCAAAGACATCATAACAGAATTACTTATTTACAAACAAACCAGAAATGCCCTAAGTATTTAGTAACAGGGGAAGAACAAGGAGAATTTTGGTAATGGCTGTTTAGCCCTTTACTATGTCCCAGACACACTAATCCTTCTGCATAATGACCTCATTTGTTTTTACAACAACTTTATAAAGTTCTTACTTTAACCTCCCTACCACATCATTTTACAAATGAAGAAGCTGCAGCTCAGGAAAGTTAAGTAACTTATCTTATGTCATGCACCTAATGCTGCAATTAGAAGTCAGTCTGCTGATTCTGAGTTCATAGTCCCAACCATGTGATATACTCTTATGAAGCCTTTAAAAGATATTTTTGGAAAGATTTCAATACTTATGAAAGAAGTGTGTGTGTGTGTGTGTGAGAAACCCCAGCCAGAATATACAATATCTAGTATGAGAGCAACTCTATAAAACAGTATGCATAGAAGTAGGAGAATTCACAAAAATATTGACTGTACTTTTCTCTAGAGTAGAGATGGAGATCATTTTAATTCTTTTCTTTAAGTTTTTCTGCAAGTTCCAGATTTTCTACAATAAGCATTGTATCCAAAATAAAATCTGATTGGGGGAAAAAAAATCCAGATGCTTTTAAGAGTATTTAAAAAAGAAAGCAAGAGACATTGAAGCTGTGGTCCTGGCTTTGGAAAAGCTGGGAGCCTGGGAAGCAGCACCTTCTGCCTTGTTCCATGGGCATTAGTGTCTATGTCTAATCTTTTGGAAGGCAGTTTGGGGCAGAGTTATGCTGGTATCCCCACAACAGAACAGCACATACTTGCTGTTGTTAAGTGCCTTCGAGTCGGTTTCGATCCATAGCGAATCTATAGGGTTTCCAAGGAGCAGCTGATGGTTTTTGAACTGTCGACCTTGTTGTTCAAACTGACCTTGTAGTTCAACTCAACCTTTCAGTCCAGTGAATTATCCTACCGTGCCAAACCAGAACTCCACAGCCATATTAGCTGTCTAAAGAGTACTTGACCAGCTCTTTGTGTGAAGAACAATGTGGAACATATATTGTATTAAGCCCCCTAATTGTCAGTTGTTGTTATTAAATGCCGCCAAATTGATTCTGACCCACAACAACCTTGCATAGGGTTTCCAAGGAGCAGCTGGTGAGCTTGAACCACTGACCTTGCAGTTCAAACAACTTTGCAGTCTAATGCATTAACCCACAGCACCACACTAGGACTCTAGTAGGAATTTATAAAATAGCTTGTATTTGTGGAGACCCTACTATGCATCCTGCAACACAGTCAGTGTTTTATACCGTGTATATACCAGTGATTCCTGATGTGGTGCTACAGGGTAAGCACCGGACTGTTAACCACTAGGTTAGTGGTTCAAACCAGCTGCTCCTCAGAAATCCTATATGGTTGGTTATGTGCCGTGCCGTTGGTTCCGACTCATAACAACTCATAGGGTTTCCGAGGCTGTAAAATCTTTATGGGAGCAGAAAGCCTCATCTTCCTTCTGTGGAACCACTCATAGTTTCGAACTGCTGACTGTGAGATGAGCAGCCTGACTCAGAATCCCTACATTACCAGAGTATGAAACATGATGATTCCACAGTTCTGGGGGAAGGTGCTTGTGTGCAACTGGAAGGGCAGCTTTGATGACTGCACAACCTTCTTTAGCCCTCACCTATTATGGGTAAGAATAACCTGTACCTCAGGAGCACCTTCCTGGGGCAGGATTCACACAGAAAGTCTGAACCCCCCAAAAGGTACAAACCATGAGGACTTTGAGAGAGAAACTTCTGAAGGAGCCTGCCCTGTGACAACTGAAGAACATTCCTGAAAAACTGCATGTTTGCCCAGAGAATCCTGTTTTATCTGTATTTAGGGAAATTGCTTTTTTTTTAAGAAATCTTGAAATGAAATTATTATTTTTAAATAGAAAAAGACCATCCATACTAAGAATTAATGTTCTCCAGATTTTGATTTTCTTTCTTTTTTTTTTTTTTTTTAAACTATTTGCATATCATTCCCCTCCTCTAGGACAATGACATTATTACAAAGATTAAAGGGAAAAGCGTGAGTAATTTTGCTCACTTCACCTTATGACATGTTTAATTAGGATTTAAAAAATGATTTGGAGGAAAATGCTTTTGATCTTCTGACTGCAAAGAGGCTAGCATAACGCGTTCCCCAGTCTGGCAGGAGACATGATTTCAGGTCTTAAAAAGATAAAAGTATGCAGTAGTCCATTAACCCAGAATGAGATCAGCAAACTCCATGTAGAGAAGAGGTGAACGACGCGTGGAGTCTTCTTCTCACTAGAGGATTCTCCTGGGGTTCAGGTACCCTAAAAATCCTGGAGTCTAATCCTATGAGGATGGTCCCTGGGCCACTTAAAAAGGGGAAAATAAATTTTTTTTTCAGAAGGTCACCAACTGTGAGCATCAGATTGTGGAATTCATGAAAAGAGAATCTTCTTCTGTCTCATGGACAAAATGATTCAGACTCATTAGCTATTTGCTCTGGGAGATATTGTGAGTCTGTTTGCAAATACTAATGAGGTCTATTTTTCTGGGTCTTTCTTTTTTTCTCATGGAGACAGTAAGAATGAAATCGCTTGTGTTTTCCTAAGGTGTCGGTAGGGTTTGTTCCTCCATCTGTAATGCTTCTAACCTGAAAGGAAAATTAAACATCAGGACATAGAAAGGCCCAAGGATGGTGTCCGGGCTGGCTAGCACATGTTAGTAAGGTAACTGGATGAACACAGAGCAGGCTCAAGAGAGTAAGAAAAGGGGCACCTGTTTTTGTAAATACAGATATGTTATTGGCAACTAACAATATATATAAATTTTCCAATATTATATGTACTCAGGCTGTAGAATTTATTCTAATCAGTTTTTAGAAAAGATAAATACATCATTTTGACACAATCTCCTTGCTTTTTCGATACACTTTGTCCATCTGTCAACAAGCTTTCATAGTCCCTTATTAAAAAATGTTTGAGGCTGAGCTATGAGTCATGAGTGCACCATTGTCTTCACTTCTTCATCAGAGGTGACTCTTTGTTCTTGAAGGGTCTGTTTTCAGGGGACCAAATAGGTGACAGTTCAAAAGTCCAATGGAGCAAAATCAGGACTTCAGGGAAGATGCTCTAACACCTCAAAATGAAGTTTTTTTTTTTAGAGTGTCAATAGTGTGGGCAGAGGTGTGTGTATGTGCATTGTCATTCAAGGTCACAATGCCCTTGGATAGCAGTCTTCTGATTTTCATCAGAAGTTTAGTTTTCAGCTCTTCAGTGAACATCTCATTGTAATGAGCACTGTTGATTATTGAACTTTTTTCCTGATGCTGTTCCTATATTGGCCCTTGAGAATCCCAGGAAACCGTAAGCATCAATTTTCCAGCTGATGGTTGACTGTTGAACTTTTTCTTGGTCGGCGATTGAGGATGTTTTCATCCACACTCTGCCATTTACTTTCAGGCTCGTAGTGATGAGTCCATGCCTTGTCACCAGTAATGATTTTTAAAGAAACTTTTACCTTCCTTCGAGTATTGGCCCAAATTTTGTTTGCAGATGTCCAAATGCTTCTGTTTATGCTCTTCCGTGAGTTGTTTCAGTACCTTTCTCAGACAAACTTTCCAAAACCCAAGTCTGTGGTGGATTACTACACAGGCAGAGCCATGGCTGATTTGCAAATGATTTGCCACATAATCCATTGTCACTCGTCTATTCAACAGAATCATTTCACGTGCATGCTCAATGCTGTCATCAGCTGTAGACATGGACAGGTGGTTTAATATAATCCAAGTGTGGATAATTTTTTACTCACCCTCATATATTTATCTCAAGGAAAAAGATGTCGGTTTGAGGACTAAAGTGCCCCTGACTCAAGCCATGGTATTTTCAACAGCCTCATATGCATGTGAAAGTTAGACAATGAATAAGAAAGACCGTAGAAGAATCGATGCATTTGAATTATGGTGTTGGAGAAGAATATTGAAAGTACCATGGACTGTCAGAATAACAAACAAGTACAGCTAGAATGCTCCTCATACATCAGGGTGATGACACTTCGTCTCTCATACTTTGGACTAGTTCCTGGAGAAAGACATCATGCTTGGTAAAGAAGAGGGTCAGCAAAAATCCATCCCCCAATGAGATGGGTTGGCACAGTGTTGGCAGCAATGGGTTCAGGCATAACAATTGTGAAGATGGTACAGGATTGGGCAGTGCTTCGTTCTGTTGGAACTGACTCGATGGCACCTAATAGCAACATATATATTATTGGTGGTGGTGGTGTTAACTGCTGTCAAGTCGGTTCTGACTCATAGAGACATTGTGTAGGGTTTCCAAGGAGCAGCTGGTGGGTTTGAACTGCTGACCTTGCAGTTAGCAGTTCAGTGCTTATCCTACAGCATCACACCAGGACCCCAAACAAACATATATGTGTATACATTTATTCTGGTGATTACATTAGGACTAACAGTATTGCCCCATTTATGTGCGGCCCTGTGTTATGAGATGAAGTGCCTGTATCCTGTCGGTAGTTCATGGTTAACTGTCTAGGGGTGGAGATAGGGAAGTGTGTGTGTGTGTGTGTGTGTGTGTGTGTGTGTGTGTTGAGGGGAGGTGGTGGCTGGGGAGTGTTATGTTGTGTATGTGGTGAGAAGGCTAAGGAGTCTTGTGTTGTGTGTATTTGAGGGATAAGGGACATTGTGTTTTTTGTGTATGTGTGTATGAAGGGTAAGGAGTATTGTGTTGTGTCTGTGTGAGGGTTAGGGAGTGTTGTGTTATGTGTGTATGAGGGGTAGGATATGTGTTGTATTGTGTGCGGGGTAGGGAGTGTTGTGTGTGTATATGGGTAAGGACCATTATGTTGTGTGTATTGGGTAAGAAGTATTGAGTAAGTGTGTGTGAGGGATAGGGAGTGTTGTATTGGGTAAGGAGATTTGTGTTGTGTGTAGGTAAGGAGCGTTATTTATATGTGTGTGTGAAGGGTGAGAAACATTGTGCATGTATGTGTGAGGGGTAGGGAGCGTGGTGTTGTGTAAAGGGTAAGGAGTGTTGTATGTGTGTGTGTTGTGTTGATTGGCATCCTGATACCAGTTCTTTGTGCTTGGCGGTATGTGTGCTTCATGTGTAGCGTAATAAGAACCCTCAATTGAGTTCTCTCTCTGTCATCTGCTAACATGGGGTCTTGAACAAATCATAACCTCCCAGAACCTCAGTGTTCTCATCTGTCAAGTGAGGAATAAAAGCTCTCTTACAGGCTGGGTGTGAGGATGTGACAAGATGGTGTATCGAAAAGTGACTGGTGTTAACCCATTGCTGCCCATTTCCTTCCTACATGCTTGCACTGATGCGGTGAGGTTTTGTTTCAGTTTGAATGGTTCTTCCCTTATGCTGCTATGTTGTCCACTACCCTCACTTTGTGGTTGTGGAAACTGAGGCCCACTTAGGCTTTGTCACTAGGTGAAGATCATAGACACGGTTGACACTGATGTCAAGTTTCTGAACAATCTGTATCCACGTTCCAAACCTGTATCCTTCCTATGACACCCAGGGCTTCCTCCTGAACTCTCCCTGAAACTCAGTGAAAATCTTCCAAAGAAGGAGTCGAGAAAAGCCAAAGGCAGAAGGACTCCCTAGGTCACAGCTTAGTTCACCAACTAGAAGAAATGTATGTTCTCACAGACTGCAATGAGCCATGAGAAAGTCCCCGATGACTGGGAGAGGCTCAGGGTGCAGGGAAAGGAGATCAAGGGGCAGGAAAGAAGAGAGTCCAAAAATAGGACTGGAAAAGAGGAGTGGAGGCAGCCAGGAAGCAAAAGAGATGAAACACAACTGAAGTGGTTGTGGTGTGAGAGGGCACTCAGTGGAGGGATGATGGTCCCCCCCCCCAGAGAAGGCCACATGTGGAGAACAAGGAGCAAGGGCAATGGAATCTGAGTCATCTCAGATCCAACATTGTGTTTGCTATTCACACACTGTGTGACCATGGCTACCCGGGCTGAACATTGTAAGGAGTCTATAGAAGAATCCCAATCAAAAGGGGGGGAAAATGAGGAATAGAATTTCAAATTGTCATGTAATCTTTTCTGTTGCCATTAAGGCTGGCTGTTGTTGTTGTTATGTACCATTAAGTTGGTTCCCACTCACAGCAACCCTGTGTAGGATTTCCAAGGAGTGGCTGGTGAGTTTGAACCACTGATCTTGTGGTTAGCAGTCCAGTGCTTATCCTATGGGAGGCCCTTAAGGCTGGGTGACTCCTGAAACTAAAGCCCTGAGATAACCTTTAAACTTTAAACCAAAAATATCTCCTGTAGTCGTCTTTATAACAAACAACATTTTGGCTTAATTAGTAAAGAAAGTCTGCCTTGAGCATTGTGCTCTTTGGAAGATCTATCTGAGATCAAATTGACAACAGTGACTGTGGTTGTTATGTGCTATGGAGTCGGTTCCGACTCATAGTGACCCTGTACAGGGTTTCCAAGGCTGTAAATCTTTACGGGAGCAGAAAGCCTCATCTTTCTCCC
>NW_006408522.1:12786636-12793084 GCF_000296735.1 Chrysochloris asiatica
GGAGGAACAGCTCAGAAAAGGGGGTTGAGAAAGGTTGTATAACCTGGAACAGATAGTTAGTGTTACTGAATTGAACATGCAGAATTGGTGTATGTTTTGCTGTGTAGATTTTCAACAAAGATTTAAAAAAGTAAAAAAAAATTAATAATTTGGATTTAAAAAGTCCTAAACCTGTGTGACCTTGGGAAGATTTTAAACCTCTCCAAATGTCAATGTAGTTATTAGAAAATTAACCATAACATCATACTCCCCTCTCATTGTGAAGATTAAATGAGATCATTTATTCAACACACACAGCACCGTGCCTGGATGGGTAAACCCTCTATAAAGATCACTCCATCCAATTGCATCTGAAAAATGGGAGGAAATTCCTACCACTTCAGACTGCTGTTAGCAGTAAATTAGGCACTTGCTAAGCAGGGCTTACTTAAAACAGATTAATTTCCCTCCCCCTTTCCTTAAAAACGGACTCCCAAACTGGTAAAGGTTCCTAACGGAGAGAGAATGAAAGTGGGCGAAATGGCCTCACTTAGTGACTGGTTCCCAATTCTCCTCTGCATTGCTGTTCTCTCACACTGTTTACCCAAATCCTGGCATACGTTTGTAGAAATAGATCCTTTGATGGTTTTGTCAAAATCAGCTTGGAGCCAGAAGAAAGCAGGCCAAGTTAGTCATCCTTTGTGGAACCACAGCCCAATCAGACTCTGCACTAAAATAGAGAGTACAACTGGATGTCTTTGAAAAATAAAGATTATGGCTTCTTTGTATACCAGAATTGGGCAAGCCTGTTCTTTGAAGGGTCTGTAGTTATTCACCAAAATGCCAAAGGAGGCTAGTGAAATAGGCTTTGGGAGCCCAAGCCAGGGATGATGGTGGCCGTGATTGGGTGGAGATGCGGCCGATTAAAGGCTCCACATCAGCAGCATTCAATAGTACTTTCCGCGATGATTTGTTGTTATTGTTATTAAGTGCTGTCGAGTCGATTCCAGCCCACCGTGACCCTGTATAGGGTTTCCAAGGAGCAGCTGGTGAACTTGAACCACCAACCTTGCAGTTGAAACGACTTTGCAATCTGACGCATTAGCCCACCGCACCACACCAGGACTCCGATTCTTGTGTTCTCCAGCACAGTAGCCTCGTATCTGAGCACTTGAAAAGTGGCGTGTGTGACTCAGGAGTCCTTCTGTGGCACTGCAGGATAAGAACTGGTTCAAACCCACCAATCACTCCTCAGAAGCCCTATACAGGGTTGCTATGAGCTGGTACTGACTCTACGGCACTAACAACAAGTGAGACCCAGAAACTGAAGTTTTGATTGTATTAAATTTTAAGTAATCTAAATGAGAACAATAACCAGCTATGCATGGTTAGCGGCTATTGTATTGGACAACACGACATTCATTATGCAGAGGGCAGAATCCCAGGAGTAACCATGTCCAAACCGGATGTGTGGCATTTCCATTTCCATCTGTACCCAGGGCAGCTGGATGCAAACCTAGGCAGTTACTTCTCACTAGTGAATGAAGTTAGGCTCCGTGGAAGGATGGAGCAGAACTGAGGGGCATTTGGAGGGGACGTAGGGACCATCACCCATCTGTCAGTTTGCTGTACTGTGGTGGCTTGCATGTTGCTATGATCTTGGTATTTCAAATTCCAGCAGGAGTAGTCAAGAAAGACAGGTTTCAGCATAGCTTCCAGACTACAACAGTTGAAGAAAAAAGGCCTGTTGATCTATTTCCAAAAATCCATCAGTGAAAACCCCGTGAATCACAAGCGAACATAGTCCCATATAGTGCTGAAAGATGAGCACCCCTCCTAGGTTGGAAGACACTCAAACTACGCCTTGGCAGCAACAAAGGACTTGAGCACACTGATCATTGTGAACATGGCACAGACCAAGGCAACATTTTGTTCTGTTGTACATAGGGGCGCCATGAGTCTGGATCAACTCTACGGTAACTAACAACAACCACACAGAAGGGGAGGGTGCAAGGCAGGCCTCCTTCACTTTCAGGCACTCCTGTCCTGTCCTGTCCTCAGCAGATGTCCCTGGAGCAAGTAGTTGGTAATAGCGAGACACAATGAGCCCCCTCAGACAGAACTGAGCTCCTGCAGACGAGGGGAGGCTCTTGGCAGATGCTGGTTCACTCTATGCTAAATGGATAAGCACATTTACTTGGAGAGCTGGTGGGTAATATGAGGTTGCTCTAATGCTATTCTTTATTTCTCCTTTGAAAGAAAGGAATCCCTGGGAGCCTCACCAGCAGTTTGGGATTGGGGCCTGGCGTCTTTGGCAAATGGGAGGAACTCAGTCTGGCTTGTGCCTTCTGCTCTTCTTCCTTTTCAATTTCTTGGTACTTGCTGCCCTCCCCCGTGTCCAAGGCTCCAGTCGATATTGTGCTATCCCCAGCCCTGGAAGGTGCCAAAATGACTTCATTTCTTCCCAGTCGATCTCGAGGAGAAAGCAATCTGCTTCCCCACCTCCAGCTCCCACCTCCAGCTCCTACACACCAAAGGCAGGTGACTGATGTAAGAATCATTCAACTGGTGGAGCCTCTGTCAAACACTCACTTTGTGACCCTGGTCATCTTTGGATGTCAGTTTCCCTTTCTGTAAAATGGTGGGGTTGAACAGTCCCTTACAACTCTAACACTCCAAGACTAAAGTAGTTTTCAGTGAAATGTGATTATCAGAGAGGAGAGACTTAATCACTCCAGGCAGCTTTGCCATTTAAAAGAGGAGCTGGTTAATCCAAATGAGTCTCTAATTGGCAGCCTGTGGTGGGGAGCTCCCTTCAGCAGACGACTTTCCAAATTCCCTCATGCGCTTTTGGAGCAATGACTCCTTCAAGCCTAGAGGACAGACAACCAGAGGCACCCCTTGGCCCTAAGGAAACACCCTACCTTTGGCTCTAAGTGCTCCCAGACTCTGCTAGATAAGCCCGTCCATAATGGATTGCTATCATTCCTGAACCTGCTTGGCTGGCTGAAGGGAAAAAAGTTCAGATAAACAGAAGCATCTTGTGCTTAAAAACTAAGCTGCCTGGGAGTTTGAACTTGTGAGGGTGGGGATGGAAGGAACGCTGGCTTGGCAGTCAGATGGACTCAGGTTCTGGGCCTACCTGTTTATAGGTTGTGTGGTGGGGGCGGTGGTCACCTCACCCTTGTTTTGCCTCAACTTTCAAGAAATCTGTAGTACTCGCTTGCTTGTGGAGGAAACCAAAGGGAGCCATGTAGCTAATATTATATAGAGAATGTATATGGTATATGGATATATGAGCATATGTAACATGAAATATGTAGCTTTATGTACTTAGAGCATTGTAGAGACATGTGCAAAATTCAAGTAAATAAGGAATTGAAAGATGATGGAATTTCCCCATGAACTTTGGAAGCCCCCTCATGTATGTATGTGTGTGTATGTACATAACTCTATAATGACTCTGTCACGCCAACTCGTGATAATCAGAGTAGAACTGTGTTCCATATAGGGTTTTCAGTGGCTGAGTTTTCAGATGTAGATCACCAGACCTTCCTCTGAGGTACCCCTAAACGAACTGCTGATCTTTCGGTTTGTACTACCCAAGGACTCTGTTTGCATAGATAGTGTTGTTATTAGGTGCCTTTGACCCCAGTTTAACAGAATGAAACACTGTCTGGCCCTGCGCATCCTCACCATTGATGCTACGTTTGAACCCACTGTTGTTGTCATCGTACCAATTCATCTAGTTGGGGGTCTCCCTCTTTCTCATAATGCGGTGCAAATACAAGGTGGTGGGGATGCCGTGGGGCTACTCCAAACACAAACATCTGAGTGGTAATAAGCAAACAGTAAAACACCAGATTCCTTCTTACAGTGCCTGAGAGTATGTGCTGTGAAACAGTAAGACCTAAATCACTCCCGAGCTGTTCTAGGATTAGGCAGAAATGTTAATGGCAACAGATGCTGCCTTGTTCCTTCCAGGAGGATTCAGGCTTCAGTGAAAGTATTTCTCTGCTGGCTTCAGGCCAAGACATGGCCACAGCCCTTCCTCTGACCTCTTGTTCAACCCAGAGTGTGGCAGGGGCTCAGTTTCTGCCCCAAGGCTCACCATCCAACTGGAAAACATTGGAAACAGAACCTCACGTTGGGAAACTCTCAGCATGACAACAATATCCTGTAAGATCTGCTGAGTTCAGCTTCAGGGGAAACAAGGAGCTGCAACCCTCAAGTGGAATCCAGCATTTTCATGGAAGTCATGGGTGAAGATCAAAGAACTGATCTCTGTGCATGGGAACTGAGCAGCTGACATAATGGGCCTTCTGGATATCCAATTCTAGGAGACTATGAAAACAGATAAGAGTGGCCAACCCACGGATTGTTCCGAAATGTATCAAGGTTTTTCCTCCTAGCACTTGGCAGCAAGGTTGCCATATTCTTGGGAAAAGAAAGAAGTTGTGTCAAATCACCATCTGGAGCTTGTTTCAGGAACACTGTGGGAGTGGAGGGTGTTGTGCCCAGGGGACTGCTGAACTTTTTAGACAAGTAACTGCATCCCTCCTTGGGAAGGCTTCCAAGCCACTCAGCACTCACCTTTAAATGGGGACTGGGCTCGAGTCACAAGGAAGAGCCTCCTGCTCTGGCCCTGCCTGTCCTGGCGGGTGTGGTAACCCAGCGTGTTGCAGCGGCCCTTCTTGCAGCTCAGACACAGGCCCTGGCTGAAGCTGTCCATGTTGTTACACAAGTAGGCTGTGCTCTGCATGTGGCTGTGCAGCAGGGAGTCCATGAAGAGGTGCACGGATCGCTCGTGGGCACATTTTATGGTCTGCGTGATGGCTGGAACACAGAAGACAAGAAGGACTTTATCATCCCTTCATCCCAAGTGCCCTCAACTCAAAGATCATCTTAGTTCTCAGCCCATAGAAAATGAAGCAACAAAAAATCCAGTTCCCAATAAGTGGATACCAACTCATGGTAACCCCATGTATGTCAGAGTAGAACTACACGCCACATGATTTTTGTGCTGTGATCTTTTTTTGTTTTCAGCTATGTTATTTGGTTATTTCACTTTTGAAAAAATTTATTGTGAACTGAGTGATAGTTTACATGGGGTAACATTGGGTTTATACTCATTGTTTCATTGCAATGATTACAATCTCCTCTGTGAATCATCATTCAACAGTATTTGCCTCTATTCCCTCTTTTTGTTTTTTTTGTTTTTTTCGTTAATGGGGTGTACACAGAAGGACTTAGGAATATACAATCATTTAAACAACCAAAGGGCACATTCTGTAAGCCTGCCTCCTGGCTACCAGCACCTGGCTGCCATGCGCTGTGATCTTTTTTTTTTTTTTAACGTTTTTATTGTGAATTGAATGATGTTACGTGGGAGAGAACTGGTTTTACACTCATGGTTTCATTGCAATGATTACAATCCCTACTGTGATCCTTTGGAAGTAGATTGCCAGGTCTTTCTTCTTAGGTGCCTCTGGGTAGATTCAAACTACCAACCCTTCAGTTAGCAGTCAAGGGTTTAACCATTTGTGCCACCCAGGGACTCCCACAGAAGACTAACAGCAATGACTTAGAAAGGAGTGGATTGCTGAGGGCGGACATGCTGGCAATGGAGGGCTGTAAAAGCAGATTGAAAATTAAAGAAAGAGTAGAGCCATCTGGAATACCTTAGTGTAGAGACACAATCCCAGTCACTTTGGGACCCTTGAGGGGAGTGCTCTATTGCAACAATTTTAGGAACTCCAAGACATTAAGAACAAAACAAACTATTTTCACTAGATTATTTAAGGAATCAGGTAGTGTAATTCACTTTAGAAAGATTTCGATCTCTAAAGGTTAAACATACACAACTGCTTATGCCTTGCGGGTGAGTTACCTGGAATAAGCTTGTGTGGAATGTCTCTTTTCTTAATAAAGATAGAAACGACATGCTCCTGTAGTACCCTGAGGCCCTGGCAAAAGCTGACGTCTCTCTTACAATGTCTACCTTACATCTAAGGCTGTCATTACATCCCTTAGGTAACTGGCTTGTAAAAACAGCATGGTGAGTGGATCCAGAAAGACAAGGACCATGATCAGGTTTAAATGGGTCTAAGAAAACCAGGAGCCCTGGTTTTGTAGTGGATTAAGCATTGGGCTGCTAACTGCAAGGCTGTTGGTTTAAACCCAGCAGACACTCTGAGGGAGAAAGAGGAATCTGTTTGCTCCTCAAAGATTTACTGTCTCGGAAATCTTAAGGAAGAGTTCTAGTCTACCATATGCTGTAGTATAGCTATGAGTCAGAACTGACTCCACCACAGTGCTAGAACCAAACGGCAAATCTACTGTGGATTTTGAGTCTTTCTTGTAAAATTTTCTAGGTCTTAACTTATTCTCACATCAATCTAATAATTCAACCTTCAAGGAATGTTGAAGAACCACCCAAGATATAATCACAAGTATCACAGTTCAATGT
>NW_006408522.1:12793184-12826452 GCF_000296735.1 Chrysochloris asiatica
ATAGCTATGAGTCAGAACTGACTCCACCACAGTGCTAGAACCAAACGGCAAATCTACTGTGGATTTTGAGTCTTTCTTGTAAAATTTTCTAGGTCTTAACTTATTCTCACATCAATCTAATAATTCAACCTTCAAGGAATGTTGAAGAACCACCCAAGATATAATCACAGGTATCACAGTTCAATGTCCAGAAGGGTCAGTGTCCTCAGGGAGTCACTGGGCAGTGTAAATGGGAAGACAGAGTATAGGTAACTTGGTCTACAGCTGTTTGCCTAAATGTCTGAAGGCTAAATGTCATGTCAGTTCTTTGTGGTTGCATTTGTTGAGCACCTACTATGAGGCAGAAGTTAAGCTGAATGCCTTTTATTCATCATTTAGCTTTTAGAAATATCACAACTGAGCTGTGAAGACATTCACTAACTCACCTAAGTTCACTGAATCCAGAAGTGATGAGTGGCAAAGTAGTTATTAATAAATAATGGTCAATATTCTGCTCACCAACACTTGTCTGGCAGTTTGTGGTGGCTCACATGCTGCTATGATGCTGGAAGCTATGCCACCGGTATTTCAAATACTAGCATAGTGGATAGGTTTCAGCAGAGCTTCCAAACTAAGAGTAGGAAGAAATGTCTGGCAATCTATGGAAACTTAGTCAATGAAACCTGATGGGTCACAAGAGTGCATTGTCCAACTTGCTTGGTTTGAACAGGTCATCAGGGAGGGTTAGTCACTAGAGGAGGACATCAAGTTTGTGAAGTAGAGGGAAACCCTCGGTAAGATGGACTGGCAAAATAGCTACCATGGTGGTGATGGTGAGGCCAGGGCAGGACTGGGCAATGTTTTGTTCTGTTGTGCATAGGCTCTGTGGCAGCTAGTAACAATACGCATTCTGTTCCCATATGGCTGTGACAACCAACAGAATGAAAACACTTTCAAACAGGAGGATGAGGTAATCAGAAAAAACGACACTAAGTTTGGACAAGCTGAGGGAAAATGCATGGTTCCATCAAATTCAGGTTTAGCATCAAAGAGCACATGGCTGTCCTGGTCAGATGTGTTTAATAGGCAGAGTTACGAAATGCCATCCTAGTCGTCAACCTCAGGATTTTTGAGGGTGTGGATTTAGGAGGAAGGAACCTGCTGGTGACTGAAGGACAGGGACCTAGGGGGAGATGTAAGGAAGGATAAGGGGATGCTCCCAGAAGGTTCTCTCAGGCGTGGGCAGGTGAGAGACTGGGCATCCTGCCAAAATGAGATAATGTCAAGCATGAAGGTCAGTCTGCTCTGTGAAAGGTGAGGGCGGTGATGTAATCTCAGAGAGTATCTTCTGAACTAAGTTGGGGGATGATTGGGGTGAGAAGGTGGCGTGTGTGGGCGGAGGTCTCCAGTTGGTTTAGAGTGAGTGGCATGTGTTAATTAAGATGATATTTTGTAAATTTTGAGAAATTTGAAATGCTTATGGAATGTGCGGTTTCTGCTGACATTTTGGCTCTTTAATACTGTGCACATTGCCAATGTTCATCTTGATGTTTTCTTTTTAGGATTTGAGATAGAAGATTATGCCAAGTTTGGTTTCTGCCCTGAGGTAAAGAGTGGAACTAGGGCACATTTAGGGAATATCGTTCTTGTCGTTGTTGTTAGGTGCTGTGGAGTCGGTTCCGACCCATAGCGACCCTGTACAGGGTTTCCAAGGCTGTACATCTTTATGGGAGCAGAAAGCCTCCTCTTTCTCCCGCGGAACAGCTGGCAATTTTGAACTGCTGACGTTAAGGTTCGCAGCCCGATTCGTAACCACTGCAATATGAGGTCCAGATTCAAATAAGCTCAGTGATCACCTGATCAGTCTTTGAGGTGGGACTATTCCCACTTTTGTGAGACCAAGGATCCTTATGTGACTTAGGAGAGAGACAACCCATTGAATGCGGATGTTTTCAGAGAAACAGGAATAATCGAGGATATCAGAGTTCAATGTTCTAAAGGACTAATATCCCTGGGGAGTCCTAGATGGCACAAATGGTTAATGTGCTCGGCTGCTAATAGAAAGTGTGGAAGTTCAAGTCCACCCAGAGACGCCTTAGAAAAAAGGCCTGAAAAACAAAAACAAAAACATTGGCCATTGAAAACCAACCCAATGGAGCACGATTGACACACAAGGGGTGGCCATGAGCTGGATTTAATTCAATGTGAGAGCAGCTAGTTTTAGCACCCAGGAGAAGCTGCTCGGGTCCACTGTGTGTGCTTGTGTGATTTCTGATGGTGCCTCTCAGCTCATCCTCAGGGCCTGGGTTTCAAAGGACTCTGCTTGTTACGAAGAGGGACATACTTGGGGAACCCAAGGTCTCTCTCTGAGTGGGTTTGGTGATGATATACCCTGGGCGAGCCCCACTGAGTGGGTGAACGTGTGGGCAGGTGGGCCAATGCTCCCAGGCTTGCCTTCTTTCTCACCATGTAAGCCGTGCTTGGCCAGATGCTTGTACAGCTCTAGGAAGTGACAACCAGGTTGGAAGGAACCCCCGTTGGGGTAGAAGTCGTAGTGGGCCACGGGCTGTTTGATGCCCACACTCAGGCCCATGTGTTGCCGAGTAAAAGTGTGAATGGCATCCACAAAATTGGCGTCATCTGGCGAAAGACGGTCATTAGGGGAAGTTCCCTCAAACAAAGGGCCAGCGGCATCCAGCCCTAAGAGGGAAGCAAGAGCAAGGTTAGGTGGGACATGGAGAGGGGAGGAGAAATGCACCGCTTAATTTCTGATATCATTACACATCACGTCAGCAGGGGAAAGAGAAACCGAGGGCATGATCTTTCTGTAGGAAATCTCACCGTAACCTTTTTGTAATAAAACCACAGTAATTCATGGCACTGAAACTTAGACACAGGCTGGACTGTAACTTGCGGGGAGAGGGAGCTTTGAAAACTATCCAGTGGTTGAAACAAGATTTATAGGGAAATGCATGATTTATTTAAGCAGTCAATGTTAAGTACTCCTCAAGTTATTTTCAAGAGTATCTATTTACTTACGAAAAACAAAACAAAACAAACAAATAACCTAACATGCTCATTAGTGTGGTGCTGTACAATCACACTGGACTTTAAACCACAAGGTCAGCAGTTCAAACCTCCCAGCTGCTCCTTGGAAGCCCTATACTGGGTCGATCTGAAGTCACTTAACAACAACAACAACCATCCATCAAAGGAACAGCTATTTGCCTGCATGTTGTCAGTCATGTTCCTAAACAAGCTGGCTTTTCTGCTACACTCATGTCACTTCACTGGAATGTCCTCAACAGCCTTGGGACATCACTGTGAGCAAATAGGACTGCTCACAGCCCTGGTCCTCAAGTGACAGATGGGTTTGCATGAAGTAAGTGGCCGCTCTTGGCTGACTCTGGTTGGGGAGTATTTTTTCACTCAAGACCTTTTCTCTGGAGGACACTTTGATGTTCCATAGCAGCCCTAGCTTCCAGCCCTGCTGGGGATGAAAAGGCTGATAGTGGGCTAGGAGATCACGTGTTCTCCAGTGACAACTGAAGGATTTCTAGGTGTGATTTATATGCCTTCTTTCATCAGGCTGACCACAGGGTCTGGGGAATGTCTGCTGTGATCGTGGCATCAGGCAGTGGGTGGGGGCCCTGGGCTTGGGCCTAATGCTACCTCTCTGCCATTCAGACTCAGGCCCTGACCCCTGTACCCCAAAGATGGCCTCACTGGCCTCTGGAAAGCTGGCTCAGCCTGAGGCTACAGAGGGTTAAATCAGCAGAGTCAAATGCTGATGTGTGGACAGGGCTTCACCAATCACCAGCAAGATGGGGAAAAGTAAGGACAGGATGTGAGCTCTCAGAACCACCAATTTCTTTAGCTTTTATGTCTGGCACTATCGCTATTCTTTTTTACATGAAAATAAGCCTGTCCTTTTGTAAAATAATGATAAAAAGCAATGTTTTAAAAAATGTTCTTAACTTGGTTAAACAAATGTTCATCCCAGATTTTCTTTCAATTGCTGTTGTCGTTTGTGAAATTTTGTTTTAGCTGGAGGAGTCTTGAAAGATGAGTAAGAGTTTGGTAGGTAGACCAGAGGTGGGTCGATGAGTCGGGAAGGTAAGACATTCGGGTCAAAGGACCATGATGCACATGCAACAACACAGATATATGAAGGACCGTGCTGTGGTTGTGAAGTGGAGACGTTTTATGCATGTGGAGCTGTTGGGATGGGCAGCAGAAGGAGAAATTGGAGAGGCCTGGGGAAGTCACACGGAGAAGGGCCTTCTCTGTGTCTGCTAGGGTTTGTCCCTGCAGGATCAGTGGGCTTCAAGCTCTCGGCTAGAGAACAGTCAGACCGGGGTTCTGTGGACAGAGGGGCTTTCTTTCACATCTCTGGCTTTTGCTGGGTAACACAAATCTTTTGTGGAGGCTGTGTGGGATTCCACACAGTTTTGGTGCAGTTCCTTTCTGCCCTCCAGAAGGGTCCTGGAACAGGACAGTGTGTTTCACAAGTGAGGAAACTGAGGCACAGATGTGGCTGATGTGTTGCGGTAAATTAAGGGTGATGACATTTCACTCCCTAACTTGTCTGACTTGCTGGGATTTTAATTTTTTTCAATTTTTTGTTTTGGGGGGGCGGGGTTTGGAAACTATAGATTAACAAATAAAACCTTTCTTGCTTTGAAAGCATTTAGAAAGCCCTCTTTTTAGGTCTTGTTAGGCATGTCCAGGAAAGGTGTCAGGAGAGAGGTGATGGGAGTAAAGCTGTAATCTCTTCTGAATTCTTTTGGAACAGGCATCTATGATAGTGGTCCTATCTGAGTAAGGACTCCAATACAGCATAAAGGAAGTTGAAGGTGTCTTAATTATGAGCTAGCTGGAAAAGCTGGACCTTGCTCCACACCGCTGAGCATTTCTGGAGATTACAGTTAGTTAGTCATCAGGTACAGTTACCTGTAATTCTCCCAATCTTGTGCGCTCCGCCAATGTAACTGCCAGCAAATCCTGAGACGTGTGCACCCAGGCTGTACCCAATTAGATGAACATTGCTTCGAGAAAATTGCACAGATTCCTGGAAGACAGCAGCAGGGTGATTGCAGGAAGACAAGAGCTGCCGGGATGACAGGCTCTGGTGGGTGCAGCTAGTCTGGGAGCCTACACCCTGCTTTGGCATCTGATGGAACTTCATTTGTACTCCAAATAGTAACTGGCTTTTTATCTCTCTCACTCTCTCCTCTTGTAGGGCCGCTGCACATTGCCAAGTCAGCTCCCTGGCACCCTACCTACCTGCCTTACCTGCCTACCTGTTTTCTTCACCTCAATATTAATGCTCTGCAGAAGTGATGTTGTTCGTTTGTGTGGGGTTTGAGGGCTTACAAAGTGTGTTTAGATCTCTTAGCACTAAGCAAGGGTCTGAACATAAAAGAAATAGTGGATGGACTGTGGGGAGAAGATGGGTCTACAAAACAGGGGTTGAAATGGACCCTGGGTTAGGTCTCTGCCCCGTGAACTTGGTGGAAGTGGCTCTCCTCTCTGGGTTGTTGTTGGAGACCAGCTTAATTCGCTCACTGGGAGAAAGGGAGAGAAGGGTGGGGATGGGGCAGCCTCACCTCCAGCCATCTGAGAAGAGTAGCCACCTCCTGACCCACGCGGCGGGTGTTTCGGACGGCAATGGAGTAGTGGTGGTGGGCCAGGGCGATCCAATCAGCCAGTCCCACATTCACTGGCCGCGATGACTCAGACTTGAGTGCAGCCACCATCTGCCAGGTCCAGTTTTCCAGCACACCGTCCACCTGATGGAGGCCAACAGGCCAGTCAGCCTTGTTGGGAGGGGAGGGAAGGGCGAGGTACATGTTCCTCTTTCTCCCTCCCCATTTCTCTTCCTGCTCTTGCTCTTGGATGATGTTATATTATTGTTACTACAGGATTCCTCAACCTCAACACTATTAACATTTTGTGTCAGACAATCCTTTGTTGGGGGTATGGGGACTGTTGTGTGCATTAGAGAACATTTTGCAGTATCCCTGGTCTCCACCCACTAGATGCCAGTGCACTCCTCCCATGATTTGTGACAACCAAATCAGTAACTCCAGATTTTGCCAAACATTGGGCGTGGGGGAGATGATAGGAAAGCCCTCTCCCTTAAGAACCACTGACAACATTTCTCTGCTTTGGAACTTCCAAAGCCTTAAACAATGGCCTGTGAATCAGGTACAGGAATCTGTCCCATCCTCTGAAGGTCAGCTCTAATGCCACCTCCTTTGTGAAGAGAAATGCCCCTCTGCCTCCCACAGTGTTTGGGCTGATCTTCAACCACTGCCTTCTGCTTTGCATTAGGGACATCAGCACCATGGGTCTGGACGTAGTAGGAGCTCAGTGAACCTTTCCAGGGAATTGTTTGAGGACACTCCACAGGGCACTTCTGATGGGCTCGACAGAGTGCTAGTATTTATGGTGTGATAGTATATATTATCTATTTATTATGGTGTGATAGTATTTATGGTGTATCTTGCAGTAAAACCTGGTGGCTCAGTGGAGTAAACATTGGGCTGCTAACCGAAAAGTCATCAGTTCAAGCCCATCAGCTGCTCTGCAGGAGAAAGATGGAGCAGTCTTCTCTGGTAAAGATACACATCCTTTACCTTACAGAGCAGTTGTACCCTATCTTTTAGGGTCACTAGGACATATTGTCAGGAGACTAGGACATATTGTTGCTGAAGAAGGATATCATGTTTAGAAGGTAGAGGGTCAGAGAAAAAGAGGAAGATCCCCAGCGAGATGGATGCAAAGTGGCAGCATCAGTGGGCTCCAGCGTGGCAACAATTGTGAGGTTGGCCCAGGACCGGGCAGTGTTTTGTTCTGCTGTGCATAGGGTTGCTATGGGTCAGTACCAACTCGATGACACCTAACAACAGCAACAGGAGTCAGAATTAACTTGATGGCAGTGAGTTTTTTGTTTTAAGAAGAATAGAGTGGGTAGGTGAATGCTCCCCCGGGGTCATGCAGTTCTAGCAGAAAGAACTGGACCTGAAGAGACAGATTTACAAAAGGTTGTGGTGTGTTTGGGGAGATGGGGAGTGAGGAGGAGGAGGGGAAGTTGGAGAATTATTTTGGTGGCCTGATGACCATGCTGTTGTTAGGATCAGATGCATTCATGTAATAAGTGTTTACTAAGTGCCTTCTATGTGGGTGTAGCATAGATTGGAAGCCAGTCTGTGTTTAGTTAAAAACTAGGATCTCCTAGTCACTAGCTGAGTGACCTTGAGCAAGTTACTTAACTTCCCTGTGCCTGCGTTTTGTGATCTAGAAAGTGGAATCATAATGGTGCCTACCTTTGAGAATTGTTGTGATAATAAACGAGTTAATAACCATAACTCACAACAGCACTTTGATCCACTGCTCTTACCTGAGGGTTTTCATAGGAAAGTTTTCGTCTTGGATTTGTTGTTGTTGGTAAATGTCATCGAATCAGTTCTGACTCATAGTGACCCTTTATAAAGTTTCTGAGGACTGGCTACTGAGTTCGAACCACTGACCTTGCAGTTCAAACTGATCTTGCTGTCTGGTGCTTATCCTACAGCTCCCTTTAAAACAGGCCCTAGAAAATTTTCATAGGAAAGTTTGCATCTTGGATCCTGCTGTTGCTGTTGCTAAGTACCATCCAGTTGATATCGATTTATAGTGACCTTATGCACAACAGAAGAAAATACTTCCATCTTGCGTCAACTTCTCAATTGTTGCTACGTTTGAGCCCATTGCTTCTGCCACTGAGCCAGTCTTTGTCACCAACCCTCCATTTTACCAAGCATGATATCCTTCTCCAGAGACTGAACCCTCCTGATATTATGTCCGAAGTATGAGAGAAGAAGTCTGGCCTAAGGAGCTCCTAAGGAGCATTCTGGCTGTACTTCTTATGATATAAATTTGCTTGTTCTTTTGGCAGTCCATGGTACTTTTGATACTCTCCTACACCACAATAACTCAAATGCATCAATTCTTCTACGGTCTTCCTTATTCACTGTCCAACTTTTGCATGCATATGAAGTTACTGAAAATACCATGGCATGGGTCAGGCACACCTTAGTCCTCAAACTGACATCTTTGCTCTTGAACACTTTGAAGAGGTCTTGTGCAGCAGATTTGCCTAATGCAATATGTTGTTTTATTTATTGATTGGATTGCTGCTTGCATGAGTGTTGATGGTAAATCCAAGCAAAATGAAGTCTTCGACAACGTCAATCTTTTCTCCATTTATCTTGATGTTATTTACTGGTCCAATGGTTAGGACTTTTGTTTTCTTTACATTGAGGTGCAACTTATACTGAAGGCTGTAGTCTTTGATCTTCAGCACTAGGTATTTTAAGACCTCTTTGCAGTCAGCAAACATTGTATCATTTGCATATTTCAGGTTATTAGTGAATCTTCCTCCAACTCTGATGCCACGTTTTTCTTCATGTAATCCAACTTCTCAAATTATTTGCTTAGCATACAGATTGAATAAATATGGTGAAAGAATACAACCCTGGTGCACATTTTTATTATTTAAAACCATTCATTGTTCCCTTGTTCTGTTCGAATAACTGCCTCTTGGTCTATGTACAAGTTCCTTGTGAGCACATTTAAGTGTTCTAGAATACACATTCTCTGTAATGTTGTCCATTGATTGTCATGATCCTCACAATTGAAAGCTTTTGTGTAGTCAGTAAAGCACAGGTAAACATCTTTCTGGTATTCTCTGCTCTCAGTCAAGATCCATTTGACGTCAGCAATGATATCCCTTGTTCCAGGTCCTTGTCTGAATCTGGCTTGAACCTCTGGGAGTTTTCTGTCAATGTACTGCTGCAGCAGTTTTTGGATTATCTTTAGCAAAATTTTACTTACATGTGATATTAATGACATTGTCTGATGATTTATGCATTTTAGAATGGACACAAATATGGATCTCTTCCAGTCAGTTGGCCAGGTAGCTGTCGTCCAAATTTCTTGGCATAGATGAGTGAATGCCTCCAGTTCTTCATCAGTTTGTTGAAAGATTTTTATTTGTATTTCATCAATTTCCAGAGTGTTGTGCTTTGCCAATGCCTTTAATATCATTGGCTCTTGATCGTATGTTACCTTTGAAATGGTTGAACATAAACCATTTCTTTTTGGTACAGTGACTCTGTGTAGTCTTTCCATCTTCTTTTAATGCTTTTTTAATCATTCAATATTTTGCCCATGGAATCCTTCAATATTTCAAGTCAAGGCTTGAATTTTTCCTTCAGTTCCCTCAGCTTGAGAAATGCTGAGCATGTTCTTTCCTTTAGGTTTTCTAATTCCAGATCTTTGCACATTTCATTCTGGTATTTGACTTCTCGAGCTTCCCTTTGAAATTTTTCTATTCAGCTCTTTTACTCATTTCTTCCATTTGCTTTAGCATCTCTACATTGAATAGCAAGTTTCAGAGTCTCAAACTGACATCTGTTTTGGTCCTTTTCTTTCTTCTTGTTTTCCTAATGATGTTTTGCTTTCTTTCTGAATGGTTCTTGCTGTCATCCCACAGCCACCTGGTCTTCGGTCATTAGTGTCTAATTCATCAAATCTGGTTTGAGATGATCTCTAAATTCAGGTGAGAGATGTCCAAGGTCATATTTTGGCTCTCTTGGACTTCTTTTCATTTTTTTCAGCTTCAGCCTGAACTTGCATACGAGCAAGACTGTTTCACAATCAGCCCCTGGCTTTGTTTTGACTGATTATATGGAGCTTTTCCACTATCTCTTTCCACAGATGTAGTCAATTTGATTTCTGTGTAGTCCATCTGGTGAGGTCCATGTATATATGTTGTTTGAATGTTGTTTGAAAAAGGTCTTTGCAATGAAGAAGTCATTGGACTTACAAAATTCTATCATGTGATCTCCAGCATTCTTTCTATCACCACGGCCATATTTTCCAACTTTTGTTTCCAACCTTTGTATTCTAACTGCCAGTAATTATCAACACATTTTGATTGCATGTTTGAGAATTTCATAATGAAGAAGTTGATAGAAGTCTTAGCTCCCTTTAAAACAGGTTGATCTCTTCAGAATTTGACCTTCTGCCTCCTAGTCCATGTATTTGGTTGTGCAGCGATACCACAGTGAAAGCACAATACAGTGTGGAGGCCACAAGAGGCCAACCCAGCATTCGTGGTACAGGGGGCTCCAGTCAAACCCTATCCTGCTATATGTCCAAAGCCAAAGGTAAGATATCTCCAAGGATTCTTTGGAACTGACTCTAGTTCTGGTTGAATTCTTGCTCTATTGCTGGCTGTGTGATTCTGGGCACAATTTCCTCATCTAACTGACAGACTAGCAACCCATTCTATGCGTGAGGGATGAGGATACAATGGACCCGTTTATGTTATACAGCTTAGGAATGTAGAGGACCTAGGTTGTGATAGTATATACGTCTATGTTAATTCCCTTTTGTAGGGGCAGAAAAACTTTCAACTACCTTAAGGGTCTTCCCTGTGGTGTGCTGGACCTAAAGTGGGACTCTTTAAGTCCTAGGGGGTTGTGCTGATGGGCTGCAAAGCCTCTATGTTTTTCTTCTGATCGAGGTATTCATACTCATGCTACCCCCACGTGGCATCATATGATTCTTCCATTAGACTGTAAGATTATACACCATGAGGGCAAGGGCAGGGGCAGGGGTAGGGGCAAGGGTAGGGTCTGTTTTGTTGACTGCCCAGTGCCTGGTGCCTAGCTCGGTGCTGGCACGAAGCAGGCTCTGGATAGGTACATGTTGGGTGAGAGAGTGGGTAGATGGGTGGCCCATTTGATTTTCAAGATTTAGACAGATGAGGACTTTGAGGTCAGTTTTAAAAAGAAATAGATGGTAGGAAAGGGTTTCAAAGTCATGGAATTGATACCAAAATCTCTGGCAGGGTCAAACTGTGAATTAAGCTTCAAATTGTAGGTGGACTAAGAACAGGGGTGACAAAATTTCCTCTTGGGGACAAGTCTGCATTTGGTTGACTTTACTTATTGCCCATAATATCCTTTCTTCCTCTTTCTATAATAATAGAATATTTAACATAACTGGAAGTTCATCATTAAGAGGATGTGCTTATCAGCCTCCTCCTTTGCACCCAGGCATGGATAATGGATGTAGTTAGAAGCACTTCAAGGGTATTTCGATCAGTCTGATATATATATATATCTTTTAAAAACCCTTATTTGACCCTCTCATGTACATCCAATACTGCATTGTGCTGTCTGGAATACAGATGTGATGGTCATTTTGGACTATGAAGATGAGATCTACATATTAAGAATGGTAGAGCAGTAAGCTAGAAAGAAATGTATCTTTGAGGACTTTACTGAGCAAAGCCATCTAACTGGTTTTAGATCCCATGCCACTAGATTTCTGCATGAAATGGAAACAATCTTCTGTTTTATTTCAACCACTGCTAATTTGTGTCTCCATTTTTGTTGCTAAACCTAATCGTTATTGATATAAGCTCCACTGAAGTCTTTGTCTACTGGCTTCCTCCTTCCTCTTATGAAACATGCAGATTCAGGTAGGAGTCTTCCTTTGGCATGGACCGCAGTCCCTTAAGGACTCTAATGAGCTGTGTGACCTCTGAGAGCCACATTTTATGATCTGAAACATGGAGATAATTATATTTTGCCTGCCCTGCTTACCTCACAGGATTGAGCTAATCAATGAGATAATGTGCAGGGAAGTGCTTGGAAAATTAGAATGTGCTTTACAAATATTATGTATGAAGTTGTTATCATCGGCTCTTCATCTTTTTCTTCAATGCAAACACACTAGGAAGAATAAAGGAGAGCTTAAAAAGGCCTGTTGGCATTTCCTACCGACCACCCGTGGATGATCATCACCAGCGGCAGAGAGGTATTGAAACCACATTTCTGCAATGTGTTGGGGTGATTGAGCTGAATCTGACAGCCTTTATCAGCTGCTTCTTCAAAGAGCAGAAACCTGGTCTTCATCTCCTGTGGTGTTTTCTTTGTTGCAACATCTCGAGAACTTCTTTGAAATGGCTCTGTAACAAGATTGGGAACAGAGCTTAGCCTGACATATATTCCCCTCTGTCAGTTCTGGTACCACTCTGAGGTTAAATAAGAATACAAACCAGTGAGGTTAATGTGAGAAATGGGGCATCAATGTGAGCCACCACCTTGGGAAGCCCGAGAATATTCCCAGCAGAATGGTCATATCTCTCTTGAATATGATGGAGGCTGCTCTGAGCGGACCCATCACAGATGTTGAGGAGGCAGATTCTCCAACCTGCCATCACAATGAACAAATGACCTGGGCCCAACTAGTCAGTCATCATCTCCTGGGACTTTTAAACTACTTTTGAGCAACTCTAAGGCATAAAGACTATAGGAAGGAAAACTGAGACTGAGGCTTGGAGAGAAAGCATCTCACACAAAATCACAATGCCAATGAATGGTAGAGTCAGGATTTGAAGTCAGGTCTCTCTGACTCCAATTCCCTACTTTACGTCTCAATACTAGGAGACTGTAAAGGAAATTCTCTTAATTAGAGGATATCATTGGGCAGTTCAGAGTCCTGGTGTGGCACTGTAGGATAAGCACTGGACTGCTAACCGCAAAGTTGGTACTTCAAACCTACTAGCTGCTCCTCAGAAGCCCTATATAGGATGTCTATGAGTTGGAACCAACTCGATGGCACTTAATAACCAAAGGAACACTAGTAGTGCTGTGGGCTGCAATCACAAGGTCAGTGGTTCAAACCCACTAGTGGGAGAAAGTTGAGGTTGTCTGCTCCCATGAAGATTTACACTCTCAAAAACTCTAAGGAGCTGCTCGACTTTGTCCTATATAGGATTGCTATAATGCAGAATCAATTCAATGGCAGTGGGTTGGTTGGTTGGTTGGTATGGGACAGTTCCATTCTGTCCTGGAGGTTGCAATAAGGTTTGCTATAAGTCAGAATCAACTCGATGACAATGTGTTTGGTATGCATTTATGTACTACCTAAGGACTTCTGGCCACCACTAGCCTGTCAGTTTGTCGTACTGTGGTGGCTTGCATGTTATTGTGATGCTGGAAGTTATGCCATTGATATTTTAAAGACCAGCAGGGTCACCCATCGTGGACAGGTGTTAGCAGAGCTTCAAGACTAAGACAGACTAGGAAGAAGGAGAGATGGACCATTTCTGAATGGTTAGCCACTGAAAACCTCATGAGTATCAGTGGAATATTGTCAGCTATAATCCTGAAAAAAGCTCCTCAGGTTGGAAGGCACTCAAATATGAGTGGAGAAGAAGAGCTGCCTCCTCAAAGTAGAGTTGACCTTAATGACGTGAAAGGAGAAAACTTTTGAGACCTTCATTTGATGATGGAGGAAACAGCTGCAAACATCTATTAATAATTAGAATACGGAATATAAGACGTATAAACCTAAGAAAGTTGGAAGTAGTTCAAAGTGAAATGGAATGCAAAAATAATGATATTGTAGGCATTAGTGAGCTGAAATGAACAGGTATTGGCCATTTTGAATTGCACAATCATACAGATTACTATTAAATAATGATATTGTAGGCATTAGTGAGCTGAAATGAACAGGTATTGGCCATTTTGAATTGGACAATCATACAGATTACTATTAAATAATGATATTGTAGGCATTAGTGAGCTGAAATGAACAGGTATTGGCCATTTTGAATTGGACAATCATACAGATTACTATTAATTAATGATAAATAATATCAATGATTAGTTACTAGTAAACTATAATCATCAATATCAATCATTAATATCACATGCAAATAAAATTTTGCTAAAGATAATTCCAAAACAAGTGCAACAGTACATTGACAGGGAATTCCTGATGTTCAAGCCAGATTCATATCAAAATGTGGAATGAGGAATATAATTGCTGATGTCAGATGGATCTTGACCAAAAGCAAAGAATACCAGAAAGATGTTTACCTGTGCTTTATTGATTATGCAAGGGCTTTCGACTGTGGATCATGACAAGATGTGGACAACACTGCTGAGAATGAGTATCCTGGAACACTGCATTGTGCTCATGAGGAACTTATACAGAGACCGAGAGACAGTTATTCGAACAGAACAAGGGAACAATGAATGGTTTAAAATGAGTAAAGGTGTGCACCAGGGTTGTATTCGTTCACCATACTTAATTGCATCTGTATGCTGAACAAATAATTCAAGAAGCTGGATTATATGAAGAAGAATGACAGGATTGGAGGAACCTTTGATATGCAGATACAACAGTGCTTTGCGGAAAAACGAGAGGACTTACCATACTTACTGATGAAGATCAAAGACCACAGTCTTCGGTATGGGATGCACTTTAATGTTAAGAAAACAAAAATCCTTACCACTGGACCAGTAAATAACATCAAGATAAATGGAAAAAAGATTGAAGTTGTTAAAGACTTCATGTTGCTTAGCTCAACCATCAACACTTATGGGAGCAGCAGTCAAGGAATGAAACGATGTATTGCTTTAGGCAAATCTGCTGCTTAAGACTTCTTTAAAGTGCTCAAGAGCAAAGATGTCAATTTGAGGACTCAAGCCATAGTATTTTCATTAACCTCACATGTACCTGACTCACGCCATAGTATTTTCATTAACCTCACATGCATAAGACCATGGAAGAATTGATGCATTTGAGTTATGGTGTTGGAGGAGAATGTTAAAAGTACCATGGGCTGCCAAAAGAACAAACAAATCTGTGTTGGAAGAAGTACAGCCAGAGCGCTCATTAGAGGTCAGGATGGCCAGACTTTGTCTCTCATACTTCAGACATATTATCAGGAGGGACCAGTCCCTGAAGCAGGACATCATGCTTAGAGGGTCAACGAAAAAGAGGAAGACCCCTCTAATGAGATGGATTGGCATAGTAGCAGCAGCAAAGGGCTCAAGCCCCTTGCTGATTAGCACACTGGGCAGTGTTCCATTCTATGTGCATTAGGTTGCTATGAGTCCGCACCGCCTCATCGACACCTAACAACAAAAACAACAACATGATTCACTGTTTTGAGAAAGGCAAGCTAAAGAAGAATGGTGTTATCGTCACAAAGAGCATTAATCGTCACAAAGAGCATTACAAGATCTATCTTGATGTACAATGATGTCTGTGATAGGATAATATCCATACACCTACAAGGAAGACCACTATTATTCAAATGTATGCACTAATCGCTAAAGCCAGTGATGATGGAATTGAAGAATTCCTCCAATTTCTTAAGTCTGAAATTGATCAATAATGAAATCAAGAGGCTCTGATAATTACTGGTGATTGAAATGTGAAAGTTGAAAACAAAGAGGAAAGATCAGTTGTTGGAAAATATGGTCTTGATGATAGAAATGCTGACAGAATTTTACAAGACCAATGATTTATTCATTGGAAATACTTTTTTGTTAATAAGATAAAATTTGTCTAAGCATGCGGGCCTCACCAGATAGAAGACACAGAAATCAAACTGACAAAAGCTGTAGAAAGATACAATGGAGAATCTCAGCATCATCAGGCAAAACAAGACTGACTGTAAACAGATCATCAATTGCTCATATGCAAGCTCAGGCTGAAGCTGAAGAAAATTAAAAGAAGTCAATGAGAACCAAAATATGACCTGAATATATTCACCTGAATTTAGAGACCATCTCAAGAATAGATTTGATGTATTAGACACTGACACCAGAAACCAGAAGAGTTGTGTGATGACATTATACAGGAAGAAAGTTAAAGGTCATTAAGAAAAAAGGAAAAAAAAAAAAAAAAAAAAAAAAGACCAACATGAACATCAGAAGGGACTCTGAAACTTGCTCTTGAGTGTAGAGAAGCTAAAGCAACTGGGATAAATGAAGAAGTAAGAAAACTGAGCAGCAACATTTCAAGGGCAGCTTGAGAAGACAAAGTCAAGTATTCTAATGAAATATGCCAAGATCTGGAGTTAGAAACCAAAGGGGAAGAACACACTCAGCATTTCTCTTTCAAGCTGAAAGAACTGAAGAAAACATTCAAACCTTGGGTTTCAATATTGAAGCATTCTAAATGCAAAATATTGAATGATACCGGAAGCATCAAACGAAGATAGAAGGACTACACAGAGACCCTGCACCCCAAAGAATCAGCTGGTGCTCAACTATCTCATGAGGTAGCATAGCACCAAAAACTGATGGTATTTAAGAAAGAAATCCAAGCTGCACAGAAGGCATTGATAGAAACCAAGGCCCCAGGAACTGATTAATGCAAATTGCAATGCTTCAACAAACCGATGCGGCATTGGAAGGCTCTCAGTTGAGTTTGCTAAGAAATTTGGAAGTCAGCTACCTGTCCAACCCATTGGGAGAGAGCCATATTTGTGTACATTCCAAAGAAAGGTGACCCAATAGAATGCAGAAATCATTAAACTATATCATTAATATCACATGCAGGTAAATTATGCTGAAGACAGTTCTAAAATGATTGTAGCAATCATTGACAGGGAGCTGCCAGAAATTCAAGCTGAATTCAAAAGAGGATGTGAAACGAGGGATATTATTGTTGACGTCAGTCCAATTGTTGTTGTTAAGTGCTGTTGAGCTGGTTCCGATTCGTAGCAACCCTGTAAAGGGTTTTCGAGGAGCAGCTGGTGGGTTTGAGCTGCTGGCCTTGTAGTTCAAAGTCCAGTGGATCCTACAGCACCACACCAGTGGTCCTTGATGTCAGAAAGACCTTGAATAAAAGCAGAGAACACCAAAAAGATGTTTACTTGTGCTTTATTGATAATACAAAGGCATCTGTCTGTGTGGATCATAACAAACTATGGATAACATTGAGAAGAGAACAGTGGGCATTCCAGAACACTTAACCATGTTCACGAGGAACCTGTTCATAGACCAAGAAGAAGTTGTTTGAACAGAACAAGGGCATATTGACTGGATTAAAATCAGGAAAGTTGTGTGCCAGGGTTGTAGTCTTTCACTATACTTATTCTATCTGTATGCTGAACAAATAATCTGAGAAGCTGGATTATATAAAGAAGCATATGACATCATGATTAAAGGAAAACTCATAATAACTTGTGAAATGCAGATGATACAACCTTGTTTACTGGAAATGAAGAAGACTTAAGATACTTATTGATGAAGATCAAAGACTACAGCCTTCAAATACATTGCACCTCAATGTAAAGAAAACCAAAATCCTCACAGCTGGGCCAATAAATAACATCATGATAAATGGGGAAAAGATTTCATTTTATTCTGATCTAAATTCAGCACTCATGAAAGCAATAGTCAAGAAATCAAACGACGGATTGCATTAAGCAAAACTGCTACCAAAGACCTCTTTAAAGTGTTCAAGAGTAAGTACGTCAGCTTGAGGACCAATGTGCATCTGACCCAAGCTATGGTATTTTGAATCTCCTCATATGTATGTGCAAGTTGGACAATGAGTAAGGAAGACCTTAGAAGAATCCATGCATTTGCATTATCATAAAGAACATTGAAAGTCCCATGGACTGCCAGAAGAACAAACAGATCTGTGTTGGAAGAAGTGCAGCCAGAATGCTCCTTAGAAAGAAGTATGGTGAGACTCCATCTCTCATTCTTTGGACATATTGTCAGAATGGACCAGTCCCTGGAGAAAGGCATCATGTTGGTGAAGTGGAGGGTCTGCAAAAAAGAGGAAGACCCCAATGAGGTTGATTGTACAGTGGCAGCAACAATGGGTTCAGACATAACAACAATGGTGAGGATGGCCCAGAGCGGGCAATGTGTAGGATGGCTGAGTCAGAACCAACTGGACAGCATCTGACAACAACAAGGAGTCCTGGTGGTATAGTTAACTGCTAACCAAACGGCTGGTGGTTTGGATCTACCCATCCACCCTGTGAGAGAAAGATCTGGCAATCTGCTCCCATAAAGACTCCAACGTAGGAAACTCTACGGGATGGTTTTAGCCTCTGAGGTCGCTTTGAGTCAGAACCACCTCTACAGCACCTACCAACAACAAGAATTACTTCATCTCATGTCACTCAACCAGTTCTTTCTTGCAGACACATTATATCATGTAAGCTTTGATTGGACATTGTCCAGGGGTGGAGTCAGCGTGGGCAGGATCACAAAGGGAGGGATGGACGCTGCTGGATGGGATGAGTAGCAGCAGGGTGGACTTTACAGACCCAAGACATGGTCTTTTCAATCACCTCATATGCATGCGAAAGGTTGACAATGAATAAGGAAGACTGTAGAAGAATTGGTGAATTTGAGTTGTGGTGTTGGAGGAGAATATTGAAAGTGCCATGGGCTGCCAAAAGAACAAACAGATCTGTGTTGGAAGAAGTGCAGCCAGAGTGCTCCTTGGAGACCAGGATGACTAAACTTCATCTCTTATGCTTCAGACATATTGTCAGGAGGGACCAGTCACTAGAGAAGGATATCATGTTTGGTAAGGTGGAGGGTCAGAGAAAAGGAGGAAGACCCCCAGTGAGATGGATTGGCAAAGTGGCAGCATCAGTGGGCTCAAGTGTGGCAAAAATTGTGAAGTTGGCCCAGGACTGGGCAGTGTTTCGTTGTGTTGTTCATACAGTTGCTATGAGTTGGCAATGACTCGATGACACCTAACAACAACAATAACAACACTGTTTGACCCTGGCCTTGAAGAATGAATAGGGGCATGTCAGGGCGGGGAACAGTGTGAGTCAAGGTCCGAGGTGTTAGGAGTAGACATGAGGCTGGATCAGCCAGATGATGGGGATCCTTGGGGATGCTATTGAGAAGCCTAGATGTTCTGCTATAGGTGACAGGGTACTGTAAAGGAATGTTTCAGTTGACAAGGGCAGGTGACGATCCATTCTGATTTCTTTGAGGATTGTGTTGGGGGGAGAGGGGAGGAGAGAAAGGCCATTTTAAAGATTTCACCTCCTGATATTTTACCAAATGGCTTTATAGTCTCTCTTGGGAAAACCTCCCCCTGACTGTGAGCCTATTTGGAGTTGGGACGGACAGTCACCAACAGTTGTCAAGACCATGGTGTGGCCCAAAGACACACTGCTGTGCTGAGAAGTCTGGGTGAAGCCCGAGGAGGACCCCTGCTCCCAGGCTGGTGTCACTCCATCATGGGTGACATCTCTTTTCTCAAGGTTAGGGACCAGGCCAGGAGCTGGGGGAGGAAGCTCTCACCCTCCCTTCCAGAAGAGAGTGGACCAGACACAAGACCACATCGGCATTTTTGGTCAGTGAATTAAATTCATTCCAATTACTAAGGCCCCAATCATCCCTTCTGAGTACAAAGTCATTCAAGCTTCTCAAATAATAAGTCTTGGGCTTTTGGTTCCAGGGGACAGCAGGACTGAGAGATGATGAACCTATAGTGTGCAGGGGGAGGCATTAATGAATCAAATTTTCCTACCCAAAGAATATTAATTCGAAAGGTTATTAATTCCCAGCAAAGGGCAATGATTTTTCACTCTGGTGACAGAATGAAATGTATCACATTTTATGAAAAGAAGATGTGAACGAGAATCTGAACAACTTTTCTGAGAGAATGAAGAGCGTTTCTACTGCCCTGTGTGGCTTTCCAAGATGAATGGACTGTCTGAGCCTGCCTCTCTCCCTGCAGGCCTGCTGCTGGTCCATTTTGCCCATTTCATTGGGTACCAATAAAGCACACATAATGTAGCGGGTCAGCAAAAAAGGAAGACCCATACCAATTTGCAGCAACAGTGGGTTGACACATAGTAATTGTGAGGTTGGTGAGGGACCACGTAGTGTTTTGTTCTGGTGTACCTCTGTGAGTCAGAACCTACTCGTCAGCACCTAACACAACACAACACTTGCTGTTGAGTCTATTTGATGTTCATGGGGATTTCATATATGTCAGAGTAGAACTGTGCTCCATAGAGTTTTCAGTGGCTGCTATTTTGGAAGTAGATTGCCAGACCTTTCTTCTGAGGTTGGACTCAAAGTCCTAACCTTTTAGTTAGCAGCCAAACACGCTAGCCACTTACCCCACCCAGAGACTCTTCACTAGGGGCACTGCCCTCCTAAATTAGCAGCCAGGGCTCCCTTGCAACTCCTCCCCTAGCCTGCCAGTCAGTCCAAAGCTTTGGATTCCTAAAACCCCTTGAATCCAGTGCTTTTGGTGAGAAGCACATTTTCTTGTCTGGTTTACTGCAACAGCCTCCTACCTGGTATCCCCATCCTGCCTCACCCTGCTGCTAAAAGAATCTTTCCAGAATAGACACCTGGTCTTGCCACTGGACCCTTCTATGATTTCAATCTCCTCCTGGGCATTGCAGTCAAGATCATCACCTGATTAAGGACCTCTGTTCTCCCAGTTCCACCCACTCTCATTCTTTTGCAACCCAGACTCATTAGTTCCTCAAATGCGGTTTTGTAGCTCTGTAGCTTTGCTCCCTTGGTCCCCTCTGACTCTGCAGTTTCCGGTGAACTCTGGTTCACCCATTAAAACAGAAGTCAGATGTCTCACCCTCCAGCCAGCCAACCTTCTTGTCTCACTTACTCCGGTTGCCAGCACTGTCCCATGAACCTTATTCTAATGGACTTGTCATGCTGCGTGGGACTTTATTTGTTGAGGTGTGTGTTTCTACTACCAGGTGTGACCCTGTCATTCATCTGCTTACCCAGCATGGGAGGCACTGCTGGCCTTGTGGTAGGTGCTCTGAGAATTTGGTGTGAGTGAGGTGGTTTACAGTGGCATCCAGGACTCGAATCAAAGGCGAACATTGGATCTGTCAGTCATTTTATACTTTGGGGCTAAATATAGGTCCTTTTCTTTGACTCAGTGACCAATAGCTACACCTTCCTTCATTTCAGGATAAAAGACCTGGTTTGAATGCTGGAAGAACAATATGAAAATGCACTAGGGTTGAGTTAGTACCTATTTCATCATGAGGTTTCAATAAGAGTATATTTGTACAGAGCTTAGAACAATGCCTGTCACATAATTAGCACCTGTGTAAAGGTGTGGTGCTATAGAAGTACTGATAGGAACATTCGGCATCTTACATCTTGGAGCTGGGAAATTCTTTATGTGAACATTTACCCCAGTTGACCTCACAGGACCCATTCTGTCTAATGCTTACTGATTTTGGATTTAGCCTGGAGACTAAACCCTAGTCTGGGTGTCAAGGGACTGAAGCCTGGGTCCTATGGGAAAGAGTTGTCAGGCATGGGAACTGGGGCTCTTCCTTTTCTTCTTTCCTGGGGATTTAGGCTTTCTTTAGCATGTATACAAGAGATGAAGTTGTACTTGTAGGTGTGGCTCATTCATTTCCTCAACAATCACTTATTGAGCACATACGATTAAGCATGTATTATCCTCCAGACTCTCCAGAGGCATAAAAATGGTTAACCAGCGCACCTGCTAGTCGAAGGGTTGGAGGTTCAAATCTACCCACAGGCACCTCAGAAGAAAGGCCTGGCCATGTGTTTCTGAAAAATCAGCCGTTGAAAACCCTACGAAGTATACTTTTTCTCTGACACACATGAGATTGCCGTGAGTTGGAATTGACTTGATGCCCCAGGCTCTGCTAAGATGCTCCAAACCCCAAACCAAACCCATTCCCATCATATGGACTCTGACTCGAAGCGACCATGTAGGACAGAGTAGAACTGCCTTGTAGGGTTTCCAAGACTGTAAATCTTTATGGGAGCAGATTGCCACATGGTTCTCCTGAGTGGCTGGTGGGTTCAAATCGTCACCCTCGTTTACTAGCTGCATGCTTAACCACTGTGCCATTAGGGTTCCATGCTGAGGTGCTGTTGTTGTTGTTAGGTGCCATCGAGTCGGTACCGACTCATAGCAACATTATGCACAGCAGAACAAAACACTGCCCGATACTGGGCCAACCTCACTACTGTTGCCACGCTTGAGTCCATTGATGCTGCCAATTGGCCAATCCATTTCATTGGGGGTCTTCCTCTCTTTCTCTGACCCTCCACCTTACCAAACATGATATCCCTCTCCAGCGACTGGTCCCCCCTGACAATATGTCCAAAGTATGAGAGACGAAGTTTGAGCTGAGGTGCTAGTTAGAGACTAATAGATCACCCACTGTTCAGTGTTTCATGAAAATATTGAAAGATGTTGCACACTTCAAATGATTTGATTCATAGTAGGATTGTGTATTGTATATTCTTTTATAGCCAAAGATGCCATTAGTAAGTCTGCTCAGGTGAGTTCACAGTTGCTGCCCCTCTGAGTAGATGGTGTGGGGACTTCACCATCAGGGTCCAACAAGGAAGAGGGTGGACTGTGACCTGGTAGAGGCGATGAGCACATGTAATAGTCACAGGGTGGAAAATCAGTGTGAGTCCCCTTGATGTTTCTGTCAGTTTTAAAGACATTGTTTTGAATTAAAAAAGAAACATTAAAAAAAAAAAAATGAAATGAAGGATAGTGTAGCTATTGGTCACTGAGTAAAAGACGTGATCTGCATCTTCCAGAAGTTCCTACTCCAGTGGGGAAGGCAGGTCTAAGGACCATCCATTGTATTTTGGTTGCTATAAGTGTTGTAATGGAAGCATGTCCTGCGTGGGGGCTTTAAGAAAAATGCCAAGAAGTGATAAAGCATTAGCTGAGTCTAGAAGGTTCAAAGATTCTTTAGGAGCTCACTTCAAGCAGAAATTGTTGAAGAAAGTAGAATTACGGTTCCTAGAAACATGTTGAGGACATGAGACTGTTCCAGAGTGGTATATATGAAGTGTTACAGAAAAGAGGGCTAGAATTATTCTGTGCAGTTCCAGGAGTGATTAACAGAATCAATGGGTGGACATGCCACAGGAGATTTTTTTACTTCAAGCAACTCACAAAAATTCATACTTGAAGGAATCAGAACAAAGAGAAAATAAATGTAGTTAAACAACAAAGCCAGAAATGTTAAAGCCCTAAAATGATTACACTGTGTGATACTATCAGATTGCTGAAGCTGGACCACAGATTTTGTTCAGAGCTTCCTATTAGCCAAATCAAAGAGGGAAACATGAACAGTTATCTGAGGCCTGAGATGTGAGATGGTTTCTGTGTGGATTGTTGTGACCAGGTGACTGCGTGAGGCAATGGCTGTTGTTTTGAGCATCAGTACTACAAAACAGGAGTGTAGAACCTTTATTCTGCCACAATTTATAACATCATTCATGGGCCATATAAAATTATCTACTGGAAAATTTGCCTGCTTTGTTTGGTCAAACATTTAATTAACTTACCCCTAATGTGATGGCTAAGGAGCTCTGGTAGCATAGTGGTTATGAATCGGGCTGCGAACCTCAAGGTCGGTAGTTTGAAACTACCAGACGTTCCATGGTAGAAAGATGGGGCTTTCTGCTCCTGTAAAGATTTATAGCCCTGGAAACTCTATACAGGGTCGCTATGAGTCGGAACCAACTTCACGGCACATAACAACAACAACAATGTGATGGCTGAAACTGTGGTTGCTTTGGCAGGGCCAGACCAAATGATTTCATGGGCTTATGTGGCCCTGCTACAAAACAAAGTTTATTGGCTAATTCTGAAAGGGTTCTACTGTCTTCAATGGAAGTAAGGGGCCCAGTACCAAAAAGCATTGGCTTTGCAGGGAGTTTCTGAGAGGCACTTGACTGTAACCCAGTGACTCTCCTTAGATGGAGCGAGGCTGGGGACTCTTGAGACTATTTTTTGGGTGGAGGGAGAAGAGTCCCAGAGCCAGAGTGTCTGAGCCTTATTTCCCCTTTCACAAAACACACAGAACACCTGAACACCCTCAGCCAAGCCCTCACTCAGCTTCTAGGATTTCTTACAGCTATCACCCACATATAGACTTTTACCAGTATCTTTTTTCTAATATTCAGTCCGGTACGTAGGAGTCCCTGGGTGGTATAAATGGTCAACGTGCTTGGCTGCCAATGATGAAGTCATGGTTAATGAACTAGGAAGCTCAAGTCCACCACAAGAAAGTCCTAGCAATCTACTACTGAAAACCCAATTGAGCACAGATCTACTCTGACACACATGGGATTGTTATGAATGAACTCAACAGCTGCCATTTTGTCTTGTTATTATTGGTTTGAGCTGTGTATATAGCCAGTTCTTGATTGAACATCTCTATCTGGGTATTCCATTGGCTCTGTAAACTCAGTAAAGTCAAACTGAATTTATTATCTTTCCTCCCAACCTCTCTCTCTTTTTACATTTTCTGTTATGGTTCGTAACACCATCATGAATTCATGCTGTTTGTCAAGCTGAAAAGTTGAGAGCTGTCCTCGTGTGCCTCTCTCTCACCTTCTAATGGGTCTCCAAGTGCTAAGGGGTCTGTTTTGCCCCCTGCCTCAGGCCCCATCTACACCCTCGTCTTTAAACAAAGTGTTAATAAATAAGTTGTTAATATCTGTATCTATATATCTATATCTACATATCTATATCTATTATCTATATCTATATAAATATCTACCCACCCACCGACATCGAATCAGTACTCATTCATACTGACCCTGCAGGGCAGAGGAGGGCAGCTCCATAGGATTTCCCAGACTGTGAAGCTGTACAGGACCAGACAGCCTCAGCTTTCTCTGGGGAGCAGCTGGTGAGTTTGAACTGCTGACTTTGAGGTTAGCAGTCCAATTCTTAACCCACTGTGCCATCAGGGCTCCACTGGATTGCTAACCACAAAGTTGGGGGTTCAAACCCACCAGCTGTTCCTTGGAAACTCTGTACAGTGTCACTATGAGTCAGAACCGACTTGAGATTCAGACGTGGATGTTAAATAAGGGATATTGCTGCTAATGTCAGATGGATCTTGACTGAAATCAGAGAATGCCAAAAAGATGTTTACCTATGCTTTATTAACTATGAAAAGCCTTTTGACTGTATGGATCAACATGACAAGCTATAGACAACATTGCAGAGAATGAGTATTCTGGAACACTTAATTGTGCTCATGAGGAACCTGTACATAGACCAAGAGGCAGTTGTTTAAACAGACTTAAAATCAGGAAAGGTGTGCGCTAGGGTTGTATTGTTTCACCATACTTATTCATTCTGTATGCTGAGCAAATAATATAAGAAGCTGGATTATATGAAGAAGAACATGGCATCAGGATTGGAGGAAGACTCATTAACAAACTTTGATATACAGATGATACAACCTTGGTTGCTGAAAGCCAAGAGGACTTAAAATATTTACTGATGAAGATTAAAGACCACAGTTGTACCTCAATGTAAAGAAAACAAAAATCCTCACCCCTGGAGCAATAAATAACAACATGATAAATGGTGAAGATATTGAAGTTGTCAAAGACTTCATTTTGCTTAGATCCACCATCAATACTCATGGAAGCAGCAGTCAAGAAATGGAATGACATATTGCATTGGGCAAATCTGTTGCACAAGACCTCTTTAAAGTGCTCAAGAACAAAAAATGTCAGTTTGAGGACTAAGGTGGATCTGACCCAAGCCATGGGTCATATGCATGTGAAAATTGGACAATGAATAAGGAAGACCATAGAAGAATTGACGCATTTGAGTTAACATGTTGGAGAAGAATATTAGAAGAACAAACAAAGCTGTGCTGGAAGAAATACAACCAGCTCATTAGAAGCCAGCATGGTCAGACTTCATTTCTCATACTTTGGACATATTATCAGGTGGGATCAATCCCTGGAGAAGGACATTATGCTTGGCAAAGTGGAGGATCTGAGAAAAAGAGGAAGACCCTCAGTGAGGTGGATTAGCACATTGGCAGCAGCAATGGGCTCAAGCTCAAATGATTGTGAGGTTGCCGCAGGACCGGGCAGTGTTTTGATGAGTCGGAACCAACCTGACTGCACCTCACAACAACAACAATAAATCTCTCTCTCTGTATATATATATATACACAAGGTTGGCTATTCAAACCTACCAGCTGCTCATCAGAAACCCTATACAATGTCTCTATGAGTTGGAACCAACTTAATGGCACTTAACAACAAATATATGAATTGGCAAATGTATACATCGCACATTTGTTAAGTCAACATTTTTTGAGAGTACAATGTAGTGGTATCAGTTATGTTCATCATGTTATTCAACGGTCACAGGCAGGTCCTAATTCCAAGCATGATCAGCATCTGTGGTTTCCTCCTGTGCTCTGTGGTCCAGCTTGCTTGCCTGCAGTCATCTACCTGGTGACCCCTTACCCCTAAGAAAATGAAATAATTCTTGGATGAAATATTGGGGCCCTCAAACCCAAGGGCTGATTTAGGAATAGAGAACCACTTGGTGAGAGGCCTTGGATATTAGAAATGGAATAACTAGATTGAGCTTCTCCTGCTCACTAATTTGAGGAGTGCTCTGTTGTCCCAGAAACTTGTACTATAGAGAGTGGGCAGCCACAAGTCTCTCCCACCCATTAACATGCGCTTTTCAGGATGCAGGGGCTGGTCCCCTTGAAGTATTTTGAGGCATGTCTTGGTTAATATTCTCCTTCTTAAATCTACAGGATCATCCCCCAAGTCTTGTTATTACTGTGTCTTTCTCCTCACATAAAACATGACAAAATGATAGTTTTAGAAAATATGCCTACAGGAGATACTTCTATTCTATATAATAGGAACCAATTTCTCTCCTAATAATGGGATCACTTAGTTTTCTTACACCTTATTCGTAGAGTTGTTGTGAGGTTATTATGGTCTGATGTATATTCCAGGTCTGATTTATTCCATAGTCTTGGTGTATCTTGGCCTGATTTTGCTAGTCATTTTTCCTTTTGTAGATTCTAGGGAAGAGAGTGTTTTCTTGCCAGACACTTTTTTTCTTCTTCCAGATTTTCCTTTTAGACTGTGCTCTCTGCAACGCTGGCTAAAATCAGATTTATTTTTTTTTCTTCCAAGAAATCTGATTGTGAAAGAGTATGCCATTCAGAAAACTTTCAGTTTGTACTGGAATCCTCTGAGGACAATGGCCTTAGTTCCCTGAAATGGTTCCAAGGCCATGAGCACATTCTGCCCTTGAGGTGACTAACTGATGATGGGGTCCTATTATGTGAAAGTCCTGAGGACACCTTGATGAGCTGGTCACCTAGTTTAAGGGCAACTGAGTGCATAAGTGAAGAGCAAAAATTTGATTGAAATTCCTTATTGGAGTCTTTGGGTGGTGCAAACAGTTAAGCATGCAACTACTAACTGTATGGATAATGGTTTGAACTCATCCAGTTAGGAGGCTGTTGTAGTAAACCAGACAAGAAAGTGTGCATCTGAATAAAAACACTGGATTCAAGGGGCTTTAGGAACCCAAAGCTCTCTTCATCAGCTGCTTGTGAGGATCTGGCTTGGGCCTACCTTCTCCTGGTTTGCAAGTCTCAGAGGCCAGGATGCTTCTGAATCCTCTGACAATTGAGCTAGTGGTTTAGCTCCACTGTTGAGTTTAAATCCAATGATCAGTTGGGTCTGGGACAGGTCCAGCCTTTGTGTAGCCAGGCCTAGGGGAGATTTGGCATACTGGAGGCTCCGTCAGGTCAGGGATAGCTGGGGTGCATGGGAGTCCACCCTGGGGTAATTAAGTCATTCAATCAGGGAGTGGAAATGGTGAAGACTGGGAGCCCAGGCAGCATTGTGGTGAATGGCCTTGTTGCTACTAGCCTTTAATTCTCCTTTTGTGTGTCTCAAACAACCTACATTTATTAAGGAGTAACTCATTTTCCCTGTCTTATTAATTAAGAAGCTAAAAAATACCATGAATCTATGCTCCCCTTGTTGTTGTTGTTGTTAAGTGCCATCGAGTTGGTTCCGACCCATAGCGACCCTGTACAGGGTTTCTGAGGGTGTAAATCTTTACGGGAGTAGAAAACCTCATCGTTTTCCCGCGGAGCGGCTGGTAGTTTCGAACCGCTGACCTTAAGGTTCGCAGCCCGATTTGTAACCACTATGCTACCAGAGCCCCTCTTCTGGAGATATTCAATATTAGCACACCAACTAGATAGAATTTCTGCTAAAAGCAAAGTAACCACCCTACATTTTAGTTGCTTCACGCTGTGCTATATCCTTTTACAATTTCGGTTTCAATAGTAGCTCAGTAATGCCCTTCTCCCACCCACAGTCATTACTCCTTACAGACCCAGGGACCTTTTGTTGGTAAGAATGATTTCATCCACTTTTTCACTTTATAGATGAAGAAACGGGGACCCAGAAGGCCAACTGACATGCCCCAAGTTACATGTAGCTAGTAACAGAACCAAAGTAATTCAGGTTTTTGTATATTCAAACCAGTATCTTTCTAATATGTGGGAGAAGAGTCCTGACCCACATCTCTGCCGAGTTCTGGAACTCTGTCTTGACACTGGCATAAAAACTTTATTAAAGAAAGCTTTATGAGGTCCATGCCACATAAAGGTTGATCCCATCCAGTAAGGTCCTGGCCGTAAGGAAGAAAAGTATCCTGAATCACAGAAGCCTGCTGCCTGGGCACCCTCTTGCGTATGAGAAATACCCCTAAATAACATGGGAAGCCAAACAATAAAAGCTAAAAGAAGCCCCATGACTTCATCAAGTACTTGTCAGATTGTGGTCTGCCAGCTTCAACCTCATGGAAGTTTCTCTAGAAGAATTTCTAAGCACTAAGCACTCTACCGAAGGAATTTCTAACACTAATCACTCTACCGAAAGGTCATTTGAACTGCTAGGTTGGTGGTTCAAACTCACCAGTCACTCCTTGGAAACCTTATACAGGGTCTCTATGAGTCGGAATCACCTCGATGGCACTTCACAACAACAACAAGGGGGAAATGATGCTAGCAGTTCTGTAGTTAGGTCAGAGGGAAACTCCTCCAAAGCTGGACTATCACAGTCCTTCAACAACTCTTGGAGAGGGGCAGAGTGGGGGTGCCTTGACTTAAAGTCAGGTTATCAAGTGCTGTTTGGATTGATTCAGTGGAGTTCTTGTTTCACATTTTAATTTAGATGTAGTGTATACTGACTGTCTAGCCCCTAATGTTGGGCTTCCTTTTACCTAATGCCTCAGGTCTTTTTTTTGGTCAGATATGATCTATTCAGTTGGTGGGTAAGGCTGACAAGGAAAGAAGGGAGAAGAGGGGCAGAGGACCTTAGCCTTAATTCTGGAGTTGAGGGACACTGTCAGATTTTACCACAGTCAAGGGTTCCAGCAACACTGGAATCCTGGCCAAGCCCAGAGCCACCAGCTTCTCAGAGTTGCTGATGGATGCAAGTTCACCTGGAGCAGTGGCAGGTGGGGACAGGCACTGTTTTATTACTGACCTCTTCTAGCATAGTAGAAAGATGCTAGCTTGAACTTTCTGATAAAAGGGAAATGGGGCTGCACCCTTCTTCAAAGCCCAAGCCTTGTCAGAGTCAACTGCCAGAGACTGAATAATTGGTTACTTTACACCCAGAAGAAGTTAGAAGAGTTGAACGTTGCTGACTTCTTTCTAATTTGTCCACAAGTGTAAGAGCCTAGACATGGGCCATATCTTGTTCCTCCTCAGCAAGACTCGGTGCTGTGGAAAGAGGCAAGAGCCTAAGCTTTCCAGACAGACTGGGCTTGAAGCTCAGCTCTGCTACTCATTAGCTGTGTGGCCTTGGATGAGTTTCTTAACCTCTCTGTGCCTTACCTGTAAAATGGGCTAGCAGTAGTATCTACCTTGTATGATTGTTATAGGTTAAAACATATTGTTTAAAAACAACATGAAGGTTATTGAAAGCAAGGCCTCAAATAGATATTTCAGCACCAATGTTCAAAGCAGCATTATTCACAAGAGCTGAAAATTAGAAACAATCCAAGTGTTCCTCAACAGATGAACGGATAAACAAAATGTTGCACGTAACAAAATCCTGATATATGTCACAGTGTGGATAGCTCTTAAGAATATTTGCTGTTGTTAAGTGCTGTCAAGTCGGTTCTGACTTGCAGCAAACCTATATAGGGTTTCCAAGGAGTCACTGATGGGTTTGAACTGTCAACCTTGTGGTTCAAACCGACCTTGCAGTCCAGTGCTTATCCTATAGCACCACACCAGGACTCCTTGAGAATATTATGTTGAGTGAAATAGACATAAGAGGACAAGTAAACTTTGATTTCACTTACGTGAATTTTATTTACATACGATTGGTCATATGTGTGCACTTCTGACTCTTATTGACTCTATAGGACAGAATAGAACTGCCCCATAGGGGTTCCAAGCCTGTAGATCTTTATGGAAGCAGACTGCCCTAGCCTCTTTCAACAGAGCAACGGGTGAGTTTGAACTGCTGACCTTTCTGCTAGTAACCAAGTGCTTAACCATTGTGAAATATCGAGAGCAGGCAAATTCATTGGAATATAAAGTAGATTAGAGGTCAGCAGCGGCAGGGAAGAAGGAAGAATGGCGAGTTATTGCTTATTGGATGCAGTGTTTTTGTTTGGAATGATGGAAGTTTTGTAAGTAGATCATGCTGAAGATTACACAATATTCAAACCAACATCTTTCTTCTGCAATTAATGCCACTGAATTGTGCACTTAAACTCATGATAATGATAGATTTTATGTTATTTGTATTTTACCATAATAAAATAAAATAAAACAACATGAAGGGAAGATTTAGAATTTGCTTTTCAGTGACCCTTAAGGAAGATGCACGGTTTGCTCTTAGCCAGAAGACTGCTTAGTCTAAGGAGGGAATTAATTCAACCAGGAACAGTTGTATTTATTTATTAATGAAGAGGCTGGCTCATTTTAGGAGGTGCTTTTCAGAGGCAGGGCTGTCAAATAGTTCTACTAGGCCATATTCCAAGAGAAATAAAACCAGCAGATCCTTCCTGATTAAGTGAATGGCTTTGACTATACGTAGATGCCAACACAGCATCCTGATAATTCTAGTGCTGAGAAAGACTTGAGAGCTTTCTAGACAAAATCTTCACATTGTGTGAATCTCAGTGGTGTGTTGGAGCTAGCTGGTTTGCAGTGGTTTGGGAGAGTCACTTGTGTGCATTTCTTCCCAAATCTCCAAGTTCAGAAACTTAACCCTGGTAGTTTGAAATTGACCATGTGGGGGTATTTACTCGCTGGAAATTGGCAGTCACCTTAACTTTCTATGTTTGAAATTGACCATGTGGGGGTATTTATACCCCATGGAAACTGGCAGTCACCCTCACTTTATATAAAGGCCTTTCTGTCCTCATCATTGTTTGCATCAAGTCCAGCTGCTAAGATACCCATAGTCTCAGAACTCACAGTCCCTTCAGAAAGTCCACTCACTCTTCTGCTTATCCATTCCTCAGCAGAGGTTTCAAGCTTGCTATGATGCTGAGTATTGCATGGGCTGGGAATTGAACCCAGGGGTCCTGCATGGCATTTGTCAAGTGTTTACCATGTACTAGGTACTTTGCTAAGCCTTGTGCATATTTTATCTTAATTTGTGCCTACTCAGGGCTGCATCGCTCCACCCACCCTCTTGTTTCTGCTCTATTACAGACATCAGACCTAAGGCAGCTTCTCCAGGAGCTTAAATGGAAAAAGAGCACAACTCCTTCCTGTCGAATTTGGCTTTCTGATGGCAAGGCTTTGGCATTGGTGCAGGAGTGAAGGGCTTCATTCAGTGGTTTGTTCATGGGTTCACTTGCCAATTCTACGTCTACCAGTACTCTCCGAGCAACTACTCTGTGCACGTGTTCTTCCACAGGTGAAACTTGCCTCCAGTTAAATTGTCTCTGCAGCAACGTGCTCATAGCACAAAGCAGAGTAACGGTACCCTTGTCGATGAGTTGATTCTGACTCATGGCAGCCCTGTAGGACCGAGTAGCGCCTCCCCACAGGGTTCCAAGGCTGTGTATCTTCACCGGAGCTGACTGTTACAACTTTCTACTATGGAGCGGATGGGGGATTGAACCACCAGCCTTGTGGTTAGCAGCCAAGCACTTAATCAGCGCACCACCAAGGCTCCTCTGAGTAACAATAGAAAAGAAAAATTTTAATTATATATATATATACTCATAATCTCATCATCCTTATAGATTGACTTTTTATTTCTCTGTGCTTTTATTCTATATACACAAGCAAATGTATTTTCATGGAGTTGCAGATATAACTGTTTTTTACTTTTTAAACCCCACATTATATGATAAACATCTCTCCACGTTCCTATAGTGTTCACACTTATCATTTTTAGTGACTGAGTTATATTCCACTGAGGGAATGCTTTCTAATTTATGGATCCATTTTTCTATCAGGGGACAAACAGGCGAATTCCACTTTTTCACCTTCATAAATAAAGCTGCAATGAGCTTCACGCAGAGAGCTTTTCCTTTTGGAGAATTACCAGGATTTCTGCTAGGACACATTACTTGGTATTGGATTACTTTGTTAAATGGTATGATCATTTTTTGACACAAGAGTTGAAGCAGTCTCACAGGTCAAGTCCTCATAGGGGGTCAATCACATATATAACCAACCCAGAGAAGCCCATAAACCCTGAAGGGAGGTGTTGGGGGTAGTGGAATTGGCTGAGTTAGGGTAAAGATAGTTTGTACGCATATTAGTATTCCAGAACTCTTAATTGTGCTCATGAGGAACGTGTACATAGACCAAGAGGCAGTTGTTAGAACAGAACATGGGAATACTGAAATACAGTGTTCAAAATACGGCAAGATATTTGCCAGGGTTGTGTCCTTTTACCATACTTACTCAATCTGTATGCTGAGCAAATAATCCAAGAAGCTGGATTATATGAAGAAGAATGTGACATCAGGATTGGATGAAGACTCATTAACAATCTGTGCTATGCAGATGGTGTCACAATCTTGCTTGCTGGAAGCAAAGAGAATTTAAAATACTTACTGAGGAAGATTAAAGACTACAGCTTTCAGTATGGAATGCACCTCAATGTAAAGAAAACAAAAATCCTCACCATTGGACCAATAAATAACATCATGATAAATGGAGAAAAGATTGAAGTTGTTAAAGACTTCATTTTGCTTGGATCTAGAATGAACACTCATGGACACAGTTGTCCATGAAATTAAATGACATACTGTATTATGCAAATCTACTTCAAAAGACCTCTTTAAAGTGTTAAATAGCAAAGATATCAGTTTGAGGACTAAGTGCCTGATCCAAGCCATGGTATTTCCAGTAGCATCTTATGCATGTGAAAATTGGACAATGAATAAGGAAGATCAGAGAAGAATCAATGTATTTTAATTAAGGTGTTGTAGGAGAATATTGAAAGTCCCAAGGATATTGAAAGAACAAATAAACCTCTGGTAGCGTAGTGGTTACGAATCGGGCTGCAAACCTTAAGGTCAGCGGTTCGAAACTACCAGCCGCTCCGCGGGAGAAAGATGAGGCTTTCTACTC
>NW_006408522.1:12831391-12854924 GCF_000296735.1 Chrysochloris asiatica
GATATCGATGTTTATGTGTTCCATTTCATTTTTGACAATTTCCAATTTTCCTAGATTCATACTTCGTATATTCCATGTTCTGATTATTACTGGATGTTTACAGCTGTCTCTCTTCATTTTGAGTTGTGCCCCATCAGCAAATGAAGGTCCCATGGGCTTTGCTCCCATGGGCTTAACTCCATTCATGTCATTATGATCATACCCACTTTGAGGAGGCAGCTCTTCCCCAGTTGTATTTTGAGTGCCTTCCAACCTGAGGGGCTCATTTTCTGGCACTATATCTGACAGTATTTCTCTGCTATTCATAAAGTTTTCAGTGACTAAATATTAAGCAGTAGTTCGTCTTTCCTTCTTCCTAGTCTGTCTTGTCTGGAAACTTATCTGAAACCTGTCCACTGTGGGCGACCCTCTTGATATTTAAAATAACCGTGGCATAGCTTCCAGAATCACAGCAATTCATAAGCCGCTAAAGTACAACAAACTGACAGATGAGTGGTGGGTACCTCCTTTAGGATTATTCAAATTTACACACCAACCACTTAAGCCAGTGGTGATGAAATTGAAGAATTCTACCAACTTCGGTAGCCTGAAATTGATCAAACATACAATCAAGGTGCATTGCTAATTACTGGTGATAGGAATGCAAGAATTGGAATTAAAGAAGAAGAATCGAAAATATGGCCTTGTTGATAGAAACAAGCTGGAGAGAGTGTGATAGAATTCTGTAAGATCAATGTCTTCTTCATTGTAAATATCTTTTTTCAACAACATAGAAGGCAGCTATACAGATAGAATAAATAGGAATCAAACTGACAGCATCTGTGGGAAGAGATGATGGAGAAACTCAGTAACATCAACCAAAGTAAGGCCAAGGGGCCAACTGGAACAGACTGCTCATATGCAGGTTCAGGCTGAAGCTCAAGAAAATGAAAACAAGTCAATGAGAACCAAAATATGCCCTTAAATATATCCACCTGACTCTAGAGACTATCTCAAGAACAGATTTGATGCATTAGACATAATTACCGAAAACCAGAGGAGTTGTGAGATGACATCAAGAATATCATACAAAAAGGAAGCAAAGGTTATTAAACAGACAGGAAAGAAAAAAAAGACGAAAGTGCGTGTCTGAAGAGACTTTGAAACTTGCTCTTTAACATAGAGAAGCTAAAGCAACTGGAAGAAATGAGGAAGTCAAGAGCTGAACAGAAAATTTCAAAGGGCAGCTTGAGAAGACAAAAATCAAGTATCATAATGAAATGTGCAAAGATCTGGAGTTAGAAAACCAAAAGGGAAGAACAAGCTCAGCATTGAAAGGATTGAAGAAAAATTCAAGGCCCAGGCTACAATATTGAAGGAACCTATGGGCAAAATATTGAATGATGCAGGAAACTTTGAAAGAAGATGGAAGGAATACACAGTCACTACCAAAAAGACTTGGTTGATGTTCATTCATTTCAAGAGATAGCATATGATGAAGAACTGATGGTACTGAAAGAAGGAGTTCAAGTTACACTGAAGGCATTGGTGAAAAACAATACTTTTGGAACTGATGGAATACCAATTGAAATGTTTCAACAAATTGATGCAGTACTGAAGGCCCTCTCTTGTCTATGTCAAGAAATTTGGAAGACAGCTATCTAGCCAACTGATTGGAAAATATTCGTATTTGTGCCCATTCCAAAGAAAGGTGAATTCAATGGAATGCAGAAATCACCAAGCAATATTATTAGTATCTATATACAAACAAAATCTTACTGAAGGTACTTAAAAGACAACGGCAGGAGTACATTGACAGAGCTACCAGGAATTTAAGCCAGATTCAGGAAAGGACGTGGAAGGAAGGGTATCATTTCTGACATAAGATGGCTAAAAGCAGAGAATACTAGAAGGATGTTTACTTGTGCTTTATTGACTATGCAAAGGCATTCAACTATGTGGATCCTAACAAGCTATGGATGACATTGTAAAGTATGAGTATTCCAGAACACTTGGTTGTGCTCATGAGGAACCTGTACATAGACCAAGAGGCAATTGCTCAAACAAAACAAGGGACTCTGAATGATTTAGAATAAGGAGAGGTGTGTGAGAAGGTTGTATATATATATGTATTTTTTTGGTATAGATAATATATATTTAAATAATAATATATACATTGTATTATATATATATTTAACCATACTTGTTCAATTTGTACGTTGAGCTAATAATATGAGAAATGGGTTAGCTGGGTTGTATGAAGAAGAATGTGGCATCAGGATTGGAGGAAGACTCATTAACAGCCTTCAATATGCAGATAACACAATCTTGCTTACTGAAAGTGAAGAGACTTGGAAATATTTACTGAAAAGATCAAAGATTGTAGCTAGCTTTCAGTATGGACTGGACCTCGATGTAAAGAAAACAAAAATCCTCACAACTGGACCAGTAACTAATGTTATAAAAAACATAAAAGATTGAAGTTTTCAAAGATTCCGTTTTGCTTGAATCCACAATCGATGTTCATGGAAGCAGCAGTCAAGAAAACAATGAACACATTAGGCAAATCTGCTGCACAAGACCTTTTTAAAGTGTTCAAGAGCTAAGATGTCAGCTTGAGGACTAAGGTGGGCCTGACCTAGGTCATGGCCTGTTCAGTTGACTCATATGCATGTTAGAGTTGGACAAGGAATAAGGAAGACCCCAGAAGAATTGATTCACTTGAGTTATGGTGTTGGAGGAGAAAATTGGAAGTACTATAAATGTCAGAAGAACCAGCAAGTCTGTCCTGGAATCAGTACAGTTGGAATTCTCTTTAGAAACAAGGGTGGTGAAATTTCATCTCTTTTGGACATGGTGTTAGGTAGGACCTGTCCCTGGAGAAGAACATTATGCTTGGAAAAGTGGAGGGTCAGTGAAGAAGAGAAAGACTCCCAACGAGGTGGACAGTGGCAGCAACAATGGACTAAAATATTCCATTTGTGAGGATGGTGCAGGGTCAGGCAGTGTTTAGAATAGGCAGTGTTTCATTCTGTTGTATGTAGAGTTGTTATGAGTCAGAACAAACTCGAGGGTACCTAACAACAACAACAACCTTCAGTTGTTAGGTACGTGACTTGTCATAAATACTATACATTTGTGCCAAGAAAAATTCCTTTCTGGAGTGAGGAGTTCAGTCTTCTCTCCCCCATTTTATCAGATTTTTCTGGGCAGTAAAAACCCAGAAGTCTTATGCGACAACCCTGGAGCCTACATCTGCTGTCTGTCTGCCTATCAGCACTAGAGAGCATCCCAGCAATCCCACCAACATCAGGCAGCTTGAAGAGCCAAACAAGGTTCCTAGAACCTAGGTCAACCATTTCTGCTAAGGGAGAAGTAAAGATCTGACTGCAAAAAATAAGGGTTCTGCCCTTATACGTCTGCTAAATGAGTCCTTGTCCTCACATACTCCCTTATACTTCCCCTAATCTTCCACAGTTATGGAGAATGGCTCTCATATACTCATATGCCTAAGGATACAGATTCCTGGGTCTCAACCCCAGACTCAATAGGACTAGGGAAGCCTGGGAATCTGCATTGTTTCAGAATAGCAGATCATTCTAAGAAAATTTTGCCTAGTGGTTAAGAAAACAAGCTTTGGAACCTGGCTGGAGATAAAAACTTGACTCTGCCACTAAGTAGTAATCTTAGTCAAGTTTTCAGATGATCCCTCAGAGGGTTATGTATAAATTAAACATGTAACAAACCTCCCACAATGCCCAATATATGAATAGCAGGTTCTCAGTGAATAGAGGTGGGCTTGTGGTATTGGTGGTAGTAGAAGCAGTGATTGGTGTTGCTGTTACAAATGTTTCTATTTGAAGGGTGTGGCTCTGAGGGTTAATGCGCTGGACTGCAAGATGGTTTGAACTGCAACATCGGTGGTTCAAGATCACCAGTCACTCCTCGAAAGGTTGGAATGGACTCAATGGCACTGAACAACAACAACAACACTCTGTAATAGATGATGAACAGATAGACTAGCTGATGGAATAACTCTGTATCAAGAGGCTCTGGAATCACCATCATTTGAATAGGCTAGGATGGACCAGAGGAGTCTGGGATATCTGCAGGGCAAAGCACAAGTCCCTAGGAAGACACAGGTCTCTCACCTGGCTGTTCTCCAACACATATGCCTCAAAAAGGTGCATGGGTAAGCCCTGGTAAGACTCTCTAAGGAGAACTTCAGTCTCTTGCTCTGCCTTGTTTCGAGATGGACCTGTACTTGACTCATTCTCTGCCTGGAAGTCCTGAGGTAGAGGTTGGCCCGATGGTAGGAGAGAAGACTAAAATGTAGCAGTGAGCAAGCAAGAAGAGAGTCCCACAGACAGAGATCAGCTTATTATGAATGGCCAGGCAACCTCTTGGGAGTGGGTAGAAGAAAAACTATGAGGGAAGATTCACCCAACCAGATATTAAAACATATGGTAAAACTTCTATAATTCAAACTGGGTGTACTAGTACATGGCTAGATAGTCAGACCAAAGAAACAAAATGGAAATCCAGTCACCTAAATACATACAGAAATTCGGTAACATCTTGAATCAATAGGGATAAAGATGGACTTTTAGATATGGTGTTAGAAAAACTAGAAAAGAAAGATATGTATCAATACCACCTGTCAGATTATAAATGAAGGAAAAACTCCAAATGGATCACATTTTCAAATGAAAAAAAAAAAAAAAAAGCAACGTAAAACTATTAAAAGAAAACATTGGCGAATCCTTGTATAACCTTGTGAGCAAAATTTAGAAGCTGTAAAAGATGATTAAATTAGATTACATTTAAAGCAAAAATACTTCTACATGACCAAATAAAATAAAGTAAAAGAAGTATACCTTAAGCAAAGTAAAAAAAGAGAAAAAAATATTAGCAACTCATAACACAAAGGGTTAGCCTTTCTGATACAAAAAGAATGCCTAGAAATTAAAAAGAAAAATATCAGCAACTCACTTCAAGGCAGGCAAAAGACATAAAGAGACATTTCACAGAAAATGAAATGCAAGTGGTCCTTAATATATGAAAAAATTCTCAAGCTCATTCATAAAAAGAAAATACAATTTGAAACTATATCGAGATACAAGTATCATCTATCAGATTGCTAAACATTAAAAGTTTTGACCACACAGCTTGGTTGTGAGACAGTCATGAAAGTTACTTTACTAGGCATTTCCTTTCAGGGAAGGCATCCTGTGCACACATATGAGATAAAATGAATACAAGGTTATTCACTCCAGTATTTTCTGGATAGAACATCCCAGTGTCTATCTAGAGACCAGCTTCACTGAAGAAACTGTATTGATTTGAAAAGGTCTCTACACTAATATTGTTCAGTGACAATGACAAGGAACAGAATGCTATAGAGAGTAAGATACTTTCCGTGGAGAAAATGGGGACATCAGGAAATAAATTTGCTTTGGATCCTGTTAGTCATCATCTGGCTTCCTGCTTTTGGGATTGGTCAGCCTTCACAGCCTGTGAGCCAGCAGCCTGTTATCTGACCTGCTGATCTTGCATTCATCAGTCCCTGCAGCTTCAGAAGCCTCCAGCCTGATGTCTGACCCATGGACTTGACACGTACCAGCCTCTACAACCACACGAGCTATTGCCTTGAAATGAATTTCTAACTAAATCTACTTCACTAGTTTTGCTTCTCTAAAGAATGCAGCATAAAAGATTCAGATTTACTTTGATCTGTATAAAGAAATAGAAAGATAGACATGAATAAAAGTGTTTACTCATGGCTGAGGAGAGGTAAGGTGATGGATGAGGATATGATGGCTAAAACTTTGCAAATAGATTCTGTTTTATATTCTTTACATTTATGAGCCACACAAGTATTTTGCCTCTTCAAAAAAATAATTTAAAATAAGAAACTAGCCTAGCCTGTTGGTTCCTGCTTGTAGCTTGCTTGCATCATATGCACTTTTCTGGGTATGGTCCACCACCTCTGAGCCCCTCCTCATGGCCCCTGGCATTCTCTTTCCCTGACTGTGAGGGCAACAGTTCCACTCAGCCTCATCTATCTCCCTTGGCTACCTGTCCACATAATGTCTGACCATCATGTCTTCAGCCACATCTTTACCTACTTCAGGATTGGGGGCCCTAACTTCAGTTGTTGAATGGGCCAAGAGTCAATCGCCTTTCATTGGGTACCCAGTAATATAGTAAAAGTAGTCTTGTAGCTGTCTTAGACACCTTCCTCTCTGGCAGAATTGGGCTTGGCAGATGGCAAAGAGCTTGGAATCATTGGGAGTCAAAAAATTCTGTGGATGGAAACAGACTTAGAGCCTGGCAGTGAGGGCTGAGCTGGCACCTAGAGGTGTCCACTCACTGGCGCAGCAATGGTAGGGGTGGATGAAGTAAGACTAGACCCCCGCTGCTGCCCCAGGGTCTCTGCGCAGCCCATTTTAGAGGCTGATGCTTCCCGGCAACCAGTTGTCTGGGACTGGTATTTGTGGAGCATTGGGGAATGAGAATATTTTAGATGTGTCAAATGCGACAAATGTTGGAAAGAGCTACTGGCATCTCTGGGAACTCACAGTTCACACTGGCAGCTAAGATGTGCCAGGCTCTTTGGAAGACATTGAACTCAGGAGGAAATGGGGAAGTCTTTAAAACAGGCAGCTTCTGCTCGGTCATCCTGGATGTGGGAAGCGGCAGGCTGGGCTCTGCTGGAGGGCACAGACGCATGAGATCATTGACGATGGACCTGCAAGATGCACTTTACTGGAGGTCTTGGCAGAAAGAAGAGGGATTGGGGAGGCCAGCAGGGAGAGGGAGTACCAGGAGCAAATCAAAACAGAGCTGGGCAAGCAAGGGCCTGAGGCTGGAGGCTGCAGAGCTCTCAGTCCTGGGCCTGGAAGGCACTGTGCACCAGAATTGAACAGGGGCACAGCCAACAGCCAGGCAGAGGCTGGAGGTGAGCCCGGGGCCTTGGCCCAGAGTAAGGCTGGAACAAGGCTCCAGTGTGTCCAGATTTGAAAACATCCTAGAGAATGTTACTAGACTTCAACATCTACTCTGAAGACAATGCAGCCGAACAAGAGGGTGCCTCTCTGGGCTGTTTTTAGAGTGGCCTTGTTTTGCATGGCTCTCTTCTCTGCAGGGAGGTGGCTCAGCCTGAGCTCCTTGGAAGTTGGGAGGGAGGCATGCTGAGGCCATGATCTGTCACAGGAAGGAGGATAGAATCCCCACCAGGGCCTGACTTAGGCAAATCATGGAGTACATGTGTATTTGTCGGGGAGAGGTAGAAGGAGCAATTCCTTTAGAGGAGATTCTGGAGAGGGACCACTGGAATTGCTGGGGGTGGGAATGAGGGAAGGAATGGGGACAGAACCCAGCTGGCCCAGCCCAGCCCAGCCCAGCTTGCCTTCTGCAGCTAACTGGGAGAAGGGGGACAGACGAGATGACTGGGTATCAATTCCACCTGTCCCTGGGTGCTCTTTGGAGCCCCAACAATCTTTCTTCTAATCATTGCCCTGCCCTTCTGGCCAAATGACCAGGAAAGAGAGGGGAGAGTTTTGAATCACTGTCACGGTCATCATCACTGTCTTGTTATTGGGTGCCGTCTAGTCAGTTCTGACTCATAGTAACCCTATCCACGACAGAACTGAATGCTATCCGGCCCTGCGTTATTCTCACAATTGTTCTGTTTGAACCCACCGTTGCAACTTCTGTGTCAATCCAGCTCATTGAGAGTCTTCCTTTTTTTGCCCGTGGACCCTCTATTTTACCAAGTATGATGTCCTCCTCCAGGGATTGATCATTCCTGATAATATGTCCTAAGTACGTTAGACAGAGTCTCCCCATTATTATTGTCTAGACGTTTGTATATAACCTGCTTAACTTGTTGAGAACTGAGCTTGTCTTTTCACCTCCCACCTTCAACCAACCTTTACTGACTTCCTCATTCTGCTCATGAACCCATCTTCTTCCAAGGACTTGCTTACCCCTCTGAGTCATCTCCAATTCCTCCCTCCTCTTTCTTCCCTGCAAGGAGCTCTGGTAGCGTAATGGGTACGAATTGTGCAGCTAACCTCAATGTTGGCAGTTCGAAACTACCAGCTGTTCTGTGGGAGAAAGATAAGGCTTTCTGCTCCCGTAAAGATTTGCAGCCTCGGAAACCCTGTGCAGGGTCACTATGAGTTGGAACCGACTCCACGGCACATAACAACAGCATCAGCAACTGCAACTCACTGTCAAATTTACGTATGTAATTGCTTCCCTATGCTGCGCTCCCCTCTGCTCTGTCCACACCTTACCCATGCTGCTCTTGTCAGAGCCAGCCTCACTTAAAGGTCCCTGAGTGCCCACGGCCCTCCTCCTATACTACTGCTTCTTAGTTCCCTCTGCTTGGAACCTCTTCCCAACTTACTACATTTTGGCTGCTGGACTAGGAAGGAACTAGAATGAATGCTCAGAGCTCAGGCTCCAGAACATTTCTCACAATCCTTCCCAGGTCAGGTGAGAAGCCCTTTCTCCGTGCTCCCCAGACCCCTGTGCAGATCTAGTGGATGGGGTTCTGTTTACTTGCTGACTGTATACCAGGCTCTGAGCTGTGGGTGTCTTATGCATCCATCTGGTCCCACCTAGCACAGAAACAAATACATTTCCCATATTGCATTATAAAATAATATGATGGATAAGTACAGCCAGAACGTTCCTTAGAAGGAAAGATGGCAAGATTTCATCTCACGTATTTTGGACATATTATCAGGAGGGACCAGCCCCTGGAAAAGAATACCATGCTTGGTAAAGTAGAGAGTCAGCCAAAGAAAAAGGAAATCCCTGAGTGAGATGGACTGACACAATGGCTGCAACACTAGGCTTAAACAATGGGCTCCAACCATGGGAGGATGGCACAGGCCCGGGCAGTGTTTCATTCTATTATACCTCCGGTGCATGTGAGTCAGACTGACTTGACAGCACCTAGTAACAACAATAGAAATGAGCGCACTTGATTGCTTTGATGAACGTGTTTCCAGCCACTTTAAAATGAAGATATGTGGCATTAAGAATTGTACCCATGATTGTCTAAAAGTAGACAGAGGATCTGTGGATGCAAATGTGTTGAGGCAAAGGAAGTGAAGGCACTTGAGAGCGGCATTTTCACAAGCTGGGAAATTAAGAAAAGAAAAAGCCAAAGTTAATAGTTTTCAAGTTGTGTCTCTAGGGTCCTGAGCCCAAAGAATCCTGTGGAGGTTCTTTGGGGGCCACTGTGGTGACCCCCTATGTGTCAGAGTAGGACTGTGCTTCATGGGGTTTTTAGGGGATGGTTTTTCTGAATTAGATCACCAGACTTTTCTTTCAAGGTGTCTTTGGATAGACTGGAACCACCATGCAATCTCTCTGTACCACTCAGGACAGCAATTTGTGTGTGTGATATGGAAAAGGGATATTACTTTGAGAGGGCAACTTCCTGACTACCCACCACTGTTTTAACCTAAACCCCACTGTTTTTAGGTTTTAATGCTTCCTGCTTGCAATTCTATTTGTGGGAAAGCCTCCATAGCTGACATATGTTCACAAATCACAAACCTAGACCAATCCCTTCATTGTATAGATTTTCAAAGTTGAGGTGCTGAAAAGTTTTTTAAAAATGTGCCAATCAACCCTGGATCTGAATCTAGAACCCAAGTTTCACTCTTTTCAAATTGATAATTCTTGACAGGAACAGCATACTCAGTAGGTAAGGTAAGCATGGGTTTAGTTATTTAGCAACAGTTGTGAACAATTTCACCATTGATTACATTTTCCACACATTCATGCATGCGTTTTTCCCCTTCTGACTCAGCTAGTTTCCAAAGAGAAGAATAAAAGCTCGCAAGAAGCAGACAGAAGCAAAGATACTGTGCTCAGTCCTGTGAGAAACAAGTTTGGGGAAAGGTAAAGAAAAAATCCCATCTGTTCCTCATTTGATCTGTTTCACTGCAATTTTTCTCTATGCTTGGCCTTAAAATGTAAAGAATCATATGCTAAGAATAAGGGCTGCTTATGCCAAGAATAACTCATAGGGAGACACAGTACAATACCCCAGTCTCCAGTGAAATGAACTGTTTAATCAAAACTGCCTTATTCTGTAAATATTCCGTCTACTGATGAAGAGCTCTCCAAATAGAAGCGGGCCTCCAGAGAGAACCACGGAAGCGAAAGAAGACAGAGAATAATGACAGACGTGCCTGTCCTGATCATTTGGGGGGGGCAGGAGGCTGACAGGAAGGGTCTTGATTGAGTTGTTATGAATTTACCATTCTGTGTTCAGTGCAGTCCTAGGATGAGAAGGAAGCAAACAAAAGGGTTCAGAAACACTTTTCTTAATTCTTCGCTTTGTGTGATCCTTGTAACTGTAATGATAATAATACATACTGTGCACTTTCTGAATGTCTTGTGCTGTTTATTAACCTTTCACAGAAGGCTCTGAGAGAGCCACAACCTTTATTAACCCTTGGCAGGGTTAGATTACTCAATAAGTAAGGTAAGCAAGGGCTGACTTATACTTACTAATCTGTAGTGAACAATTTTATATTTTTCCACCATATCAAAGCTTCTGCTTCCAGGTATGGTTAGCAATTCTCTTTCCTACCCCTCCAGCACTTTGCTACAGAATCAGTGCCTCTTTCCAAATGTCTAATTCCTGCCAGGGAAGAAGTAGTCAGTAAGCAAGGTAAGCATGAACCTAGTTGTGCTTGCTGATATATTTGATGAAAGACGTGAAATCTATGTGAAATTGTTCACTACAGATTTAGTAAGTAAACCTGTGTTTACTTTGCTTATTGGATAATCTAAGTAGCATAGTGGTTATGAATTGGGCTGTGAACTGCTGAGTTCGAAACTACCAGCTGTTCCACAGGAGAAAGATGAGGCTTTCTGCTCCTGTAAAGATTCACAGCCTCGGAAACCCTGTACAGGGTCGCTATGAGTCAGAACCGACTCCACGGCATATAACCAACCAAACATAGCTTTGACTCATATTTAAGCAGTTTGATTTCATTTCCGAGTCAACATTTTCTTTTTCTGAAGGTAATAACAATTCTTTATTTGAGGTATAACACCCATAGTAAAGTGTGCAGATCTTAAACGTACAACTCAGTGAGTTTTTACATATGTGTACACCACTGACCAGCAGCCAATCAAGACAGACAACATTTCCATTCCCAACTGGTTCCCTCAGCTCCTTCCCAGTCAGTACCAGCACAGACACAAACACAGTTCTGACTTGCATCACTGTTTATTGTCAGGTGCCATACAGTAGAGTCATTTCTGACTCATAGTGACCCTGTATAGAGTTTCCAAGGCTTTAAATCTTCACGGGAGCAGAAAGCCTTATCTTTCTTCTAAGGAGCAGTTAGTGGGCTTGAACTACAGACCTTATGGTTCTCAGTCTAGTGCTTTTCATATGAAGCCACCACACTACCTTCACCACATTGTTGTTGTTAGATGCCATCAAGTTGGTACCTACTCTTCAAGATCGTATGTACAACAGAATGAAACACTGCCCAGTTCTGAGCCAAGTTGACCATTGTTACTACGCCTGAGCCCATTGTGGCTGCCACTGTGCCAATCCAACTCATTGGGGGGTTTCCTCTTTTTTCCCAACTCTCCGCTTTACCAAACATGATACCCTTCTCCAGGGACTGGTCCCTCCTGAGAATATGTCCGAAGTAAGGAGCTCTGGTAGCGTAGTGGTTACGAATCGGGCTGCGAACCTTAAGGTCAGCGGTTCGAAACTACCAGCCGCTTCGCGGGAGAAAGATGAGGCTTTCTACTCCCGTAAAGATTTACACCCTCGGGAACCCTGTACAGGGTCGCTATGGGTCGGAACCGACTCGACGGCACTTAACAACAACAACATGATAGACAAAATGTGGCCATCCTGACTTCCAAGGAGCACTTTGGCTGTACTTCTTCCAATACAGATCTGTTTGCTCTTTTGGCAGCCCATGGCACTTTCAATGTTCTTCTCCAATGCCATAACTCAAATGCATCAATTCTTCTACGGTCTTCCTTATTCACTATCCAGCTTTCACATGCATATGAGGTTATTGAAAATGCCATGGCTTGGGTCAGGTGCACCTTAGTCCTCAAACTGACACCTTTGCTTTTGAACACTTTAAAGATTTGCCTAATGCAATACAAATTTGATTTCTTGAGTGCTGCTTCCATGGGAAGAAGACTCCTTAACAACCTGCAATATGCAGATGATACAACCTTGTTTGCTGAAAGGGAAGAGGAGTTTAAATACTTACTGGTGAAGATCAAAGACCACAGCCTTTGATATGGGTTGCATCATAGTGTAAAGACAACAAAAATCCTCACCACGGGACCAATAAACAGCATCCATATAAATGGAGAAAAGATTGAAGTTGTCAAAGACTTCATTTTGCTCAGATCATCACTACAGGTGGTTGTTAAATTTTATGAAAGTGGAATCATGAATCACGGTGTGTGCACTTCTGTGTCTGGTGTCTCCCACCCACCATTCTGGGAGTTTCATCCATGTTGCTGCATCTACAAAGCTTGCATTTAACTCTTAAACCTCTGGCCACATTTGCCCCTTAAATGACTTCCATAAATTCCTCCTTTGAAAGGGCTTGGGTTATACAGAAAAGTTAACACAAAAGTTCAGAGGATGACCAAAAAGAGAACTGTTTAGATAATTCCCAGGTGTGTGCACTGCAGGATAAGCACTGGACCACAAGTTCAGTTTGAATCACAAGGTCAGCAGTTCAAGCCCACCAGCTGCTCTTTGTAAACTCTATACAGGTTTACTATAAGTCAGAACTGACTTGACACTTAAAAACAACAACAACAACAACACATTTCATAGTTTCTCACTGCTGTGTTCCAGGGGCCCAGACTCATTGGAGTAAGCACAAGGACCTCTTTGGTTTCCTCTGTAACAAAAAACCTTGTCGTTGCCACCTCCTCAAACATATGGGAAATGTTCTCAGGTATCATCTTGGGAAGTGGTTCTTAATGGTGGTGAAGGAGGCGTCTCTCACCCAGCTCCTAAGGCCATTTGGCAGTGTCTGGAGACAGTTTTGGCTGCCATAACAGGAAATGGATGGTGCTATTGGTATCTAGTGGGTAGAGACCAGAGGTGTACTGTAAGCACCTTACAATGCACTAAACAACCCTCTGTTTCACAAGAAAGAATTATCTTGTCAGAAGGGTTAATATAGGGAAGCTTGTGGTTAGGAAGATAGGAAGTTGGGCATAACAGAGTTTTTGACCTAAGTTAGAAGACCAGAATTCAATGCTTCACTCTGCCACTAACTGGTTATCTGTTTAAATAATTTACCTCACATATAGCTTAGGAATAGTGATGCCTTGCCTATCCTACTTGTTAGGTTTGTTTTCCAGATCACAAGTAAGAATGTCAGTGGAATCCCTTTGCAATGCTTATATGTTATTATTCTATTTGACGGTGACAGGAAATCAAGCTTATATGGGTAGTTTTGTGTCTAATGTCAGTGCAAGAATATTTATTTTCAGCAGGGTTTCTGTTTCACCAGATTCATTTCCCTGTGTTCAATTTCTAGGGTCATGACCTCGTTCTGTGGGAAAGGAGCTCAAAGGGTATTTTCTGGAACTGTGGGCAGGGCTTCAAATAGCCCGGCAATCCTCTCAGGCTGAAACTCTCAACACTGGAACGTGTGCTCTAGAAATCCTTGTTTAAATGCTTGTGACTCCTCTAAAGTGGTTCCTTCCAGGAAAGCAAGGCACTTTGAGTGCTAAGTCTTTTGTTTGATTTTCACATCAGAGATTGGGGGCTGTAGGTCCTTTTGGGTGGGGATGTGTAATGGTAAGAAAACATTAGTCAGACAGAATCTTTTTGCTCCGTGTGGTATGCCTTACAGTATGGGGAGGAGGACAACTCTGAGTAAGAGGGAGGAAGGCTTCGTGCAAGGCTGGTGTCAAGGAAATGTTAGGTATTTATGAACTTCACTTTGTGAGTGAGTAAGGGAGGGAGGTGAGTAGTAAACAGCTGTACTACATATAATGTTGAAAGGAGGCTTAGTGGTTGGTATAATGACAGTATGAGATACTGAGATTTTGTTGACGTGTTGTAATTATTAATATCATATCATTTAGAATCTTAATACAGGCCTGAGGTGGTCTTAATCCCTTTAAATGAGCCATCCCAAATTCTAATATTAAATAAGCAGAAATATAGCAAAGGGCTTCTGCTTTCAGTAAAGATGGAGTAACAGGGTTTGGATTTATCCTATCAAACAACTAGACAAATGATATGAAGCAATAGTCTTCAAACATTGGGCAATGGGCAACACAGGGCAGATTCTGAAGAGGGTAGCAAGTGAGGAGAGCTCTAGGACATTTCAGCTCACAACCAGGAGAGAGTTTAAAGAGAGCCAGGGATACAAAAATGTGTGTTTAAAGTCACTGAGCTTGTAGTAATTTGTTACAGCAGCGATAGGAAACAAGTGTACAGATCTGTTTTTCCATGAATGTCCTCTGTTTACTAAGGAAGACATTTAACCTCTCTGGGTCTCTATTTTATTCATAACCAAATAGGGTTAAGAATAGCTCTTCTACCTGAGATCAGAATGAAACGAAATAATACACAATATCAGTTGAAATGACAGAAAACACTATTTATACTCCCAATATTGCTACTACTACTGCTACTAGGGAGTCCTGGTATGGCACGGTGGGTTAATGTGCCAGACTGCAAAGCTGTTTGAATTGCAAGGTTGGCGGTTCAAGTTCACCAGCTGCTCCTCAGAAACCCTATACAGGGTCACTATGGGTCGGAACCGACTCGACGACACTTAGCAACAGCAACAACTACTTCTAGACTCCTGATGTGATGTTGCAGGATCAGTACTGGATTGTGAACTACAAGGTTGGCTGGTCAAACCCACCAACTACTCCTTGGAAACCCTATACATGGAACCTATGAGTCCAAACTGACCATGTAGCACTAATAACTACAACAGCACTATGACTTCTAAAGCTATGCAAATGCCTTACAGACATTATTGCCTTTAATCCTCAAAACATTCCTAAAATGTACAGATTGTTATCCACCTTTGGCGCCTTTAAGTGCCATTGAGTTGTTCAACTCATAGCAACCCTGTATAGGGTTTCTGAGGAGTGGGTTTGAACCATTGACCTCCTTTAGTAGATGGAAAGCCAGGCTCAGAAAGGTCAAGAAATTTGCTCAGAGTCAAGCTGATAGAAAGTGGAGAAGCTGGAATTTCACCTCAGGTCTGACTGCAAATTTGTGCTCTTGCTCATTTTGTTATACTGGTAATTATTCATTTTATGTAAATGAGGAATATGATGATGATGATTATTACTGTATCTATTGCTCTGTTATTACTCTCTCCTCATGCCTCTTTCCTGTAACAGCATCTGATTGCTCATCTCCTCCTAGTCTAGCCTGTCACCAGCTTGTCACAGATTGATTGAAATGCTACTAATTCAGCATTACGACTTCCTGGCTGGGCAGACTTGGCAAAGGCTGAGGAGATGTTTGTTTATCTGAGAGCAAATGGCTCTGAGGTTTGGAAACGGAAACGCCCCTCCTACCACACCCGGGAGAACTGTGGTTGCATATGGTGAGGGGAGAGCTGGTGTACACAGCCATTTGAGTGGAGCCAGGAAGCTGATGCCGGCTGCTCACCAGAGACAGTTCAGACTGCTCTACTGCTCGGAGAGCTTCTTTGAGGGCTGGTGTGCCAGTTGAACCCTTTGTCCTCTTTAAAAAAAAAAAAAAAAAAATTGTTTTTAAAGGAGGCACCTGTTAATTGTAGTTGTTTTTCTAGCCACTCTTCCTCTTCTTCCATTTGCTTGCTTCCTCTTCCCCTTTCCTTTCCTCACCTTTGATTTTTTAATGTTTCCCCTCATTGTTCTGAAGTCTGTTTGTTTTCAAGGGACTGGCTTGGCTCAGAGGAGTTAAGGCCAAAGGGTCCAGCTCTACAAGATCTGGGCTTCCAGCCGCACACAGAGGAACTGCTTGCTTTGAAGATTCTGAACATATCTGGATTAATAACATGCGTTCTAATATTTTTACTCATTTCTGATCATCAAAGAGCTCAGAAAGGTTTGAGCCTGTGCAGAGTTTCTTCTAGTTTGTCCTTGGGAGCAAGTGTCTGGAACGGGGTTGATCTAAAAATGTTTTCTGAGTGAAGCCTCAATAATGGGGCAGGCTGCAAATTCACATAAAGGGAGTGTCATCTTTCAAAACAGCTTCTTGGCAGAAAGAGATGTGGAATTTTAGAGAAATCTGAATCAGTTAAGCTTCCATTAAATGAATTCCTTGACTCCTGACTGTGCCGGCTGGAATCTGGGGGACCTGGGCCATGAATAATTGACTTCTTTGGTGGCAGGATGCCACAGAAAGGTCAGGTGTCCTTTGGGATGAAATATAAATCAGTTTGCAGGAGGATTTTTTCTTTTCTGTGGATTTCTGTCCCTGTTTGTCTTCTATTTTTTATTTATTTATTTTTTGGGGGTGGGCAGTTGGGGATTAGTGTTTTATGGTTTGCCTATTTTCATGGAGGTAAGAGATGGAATTTGGCACTGGAGTTTGGAAGATATTTGTGGAATGACCACCACTGTGAGAGGTCATTTTTCCATGCCCAAATAACGTCTCTTCCTTGATGTAAGCACCATAAGGTCAGAGGCTATGGCCTTGACCTTCCACTCCCTCCACCCAGTGCAGCTGAGGCTCCCTGTACATTGGGTAACTCGACACAGACATGCGTTTGCGACCATGCCACTTAAAGATGAGGTGAGACAGGTCCAGGACCCAACCCACCATTTAAAAACACTGTTCTGGTTAAGTGGTGTCAAGTCAGTTCCGACTCATAGTGACCCTGTGTAGGGTTGTTGAGGAGCCACTGGTGGGTGTGAATCACAGACTTTGCAGTTAGAAAAGTCATCAGTGGGCTTTGCTCCCTGTGGCTTTTCTACCAGTCTGGCTGACCCTGTCTTCCTGGGTCATTCTCTTTCCTCCTTGTCCTGTCTTCTGTCTCAGTCTCTTGTCCTGTTGTTCTCATCTGTCGTTGTCTCTAACTTGGATGGCCTTTTCTCTTGAAATGCAAAATGAAACAAACTAAAAGAGATTAAACCAAATTTTCTCACATAGCAAACCTGTATAGGGTTTCTGAGGAGCTGCTGGTGAGCTTGAACCGCTGACTTTGTAGTTCAAACGGACCTTGCAGTCCAGAACATAGGTTTGAACTGCTACCTTGCAATTAGCTGTCCAATGCTTATCCTACAACACCACACTAGGGCATATATATGTTATTGTTGTGTTGTTAAGTGCCGCTGAGTTGTTTCCTACTCATAGCGACCCTGTATAGGTGGTTTTGAGGAGCAGCTGGTGAGTTTGAACTGCTGATCTTGTGGTTCACAGCCCAGTGTTGATCCATAGTGCCACACCAGAAGTCCTGGACATATATGAATATAAAATGTCATATATCTGTATGTGCGTATGTGCATGTGCTTACATATACAAACATACACATTATATATGTTGTTGTGGGCTGCCTAGTTGATTCTGACATATCAATCCTGTAGGTTGGTTGTTGTTAAGTGCCATCGAGACGCGCTAACACAACAATTTATGTAATGCCTTAGTGGTACTATGGGTTGGGCTGCTAACTGCAAGATAAGCAATTTAAACCCACCAGCTGCTCCGAGGAAAAAAGGTAAGACTGCTCCGGTAAAGATTTACGGTATCGGAAACCCTATATAGGGTCTCTATGGGTCAGAACTGACTCAATGGCAGTACTTAGGTTTTGGTTTGTATATACATTATTTTCTTATTTTTAAGTGCTGTTGAGTTGATTCCAGCTCATAGTGACTCTGTATAGGGTTTATGAGACTTAAAAAACCTTTGCAGGGGCAGAAGTCCTTAACTTTCTCCTGAGGACAGTCTGGTGGGTTTGCACTGCTGAACTTGTGGTTTGGAGTCCAGCCCTTATCGTGTGTATTTGTTGTTGTTAAGTGCTGTTAAGTGGGTTCCGATTCATAGGGACCCTGTATAGGGTTTCTGAGGTTTTAGCACAAAGTCCCATCTTTGTACAAATTTCTCTACATCCCACATTAATACCTTTGAACGAATTCCTGGCAGTGGAATTACTAAGTCAAGCGATGTGAACTTTTAAAAGGCTCTTAGTACATGTTTTCACCTGTAGATTAGTTCCAAGTTACCTCTTACTCACGCAAACAATAAACTGGATGCCCTTTTCCTTCTGGACATACTGGGTACCTGTGTCTTGTCCTCACTTGCAGCAAGTCGGCCATACCTAGAGCTCTCCTGTGAGAAGCTGTGTGGGACCTAACCTTGAGGAAAGTGGTAATATGGTTCATGTTTCTGCAGCACCTGCTGTAATCTCTGGAGAGCCCCATGGTAGAAGCGTTGGAATGACTTATTGCCTAAATTGCCTTGAGTCAGGGCCTTAATTTTGTTTCTAACTTTTTATTGTGATGTGGGTAAAAGTTTACAAAGCAAATTAATTTTCCATTTAACAATTCATACATGTTTTGTTCTGTGACGTTAGTTATAGTCCTCACAATTTAGCAGCACTCTTCCCATGTTCTTCCTGTGTTTACGGTTGCCTCCTCTCTTATACCTTCCTGCTTTCTGAGCTTTATCCTTGGGCAAAAGCTGGCGATTTGATCTCATAGGATCGATTGCTCTAAGAAGTGTATTGTTGTTCACCTTATAGGCCTATCTATTGTTGGGGGTGGGGTGGGGCTTGAAGGGGGCCGTGAGTTCACTTCTAGAATAAAAAGGTGCCTAAAAGCCATACATAGTCTTGGGGCTCCATCAGTCTCTATCAGACCACTAAGCCTGGTCTTTTTAATGATTTTTTGTTCCACAGTTTTTCCCACTCTGTCCAGGATCTTCTGTTGTGATCCCTTTCAAAATGGCTGACAGTAGCCCCTGGAAGTCATCTAGTTCTTCTGGTCTCCACACCGTGGAGGCTGAGGTTTGCATGATCCATAAGTCCTTTGGACTATATCCATGAGTCTTTTTATATTCTTCACTCTTCTTTGCTCTGGACAGGGAAGGATCAATAGTTGCACCTTCGATGGCTGTTCACAAGCTCTTAAGAACCCCATCACTGCTCATCAAAGTGGGCTTTTTGTTATTGTTATTCAGTGCCATCGAGTCAGCTCAACTGGTAGCGGCCCTGTATAGATAGGGCTTCTGAGGAGCAGCTGGTAAGCTCAATGCACAGACCTTGCAGTTCAAACTGACCTTGCAATCCAGCACATTTACCTGCAGTGCCACACCAGGACTCCCAAAGTAGGATACAGAATACTGTGTCATGCCAACTGACCTTGATGTCCCCTTAGATGATGGCCCTGAGCTTCAAGGTCTGGCCATTCGTTCCCTCAAGGTAGTTAGTTATTGCTAAGAAATTTTGGGTCAGTCAAAAGTAGTAAATGGAGTCCAGGTATGGCTCTGTAGGGTAAGCACTGGACTGCTAACTACAAGATCAGTGGTTCAAACCCACCAGCCTACTCTGAGAGAGAAAGATGAGGCTTTCTGCTTCCATAAGCGTTACAGCCTCATAAACCCTATATTGGGGCTTGTTCTGAGTTGGAACTGACTAGATCGCACTAACAACAAAAGCAAGAAGTTTTCATAACTTTGCCTCCTATATGCTCTACTATTATTTATAAATATATGAGGGGACTTCAAAAAGATAATGGAATTAAAAGATAATGGAAAATATGAAAAGTTAATAGAATTTTTCCACAAACTTTTTGAAGCCTCTTCATATTGGCAACACATATACAGATACATGTGTAGGCATATCCTCTATCAAACCTATACCTATTCATGGGAGTAGATTTACTTGCCTTCACATTCTTGTTCACCTTTCTTGTCTGTCTACACATCACTCCTCCATTATTGTATTGTTGTTGTGTGCCGTGGAGTCGGTTCCGACTCATAGCGACCCTGCACAGGGTTTCCGAGGCTGTTAATCTTTACCGGAGCAGAACGCTTCATCTTTCTCCCACGAAGCAGCTGGTAGTTTTGAACTGCTGACCTTGCGGTTCGCAGCCCGATTCATAACCACTACGCCACCAGAGCTCCTTTATTGCTATACCGTTATTACAGGATTGTTTATATAATCATCTTTACCTTGGTTACCTTTAACTTTTGTGCTCCTCCTAATGACATTTTTAGGATTCAGTAAGCACTGGACTGCTAACCACAGGTCGACAGTTCAAACCCACCACCCTCTCCTTGGAAACTCTATACAGGTTTGCTATGAGTCAGAGTCGGTTATGTGGTACTTAACTACAACAACATTCTCCTTCCAAGGGTTAAAAAGAATCCTGACTCTAAATTCTATGGTTTTCTACTGCACCACACGAAATGGGGCAGAATATGAATGAAATGCTCATCTACAATCATATGTAAGACCAGTATGTTTTCAACTAAGATTTCTTAGCTATTGATCCAACTCAAAGGTACCCTTTAGTCAGCTAGCACCTCGGGCTCTTTCCTGATTTCTTTTGGACCCCTGGGTTCCCCTGGGGAGCGAGTGTCCGCAAAAGGAGAATAATGAATTCTCAAAATGGGAGGACTTAATGCCATATGCTGAGTCCTGGTGTGTGGCACTGTAGGATAAGAACTGGACTGATGACCACAAGGTTGGCAGTTCAAACTACCAGCTGATCTCAAAAACCCTACACAGGTTTGCTATGAGTTGAAACCTACTCTATACAACAACAACAACCTTGGTAGATCTAATAACTACCATAAATTTGAAGCATGGATGAGTATAAAAGGTGTCTTCAAGATATCGGCAACAACTGTGATGCGATCTTACTGTACTTTCTTGCCTATATTTATAATTAATTAAAATATAAGTTAAGTTTCAGTTAGAGATCGTTGTTGTTGTTGTTAAGCGTTGTCAAGTCAGTTCCCATCCATAGCAATCCTGTACACGGTTTCTGAGGGGCCAGTTGGTGGGTTTGAACAGCCAACCTTATGGTTGGCAGTCCAGTGCTTATCCTACAGCACTACATCAAGACTCCCAATAGAAGTTAGTGAAGAATTAATAATAATTTTTATCCAAGTTCATGAATTTTCCTGGATTTTATTCATTAGTACCATGAGATTTATGGCCCCCAGGTAAAAGATTCTCATTTTAAAAGAATTTTAAATAGACTGGCTCAAATTTGGGGAATGGTGAGAAGGAAGAAAAGCTCACATTTATTTAACTAACAGGGATACTAGCTTTAGCAAATCAAAATCTAGGCTGTCCAGTTAAATTTGAATTTCAGATAAACAATGAACAATTTTTTTTTTTTTTTGAGAAGGAAGTTCCATGAGTCCTGGTATGGTGCTGTGGGTTAATGCACCAGAATTGCAAGGTCACTTGGGGCCACAATGTTGGTGGTTCAAGCTCCCCAGTTACTCTTTGGAAACCCTGTACAGAGTCGCTATGAGTTGGAACAGGCTCAATGGCACTTAACAGTAACAACGGTGGGTCCATGAATGTTTTGGGACATATTTATATGAAAAACTGTCCGTTGTTTATCTGAAATTAAATTTTTCCTGGATGTCTTATATTTTATCTGGCAACTCTCTTACTTTTGAAGTCACATGATCTACCTAAGGAAATAAAAGAACTCTGGTGCTGCATTTAAGTTTTGCCGGTGGCCAACTGTGTCATCGTAGACAAGTCACTTGTCCTGCCTGAGCTTCAGTTTCCTGGTCTGTCCATGGAGCTTAATGCTGGAATCATAGCGAAGCTGTGAGGATGACATGAAATAAAATTTAAAAAACCCAAACTGGTAGCTGTGGAGTTAATTCTGACTCACGGCCACCTATGTGTGTTAGGCTAGAACTATGCTATGTAGGGTTTTCAGTGGCTGGGTTTTTGGAAGCAGACTGGTTGACCTTTCTTTCAATGCTCCTCTGGGTAGACTCTGGCCATCAGCCTTTTGGTTAGCAGCTAATAAGTCAACCATTTTTACTACCCAGGGACTACTGATGTGAGATGCTGTGTATGAAAATCTACTTCGGAAATGGTAGTGCATCATGTGGCTGTTGTAAAGTGCCTTTGAGTAGAGTTTCCAAGAAGCGGTGGGTTTGAACTGCCAGCCTTGTGGTTAAGCAGTCCAGTGTTGATCCTACAGCACCACACCAGGACTCATGTGGATAGTGGTCATTAGTGCCTCTAGAAGAGGATTCTTAAGCCCTTGTCAAAGAACCAATTGCTAGAATAGATTCCTGAGGGACAGTATATAAGTGTTTGAAAATGAGATAGCAGATCAGTTTGCTGTGAAAATTTAGCTAGTTAATTTACAGGTATATTGGCAAATTTGGGATTAATTTGCTTCTTGTGGCACTGTTGGTTAATACACTGGACTGCAAAGTTGATGTGAACTGCAAGATCAGAGTTCATGCTTAAGAGCTGCTCCTTGGAAACTCTATGCCCTATGCAGGGTCGCTATAGGTCAGAACCTACTCGACAACGCTTAACAACAACAATACTACTCATTTAAGTCTCCCAGTCCAAACTGTCATTGGTTTGAAAAAAAATTATGACATTACAGCAAAACGTGAGTTGTGAAGGATGCTAAGAAAAGGGCAGACAGCAACTTCAGAGAACATGACACATAAAGAGAGCCAGGGGGTAATCGCCATAGCTGATTCTGGAATCATTTTCTCCTCGCACGGTATACAATTGACTATTCAATTTCTCTGCAGGTGATGATACAAGTGGGCATGGCCTTAACCAGAATAAATAAAATATATTTGACCCTCCACATTGATGAGGATGAGGAATGACAAATATTTTTTACTTCGGAAAACTATTTTTATTAGAATGTTTGCTGTGTCAGATGGGAGCACTGTGGCTCTAGAGGGTAAGCACCAGACTGTGAACCCCGATGTTGATGGTTCAAACTCATCAGTTGCTTCACGGGAGAAAGATGAGGCTTTCTGTTCCTACAAAGATGGATAGCCTTTGAAACCCTACACAGGATTGTTATGAGTTGGAACTGGCTTGTTGGCACTCAACAACAAAAGCTGGTTTGGTGTTGTAGGATCAGCACTGGACTGTGAACCATAAGTTCAGAAGTTCAAACCCACCAGCTGGAAGCCCTATACAGGGTCGCTCTGAGTGGAAGCCAACTTGACAGCATTTAACAATAATGTGCCAGATTTCTTTGTAGGAAGACTGGTTTATGAGCAGACCAGTCACAAACGACTACAGATAAGATCCTCTTTCAAGTCTCCAAATCCACAGACGATTTCCAGGCTCAGGGCCTTGGCACTAGCAGTTTCTCTGCCTTCAATGATTTGCTTTGATTTCACCTTCTTAGGAAGTCTTTCTCTCCAAATCAGATTCCCTGTGATTCCTATCAGAGTAACGTCTTTATTGTTTTGTGATACTTTTGGACCACTAATTATATTTTATTTACTTATTCATTACAGACGTTCATTAAGTCTAGCATGCCAGGAATAGGATGATGCACCATTTCATACACACACACACACACA
>NW_006408522.1:12855368-12869593 GCF_000296735.1 Chrysochloris asiatica
GTCAGCAGTTCGAAACTACCAGCTGTCCCGCAGGAGAAAGATGAGGCTTTCTGCTCCCGTAAAGATTTACAGCCTCGGAAACCCTGTACAGGGTCGCTATGAGTCGGAACCGACTCCACCGCACATAACAACAACAACAACAATAGGTTCCAACGGAGTCTTGGTGTGTCACTGTGGGTTAATGCACTGGACTGCAAAGTCACTTTGAACCGCCAGGTTGGAGGTTCAAGCTCATCAGCTGCTCCTTGGAAACCCTATACAGGGTTGCTGTGAGTTGGAACCAACTCCTCGGCACTTAACAACAACAACAAATAGGTTCCAACTATGCTAGAGATCGCATGAAAAAATTCTGCAAGACCAATGACTTCTTCATTGTAAATGCTTTTTTAAAACAACATGAAAGATGAATATACACATGGACCTCACCAGATGGAGTACACAGAAATCAAATTGACTACATCTGTGGAAAGAGACGGTGGCAAAGCTCTATATCATCAGCCAAAACAAGGCAAGGGACATACTGTGGAACAGACCATCAATTTGCTCATATGCAAATAAAGGCCGAAGCTGCCGAAAATGATAACAAGTCAATGAGAACCAAAATATGACCTTGAACATACCCCATCTGAACTTGGAGATCATCTCAAGAACAGATTTGCTACATTAGACACTATAGACTGAAGATCAGAAGATTTGAGGAATAATGTCAAGAATATCATACAGGAAGAAAGCAGAAGCCAAGAAAGAAGGAATAGACCAAAATGGAGTCAGAAGAGACTAAAACTTGCTTTCCAGCATAGACATGCTAAAGCAAATGGAAGAAATGAGGAGGTAAAGGACGTGAACAGAAAAATTCAAAGGGAAGCTTGAGAAGACATAGTCATATATATTGTAAAGAGATGTGCAAAGATCTGAGTCAGAAAACTAAAAGGAAAGAACATGCTCAGCAGTTCTCAAACTGAAAGAACTGAAGAAAAACTTCAAGTCTCTAGTTATAATATTGAAGGATTCTATAGGCAAAATGGACTCTGGTGTGTTGCTGTAGGATCAGCACTGGACTGTGAACCACAAGGTTGCCATTTCAAACCCACCAATTGCTCTTCAGGAACCCTATAAAGGGTGGCTATGAGTCAGAACTGACTAGACAGCACTTAACAATAATAACAACAATGGGCAAAATAATGAACGATGCAGAAAGCATCAAAAGAAGATGGAAGGAATACACAGTCACTGTACGAAAAAGAAATGGTCCATGTTCAACCATTTCAAAAGGCAGAATTTGATCAAGAGCAAATGGTACTGAAGGAAGAAGTCCAAAGTGCACTGAAGGCATTGGCAAAGAACAAGGCTCTGGGAATTGATGGAATAAAAATTTAAATATTTCAACAAATTGATGCAGGACTGGAGGCACTCACTTATTTATGCCAAGAAATTTGGAAGATAGTTACCTGACCAACTGATTAGAAGAGATCCATATTTGTGTCCTTTTCAAAAAGAGGTGACCCAATGGAATGTGGAAGTCATTGGACAATCTCATTAATATCACATGCAAGTAAAATTTTGTTAAAGATAATTAAAAAATGGATGCAGCAGTACATTGACAGGAAGCTGCCAGAGGTTCACATCTGATTCAGACGGGGATGTGAAATGATGGATATCATTGCTGATATCAGATGGATCTTGGCAGAAAACAGAGAGGACCAGAAAGATGTTTGTTGTTGTTAAGTGTGTCGAGTTGGTTCCAACTCAGTGATCCTGTATAGGGTTTCTGAGGAGCAGCTGGTGTGTTCGAACTGCCAAATTTGTGGTTCGCAATCCACTGCTGATCCTACAGCACCACACCTTGATTACCCAAAAACTTTCAATTACGTGGATCCTGACAAGCTGTGGACAACATTGCAGAGAATGAGTATCCTGGAACACTTAGTTGTACTCATGAGGAACCTGTGCATAGACCCAGAGGCAGTTGTTTGAATAGAACAGGGAATAATGAATGGTTTAAAATTAGGAAAGAAATGCACTAGGATTGCATGGTTTCACCATACTTGTTCAATCAGTATAATGAACAACAAAATCTGAGAAACTGGATTATATGAAGAAAAACATGGCATCAGGATAGGAGGATGACTGATTAACAACCTGTGATATGTAGATGGTACAACCTTGCTTGTTGAAAGCAAAGAGGACTTTAAATACTTATTGATGAAGATCCAAGACCACAGCGTTCAGTATGAGTTGCACATCAATGTAAAAATCCTCACAACTGGACCAATAAATAACATGATAAATGGAGAAAAGACTGAAGTTGTCAGACTTTGTTTTGCTGAGATCAAACATCAACACTCTTAGAAGCTGCAGCCAAGAAATCAAATGATGGCAGATTTACTGCACAAAACCTTTTTAAAGTGTTCAAGAGTGAAGATGTCAGCTTGAGGACTAAGGTGTGCCTGACCCAAGCCATGGTATTTTCAATCACCTCATATGCATGTGAAAGTTGGACAATAAATAAAGAAGACCATAGAAGAATTGATACATTTGAGTTATGGTGTTGGAGGAGAATATTAAAAGTATCATGGACTGCCAAAAGAACAAACAAATCTGTGTTGGAAGAAGTATAAGCAGAATGTTCCTTAGGTTTGTCTCTCATACTTCAGAAATATTATCAGTAGGGACCAGTCCCTGCAGCAGAAAATCATGCTTGGTAAAGTGGAGGGTCCGCGAAGAAGAGGAAGACCCCAACGAGATGGAATGGCACAGTGACAGCAACAATGAGCCCAAGCACAGCAATTACTGTGAGATTTTGCCGGAGCAATACCAGGCACGAGTCGGTTCTGATTATGTGGCATCTAACACCACCACCATCACCAACAGAGGTTCCATGCCTTTTTGTGTAGAAATTACAGACCATTCTTTGAGAAACCCTTTTAACTGACAAATAAGATCCACCCCTAGAATGCCCAAAATGCACACAGGTCAATTGAAGTGATGACAATATTTGTATAGATTTGTATAGACTTGTATAGATTTGTATAGACTCAGGCATGACAATTATATCACAGCCGTAGCCTAGCCAATAGCATCACCTGTAAGATATATTCCAGCATCAGAGGTATTAAATAGGAACCAATGTGTGTCTTAAAACTGATGATACGTATGTTTCTTCTGTTAGGGAGGCTGGTCCTTGCCAGTGTCAGCACCTAGCGCCATGTTGACACGCAGAAGGTGATCAATGAATACATGTCAAATAAATGGAGGAATTAATGTAATTCTACACATGCACACTTTATTAACTATTGTTGTTGTCAAGTGCTGTCCACTCGAGTCTGACCCATAGCGACCCTGTATAGAGTTTCTGAGGAAGAGCTGGTAAGCTTGAACCACCGACCTTGCAGTTCAAACTGACTTTGAAGTCCAGTGCATTAGCCCACAGTGCCACAGAGTTGGTTAAAGTCTTATGGAAATAGAATAGTATACAAATAGTGTCTGTTTTTTTCTAGAAGCTTTTTGTCTGGATATTGTGAGGACCACTGGTAAATTAAATGACTGGGTAGTATTTCGGTCTACTGTACACAGGGTTGCTATGAGCCAGAACTTAACAGCACAACAATATAATGCTAGCTTCCCAGTGACAGAATTCTCATGATCACGTTACAAAATGTTTTTACATGTGGTTTTTCCAGTTCCAAACATGGGCATAATATCTCCGGTAATTATGACAGAATGATTACTGATTATGGGATTTGAACTACTGATTATACTCATCAGGAAGTATAAACTTGGGAGTATTAGGAGATAGACTTGCAGCCATATAAATAACATGGCAAAGCCCTCAGAACACCGGGAGGGTCTTGCTTGTAGAACTGGCAAGCGAGAGCATTGCTATTATACTTTAGAAAACTTCACCCAGTGGTAATGGGGAAAGAATATTGAAGGGGAGAAATAGAAAAACATACTTACTGAAGACCTGTTAGGTGTGAGGCTCTTACCACATGCTTAATTCTCACAGCATACCTGGATTAAGTAGCATGGCTTTAATTTACACATGTGGAAAGTGAGACTGAGACAGAGTAACCTACCTACAGCTAGTAAGTGGTGGTTCTCAGATTCTAACCTGAGTCATCTTTTGCTTCTGTTTTTTAAAATTTTGTTGTTGAGAATATGCATACCAAAACATACACCGATTCAACCGTTTCCATATATACAATACAATTCAGTAACACTGATTATACTTGAATTATGCAACCATTTCCCCTTCCTTTTCTGAGTCATTCCACCCCCTGTAATATAAACTCACTGCTCCCTAAGGGTTCACTTTAGTCTTTCAAATTGCTTTTGTTGCTTTGATCCCATGGTGATGGTGGTGTGTGGAGGAGTTGGTTCTGACCCAGAGCAACCCTGTACAGGGTTTCCAAGGCTGTAAATCTTCACGGGAGCAGAAAGCCTCATCTTTTTCCCACAGAACACCTGGTAGTTTCGAACTGTTGACCTTGAGATTAGCAGTCTGATTCGTAACCACTACGCTATCAGAGCTCTTTTAGAGAGTTCTTAAAAGAGCATAATGCTCAAAGCAGACCTTCTTCACTAATGCTAAACTATTGTTTGGTTTTAAGAAGATTTCAGGGGATTTCTTTTTAAAACTTTTTATTGTGAGTTGGGTGAATGTTTACAGAGCAAATCAATTTTTCATTCAACAATTCATATACATTTTGTTTCCAGTAGTAAATTTGTGGAATGTCTAATGTCAGTAGACATTCAGGAGGATCTGGGCTGGTACTAGAATTAGAATGAAGAATGCAGCTCATCGTCTGGAAAGAAGTCAAGTTAATGAATTTGGATCCTATTCTATTCTGTTTGAGGAGTCTGGTGTGGAGCTTTAGGATAAGCACTGGATTTCAAGGTTGGTTTGAATCACAAAGCTGGGGTTCAAACCCACCAGCCACTCTCGGAAACCCTATACAGGGTCACTATGAGTTGGAATTGACTCGAAGGCCCTTAACAACAACAACATTCTATTTGAGCTGACTCCTTAGCAACTAACAACATTCTATCCAAACCACTAGCAGTGAGTGGACTGACTTGTGCAGACAATTTGCGGGTGACTAACTTAACTTGACTATAGGATAGCAATGTCTGGTGGAGTCTGGATGCTGAAGTTATTGGCAAATGGCCCTATTTGTGTTTCCATACACAAGTTGAGCTATGTCAGGCCATCTCACTTTGCTTGAGTGAGCCCTTTTGCTTACCCAAAGGAGCCCTGGTAGTGCTGTGGGCTAGGAGTTGGGCTGCTAACCACAAAGTTGGTGGTTCAAACACAGCAACCCCTCTGGGGGAGACAGATGGAACTGTCTGCTCCTGTAATGATTTACAATCTCAGAAAACTTATATAGTCAGAATCGACTCAATGGCAGTTAGTTTGGTTGCCCCAAATAAGGCAAATACAATACTTTTTGGGTACTTGCCTTGATTCAGAAAAAGAATTCAAACATCGATATGACCAGTGTGCAGATGACAGATGACATCCCCAGAACAAGGAAGACCCCATTTATAACAATAATAAGCAAAATCAAATTTGATATAAACCTATATCAAATATAGGTATATATATATATATTATATATATAAATAAAACCTTATTTTTTTAAAAAAGGAGAAAATGAAAACAGTCATTTTTTTCTCTTTTAGCTAGAAAGATACTGGAGAAAGAAGGCAGAAAGAAGGAATCCTAAATAATTTAGCCATTGTGGAAAACCATTTCCTTTTATGAGCTGACCGCTAAAAACGTTATTGGGTCTCCCCTGGTTGCTCCCACACCTGGATGCTTTCACTTGATGGGGTGGAGGGTGGAGAAGGCCAGAAGGGCTGATTGGTCAGGGAACAGAGCACCACTTAAGCCTGTATCTCCAGGGAGAACATGGGGACTTTACATGAGTTTCTTAGTGTTGTTGTTGTTGTTAAGTGCCATCGAGTTGGTTCTGACCCACAGCGACCCTCTAGAGTGACTGGTGAGCTTGACCACCAACCTTGCAGTTCAAACCGACTATGCAAACTGTGCATTAACCCACAGTGCCACACCAGGACTCCTTAATAGTTAGGGGTCTGGATTTACTATTGTGAGTAAAGTTGATGGGGGTGAAAACAGAGTGGGTGCAGGGGGTGGGAGAGGCTGTCCTGCCCAAGGACCCATCTCCTCAGCTGGGGCTGTCCCTGGAACAGCTGATTGAATGTCTTCTGTGGGAGGGTGCCCTTTAAGTTGTGGGAGGAGAATGATGCTCACTCCAATGCACCACTCCAAAGTAGGCTTGGGTGTGGTTTCAATTTCTGTGCTTGAGCAGAGCTGTGTTTTAGAGATCTATGCAGGCAGCAAAACAACATCCTTGCCCTCAGTGGACCAATGCCACAGGGAGGGTGGCAGTCTCCTCCCCTGGGCTAAGGAGAGCAAGCCCCACTGGAGAAAAATGCAGGTGTTTATTTGAAATGAGAGCAGGGCAGGCAGAGATGCCAAAGTGGGGTCCACACAACCCAAGGGGTGTGTACATCATGAGGACAGGACCAAGGGAGACAGATAGTAGCAGAGGAGGCTGCCACCCTCTCAAGGAAGCTCTTCCAAGTTGGCCGGGTGAGGAAGAGACACCCAGCAGTCAGATTCTTCCAGAGGTCTTGGAATGTTGGCTGAAGAAGGCAGCTGAACTTCTTGTGAGGAGAAAACTCAAGGGGCTGAGTGATGCTGGTTCCCTCAGGCTGAGCAGGAGACCTACAGCACAGTGCGTGCAATCCAAAGTCCCCACAGTAGAGGTAGACAGCTTCATGTGATGGCGATGATGGCTTTGGTCTTGGAACATTGGTTTGATTGGAAACTGGATTTAGGAACAGATTGTTAGCAAGTTAAGCTTGTCCAGAGATGGGTTATAGGGAGAGTGAGGGGACTGGAAACCAGGTCATTTGAGAACTAGTTTAAGGGATATTTAGTCTAAAGAAGAGAGGGCGAGGGACTGGAAAACAAGTCATTTGAAGACCAGCTGAAGGAAGGAACATTTAGCCCAAAGAGAAGGATTGGAGTGGGGCTGAGAGGAACCTGAAGCTAACAAATCTCGATAAAATAAAGGGAAGAACATTCTAATAGGTATCATCTAAACTTTATCTTTTGTGTGTGTGTGATAAGCATACATAAGGAAACTTGGCCATTTCAACATTTTTTACATGTATGACTCACTGATGTTAAATTACGGTCATCATACTGTTGATAAATCTATCTTTATACCCATGTTTGTACCCTGCATAGAGACTTGTACCAACAGGACTGAATGTTGGTTTAAAGCAACAACACTGACGGAGCATTTACTATGTGCCACTCCCTTGCCAAATGCTTTCTGTATATGAAATTATTGAATCCTTACAACTACCTGAGGAAGTACATCAGCCTTTAGTATCCTACCTCTTACAGATGAGGGAACCCAGGCTCAGTGATGCTATAACTTGCCCAAGGCTACATGGCTAGTGAATGATGGTGCTGAGGCAAGAGGCTCTGGTCAGTGTTGTTGTTGTTGTTAGGTGACATCGAGTCGGAACTGACTCATAGCGACCCTATGCACAGCAGAACAAAACAATGTCCGATCCTGGGCCAACCTCACTACTGTTGCCACACTTGAATCCATCTCGTTGGGGGTCTTCCTCTTTTTCTCTGACCCTCCATCTTACCAAGCATGATATCCTTCTCTAGCGACTGTTCCCTCCTGACAATAAGTCCAAAGTATGAGAGACAAAGTTTGGCCATCCTGGCCTCCAAGGAGCACTCTGGCTGCACTTCTTCCAAAACAGATCTATTGGTTCTTTTGGCAGTCCATGGCACTTTCAGTATTCTCCTCCAACACCATAACTCAAAGACATCAATTCTTCTACAATCTTCCTTATTTACTGTTCAGCTTTCACATCCATATGAGGTTATTGAAAATACCATGCCTTGGGTCAGGCGCACCTTAGTCTTCAAGCTGACATCTTTTCTCTTCAACACTTTAAAAAGTTCCTGTGCAGCAGATTTGCCTAAAATACATCATTTGATTTCTTGACTGCTGGTTCTGTGAGTGTTAATAGTTGATCCAAGAAGAATGAAGTCCTTGACAACTTTAATCTTTTCTCCATTGATAAGAATGTGGTGAGGATTTTTGTTTTCTTGACATTGAGATGTAATCCATACCGAAGGCTGTGCTCTTTGATCTTCATCAGCAAATGTTTTAAGTCCTGTTCACTTTCAGCAAGCAAGGTTGTATTATCTGCATATTGCAGGTTGTTAATGAGTCTTCCTCCAATCCTGATGCCACGTTTTTCTTCATAGAACCCAGCTTCTCAGATTATTTGCTCAGCATACAGGTTGAATAAGTATGGTGAATGAATACAAACTTGTCACACACCTTTCTTAATTTTAAAGCATTTAGTGTTCCCATCATCTGTTTGAACAACTGCTTCTTGGTCCAGGTACAGATTCCTCATGAGTACAATTAAGTGTTCTGGAATACGCATACTTCGCAATGCTGTCCATAGTTTTTCTTGATCCACACAATTGAAAGCCTTTGTGTAGTCTGGTCAGTAGTGAGCCTGTGTTTTGGGATTAGTGGGAGGAGTCCCACCCTTAGCCTAGCACATGATGCTTTATGGAGATATCCATACTTATTAGGTCCTTGCTATGGTGCTGTAGGATAAGCACTAGACCTCAATGTCAGTTTGAACCACAAGGTCGGTGATTCAAAGTCACCAGCTGCTCCTTGGACATCCTGTACAGGGTCATTTTGGGAACCATCTCGATGGCCTCTAGCAACATTAGGTCCCCAGCCTATTCATATTTAATAAGGAGCTAAATAAAGTCACTTTGTTTTATTTACATAGGGACCAGTCTCTCCCAATGCTATAACAAGTTTCAGATGGTCCAGAAACTTCGGGACCTCTGATGCCCAGTATCTGGGGAATTTTTACTCTCTTTGCCTTTGAGATTACCCCCAACTCCCATGTGGTTTCAGGCTCTCAGGTCTGGTATAACTGAAAATATTTGACCACATGAATTCTATTCTTTCTCTGGCTGTTCTTGGTGTCCCCAGAGCCACAGAGGAACCAGGAGATCATTTCTGTGCCCCAGCAGCCTGACAGGTTTTACAATAGAGTCAACCCTGCTCTTCTCCTGTGGAGATAATGGGGCCATTTGGATTTAAGTGCATAGGTGAGTACTTAGAGCTCTGTTACTCTCTGTGTGTTGCTTTCTGGTGAAAGGAACACTGGTGTTTGGTGGTGGCATGTTATTTCAGTCTTGTTTCTGACAATCATGGTAGAAATTTCCTCTCTTTAAACACATTTGAGATTTCTGGGAGGAGAAAAAAACCCCTAAATTTGCTCTTAACAAGCTAAAACAAGACAATGAATTGTTGGAAGTGGTGAGGAGACTAGGCTAATGAGCAAGAGGACAGGATAGTACTCAAACAACTCTTTGATGTGTATTGGTTTGTGAAAGGCTGTTCCTGACCATCCATCCAGAAGCTTCTTCTGCGTGGAGGGAGGGAGAAGGCTTACTTCCAAACAGAACTGACTACAATGAGAGTTGCTTCGTAGGTTTGGCTTCAAGAGAGACTTAGAATTCATCTCTTTCCTGAAAGGTCCAAATGTATTAAAAAAATCTTAGGAGTAGCTGGCATCATCTCTGCCCTGAAGGTTCTGATAATGGCATATTTATTTTTCTCTGCTTGAGAGATTACATCCGTTAATGAGATCAGAATGACCTCCCTATAAGGGAGACTTTAATTCTAGTGGGACTGGAGTGTCAGCAGAGACCAGAGGAAGCCTCACTTTCCTCAGCTAGGACACCAAATGGCTCTAATCTCCAACAGTTCTGTCAGAAAATGGTTCAGACAGGTCCATGGAGTTCTGTGGTAAACAGAATTCCTTTTCTTCTCTCTGCTTGGAAATTATATCCTGTCAGATCTTGAAATGGATTTTGGGTTTGGTAGAGATGGAAGTTTAGCAACTGGAGCTTGTCCAGAGGAGAGTGACTGAGAGAGTGAAGGGGTGGAAACCAGGCCATTTGAGAACCAGGTGAAGGAAGGGCCATTTAGTCCAAAGAGGAAGAGTTGGTGTGGAGCTGAGTGGATCATGAAGGGAACACATCTTGGTACAATAAAAGGTGGAACATTCTAATAGCGGTCAATTGGTATCATCTGAATACCATCTGTACTCTCATGGTCCTGCCTCATAGAGATCTCTACCAGCCAGGCTGACCATTCAACAGCAGCAACATTTATTGAGTACTTACTGTATGCCATAGAGTGGTACAAATGGTTAAGAGGATTGGGTTCTAACCTGAAAGGTGGGAGGCTCAGAGTTTCCTGGAAAGAAATGCCTGGGGGTCTACTTCTCCAAAGCCATTGGCAACCCTGTAGAGGACAGTTCTGCTCTGGTACACAAGGGGTGGCCAGGGGTTAGAAATGATGACAACTATATGCCAAACATGTGTGTATACATATAAAACCCCTCCCCAGCATTGCAGGTGGTGTGGGCCCTTGTGCTTGCAGATTTGCAGGCTGGTGAATGACGAAGTCCCACTTGACATTCTGCTTCCTTTTGGTTTCTGCCCTGCTCTCTCTGACCAGATGGCTTCCTCTTTTTGGTGTTCCTGGCAAGGGTGGGGCCTCCACATTGGCTCACGTTGACATTGGCTCCCATGCCCAGGCTCTGGGTGGGCAGCCAGGGACTAGGCAGGAAGGCCCAGCTGAACCTTACTCCTCTTCCCTACTTGGAAAAGAGCAGGTGACTTGGAAGCCTGCGTAGCAGGTGACCAGGGACTCATGGAACAGCACCTGTTGGACTGTGGAGGGTGGGATGATGATTCATGCTAGGACCAGACTCAAGGTAGTCCACGAAAGCAAAGTTCTCTTACCCACTAGGACCCTGCCTAGGGTAATGATGGTTTAGCTTTTCAAGGCCCCTGCTTACCCAAGGGGCCATGCTGCTCCTAAAGTCTTATCATAAACCACTCCTCCCACACCACTCCTCCCAGTCTGCTACTGGACTCTGCCCCCCACCTCCAGCCTCTGAATTCACTGCAGTCAAACCCAGTGACAGATTCTGAATAGGGTTTAAGGAACATGATTTCAATGCTAAAGAAGACATATAATATGAGTGGGGGCAAATTCATTCATGCACGTCTTTATTCAATATACAACTCTGCTCAAAAATCAAATTCTGGTTCTACCACTTAGTAGGCTGTGCAATTCTGAGCCAATTAGTTAGTTTTTCTGAGCTTCAGTTCCCTCATTTTTGAAGTGGTACTAGCAATATTGGAGTCCTGAAGTGGCACTATAGTATAAGCACTGGACTGCTAACCACAAGGTTGGCAGTTCAAACCCACCAGTTGCTTCTTGGAAACCCTATGAAGTGTCGCTACAAGTTGGAACCAACTCAACAGCACTTAGCAACAACAACACTAGTGATGTTGTCCTCATTCAATTGTTGATGGGTTAAAGAAATGATCTATGTGTAATAACAGATAATGAGGTCTTAGAAAAATAGAATGAGTTAATATTTATAAAATGCCTATGTAAATTATTTAGAAATGATCTTCAGTGATGCCTGGCATATATTATAAAAGAATTTTGTTAAATATATGTATGTAAAAAGGGTCAGGCAAGGCTTTCTGTCATCTCAAGAGCTCTCTAGCTGCACAGTGAATAATTCGGGAAGGCCTGCTAGGTGAGAGCTACTAGGAGTAACCATGTCTGCCTCATTTTGTGCCCTGAAGCCCAACACACTGCCTGGTACATGGGATAGCCCTGATAGTTGCATAGGGAATAAACATGTGAGTGCTTTATGCCTTCTCTTCTACAGCAATCAAATACCTTAGTTTTACCTTACTAAGAATAGTTTTACATTTGCATCAGAATTATTTCTGATTTGGTAACATAATGGCCCAACTCCTACTCATTAGGGATTTGGAGCTAGCCAATTTGTCATTTGCAATCTCAAAGCAACCACCAATTGTCTGTCAGTTGTTGTATTATGGTGGCTTGTGTGGTGCTATGATGCTGGGTATTGTAAATACCAGCAGGGTACCCTTGATGGACAAGTTTCAGTGGAGCTTCTAGACCAAGGTAGACCAGGAAGAAAGAGAGGCAAGCTCCTTCTAAATGATTAGTCACTGAAAACCTTAGGAATAGCAGCATAACATTGTCAGCTACAGTGCCAAAAAAGGAAAACATTATGAATAATAGCAGACATTGTCAGATACTGCAAAGCAAGAGTAATGGCAAGTTAAATAAAGTTTTTATAAGAAAGAAAGAAAGAAAGAAAGAAAGAAATACTGAACAAAGTAAAAGAAAGGTGCTATGAATTGAATTGTGTCCCCCACCCCAATATTTGCTGGCATTCAAACACCTATATTTGTGGATTGAGCCTACTAGGGTCGTATTTGTTATGTTACTGATGACATACCAGTGTAGTTAATTGAGGTTGTTAAGTACCATCGAGTCAGTTCCGACTCATAGCAACCCTGTACAGGGTTTCCAAGGAGCAACTGGTGGATTTGAACTGACCTTGTAGTTCGCGGTCCAATGCTTATCCTACAGCGCCACACCAGTACTAAACCTAACCACTTCTGAGTATTAAAAAGAATGGATTAGACACAGAGACATGGACAGAGGAAGGACAGCTGCCATGGGAGGATCACCGACAAGTCAAGGAACCGAGGAATGCCCAGGATCACCTACAAGGAAAGCGGAAACCCTGATTTGAACTTTTAGCTTCCAGAACCGTGAGAAAATAAATTTCTGTTCTTTAAAGCCAGGCCATTGTGATATTTCTATTACAGCAACACTAGGTAACTAAGACAGAAACAAATTACATGGAATTGACCACAAAGTTTACAAACTCAAGTGTAGGAATTGCGTAGTGATGGGACACAAACTTTGCTCTTTCTTTTAGTGCTATGACACAAACCTTGCTCTTTTGTTTAAAGAAATATTTACTTAGCACATACTATGTGCCACTGTCTGCTAGTTTGTTATATTGTGGTGGCTTACTGTAATGCTGGAAGGTCTGGTGCTGTGATTCTGAAAAGGATGCTATTGGTATTTTTAATATCAGCAAGGTCATCCATGGTGGACAGATTTCAGTGGAGCTTCTAGACTAAGACAGAACAGGAAGAAGGAGAGGCAGACCACTTCTGAATGGTTGGCCACTGAAAACCTTATGAATAGCAGGGGAACACTGTCAGATAGAGTGCCAGAAGATGAGCCTCTCAGGTAGTAAGGCACTCAAATTAACGACTGGGGAAAAGCTGTTTCTTCTGTACTAAAAAGAACAGATTAGACCCAGAGACATGGACAGGGGAAACACAGATATAATGGAGGATAAACTATAAGCCAAGGAACCAAGGAAAGTCCATGATGACCTACAAGGAAAGTAGAGTTGACCATAATGACTTGAATGGAGCAAAACTATCAGGAGCTTCATTTGCTAATGGGGTACAACTTAAAATAAGAAGCAACGGCTGTAACATCTATTAATAATTGAAATGTAGGATGTATTAAGTATGAATTTAGAAAAATTGCAAGTCATCAGAAATGAAATGGAACACATACAGATCAATATACTAGACATTAGTGAGATGGAATGGATTGGTATTGAACATTTTGAGTCTGACAATCATATGGTTTACTATGCTGGGAACATCAAATTGTAGAGGAATGATGTAGCATTCATTACCAAAAAGAACATTTCAAGATCTATCCTGAAGTACAATGCTGTTTGTGATAGGATAATATTCACATGCCTATAAGGAAGACCAGGTAATACCACTGTTATTCAAATTTACGCACCAACCACTAAAGCCAGTGGTGATGAAATTCAAGAATGCTACCAACTTTTTCAAGGAACTCTGGTAGTGTAGTGGTTATGAATTGGGCTGCTAATCTCATGGTCATCAGTTTGAAACTACCAGCTGTTCCGCGGGAGAAAGATGAGGCTTTCTGTTCCCATAAAGATTTACAGTCTTGGAAACCCTGTACAGGGTCGCTATGAGTCAGAACTGACTCCACGGCATATAACAACAACCACCACCAACTTTTTCAGTCTGAAATTGATCAAACATGCAATCAAGATGCACTGACAATTATTGGTGACTGGAATGTGAAAGTTGGAAACAAAGAGGAAGGATCAGTAGTTGGAAAATATGGCCTTGATGACAGAAATGATCT
>NW_006408522.1:12872997-12881371 GCF_000296735.1 Chrysochloris asiatica
GTGAAATTTGGATAAAAAATAAGGAAGACCTTAGAAGAATAGACGCATTTGAATTATGGGGTTGGAGAAGAATATTAATGTACCATGGACTGTCAGAAGAATAAACAAATCTGTCTTGCAGTAGTAGTGCAGCCAGAATGCTCCGTACAAGCCAGGATAGTGACTTGTACTTCAGATATGTTGTTAGGAGGGACCAACTCCTGGACAAGGACATCATGTTTGGTAAAGTGGAAGGTCAGTAAAAAAGGGAAGCCCTCCAATGAGATGGATTGACACAGTGGCAGCAGCAATGGGTTCAAACGTAACAATTGTGAAGACAGCACAGGACCAGGCAGTGTTTTGTTCTGTTGTGCAAAGGGTCTATGAGCTGGAACTGACCCAACAGCACCTACCAACAACAGCATGTGTCAGGACTGTTCAGGATGCAATGATGAGTAAGTCCCAATGGTGTTGTCGAGTTGTATGCAATCTTGGGGAAGTGCACAGAGAGCAGGGACAGAGTGCAGGAAGGCCACCTGAGGGCCGTTGGGGATTTAGTGGTGGCAAGGGCCAGTGGTTTCTGAGTAAATATGGGGTATTGGAAGAATAGCAGAAAAAAGGAGGAAAATCAGAAGATGTTGTGATATATATGTTCTTCACCACATGGAAGGAGCTATATGGTGTCCATGCATGGCTCTCAGTCATTGACCTTGTCCTTCAGTTATTTAGTACACCCTTGGGTTGCTCCTCGGGCATCTTCAGCCTTCCTCTCTGTCCACACACCTCAAGGATCCTACCAAATTCTAGTCTCCCCAGGAGCCTGGCTGAGTTGGGATTTCACATCGCTTCCTAACATCAAGAGGTGAAACAGAGATCTAGTTTTAATGTACTTCAGTTTTTATCCTCAAGTCTCCATATCCATTTCAGGTTACAGAGAACTCATGAAAGGTAGGGAGAGCCAGAGGCTCCAGCACTGCACTCATGTCTGTCTCAGAATTGTAGCCTTACAGCCAGATGAACTGATGTTGATGAAGACAGAAATTTGGGGTTTACTTATTCTAAAAAATCTTGGTAGGGTAATTCTCTCTCTGTAGAGAGTTTAAAAAATGGTATTGTAAAAACTGGTAAATATATTCATGGCAATTTAATATATCCTCTCCCTTCTTGTGATTAGACCCAATCAGATGTTATACGCCAGTGCAGCCAACACTGATGGAAGCTTCTATAAAAGTCAAAGCTAATTAAGTTCCTTACTGCCTCCCTCCTTGTTCTTGATTTCTTTGTTCACTGATTCAGATGTTAAAAAGAAATGGAAAACATTTCTAAATTCTTTGTCATTTTGGAAGAAGATCTGTCATCACTAAAGCAATATTACTGTGTAGAATTTTGGGGGAAAAATCAAACAAACAAAAAGCCCCACTTTGCAACACAGAAAACTAGTAAGATTGTCTTCTAGGTAAACCAATCAACAGAAAAATGCACAGAGGTAAGATTATACTGGGGCAAAATTGATATATTTAAACACACAAACACTTTTACATACACACATAATATAAATATGCATACATAATATGGCTTCAAAAAGTTTATGGAAAATGGAATGAAAATATAATGGAATTTTTTCACAAACATTTGGAAGCCCCATTATACATGAGGCTGAGTGAAAAATTATACACACTCTGGTTATATTAAAACGCCTGTTCACATCCATGGCTGATGACAACATCGAGTGTGCGTGTGAAAGGATTCTGTTGAATAAGACGAGCGACAGTAGATTCTGTGGTAAATCATTTGCAAATCAGCCATAGCTCTGCCTATGAAATAATTCACAACAGACTTGGGTTTTGAAAAGTTTGTGTGAGATGGGTACCAAAACAGCTCATGGAAGGGCATAAACAGAAACATTTGGACACCTGCAAACAAAATTCAAACTGATAATATGAGGAATGCGAAAGTTCCTTTAAAACATTTGTTACTGGTGACTAGACTTGGATTCATCACTAAGAGGCTGAGAGTAAATGGCAGAGTGTGGAATGCGAACATCTTCAATCACCAACCAAGGAAAAATTCAAAAGTCAGCCATTAGCTGGAAAATTGATGCTTACTGTTTTCTGGGATTCTCAAGGGCCAATATTGGAACACTATCAGGAAAAACATTCAACAATCTACAGTGCTCATTACAGTGAGAAGCTCACTGAAGAGCTGAAGCCTAAACTTCAGATTAAATGCAGAGGACTGCTATCCAAAGGCATTGTGATCTTGCATGACAATGCATGTCCTCACACCTCTGCCCACACTGTCTACACTCTGTAAAAACTTCATTTGAGGTGTTAAAGCATCCTCCCTATAGTCCTGATGTTGCTCCATTGGACTTTCACATTTTTGGTTCCCTGAAAGCAGCCCTTTGAGGTCAAAGATTTACCTCTGATGAATAAGTGAAGACAATGATGCATTTATGACTTGAAGCGCAGACTAAACCATTTTTTAGTAAGGGAACATGAAAACTTGTTGACAGATGGACAAAGTGTATTGAAAAGTGAGGAGATCATGTTGAAAAATGATGTATTTGTCTTTTCTAGTTGATTAAAGTAAATTCTACAGCCAGAGTGTGGATAATTTTTGACTCACCCTCATATATAGAACTGCCTCAGAGCTTTTTGGAAAGAATCTAAGTATCAAGGTGAGAAGACAAGTTGGGAGGCTACTGGTATAGTCTAGGGGTAGGGGAAAAAGGCCCCGATGAGATGGAGATACAGAGGAGGGAGTCACCCAGGAGACGTTTTGAGGTAGAATTAAGAGGACTTGGAGGCTGATAAAATGAAGGTGTAAAGGATGACAAGAAAGACCTAGTGTCTGCTTTCCAAGATTCCGTCATTGAAAACCTTATGGAGCACAGTTCTCTGACACACTTGCGGCCGCCATGAGTAGAGTTGACTCGGTAGCAAATGGTACAGACACAGGTGTTGGAAAGGATGAGAAAGAAGAGAAGGGCTTGGGAGGCATATTTGATAAGGTTTCTTAATAAATATCCTTGTGGAAAGATGGGAGAAATGTAGTCTGGATGCAAAAATGATTAGGTTACTGAGTTACTAATTGGACAAATGTGCCAATAGAGCACCGATCAATGGACTGGCATATCCCTGAAGGAGTTGGGGAGGGCTCCTACATCTTGATTTAGGGTCCAGCCTTGGCTTTGTTTTAGGCAGTAATTTTCTCATTGATCTGGGTAATAATACAGAGTAGGTGTTCATTAAGTTACTGGAGTCAAGAAACTACAAGTGATATCAGAAACAAAATTCAAAAATTTAAACAAAGGGTGAGAAGGACAAAGAGAGAGAATGAATTTGAAAGGCTAAACTTTAACAGACTACATTTGGATCACAAACACATTTGCTTAATGAAAGGACAGGGAGCTGGGGCTTAGAAGCACACAAGTGAAAAGACGAAGGGGGTTATTTGATTATAATTTTTGATAAGAGTAAATACTACATAGTACCTTCTCTCAGCTCTTAGGTGATTACAGAGGGGCAGTGGTGGAGGAGGGAAGGGGAAGTGGTGGAGAAGGGGAGGGGCAGTGACTGAGGAGGGGAGGGGAAGGCTTCCTATGACCTGGGAGCTGGGAGCTGACAGAAGCCAGAGAGAGAGAAAAGTGCAGAGAAGCTGAATTTCCATCTGACAACTTCAAGGAATTTTCTAGGTGCCCACCACAGATGAGAACATACAGAAACACTACAGCTGTGTTTCCCAAGAAGACCCCTTCTCCTCCTCCCTGCCCAACAGCCACAGCCTTACTAACACCCACTCCCCAGTCATTTCCTGAGAATTAGTAGCTGCTGACAGATTGTCCCACTTGGTGGGGGAAGGTGACAGCTGGGGTGGGGGTAGGGAGCAGCGGCGTATCACCTGCCAGCCATGGGGTGGGGTGTGGTGTGGTGGGTAAAGCCATTTGTCATTCAGTTGGGGGCAGAAGCATCAAACTGCATTTGGATCTTTGGATACACAGCCTGCTGACCACTGTGGGCCAGCCCTCCTCTGGGGCTCGGTTGGTGAGGAATGAGAGCTGTCTATTACATCTTCCACAGTGGCAGCTGTAACTGCTGTAATTTTCCCAATGGACATCTGTAAGGAGGCAGTTATTTTTAAAAGGGCCATGCATTCAGCCCTCACTGGCTCCATCCTGCCCATCAATCAAAACTCACTTTAACAGGGGGGAAAATTTCTGTTGCAGTACTTGGGTTCTCTGTTTAATTTACTTTGTTATTATTGACCTAAATTATGCTAAGGAGTAATTAAGTTATTCAGAGCTAGTCTTCTCTCTGGGAAGATGTACAATAATTGATTGCAAACAGTCAATAGTTTACTATTTGATGAACAGAAGTCTTGATTTATATGTAGTGTTGACTTTCTTTGTCCACCAGGAAAGCCCGATACCTTTTTTTTGTACTAAATAAAAACCTCACAGCATTTATCATGATCTGATAATAACATAAAAGTAATGAAAACAATATGAACATGTTTTAGAACTATAGTCATTAGCAAGGACACCTACAAAAGGGGGAGAATAAAGTTGTTGCCTTCAACTTCTCACTTCATTAGTCATTACTAGTTGGATACACTTTGTGGCAGAGTAATAGTATCTCACTTTAGCATGATCCCACCCAGTTGTTTTCTTGACTGTTTTAGAATGAATCTCTTCTACGGCATCTAATACTAAGTTCATATATTCATCAAAACCTATGATATAGCCCTCTAGCTGCGTAATCATTTACTCATACAACCACACCTGAATCTGGGATCTCCTACTCCCTGATTCTCCAGGGGTTTCATTGGGCCCATCCTTCCTGATACCTTTTTCAGTCATTTTCTCTCTTCTTTTTCTTCCTGCTTTCATTCTATCAATTCTTATTTACTTAACTTTACTTGCCTGGTACTTTGCTGAGCACTTGAACTTAAGACGAATAAGGCAAGGTGTCCAACTGTAGATGTAAGGACAGGAATGAAGGGTCTCATATCATACACCAGCGTTTCTCAACTTTGACTCTTTTGACACTTTAGGTCAAATAAGCCTTTTACAGGAATTGTCCTGTGTACTCTTTGGTATTTGGTAGCATCCCTGGTCTTTACTCACTAAATTCAGCGGTGGTGGTGGTGGTTATGTGCTGTGGAGTTGGTTCTGACTCATAGCTACCCTGTATTGGGTTTCTGAGGATGTAAATCTTTACAGGAGCAGAAAGCCTCATCTTTCTCCCGTGGATCAGCTGGTAGTTTCAAACTGCTGACCTTGACATTAGCCCGATTTGTAAGCACTACATTACCAGAGTAGTGTCTTCTTTCACAAGGCGATAACCAAATGTCTCAATGGCTGGGTGTTGTGGCAGCAATATCAGCTTAGTTGAGAAGCACTGAGAACCACTGCCCTAGATTGAAGTCTGGACAGGGAGCTAGGATGGCTCCCACCTTGGCTTTGCTGCAATGAGTTGTATGATCAGAAGCAACTTAACTGCATCTCTCTAGCTTTCACTTCTTACTTGCACAATGAGAGCTAGGAAAATATAAATCCCATGAATCTATGAAATGTTTAAATTTGTCTTCTATATTACGTTTGTCAGATACAACATATTAGATCACATGCTTTGGAAAAGCTGGGATAAAGTTTCTGCTTTTTCATATCCTTCAAATGCCTAGGACAGAAGCCTGTCATTAATTAACGCCTGTTTACAGATGTCGAATGTGTGTGAAAGGAACAGGGCCCATGATTGAGAAGTTTGCAGTCTTCGTGGAGAACCTGCTCTGGTCTTATACTACCTCTGCTTGAGTATTGGGTGACTCTAAGTCTCGGTTTTCTCAAATGTAACATGGAGATGGTGCTAGCTACAAAGGGTTGTTGTGAAGATTAAATGAGAATAGTACCTACTGCATTGTTGTTGTTGTTAAGTGCTGTAGAATTAGTTCTGACTCATAATGACCCTGTACAGGGTTTCCAAGAAGTGGATGGTGATTTTGAACCGCTGACCTTGTGTCTCAAACCGACCTTGCGGTCTAGTGCATTATACTGTAGCGTCATACCAAGACTCCACCTACCACATTTTGTTGTTGTTGTTGAGTGCCCTCGAGTCAGTTCTGACCCATAGCGACCCTGTATATGGTTCAAACCAACTTTGCAGTCCAGTATATTATTTCACAGTGCCATACCAAGACCCATCTACCACATAGGAGTGTTCAATAAAGCTGGGTTAGATGTTGGGCTGTGAACTGCAAGCTTGACAATTCAAACCTACCAGCAGCTCCTCGGGAGAAAGATGAGGCTGTCCGCTCCAATTAAGATTTACAGTCTCAGAAACCCTATAAAGGGTTGGAACTGACTCAGTTGGCAGTAGGTTTGGTTTGGCAGTAGGTTACGGTTGTTGTTAAGTGCCATCGAGTCAGTTCTGACCCATAGCGATCCTTATAGGGTTTTTCAAGGAGCAGCTGGTGAGCTTGAACCACCGACCTGCAGTTCAAACGGCTTTGCAGTCTGACGCAAAGAGTCGCAGTGGAACAGGAGTTAAAGTGTTGGGCTGCTAACCTGAAGGCTGACAGCTTGAATTCACCAGTAGCTCTGTGGGAGTAAGACGTGCCAGGCACTGTGTTCTGTAATGGAAACCCTATGTGGGCAGTTCTACTCTGTCCTATTAGGTTGCTATGAGTTGGAATTGACCCAATGGGAATGGGTATGACCCACAATGATGAGGATAAGTTATCAGAACTATAATTGTTTCATATCCAGGGTAGGGCTTGTACAATTAAACCCTGGCAGAGTTCAGGATTAAAAAGAAAAGAAACAAAACCCACAGGGAGATAAACAACTATGAGGAGTACTTTGGAAGATTGCGTGCATTTGCTGGGGGGATGGGAGGGAGGCCTAGGAGGGACAGGAGCTGCATGTTGGTGATGGAGGAAGGCCGTTGGAACAGGCTTAGAAGAGGTCAGTGACGAACTGGTAGCAACGTAGCGTCCGTGCAGGAAGTCTTGGTGTGGCGCTGCAAGGCTGGCAATTCAAACTCACCAGCTGCTCCTCCGCAACCCTATAGTTGAAACTGACTCGACGGCACTTACCAACGACAACACCACCCGCCCTGGAGCAGTGAGGTGACCTACCCTGAACCACACCAAAGATGAGGATGAGGGTCAGAATCAACACTCTGTTTCTCAACTAGACTCCAGTTCCTGACGCCTACTCCAGAGCTCTTGCCTGGTTAGCTCTGTGGGGATACTTTATTGATGTTAACTACCTTTGAGTCAGCCTCCAACTCATGGCAAGCCCAGGCACAATGGGACAAAATACTACCTAGTCCTGGGTCATCCCATGATCTTGGGAATAAGACCACTGTGATCCATAGGCTTTTCATTAGCTGATTTTCAGAAGTGGATCCGAGTCTGGATGCTCTGCTGAAACTGTTAAGCATCATTGTTGTTGTTATGTGCCGTGGAGTCAGTTCCGACCCATAGCCACCCTGTACAGGGTTTCGGAGGCTTTAAATCTTTACGGGAGCAGAAAGTCTCATCTCTCTCCTGCAGAACAGCTGGTAGTTTTGAACTGCTGACCTTGCGGTTTGCAGCCCGATTTGTAACCACTACACTATCATAGCAACATACAAATCTCCACTGATAGGTGGTGGCCTTGCATTTGCTGGGAACCAAACCCCAGCTCGTGCATGGGAGATGACAGTTGTTACTACTGAACCATAGGGCTTCTAGGAAGAAGCTTTCCTAGTGAGAACGTTCTGTGTTTAACCAGGAACTAGAAAGTCGTCCTGAGAGTAATTAGGACAGAGTGTGGAGGAGGACTGGGAAGGTCTCAGCTGGGAGCATGAGGATGGGAGATTAGTCCTCATTAAACCAGGGTTGAGGGAAACCCAGGAAAGCTCAGAAAGGGTCTGGGTAACAGTTTTGTATTATCTATTAAAATAACAAAATCAAGGTTGCTAAGTAAATATGATTAAAGGGGAACATTTAAATTAAGGAAACATCATTAACAGCAATGAACCAGCAAGAACTTCAGACTCTGTTTGCATTCAGGTGAAAGGCTAATTATAAATGAGCTCTAACAGGTCATTAAAGAGGTTCCACCCAAGCTGTATTTTGCAACACTTCATTATCTGATGTTGGGTATTGGCAATCTGAAATACACACTTACACTGATTAACACAGATGAGTCAGGTCTGAGATTTCAACTCAGAAAGGTGTGCCATTGCTGGGGGGTGGGTTAACAAGTAAACACAGTAAGTATCAGTTTACAGCAAGCATCAATTTACCATGACCTTAACAGTGCTGATTTACTAATCTGTAGTGAACACTTTTACCTGGGTTTCACCTGTGGCGAACGTCAACGATGTGATGAAACGCAGGTGAAATC
>NW_006408522.1:12881886-12883811 GCF_000296735.1 Chrysochloris asiatica
TCTTGGTGTGGCACTGGATCAGCACTGGACTGAGAACCACAAAGTCAGCAGTTCAAATCCACCAGCTTCTCCTTGAAAACCCTATCCAGGATTGCTATGAGCTGGAACTGACTTGTCAGCACTTAACAAGAACAATACATATATTGTTAAGGAATTCTGGTAGCAATTCAAATTCACCAAGATCCACGGGAGAAAGAGGAGACTATCTGCTTCCCGAAAGATCTATAGCCTCAGAAACCCTATCCAGGGTCAAAGAGAGTTGGCACTGACTCCACAGCACACCACCACCGCCATGTGCATTGTTGTTCCCTGATGGCCCTATTGTTCTATTTTACCTAAGAGAAAACTGAGGCTGGGTGAGGCTTAGATGACCTATCCAAGGGCATATGGTTCCAATCTGATTCCTCCAACTGTGGGCCTCACCGTGATCTGTAACCTCCAAGACAGTCCGCTTCCTGGTGTTCACACCCTTGCCTGTAGTGAAACTGTTTACTACAGATTAGTTAGTAGCCACTATTAAACCTATGGTAAATAGGTGCTTACTGTAAACCGATGCTTATTGTGCCTACTGGTTAACCCACCCCCGGCAATGACACATAGTTCTGAGGATTCAAGTAGCTGAAATCTCAAGTCTGACTCATCTGTGTAAATCAGTGCAAGTGTGTATTTCAGATTGCCAATACTCAACATCAGATAATGAAGTGTTGCAAAATACAGTGTGGGTGGTACCTTGTCTTGTATTGTACCAGGGTTGGTCTGTGATGGCATACCACTTCTGTGGAAGACTTGGCCTTCTGTCTTGGATGACAGCTTTCTCTCCTTGGATGCCCCCCACCCCCATCCCCTTTTCCTGTTACTTGTGGATCTCTTCCTTTGGGAAAAGCTCTGTGGGAAAGACCCACATAGCCCACCAGCTAGCAAGAAGCTGAGGCCACTCAATAATCACGAATGAGTTTAGAAGTGGATTCTTCAGCCCCAGTGGAGTCTCTCTCAGGGAGTAATGAGGATGGAAGATTCAGGTCCCTGCTGATGTGTAACTTCATGAAAGTACCTGAGGGAGCTCTGGTAGTGTAGTGGTTACAAGTCTGGCTGCTAATCACATGGTCAGCAGTTCGAAACTACCAATAGTTCTGTGGGAGAAAGATGAGACTTTCTGCTTCTGTAAAGACTTACAGCCTCAGAAACTCTATACAGCGTCATTATGAGTCAGAATCAACTCCATGGCACATAACCACCACCAAGAGTATACCGGAGTCAGAACTACTCAGAAGCTGGTCCTAGATTTCTGATCCTTGTGACATGATGTTGGTTGTTTTAGCTGTGAATTTGGGAATCTCTTCTTAGGCAGCAACATATAACTACGATAGCCCTTGTACTGGAGTCCTGGTGTGGCACTGTAGGATAGGTACTGGACCGTAAGGTTGGTTTGAACTCCTCAGAAACCCTATATAGGGTCATTATGAGTTGGAATCAACTCGATGACACTTAGTAAAAACAAAGCCCCTATACTAGGAAGCAAGATGGTTTCCTCAAGAGCTCCTCTTCTGATTTCTCAAAACTTTGTCTAGCTTGGGTTGTCCTGATGAATAATACTCTACCTACCAGAAGTGAATCATGCTTTCAGGCTAAGCATTGCCTTCTTTACAAACCTGGAAGAAGGAAAATGACCCTGGGAGCTACAGCTTAAGGAGTATGTGTTTTTTTTAAGTAGTGAACCATTGAGAAGTGGCCCTATGTTGTTGTTAGGTGCCATCGAGTCGGTACCAACTCCTGGCAATCTTACGCACAGCAAAAGGAAACACTGCCCGATCCTGTTGCCACGCTTGAGTCCATCGATGCTGCCTCTTGGCCAGTCCATCTTGTTGGGGGTCTTCCTCTTTTTCTCTGACCCTCTACCTTATCAAACATGATATCCTTCTCCAGTG
>NW_006408522.1:12884841-12888860 GCF_000296735.1 Chrysochloris asiatica
TCGCATGGGATATAAAAGACATTGTCCAATGATTTCCACATTCTGTTGGGTCACCTCTCTTTGGAATGAGCACAAATATGGATCTCTTGCAATTGGTCGACCAGATAGTCGTCTTCCAAATTTCTCGGGAGAGATGAGTGAGCGCCACCTATACCGCCTCACTTTCTTGAAAGATTTCAATTTGTATTCCATCAATTCCAGGTGTCCTGTTCTTTGCCAATTCCTTCAGTGTGCCTTGGACTTCCTCCTTCAGTATCATTGGCTCTTGAGCATATGCTACCTTAATATGGAGATCCATAGGGTATCATGTATACATGTTGGGCAAAACTCAAATATGGGCCAAGTGTATGCAGAGCCTTTATTACTTGTCTGTTTTCCTTGGTTCCCCATCATGCTCTGTGACATAATTTTAGTGGAATTAAAGCTGAGTAGCTCAAAATGAAATGATGAATCCCGCAATGTCAGACAGTGGCCCACACGTGCAGACATTGTCAGTCTGTAGTGGAGGTAACAGGAAAGAAGTGAAGCAGGCAGATTGAACTTTCATGTGGATTTCTTAATCATGTTGAAATTATTTTGCTAAAAAATATCTCTGATGAGATTTTTGTTACACATTGTCAAGTGGACTCCTACTCAGAGTGGCTGTATATGGCAGAGTAGAACCACTCCATAGGGCTTCCCATGTTGCTGTGGGTTCATGTGTTGGACCCTAAAGTCAATTTGAACCTCAAGGTCAGTGGTTCAAGCTCACCAGCTGCTCCTCGGAAATCCTACACAGGGTGTCTGAGTCGGAGCCAACTCGACGTCACTTAACAACCAAATATTTTTGAGTGCAGATTTTCTGGTCTTTTCTCCTGCAAAGTCCCTGGTAGGTTTGAACTTCTTAGTTTTCAGATAGCAGATGAGCACTTAACATCTTGCCACCAGGACTCCTTTCTGATGAGGCTAGAGGGTTGCTTTTGACCTGATGATGATGATGTACTAATCACAGGTGGGATGGAAAGCATGTACAGTATGAGTTGAAATGATATTCCCACTCTTTACTTATTGACATGGTTAGGTTGCAAAGACCAGGTCATATTAAAAAAATCTGTGTTATGTAAAACTGGAGGGCTTTTGTTTTTCCTGTTTTCAAACCATGCCTTTGTTCAATTTTTTAATATAGAGAATATGATCGTAGAACTAATAAGAGCTAAGATTTACTGCTGTGATGAATCCAATTATTCCTCTATGGAGAATGCGGCTTGCAGGAGACAAAGCTGTATAAAGCCAGGGTGTGTGGCTGGAGGGCTCAAACTTAACCACTTCACCTTCCTTCTGTGCTGGGTCTGAGCTCCCTTCAGGGAACTGTCTCCAGGGCTCCAGTCCCATCCCTGCAAGCCCTACCTTGTCCTGTGGACCTGGTGAGTCATGGAGGCTCAGGGCTTCCAGCTTGAGGCTGGGAGCCTAAGGTATCAGGCACGATTTGGCTCACTTTGGGATGTCATCAAACACACACGCATTTCTTGAAAACACACTCTCTGATGTCTCTTTCTTTCCTCCCTCCCCACCCTCAGCAATTCTGAGCCGCAGGGTCTCTGTCTACATGTTTTGTTAGGTGCTGTAGAGTAGGTTCTGACACATAGTGACCCCATGTGCAATGGGGCAAAGCACTGTCCAGTCCTGCACCATCCTCACCACTGTAGCCATGCTTGAACCCATGGTTGGAACCACAGTGTCAGTCATCTTGTTGAGGGGATGTTCAGGCAGTGTAGGAGCTGGGAACTCTGAACAGGCCCCTCTTGGCTCAGTGCTGCCTGCATGTCCGCCCAGGGACCTGGGAGATGAGGCTGGCAGGAGGGAGTGGAGGGCATAGGGCAACATGGCCCAACTTCCCAATGGCTCTAAGGAGACCCTCCTGGAGTGAGGGGACACTTCACAGTCGTTGCTACAGTACCCACTGCCTAGTTAATTCATAAGATAGTTGGATAGTAGATTTTTACCACTGTAGTAAATGCGAAGTGTTGGATACTGAGATAGTCAATAAATGAGGAGTAGGTGTAAATTAGTTTTTTTTTTTTTTTATAACAACATGGAAGTTCTGGGAGAGCGGACAACCATACCGAAATGAAAAGCACATGAAGGGGGAGAAATAAAGCTATGCTCTATTGCAAATTCCACCACCCGTGTGTCAATCTGACATATCGTGGTGGCTTCAGGTTGTGATGGTGCTGGATGCTATGCTGCCAGTATTTCTAATAGAGTTACTCATTTTTCTGGTGGAATGGTTTCTCCAGAGCTTCTAGGCTACAAAGACGGGCCTGACCATCTACTTCCAAAAATGACTCCATGGGAGGCTCTGTGGATCAGAATATTGACAGACAACAGGGCTGGATCATCAGTCCTCTAGGTTACAAAACACTCAAAATACACAGTGACCCCAACAGTAGACTGGAGCATACCAGTGACCCTAAAGATGGGGAGGACCAGACAGTGCTTTGTTCTGAGGCTGTCATGACTGGGAGCAGACTCAATGGCAGCTAACAACATAGTGCAAATTTTCCCAGAGTCCCTCTCTCCTGCTCCCAGTTGTCTGGTGGAAAAGGTCTAATAAGTTAGTCCTAGTATGGAGTGCTGGTGTGGTGCTGTAGAATAAACACTGGACCTCAAGGTCGGTTTTAAACTGCAAGGTCAGCAGATCAAACTTACCAGCCACTCCTCAGATAACCGTATACAGGGTCGCTATGAGTCAGAACTGACTTGAGTTACTATGAGACAGCACTTAACAACAACAACAAAAACAGTACGGCATCTGGGGGTCCTGATGTAATGCTGTAGCATAAGCATTGGACTACTAACCTCAAGGTTGGTGGTTCAAACCCACCCGCTGCTCCTTGGAAACTCTATTCAGGGTTTCTATGAGTCAGAACAGACTTGACGGCACTTAACCACAGCGACAGTATGGCATCTGATTCTGTCCAAAGAGATATTTGTGTTTAAAGGGGGCTGAATCTTTAAAACAAAGGATCAGAAAAGAGGGCTTTCAGGTATCAGGCAAAGATGTAGTGAAGTACCATTTTGAGGCTGAGTGGATTTCCTAGGTCCTTGGATCTTTAGTCTTTAGAACCATGCCACCAGCACACCCAGCTTGTGGGTTTGGCAGTCACATTTGCAGAGCTGCTGGTGGGCTTGGACCACCACATATTCACAGTTGAGTGGTTTGGTAGCTAAGTGAAAAGGGTTCTGAGGTCAGACTACCTGAGGTGAGGATTATAGGCTCTTAAGTGTCCTGGTGTGATGCTGGAGGATAAGTACTGGATTGCTAATTATAAGGCTGGCAGTTCAAACCCACCAATTGCTACTTGGAAACACTATATAGTGTTACTACGAGTCTGAACTTAACAACAACAACATTACATCCATAATCTTTTGCCGTCCTGGTGTGGGGCTGTAGGATAAGCCCTGGAATGCTAACTGCAAGGTCAGTGGTTCAAACACACTAGGTGCTCCTCGGAAACCCTGTGCAGGGTTGCTATAAGTTGAAACTGACTAGACGGCACTTAACAACAGGAACAACAACATGGTCTGTTTGACTTTGGACAGGTAATTTAACTTCCCTGGGTTGTTCTCAACTATAAAATGAGATTGAATGATAGGTCCTGCCTCAGATGTTTGTGGAGGGTTCCAAATGTGGTAATACTTAGCACCGACCTGCCACATACTAAGAACAACAGTTAGCTGTTATACAAGTATCTATAAGGTCTCCAATGCCATAAGCAGAAAGCACCAAACCTTCACAAATAGTAAAATAGACAGACCTGATGAGGCTTCCAGAAACTGTGGACTGACTGGATGGGGAGAGAGGGAGGTCATCTGGGTAGGGTGGTTGTGTTGCACTCAGGAAAATGCAGAACACAATTTCAAATTCTCATGGACTCCAGACTTTCTGGAGCCATGGGAGGTAGATGAACCCTGAAACTATTATATTTTGGTAGTCTTTAAATTATAAACCAAAAATGTCCCCTGAAGTATTCTTTTAT
>NW_006408522.1:12889615-12890967 GCF_000296735.1 Chrysochloris asiatica
CTATTCAGTGGGGATTCTACCTTATCCCTCTCATTCTGAAATTAAGCACATTCATGAACGCGTGTAAGCCAGCACTTTGTGCCTTTACAGCCCCCTGTTTTTTGGTAGCCAATGTCTAAATTGCACATCTCCATCAACCCTGTGTATTGAAGGGCCAGGCTTGATCCTTAATATGAAGAATCCTTCCCTTTCAGTTGGAATTTTGAGCATCCATAAGCAAATGTTTAATTCATCGAATTATAGCAATTTATGCTAGCTCCCTGTGTCAAACTTCTTTATATTCATCTGGCTGAGTTCTGGTCAGCTAGTCATCCAAGCTATGTCAAATGGGTACTGTCTGCAAGTTTGGGAGTTCTTGCATGCCTCGCCCCACTCCAGGTCAGCTAGTCTCTTCACTCTCAGCTCTAGCCTCTAGTGACTAGGTCAGTGTTCATGGGCTTAGGAGTTCACACATCTCCTTAAACTCCCCTGAAGTATTCTTAAAACCAAATAATAAGAGGAGAAAAACAAGATGGTGGATCAGGTAGACACGTAGTGAGGAGCTCCATCAGCAACAACACAGAATACTGGACCAAGCAGGCTCAGGGGATGGTCCCAGAACTCTGAACTACATATAAAGGAATATTTAGAAGGTTGGAAGGCTTACAGTTATGGGAATTGGTAGCAGAAGCAAGAAATCCACTGCTTTCTAATTCAAGATGCTCATCTGCTCCTGGACCCGCCTTCTTGGGCGAGAGCAAGTGGGGGAAGGATAAGAGCAGCCATGGATGCCTGACAGAACCATGGAGATAAAGGTGTGGGCGCTCTCTTTTTTTGTATCTGTTCATTTGTCTCTAGCTGGCTGCGCACCTCCATTCAGGTGACTAGAAGGGGTGCCTGAGCAAGTGGCCACCCCAATATATCCCTGGAGGGTTCTACAATGCATGTGCACAGATTTCCTCAAAATTTAAACTGACAGTTTCCACTTAAAAACCAAACGGCAGTGCAAAACGGCCATGGCTGGCCCTGAACTGTTAGTCACTAGGAAAAAGGCCTGAACAGGGATTGTGGAGCAGGACAGGAAAACTATAAAGGAAATAGGCTGAAAATTAAATCCTGAGTTACGTCACAATGACCAACAGTGGCATCTTGAAATTTCTCAGGAAGAAGAGTGAAAAGGGAAGCCCATCTCCTGATTATATCTACCTGGAGGCAATCAGAAAGCATAAAAATACCAAAGTATACACCCATCTAAGTATTAAGGCCACAGATAACTCCTGAATATGCCCAAAAAACAGAAGGAGATGACCATATCAGCACATGTCCAGAAATGAGATAAAGTGACTGAGGCAAATGAGCTGGAAGGAGACCAA
>NW_006408522.1:12891067-12900797 GCF_000296735.1 Chrysochloris asiatica
CAAAACCTACAGAAAGAGGTCCAAATGATTAATAATAGGATATCAGAAATGGACAATACACTGAAAGGGCAAAGGAGTAGAATAGAAGAGATAGAAGCCAGAACTAGTGAGCTTGAAGATAAATCTTTCAACACTACTAAGATAGTAGAGCAAACACAAAAAAGGATAAAAAGATCTGAAGAAGGCCTAAGATTCATGTTGGACAACATGAAGAGGAATAACTTAAGAATTATTGGCATTCTGGAACAGGAAGAATTGCACAAATCCACAGAAGAGATAGTTGAAGAAATGCTGGAAGAAAACTTCCCTAACATCCTGAAAAGCAAAAAGATAGTCATTTAAGAAGCTCAACAAACCCCAGGAAGGATAGACCCTAATAGAAATCACCAAGACATATAATAATCAATCTCTCCAAAATCAAAGGTAAGGACAGAATCCTGAAAGTAGTTAGGGAAAAAGAGAAGTGCAACATACAAAGGCAAGCAAATCAGATTAAGCTCAGATCTCTCAACAGAAACCATGCAGGCAAGAAGGCAATGGGGAGACATATAAAACTTTGAAAGAAAAATCTTCCAACCAAGCAAGAATCCTCTATTGAGCCAAGCTGTCAATCAAAAATGATGGTGTAATCAAAACATTCCAGAATAAGCAGAAGCTAAGGGATTTTGCCAAAGCCAACCCTGCAATGAAAAACATCCTAAAGGAAGTTCTGTGGACTGAGAACCAACAAGAACAGACAACAACCAGAGAATGACGTATGTGGCAGTATCACCCTGAACTCAATTGACAAATGGAAGAGTCAAGAACAGAATAGAATGATAAGAACAGAGGATCTGGGAGGTCAGTCTATGATCAAAACAATTACAATGTGAAAGAAGGTAAGCACAGAGGAACAGAGATCCAGGTGGTGAGAAGGTCAGGCAGATTACAGGATAAAATAGACTGTCTTAAATGTAGGGAAGAATTAATGGAATATAAGGTAACCACAACAGTGGGGTTGGGGTCGGGGGGGGTTTAGTTTGGGTGTTGGAGAGGGCAATACAAGAAGTGGAAGGAGGCGGACGAACAATATACATAGGGGAACACTGAGACAGGTTTGCAAAGGCCTAGTGGGACAGAGATAAATACTGATGCATACTCAACCTTGGAACAACAGGGGTCTGGGATACAGGGATCTAGGTATAGCTTGAAAAGGGGAAATAACACTAAAATCCTTGACTATCTTATGAATATTGGTTTCCCTTGCCTACTATTGTAAAATAGACACTTGAGTGGTATAGAAAGGAATGTTGGGAAACATGATTACAGAAAACTTGTAAGCTCATCTTCAGCCTAAAACTGATTGGAATATCTAAAAAGGGTTCTAGAACTTGCCCAGTGAAACAGGCCTCATGCAAAGCCTTTGCAGTGTATAGGACCTTAGGTGGACTCCTGAGTCCCATCCAGAACCTTATGAGGTGGGACATTCCCACTAGCAAGGACAAGCAGAGCAGCCTGTTTGTCAGTGGAGTCTGTCTTGTGTGTTGCTATGATGCTGAACAGGTTTCAGTGGTGCTTCCATACTGAGAAGACTAGGAAGAAAGACCTGGTGAGCTGCTTCTGAAAATCAGCTAATAAAAATCCTACAGATCACAACATTCCAATCCCATTGTGTATGAAGTCACCTTGAGTCAGGGTCTAGCTATCTCAGTGGTAGCTAACAGCAACAAGCATTGTAATGCTTCCCAATTTACAGACCAGGAAACTGAGGCTCAGAGAAATTGAGGGACTTGCTTGCTCAAGAAGACACAGTAATTAAGGAATAGAGTCAGAATTAGAACCTGCAACTGTTTGGCTCAAACATCCATGCTCTGGACACTGCCTTGCTACACTAAAACACAATTCTTTTCTCTTGTGTTTGTGGGGCACAGTCATCTTTCGAAATGCTAACATCTAACTTTGCAGCTTTGGGACTTTCTTAGGTTATCCGGGTGGGGTTGGAAGGCCCAGGTCTGCACAGGAAGTCTGTCCTCTTCGGGAGGGAAGGGCTGGGCATCTGTTTTCACAGAGCACTTTTGTTCCTTCGCCTCTAGATTTTCAGAGATAAATTTGAGAATGTCTTGGAGGTTAAAATCTCGAAATCAGATCCCCTGTGAACTCCATTCCTCTCCGGCTCCTTGACGGGATCATTCTTTCCTTAGCAGGTGAGCTGGATCAGCCTCCACCTGCGTGTAATAATAACCTTCCTTACTTCTCTTGCTGCGCGCTTGCAACCTGACGTTTCTGTGTGCTTCTCCCCTCCCTAATGACCGGCTGGCTGCCTTCACTAGAGCCCAAAGCGACCAGGTAACGCCTCCCCTCACAGTCTTCCTTTCCACTGTCTTTGGGGATCAGTCAGGGACTCCACCCACTCAGGGCGCTAGGTTCTGAGAGCTGGCCATTTTGACGAGATGCACTATTTCTCCATATTTAATTGTTGCGTTTTAATTTATATTCATCTGGAGAGTGGCAGATTAAAGGTTGCGAAACTATCAGGGAAAAACAGCTTCTAAAAATACAAATGTTGCTAGCACCCTGGGCTAGATTTGGAAGGGGGCGCCTTGCATCTTCTTCTGAGGTGAGAAGACAACAGGGTAATTATCCAATGAACAGCGCTGGCTCTCAGAGGAGCAGCAGAACCAAGTCTGCACCAAGCCTCTCCTCCCACTCAGCTCCACAGGGGCATCCGAGGTCCCAGTAAATAATATTTCCCCATTAGCCAGAAGGGATGTGCTGTTGTGGAAAGTAAACAGCATTTATATCTTTTACTTCGTTCATGGCAGAAACTCTGGATGTCTCCAGGGAGGTGTTGGGGCTGGAGGAAGCTGCTGTTGATCCCGCCTCCCTCTCACCTGTCTCCCTGCTCTGTGTCTCTCTGGAAGCTCTCCTGTTTGTTATCCCTGACCTGCAACCTTCCCATCTCTAAAGTAAACCAAGCACTACTACCATGCGGTAGATTCAGAGTCCCCAGAGAGAATAGAACTGCCCACAGGGTTTCTAAGGCTGTAGTCTTGATGGAAGAAGACTGCCACATCTTTCTCCCACAGAGCAGTTGGTGGGTTCAGTAGTCCAGTGCTTAACCACTGTGCCACCAGTACTTCTCCAGCACTAAACCCAAACCAACCCCATTGCCTTCAAGTTGAGTCCTACTCTTAGTGATCCCATAGGACAGGGTAGAACTGCTCCACAGGGTTTCCGAGGCTTTGTGGGGTAAGCACAGGAATGCAAACTGCAAGGTCAGGGATCTGAGAGAGGCAGATGAGGTTTCTGCTACTACAAAGATTTACAGCCTTGGATAGGGTTAATGCGCTAGACTGCAAAGTTGATTTGAACCGTAAATTCGGTGGTTCAAGCTCATCAGTCACTCCTTGGAAACTCTATACAGGGTCGCTATGGGTCAGAATCGACTCGATGGCACTTAACGACAAACAACAATGTGTTGGAACTAACTTCGTGGTATTTAACAACAACAAATCTTTATAGAAGTAGGCTGTCTTCTCTTCTTGGCAGCAGCTGGTGGGTTCAAACCACTAACCTTTTGGTCAGCAGTCCAATGCTTGCCCTACAGCACCACCAGAACTCCAGCACTACCAGGTTTTACACCCTGACCCTATCATCACTCATAATATGTGGGCCTTTTGGCTAGTTTCCTAAACTCTCTGAGGCTCAGTTTCCCAGTTTTTAAAGCTATATTGAATGATAATCCCTATTTTACAGGTTCTGGAGCCCTGGTGGTACAGTGGATAAGTACTCAATTGCTAAGGGACCTCCAACCACTCCATGAGAGAGAGCTACGGCAGTCTGCTTCCGTAAAGATTACAGCCTTGTAATCTTTATGCCCCGATGGGGCAGTTCTGTAAGGACCCCCATGAGTCAAATCTGTAGTATCTCACAGATTGGTTTGGGATAAAAGCAAAAGTTAAGTTTCATAATGAACTTCAGACATGGCTGCAGTCCAGTGTGTGTAATATCTCTTCATAGTTTTAGTAGGTCACAGCTGACAAATGCTATGGGTATTTAATGAGGTGCTCTTGAACACAGAGAACTTGTAAATTCCCAAAGAAGTGAATCACAAATAGTTGGCATTTTCGGCCACAGGCGGGTAGGGAGATATTTTGGGGGCAGGTAAAGCTTTCTGGGGTCATATGGAGGAGACTATTGTTTGAATTTACTTGTGAGGTCAGCTCTGTATTGTCAGGAAGTGGAAGAAGGCCCAGAGTTTCACAGATATGGATTATTTTTGTAGTTTACAATGCACTTTCAGGCACACACTCTCCTTTGGCCTGTAAACAGCTTTAGCAAGTAGTTGTTAATGCCCCATACATTTTGCAGATGACAAAAACACAATTCAAGATTAAGTGACTTGCTCAAGTGGTGGAACTAGTATTCCTAAATCCTGTTTTATTTTTCTCCAACGAGATGTAACATGACATGGATCCTGAGGTGTTCAGAAGACATTAGTGTATGGCCCTCACAGAGGGAATCCTCAGATATTGCTGAAAGAAATTATGAAGGGAAAGAAATATGCTCATCTGTAGATCTGCCAGGCTGGATAATGGGAGGAAAAGAAAAGAAAGAAAGGAAGAAGAAATCCCAGGGTGTCTTCTGCTCTGCCTGGTTTCTTCATGCTACAATGTGTCAGAGGGTGAAGCAGCAGCTCCCAGCCTCCAATGATTTATTTCTAGGCAGAGATGAGGTGGGGGTGGGGGAATGGTACTTGGGATACAATGTTTTCCTATGAGAGCGACGACATTCCTGTAAGATATTGAGATACACTGGGCATGCGAGTGACTATCCTAGCACAGTGCCTAGGATCATTGTGATCATTGTTGGCTGGTTTTTGGAAGTAGATCACCAGACTCTTCTTCCTAGTCTGGAAGTTCCTTTGAAACCTGTTCAGAATCATAGCAACATATAAGCCTCCCCTGACAATTACACATGAGGTACATTGGTTGGGAATTGAACCCCGGTCTTCCTCATGGGAGGTGAGAATTCTACCACTGAAGCCCTCCTGGGCCCTAGCCAGGACTTAATGAATAAATAGTTGTTGGACAAATGGCAGAGGTAGGGAAATGGAGGCACATGGCTATGTGTAATTTAATGACGAGTGTAACATGTGGCACGGGTCTCTGAGAACTATCCAACTTCTGAATCAGAAGGAGCCTTAACAAATCAACTAACCTAACATCCTTACTTTATAATGAAGACACAGAGGCTCAGAGCTGGGGTGGGACAGGCCACCTGGCTACTTGGTGGCAAAACCGAGTTTCCCTGATTTTCTAGTCTTCCTGCTACATTCCCATGATACTCTTGGCAACAGGATTTCATGGCATATCCATGGTGGACACAAGATTACCTCAAACCCTAAAAGTGCCTCAGATGCATTTTTCTTAAAATAGCTGTTGTGATCAACTTAATATGTTAGAGGTACTGGAGGTGAGGTAGGGGAGGGGGAATCCTGTTAAACTGGCTAATTGCCCATTTATTTTCAGTCTTAGCTCCTGATAAAACTGCTTTTGACTGATTATATGTGTTCTGGAAATGCTATAATTAGTCAGCTTGTTTGGGCCACACTGTTCCTGAGCAGGAACCATCAGGTAAGAAATAATATGACTGATAACCAAAATGCAGAAATGCAGTCTGTGTTAAATGGTTAGTGGTCTGGATGCTATTTATTAAGGGACTGTCTTTTGCTTTGGTAACCTGGTAGAATGCCTGGATTGGACACACAATTTTATCATATTTAAGTGTCAACTAAAAGCAATGCTATTGCCGCTGCGAAAAACCATAATTGTAGGATAAGCACTGAACTGCAAGGTCAGTTTGAATTGCAAGGTTGGTGGTTCAAACTCACCAGCCAGTCCTCAGAAACCCTATACAGCGTCGCTACAAGTTGAAACCGACTCGACGGCAGTTAACAACATGAACAATGTTTATTGAAGGCGTTCTGGTGGTACAAATGGTTAAGCAATTGACTGCTAAATGCAAAGTGGTGGCATTGAACTCACCCAGTGGTGCTACCTGGTGATCTATTTCTGTAAAGATTATAGTCAAGGAAACTATTGGGCCATTTTGTTCTGTCAGGTGGGTCACTACGAGTTGGTATCACTTGGCCACACCCAACAATGATGGTATTGGCTCTTATTATCTGCTAAGTGTTGTACATCCCCGATGCTCATTTAATCCTCACACAACCCTGTGAGGTATAGCTAATAACCATCATTGGGGAGCTCCACAAGAAGACTTGAAGCTCTGTGAGACTCACTCATATACCTACTTAGATCAAATCCTGGGTGTTTGCCTCTAGGACAGAGTTTCACTCCTGGGGGTTCATGTGAGTGGAGTCAGAACTACCCTTGAAAATTTCTTCACTGCTCATAAAGTAAAGGGTTCATTCACTATTTTTCCCAGTTAATCACCAGTTGAAGACATTTAAGTTTAGGGGTCATGTTATATGTAAAATAAATGTCTTTACATGCTAGAGTCATACTTAACTCAGCAAGATATTCAGACCCCGAGAGGCAATGCTCACTACCCACTTCACCATATACTCAAAAAGCAGAATACTTAGTGGGATCATCACAGTACTTAAATGGATGCGTCCCTCTCTGTGCTTGCTCATGGTTTGCTTGCTTGCTTGCCAAATACTATGGTTGGCTCTTTTTTCAAGTTTAATGCCTATATGATGGGATTCTACTAAATTACCCTCAAAATTTCCAACTGACAAATGAAAAAACAAATGATAAATCAAGTTCTTTGGCTTTTGTTTGCTAAGGTTTAGTTTTCCTATGGCATATACTCTTCCTTTTCTCTTCCCTTCTTCCTTCCCTCCCTTCTTCTCTCCCTTCCCCCTTCTTCCTTTCTTCCTTGTTTATTTGTTTTGGTCATGCTCTTCCTTATTCATTGTCCAACTTTCACATTCGTGTGCAAAGATCCAAAATAGCATGGCTTAGGTTAGGTACACTTAGTCCTCAAAGCGACATCTTTGCAACTTTTAAACACTTTTAAAGAGGTCTTTTGAAGCAGATTTTCCTAATGCAATTTGTCATTTGATTTCTTGACTGCTGCTTCTATGAGTGTTGATTGTGGATCCAAATAAAATGAAGTCTTTAACAACTTCAGTTTCTTTTCAATTTATCATGATGTTATTGGTTGGTCCAATTGGGAGGATTTTCATTTTCTTTACATTTAGGTGCAATCAATACTGAAGGCTTTCAGTATTGATTGCACCTAAATGTATTTGATCTTCATCAGTAGGTATTTCAAGTTGTCTTTGCTTGAATAAAGAAGAACACAGAAGAATCAATGCATTTGAGTTATGGTGTTGGTGAAAAATATTGAAAGTACTGTGGACTGCCAGAAGAACAAATTAATATGTCTTGGAAGAAGTGCACCTAGATTCTCCTTAGGAGCAAGCATAGTGAGACTTCATCAGTTATACTTTGACATGTTTGTGTTGTAAAGATAGACCAGTCTCTGGAGAAGGACAGCATGCTTAGTAAAGTAGAGGGTCAGTGAAAAAGAGGAAGAACCACAACACGATGGGTGGACACAGTGGCAGCAACAATGAGCTCAAACATAACAATTGTGAGCATGGCACAGGACCAGGCTGACCTTCCTTCTGTAGAGCATAGAGTCGCTGAGTCAGAACTGACTTGAAGGCACCTAACACAACAACATGTGCTTCTTTAGTAGACTGCCCTTGGACTTTACTTCCCCTTCTGATTGCTGGGAAGTGGGAGCCATCAACCAGGTTAACGGTGAGGTTGTGCTTATCTCATGCATTCATTCTATGCAAATGGACTGCATAGCTGGTCTGGACCAGCCACAGTGTTTACATATTGAAGATGTGCAATGAACAAGGCACCAGAACAGAAGAGCCAATGACTACATGATAGCTTGAACACTTGGACTTACAATTGTTGTTAGGTGCCATTGTGTCAGTTCCAACTCAGAGCAACCTTACGCACAACAGAAGGAAACACTGCCCAGTCCCATGTCATCCTCACAATGGTTGTTACGTTTGAGACAATTGCTGCTGCCTCTGTGCCAATCCATCTCATTGGGGTCTTCCTCTTCTTTTTGCTGATGCTCTTCTTTACCAAGCATGATGTCTGTCTTCACACACTGGTCCCTCTGGATAATATGTCTGAAGTGTAAGAGATGAAGTCTGGCCATCCTGGCTTCTAAGGAGCATTCTGGCTGTACTTCTTCAATACAGATTTGTTTGTTCTTCTGGCAGTTCATGATACTTTTAATATTCTTTCCCAATACTGCAACTCGAATGCATTAATTCTTCAATGGTCTTCCGTAGTCACTGTCCAACTTGCACATGCATATGAGGTTATTGAAAATACCATGGCTTGGATCAGGCACACTTTAGTCCTCACACTGACATCTTTGCTCTTCAACACTTGAAAGAAATCTTGTGCCACACAGGAACACCCAAACTTGCAGACAGTACCCATTTGACCTAGTCTCGATGGCTTGATAATCAGAACTCAACTAGAGGAAGATAAAAAACAAAACAAAACAAAAAAACCCAACAATTTTTGATAAAGGAAACGAAGGTAAGTTGCTACAATTTGATGAACTTGACCTATACTCATGGAGGTAGTAACTCTAAATACCAACAGAGAGGGAAAGAGTCTTCACATCAAGTATCAATGCTATCCCCTCTGTACACAGGGTAGATAGGGACGGGCAACTTAGATATTGGCTACCTAAAATGAGGGGGTAATGAAGGCATGAAGTGACTGGCTTACAAGGTTGTTTTTTTTTTAATTTCCACATGTTTTATTCAGTGTCATTGATTACATTCTTCATGTTGTATAATCATTCTAACTGTCCTTTTCCAAATCATCCCAATACCATTAATAAAAACTCAATGACCCCTAGGCAAAAACACCCTTTCCCCTGCCCCTCCTGTCTCTGGTAACTACTCATCTCTGGTTTCTAAATATTTGCTTATTTTACCTAAGTGAGAGCATGTGGTATTTATCCATCTGCAGCTGATTTTACTCAGCATAATGTTTTCGAGGTTCATCTATGTTGCAGTATGCATTAGGACTTAATTTCCATATTCCATGGTGTGTATACCACATAGTTAAAATCCATTCATCTGATAATGGGCATTTCAGTTGTTACCACATTTTGGCTATTGTAAAAAGGGCTCCAATGAACACTGTACATGTTTCTGGTTGTGTTCCTGCTTTCATTTCTGGGTATATATCTAGGATTGGATTGCTGGGTCATTTAGTCATGTGTTCAACTTTTGGAGGAATGTCAAACTCTCCCATAAAAAACTGTACCTATTTTACATTCCTACTAGAAATGAATGAGGGTTCTAGTTTCTCCAAAACCTGTTTTTCTTTTCCTTTTTCCTTTTGTTATCATTGCCTTTCTAATAGGTATGAAGTGGTATCTCATGGTAGTTTTGATTTGCAACTCTGATGGCTAATGACAATGAGCATCTTTTCCTGTGCTTGTTGGGAGTTAGATATCTTCTTTTTTTAACATGTCTCAAGTTCTCTGCCCATTTTTTTTTCTCCTTTTTTTTTAAATTTAAGGTTTTTATTGTGGATTGAGTGAAAGTTCACAAGGCACATCATCAGTTTCACATTCAACAATTCATATAACTTGTTTCATTACATTGATTATAATCCCATCCATATACCATCAGTTAAAAGTATTTCTCTTTATCCACTTTAGC
>NW_006408522.1:12908369-12910527 GCF_000296735.1 Chrysochloris asiatica
CTCTCCATTTATCATGATGTTATTTATTGGTCCAGTAGGGAGGACTTTTGTTTTGTTTACATTGAGGTGCAACCAATACAGAAGACTGTGGTCTTAGATCTTCATCAGTAAGTATTTTAAGTCCTCTGCTTTGAACAAGCAAAATTGTATAATCTGCATATCACAGGTCATTAATGCCCTATTCTTCATATAATCCAGTTTCCTGGATTATTTGCTTATTACACAGATAGAATAAATATGATGAAAGAATATAATCCTGGAACACATCTTTCTTGATTTTAAACCATTCACTGTCCCCTTATTCTATCGGAATGACTGGTCTATGTACAGGTTTCTTATGAACACAATTCAATGTTCTGGAATACTTACTATTTGCAGTGTTGTCCATAGCTTGTCATGATCCACACAGTCAAAAGCCTTTGCATAGTCAATAAAGTACATCTTTCTGGTACTGTCTGCTTTCAGTCAAGATCCATGATCCATCAGATGTCAGTAATAATATCCCTCGTTCCATGTCCACTTCTGAAACTGGCTTGAACTCTGGCAGTTCCCTATCAGTGTAATGTTGCAGCTGTTTTTGAATTATCTTCAGCAAAATTTTACTTGTGTGTGATATTAATGATGTTGTCGTATGATTTCTACATTCCATTGGGTCATCTCTCTTTGGAATGGGCACAAATATGGACCACTTCCAATCAGTTGGTCAGGTAGCTACCTGTCTACCAGATTTATTGGCATAGATGAGTGAGCACCTCCAGTGTCGCATCAGTTTGCTGAAAGATTTCAATTTGTATTCCATCAATTTCTAGAGCTTGTTCTTTGCCTCAGTGAACCTTGGACTTCTTCCTTCAATATCATTGGCTTTTGATCATATGTTACCTCTTGACATGGCTGAACATCAACCATTTATTATTATTACTACAGTGACTCTGTGTATTCTTTCCATCTTCTTTTGATATTTGCTGCATCATTGAGTAGTTTGCCCATAGAATCCTTCCATATTTCAAGTCAAGGCTTGATTTTTTCCTTCGGTTCCCTCAGCTTGAGAAATGCTGAGTATGTTCTTCCTTTTGGTTTTCTAACTCCTGGTCTTCGCACATTTCATTATAATACTTGACTTTGTCTTCTCAAGCTGCCCTTTGACATTTTCTGTTCAGCTTGTGTACCTCCTCATTCCTTCCATTTGCTTTAGCATCTCGACTCTGAAGATCAAGTTTCAGAGACTCTTCCGATATCCGCATTGGTCTTTTCCTTCTGTTTTGTATTTCTAATGACCCTTTGCTTTCTTCCTGTATAATATCCTTGATGTTATCCTACAAATCTTCTGGTCTCCAGTCATTAGTGTCTAATTCATTAAATCTGTGTGTTTTTTTTTTTATTTAGTGCTTACACTGAGTTTTTATTATAAATTAATTTTTCCAAGGAATAAAACAGTAGCATGTATACTTCCCCTTCCTTTTATTGGTGTACACATACCACATTGTAAATATATATTTGTTAAATGTCCAAAGGACACCTTTTGCAAACCAGCCTCTTGTCCAAAGAGATGCTGCTTTTCTCAGTCCATGCGCCTAAAGTCCCCTGCTGTTCTGTCTCTATGCCATTGGCTCCACCACCATCTCCGTTGTTGGCAGCTTTCCTGGTCAGGATCCCTCACTCCTTTCATATTCTTCCCTCTTGATGGTCCTAGAGTCCCCTGTTTCTAAGATCAAATCTGTTCTTGAGATGATCTCTAAATTAAAGTTGGATATGTTTGTCATATTTTGGCTCCTGTGGGCTTGTTTTCATCGTCTTCAGCTTCAGCTTCAGCCTTTTATTTACATATGAGCAATTGATGGTCTAGTTCCACTGTCTGCCTCTGGCCTTGTTTTGGCTTTTCCACTGTTTCTTTCCACAGATGCAGTAAATTTGGTTTCTGTGTATTCCATCTTGTGAGGTCCATGTGTAGGGCCATCTTTTATATTGTTTAAAAAAGGTATTTGCAATGAAGGACTCATTGGCCTTGCAAAATTCTATTATGCGATTTCCAGCATCATTTCTATTATCAAGGCCATATATTCCAACTACTGATCATTTGTCTCTGTTTCCAACCTTTGCATTCTAATCACAAGTAATGATCAGTACATCTTGATTGCATGTTTGATCAATTTCATACTGA
>NW_006408522.1:12911252-12950586 GCF_000296735.1 Chrysochloris asiatica
TTTTCCACTGACCCTCCACCTTACCAAGCATGATATCCTTCTCCAGCGACTGGTCCCTCCTGACAATATGTCTGAAGTATGAGAGAAAAGTTTGGCCATCCTGGCCTCCAAGGAGCACTCTGGCTGCACAGGCCCAGGCAAACCAGGACAGCAGTCACCCTATACTTAGTCTATGCAGATGGGAAAGGAATGTTACAGGTGGGATTGCTCTGAGCAGTAGGGTCTCTCCAGACAGATGAAAGAGAGAGGAAGGAGGACACAGGCAGAAGGAGGATCACCAGCAAAGGACAGTTGCATGCTTAGAGTAGAGGGTCAGTGTCAAGGAGTGGTAAGAGAGGAAACAAATGGATTTAACAGAGAAGACGAGACACAAATTTCTGCTTGGTTACAATTTGGTTTATTTGGCCACTGAAATTTGACTTCTGGGAAGAACGGAAAAACCCTGGGTGCCTGATTCTTGGGAGATACTTAACTAGAAGAGTTCTGGAGATGAAAAGAGAAGTATATTCTGTGATGCACTATGATGCTTTGGTTCCAGAAGTCCTTCTCTGCACTTGTGACTAACATCCTCATAATGCTCCGCTAGATGTACTTCAGAATGACTTGTCATTCCTCAAGTTCTCAGTTCTCTAATCTGCACAGTGAATAGCCTCAATGTCTTTGAAAAGAAGGGGTCACCAGTGCTCTGCCATTTATTAGACTGACTGGGAAATTTGTGAACTTCTCTGGTCTTTAGCTCTTTAATCTGTAAGACGATGATGGCAAACATCTTCCTTGAAGGTTTGTTGTGAGGTACCAATAAGAGAGTGTATGCACAGTACCTACTTTAGTTCATAATAGGCATAGGGAGCAAGCGACAGTCAAGCTGTATCTCTGAGGAGGAGTTCTGCAGAGGAAGAAGGAGATAGAGGACACTTAGAGGATTACGGTTAGCATGAATGAAGGTCTGGGGCCCTTACATTGCCTGTGAACTTTGTGTGTAGGTGTTATAAAAGACCTCCCCACCACCAATGCTTCTGGATGCTACATATACCTAGAATCTTTGGAGCCACCTCCTCCTCCCTCATTTCCCATAATGGAACAAGTATTTCCTGTTGATGTTGTTGTTAAGTGTTATTGAGTCATTTCTGACTTGTAGTGATCCTGTATAGGGTTTCCAAGGTGCAGTTGGTCGATTTAACAGCCAACTTTGTGGTTAACAGTTCAGTGCTTATCCTACAATGCCATAGCAGTACTTGATACCTCCTAAATCTATCTGAGTCCACTTTTTAGCCTCTTCACCCAAGAGACCATCTTCTCTCCTGACTACTGTCATAGTCTCTCCATGGGTCTTTCTGCTCTCACTCTTGTCCCATTCCAGTCCATTGTACACACTGTTAGCTGGAGTCATAACTAGATGAGATAAAGCTAATGCTGTCTTTTCCTGTCAAACTCCTGGGATTGATTCCTATTATTCATTTGGAAAGCCATCCGTAAACCATCCCTTGGCCTGAGTATCATCATCTCTGTCCACTTTCAGCCTCCCCTGGAGCTGTGTTACCCTCTCTCCACTCTTCTGTCATCTTACTCAGTTCCTAGAACACATCTCACTCCTTCCCCTCCCAGAACCTCTGCTTGCAACCCACTTCCTTCCCCTGTCAGTCTAGTTAACTCTTGTTCATCATTCAGGTTGTAGCACAAATATCACTTCCTCAATATGTTCTGAAGCATTCTCGGTCTGTGTATTTCATTCACAGGCAATTTTAGTTTACTATCTTTGAGTTTAGCATCCATGGATGGTGGAAGCAGTTAAGTGCTTGGTGATTAACCAAAAGGTTGGTTGTTAAGCCCACTCAAAGACATTGATAATCCACTGCTGTAACATCAACCCCTGAAAACCCTTTGGAGCACAATTTGACACACATGGAATCACCATGATAAGCCCACTCAAAGACATTGATAATCCACTGCTGGAACATCAACCCTTGAAAACCCTTTGGAGCACAATTTGACACACATGGAATCACCATGAATCAATTTTGACTAACAACAACTGGTTGGGTTTTGAATTTTGAGAGATAGCATTTAGAGACAGCATAATCCAATGGTAGGACCATGGGCTCTGGATCCAGAGTGCCTGGGCTCAGAACCTGACATGGACACTGACCTTGGGCACATTACCTAGCTACTCTGTATCTAAATTTCTTCATCAGTACAAAGGAATAAGAATAAGCGATAGTTGGCTGTCTTTTGAATCTTTGTTTTCCTTGCATTATATTATAAAATAGACACTGGAGGGGGAGAGAAAGGAATAGCCAGAAACATCACCATAGAAAGCTTGTAACTCTGTCTTCTGCCTATAACTGATTGGAATACCTAAAATGGGGCTACAATGTGCTCAGTGAAAGAGGCTGCCTTATTCACATAAGAATATAGGTGGAAGCCTGAACCACATCCAGATCTTCAGAAAAGGGAAATTTCCACTTGAAAGGATGAGCAGACCAGCCTGGAGTGGCTGGAAGAACAGAAGATACTTCTTGAAAGAAAGACCACAGGAAAAATACAAAACAAAAGAGGCAGACCAACTGTTACTATAAGGACGAGCAAGTTGCTTGCCCAGGAGACATCAAGGCAAGTGGTTGGGTCCCTTCAGTGTAAACCCCCTTCCAAGACTAAGACTCAATGGAAATACACGCTCTGATTGGTGACCATGTTCTTCACCGATAAGGTGAAGTGAGGGAAAAACAGCAATGAAGCTGCAAGCTAAGCCCTACAATGTTCAATAGACTCCTGTGAACTCGGGTGGAGACCTGGTTGGCCAGCAGTGTAACAAGACCTGGGGACTCTTGGGCCCAGCGTCAGTGCAATAGCCACAGAGGACTAGAGTAGAGAGTGAAGTGTCCAGCTGATAAGAAGACAGGGGAGATGCACAGGAACAACCACACTTGCAGATAATACCCACTTGACCTGGCTTCAATGACTGGATGATCAGAGCTCAACCAGAAGAAGAAAGAAGAGGAAAAAAGAATAACCTGATACAATTTGATGAACTTGACCTACACCTATGGATGCAGTAACTCAAAAGAGGGAACAAATCCTTACAGCAAGGATCATTCCCACCCCCTCCATACACAGAGTAGATAGGGATGGGCAACTCGGATATTGGTTACCCAAAATGGGGGTGGGGGGGCGTGGCGCTGTGGGTTAATGTGCCAGACTGCAAAGCCATTTGAACTGCAAGGTTGGCAGTTCCAACTCACCGGCTTCTCCTCGAAAACCCTATACAGGGTCGCTATGGGTCAAAACTGACTCTATGGCACTTAACAACAACAGCAACAAAGGCAAGAAGTGACTGACTTACAAGCTTTCAAGAGGGAACCTAGATCCAGAGGGCATGAAGGAAGGTAGAACCTCCACTGAGTAGTATCCAATCTGTCTAGGTGGGGCTGATGAAATGAAATGCGCATTCATCTCTTGTGATATAATAGTGAAGAATTGTTATCAGGACTGCTTGTGAGGGTTGGAAATGTAAAGGTATATGTTTTGTAGCAACGAGGGGAGCGATTAACTTTTCAGCCTAGGAGCGGAGGTCCCTGGGACCATCAAGGGAGAAGAGCAGAGAGCGGGACCCTACCCAGAGAAGCAGTGATGCCTGAGAGGGAGACAGAGACGGTGATGTGGAGAGATGGAGCAGTTGGGGACTTTAGACACAGAAAGGGAGAGGGGCTGTGTGCTGATGACTGGGGGGCAGGCTTGTAGTGTATACCCTTTGGTTGGTTGATGATGTATGGAGTATGTAACCATAACTATGAAATGATATAAGATAGGATGAATGTAAAACTAATGTTCTTCCATGTAAACTATCACATATTTCACAATAAAACATAAAAAAAAAAAGAAAAAAAAGAATAAGCCATAGTAATAGTACTCATTTTCATGGATTGCTATGAAGACTTATGAGTTAATACTGGTAAAATCCTTACTAGCATCATGCCTGGTCATTACAAACATTTGTTACAGAAATAAAATGAATTGTCCTCTGAGCTCTTTGCTCACATCCCAGGCATGGCTTTCATCATGCTGCATTTAGGCACATGTGTTTGTCTGCCCCTCTTTTCGATTGTACTCTCCTTTTGACAGTAAGCATTGTGGCTTAGTCATCTCTCCATATGCTGGTGCCCAGAAAGATGCCTAGTGGAAGCATGTGGGGAGGAAATAGTATGGTGAAAAGGACCAACATGTGGTAGAAAAGGGTCCACATGCCAAGAGCAGGTTCAACAAAAGCAGACATCAACGTTGGGTCTGTATGCTTCACTCTGCCCACCCTTGTTAGAATCACAGTCAAAAAGACTGTTCAGAGGGTCGATTCTGCTGAATTTAGTGAATGGTCTACTTGGAAAGACTGAGCCCCACATTAGCACTCAAAATTTCCACAGGAAATTTCTATAAGAACTCAGTACTCAAAAAGAGATCCTAGGTTGGACATGCATTTAAAAGTGGACAAGGAAACTCAAGGAACATCTTGGAATGCCACTTTAAAAGGCCCTTTTTTAAAGTCTTGGGGGAATTAAGATAATTGATTAACAGATCTTCCAGTTTTCCAGCTTAAATAGTACTTTTCACAGAGCTATTAAATTACCAATACTAAGAGAAAAGGAGAACTCATTAAAAAAATTGATTTGGGACAAGTTGCAAAGAGACATTTTTACTAAATGTCTATGGTATTATTAGAGGCAGCTGTGCTCTTAAATTCCATAAACTTCATTAAAAGATAGTTGGAGAACCATCTTTATGTTATTGTTGTTAAGTGCTGTTGAGTTGGTTCCAACCCATAGTGACCCTGTATAGGGTTTACAGGGAGCGGCTGGTGAACTTGAACTGCTGATCTTGCAATCCAAACTGACCTTGCAGTCCAGCACATTAACCCACAGTGCTACACCAGGACTTCTATATCTACTTTATATATGTGGTTTATTTTGGGGGATGGAGTGTGAACTCTGAACAGAGGTACAGAAATGAGAGACACATGGTGAAGCGGTACCTCTTCTCTCCTAACAGGCCTCCCCCCACCCTCCGATGTCACTATCTAGTTCTGGTCTCAGGACAGATGACACTGTGGTTCACATGAGCTATTCATCCTATAAACAACTTTTTTTTTTTTTGAATCTTTGGATTCCATTGCTCATTCTGGAATCTCTGACTTTGCTAACCTGGCCTCTGACAGAAGAATTGTTACAGCAGAACTCTACAGTCACTGTGATTTGCATACCATTTCAGTCATGATACAAATGAATAGAAACAATTTAAAATACTTCATTTTTGAAGAATTTAGTAAATGCTTGCTCTGTACCCACATCGTTTTGTAAGTGCATGGCAGATAGATTGTCATTGAGCTTGGGAATCACATTCATCACCTCAGAGGCCCTCATTGAGTAAAAGGCTCCTGGATTCCATCTGCAGGTGGGGCTTTAAGTGTGACCAGGGTCTGAGAATTCATGTCCTCCACCTGTCCAAGGCTCAGGATGAGAAGTGGATCACTTAAGGAGGCCCAATTAGTGGCAGAATCAGACTCAAAATAAATTTATTGATTTCCAACTCTGCACCCATTCAAACATCCCCAAACCCAGGGAGAAGGACAGGTGTCATTCATCAGCATGATGTTGTTATTGTTAAGTGCCATCAAATTGGCTCCAACGCTGTATAGGGTTTCTAAGGATCTGCTGGTGGGTTTGAACAGCCGACCTTGTGGTTTAAAGTTCAGTGCTGAGCCTACAGCACCACACCAAGGGTCCCATTAGCATGATGTTGTTGTTAAGTGCCATTGAGTCGAGTTTGATTCATAGAGATCCTATATAGAGTTTCCAAGGAGCAGCTTGTGAGTTGAAAGTGTCTATCTTGTGTTTCAAACTAATCTTGCTGTCAGTGCTTTATCCCACAATGCCACACCAGGACACTACAGCACAAAGTTTTAATTTGCTGTAGATATTTGTCATAGACTTTTATCTTAGAAACATAGGATGTACTTATCAGGGACTTGTTTAAAGGTGCATAAAGACTCAACAGTGGCCATGTGTCTGCTAAATGATCTGTATGCTTTACAACAACTTCAGTTGTTCAATGCCATCAAGTTGTTTCTGACCTGTAGTGACTTTGTATATGGTTTCTGAGAAGTGGTTGGTGAGTTTGAACCACCGACCTTGTGGTTAAAACTGACTCTGAAGTTGAGTGCTTATACTACAGCACCACACCAGGACTCTAACAACCTCAGTGGCAGGTGTTAATTGTCCACTGTAAGAGGACAGTAGAAAGGGTTCCCATTAGTTGCCTCTGGGGCAGGAACTGGGTGACCAGGAATTGGACTGGGAGGAGATTTTTCACCATACTCTGTCTTGTATTTTTTATAATTTTGTACAAGAGAATGTGTTACATTAAAAAAAAAAACCAAACAAACTAAAATTTATGAAAGGCAAAGAAAAGAAACACAATGTATGTACTTGGCAAAGAATTTAGTCTGTGTAAACAGAGTGTTGTCTGATTTGTATAGGAGCTCTCGTAGCATAGTGGTTACGAGCCAGGCTGCTAACCTCATGGTCAGCAGTTCAAAACTACCAGCTGTTTTGCAGGAGAAAGATGAGACTTTCTGCTCCTATAAAGATTTACAGCCTTGGAAACTCTATACAGGGTCGCTATGAGTCAGAACTGACTCCACAGCACATAACCACCACCACCACCACCATCTGATTTGTAGGGAAATTCTGGGTGTCTGACACATGGGAGGTAATTCACTAGAAGAACTCTGGAGCTGAATAGATTAAAAAGTCTTCTCCTTTGACCCCAGGTCCTTCTGTCTCTCTCTTGACCTCATTCCTCTGCCCAGAGCCAGATGTTGTTTGTTCTAGAGACACTTTATGCACAGACAAGCACACATGGGTATATCCCTTCTTTGTACACAAATTGGATCAAACCACAGGTACTGGTTAGCACCTTGTTTTTTCACTTTTTAGATCTTGAAGAGCATTCCACATTGGTATGCATACATGTGCTGTCAAGTCGGTTCTGATCCAAAGCGACCCTGTATAGGGCTTCCAAGGAGCTACTGGTAAGCTTGAACCACTGACCCTGTAGTTCAAAGCAACTTTGCAGTCCAGTATCCACTGTGGTGGATACTCATTCATTAAATCACAGCTCCACACCAGGACTCCAGGCAAATACTTCTAGGCATTTACCCTATAGATTGACATACACATGTATGGGAAAACATACTGACAATATTCCCTGTTCATTATTTATCGTAAAAGAACGCTGCAAACCATTTGATTGTTTTAAAAAATGTTGCATAGTGTTCTTTTGAGAGTTATCTAGTTCTCTGCTAATAAACATTTAAATGGTTTGCAGTCTTTTCTTATGATAAATAACCAACAGTGAATATTCTCAATATGTTTTCCTATATATATGTAGGGCAAATGCCTAGAAGTATACTTTCTGGCTCAAACAATATTTATGAGTACATGTCTTTACACATTGAAAAAAAAATTCATATGCATAATTTGGAGAGATGGTACCACACCGCCCTCTGAAGAGGTTGTACCAACACAACGCATAATAGTATCTGTTTCCTCACATGGGGCAAGGGTTTCAGCGAAGTGGAACCCACTCTCTATGGAAGAGAAGATATCAGCGGCACATTCAAGTGGCGCATGTATGGATGGCGTTGTGGTAGAGGTAGGAACCTAGTTACTCCTTGAGCATCTACCCATCTCTGTGGGGACTGGGCTTCTCCCAACCGGTCAATCTGTGAATAGTTTAGAGAATTTACTATGTGATACTTTCTTTACCAGGTGCTATGGAATTGCCAGGGACCACAGTGTCTGGACCTGCTCCCAGAAGCTTGGAATCCAACTAGACAGCTCAGGAATCTCTTAGGGGAAGAGAACCATCAGTGGAAGGCTGTGAGTTTCAAGCTCCTAATGAAGCTTACAGACAACGTAAGTTTTAGGAGTTAAAAGTTTTAGAGTCAGATCACTTTTAGCCAATGTGGTCTTAGAAGACTGTTCAGAGGAGCAGAATTTGATGGTAACCTTAAAGAATTGGTAAGGTTTTGAAGGACCAGTAAAAAGAAAGTAGCTATTATAGGTGGGGGTTAGAATTTTATTTTGTTAGGCAAGAATTAATCTGTACTGACTTCATGCCAGACACTACGGTAGATATTCATTCATTTATTTGTTTAAGAACTATGTACTGCATGCCTACCGTGGGCCAGGCATTTCCTAGGAGCCAAGAGAACTTTGACTGTAGGCATTTATGTATTGTTTGTCTGATTTGACTGAGGCACAGACAGACCTAGAGTGATTAAAGGACTTGTCCATGGTAACCCAGCTAGTGAGTGGCAGAGCTGGGGTTTAACTTTTGTCTTTGGATCCTAATTGTTGTGTTTTCTCTCAGGAGGCCCAAACTGCTGGAGAGCAGATGAGGAGGAGAAACACACAAGATACCTGCTGTTGTTAAGTGTCATGGAGTAGGTTCCGACTCATAGCGACCCTATCTAAGTGCATGTAGGAGATGAAATATAGGCCAGTCGATCAGAGACAAAGTCGATTCTAATTGCTCAAGCTATGTGCCCTTATAACAACACAATTCTTTAAGAAAAGATGACATCTCTGTGGTTTGGAATTTCATGCCTCGTGCAAATGGTGTTTATCTTTTCCCTCGCAAATTACAATCTGCATTGACATTATTAAGGAAATCACATGAACCCGGCAGAAAATGAAGAATCCAATTGATTATTTTTATTGCTGTAGAAGTCCTTTGTAGGCAGGCTGGGCAGAGACCCAATTTAATTTGCCTGTAATATTGCAAATGCTGTTAATTGCCCATCTTTAATAAAGGGTAAAGACAAAGGAACAATCAAAGGTATTTATTAGAAATTCTGTTTGGACAAATAAGCTTCACATTTCAGTGGCTTTCATCTCAGTGCAGAATACAAAATTCTGTGCAAATAAACGACAATCATGGCCTTACCTTTTCTCCTGCTTGTACAGTTGTTTTAGTAATGCATCCACAGTACCAATGAATTGATTATTTTCAGGCTGATTTTTTTTTTTTTTTTTTTTCTGCAGAGGTTGAACTATCAGTAGATTGCCATTCAATTCCAGTTAGTAGTTATGACAGTTGGAATAACTACATTGCATCTTAATGTGTATCTTATGCATAAGTCACATTGTTTGCTAAGCAATAAAGAGCAGAGAAAGCTGCTGGGAGACTGAAAATCAGCACTTGATACAGGGCCGGTCTCATACTAATAGATTGTGAAGTGGGTGTCTATCGAACATTTGCAAGTTCGATGGGCCTAACATTAACTCTGGGACCCCAGAGTTTGTCCGAATGTGGGCCACATGGTTGGTGTTTAATGAATCTTTATTGTCATGACACATTCTTTTAATATTTACAAAAATTGTCTTAACTCTCTAGTCAGAAGTACATTTTCTCATCCATTCATTTTATTCCTGAGAGTGCAAAGCTGTACAGATAGAAAGAAGAGTCATGCGTGGCCTTTGACCAGACTAGAGTTCTGTACAGATGACGAAACATGTGCACGCTAAGTCTAGTAGTGGAATGTGGGAAGTGGTCCACGGCATAAAAGCAACGCCCTTAGGGTAGGTGGCACAACATGGGCTTAGAACCAGTGTCTGAGCTCAACTGTTGGCTGGGAGTTTACTAACTGTAGGACCTTGGGCAATTTGCATAATCTCACTCAGTCCTTATTTCCTCATGAAAAGGGAATGAATTATAACAATACCTACATAGAAGATTAAATGGGAGACAACTTGTAAAGTAACTGACACTCAGTTCAAGACATGTGAGCTATGATTATAATTATTTATTATAATTATTCTGAGTATTCAGTGATTGTTTTGAAGTTGTCAGTTTTAACAAGGTAGTGAGTCGGGGTTGGGGAAAGTTGTCATAAATGTTAAGTTGTGGGGCAGTCATCAGACATGGATTAGGTTGGGTCAGGATAGGGTGTACTTAGCTGTGGGGAGGAGGTGGGTAGACTTTTCAAGAGATAGGCGCTAAAAGACAAAGCTAGTAGGTAAATAGGTATAGGGTGGGTGCGGGTCCCTTTGGCTGGAAGGAAGAGAAGGTGAGCTGAGACTGGGAAGGTAGGTGGATCAGATCATGGGATGGACATCTGCAGCCAGAGCTGTAGAGCATGCCCTGGTTGATGGGCTAAGACCCTCTACCCTTGGCACTCTAGTGTTAGCTCTGTCTGAGTCACTCTAACCGCTGTGCCTGGGGGTACCCAGCTGCATGATGAGGGAAGTGACTGGCTCTGACTTACACCCATGACTCTTGTCTGGAAGGAAGTTGTAACTACAGTGAAGTTCCCAGTTGTGAACATCTGACTTATATACAATTCATTTACGTACTTGTCCTTTAATGGTATGTAAATTTGCTCTCACTTTGCAATGATTGAACCAGTCCCTACTAACAAATTCCTCATCACAATCACCGTTACTTGCTGCATGTCCAGCTTTTAAATCACTGCAAACGCTTTGAGCCTTTTCTTGCACTAAAATAAGGCTAAATAAGATCTTTATATACTTGTTCTGACTTACCCACAGGCTACAAATTTGGCTTAAAGACAAATTTATGAATAAATCTTGTTAATAATAACCCAGAGACTGTCATATTTGAAGCGCATATGAAATCAAGAGGAATCAGACACTTTTGTTTCTGTAAATTCCTGTGAATTCTGTTCCTTGGAGGATGGTATGTAAAAATGTGATCTTAGACTAAATGGGGCAAGAAAGGAAGGTTCTAGTTCTTCTGTTTCCCTGAATATCTCACTAGGCTCTGCCCCTGAAGAATCTGGCCTGCTTTCTTCCCAATTGGGCTCTGAGGGCTGCTTGGCACTCTACTGTACCAGAGATGCTGAGGACCTGGGGGCCAGTACAGGCCAATCAATATGGACCGGATGCCCAACTCCACGGCTTGTAAGTGCATGAGTGGAGACTCAGTAACTTCGTCTGTGACATGGAAACCAATAGCAATACCCATTTCTCAGGACTCTTGTGACAAATGAGATCATGCATGTGACACGCCTGGCGTGCAACCTGGCAAAGCGGTGTCCCATAAATGATCCATCATGTTCGCCCCCCCAAGTTTTATTTACTTCACTATAGCAAGAATATATACAGCAAAACATACATACACTGATTCAACACCTCTCTGTACAATTTAGTGACAATCAGTCTCCTCCTCCTTTTCTGAGTTCCTCCTAATAAAGGTTCCTCCCTTATTAGCATAAAATCACTCTCTTAATCTTCCAAGTTGCTGTTGTCAATCCGATCAAATCTAAATAGTTCTTAAAAAAATGACTTATTTAATGTTTATTCAGGACTTAACCTTTTACCACACACAGTATCAACCACTGCACATAAATTAGCTTATCTAATCTTTTTAAATGAGAGAATTTTAGTGACTAACTTCATATCATTCCTGACTCACAGAAACGTCTGGGTTCCTGCCCTGCACTGAGGTTCCAGTGGGAACCCAGTGCCATGACTTAACTCATGCCATCCCTCAGTCTCTATTTGTTGCAAATCAATCCATTGCTCAAGGCCTGGCTGAGAAACCACTTCCTGGCAGAGATAGACATGTGAACCAGCAGTTCCAAGGTAGTTCTGGGGAGTGCTTTAGCAGGGGTGAGTGGGAAGTGTGGTTGTGAAAACAGGGGAGGGGCAGTCACATCTGATCTGAGGACAGGAGGTTCAGGAAGGTGTGATGAGGAGAAGGCACTTAGGTTCTGTCTTGAAGGAAGAACAGGAGTTTGCTGGCCAGGGTTGGGGAAGAATGGGCATACCCAGGAAGTTGTGGGTCATTGAGATAGTCAGAGAACAGACAGCAGGCAGATGTTGGTGGCTTTGTGTTTTCTCTGGGGGAACTATTGAAGGATTTCAATCAGGAAAGAAATGTGATTAGATTCACCTCTTAGAAAGAGCCCTAAGACTGCAAGGTGGAGGGGGAATAGGAAAGCAGGTAAAGCATAGTATAGGTGTTATAGATTGAGTTTTTTTCACCCCAAATATGCATTCTAAATCCTAACCCCATTGTTGTTAAGTGCTGACGAGTCGAGTCCAGCCCATAGCGACCCTATATAGAGTTCCCGAGGAGAAGCTGGTGAGCTTGAACCACTGACCTTGTAGTTCAAACGACTTTGCAGTCTGGTGCATTAACCCACAGTGCCACACCAGGACTCCATTATACTTGTGCATATAGGGTTACTGTGAGTTGATAATGGGTTATACCTATAAAAGGTGCCTTGGTAGCAAAATGGCTGCTGACTTACAGTTGGTGGTTTGAATCCAACTTATAGTTGGTGGTTTGAATCCACCCAGTGGCTCTGCAGGTGTCGTGGTGTGGCGCTGAAGGATAATGTGCTGGACTGCAAGGTTGGTTTAAACTGCAAGGTCAGTGGTTCAAACTCACTATGAGTTGGAATCGTATACAACATACCTGTGGATGTAATCCCATTTGGGAATAGGTGATGAGACCCTGTCAGTGGAGGGTGTGTTTTAAACCAATCACTTTGAAGGTGTTAAAGGAACACACTGGCCCAGGAACAAACAAGCCTGGACTGTAGAAAGATAGATGTCATCTGACAATCTCCAGGAAATGCCAAGAAGAGAGGTAGAGAAGAGAATCAGAGATAAGAAGATTCCCCAGAGCAGACATAGAGAGCCTTCTCCTAGAGTTGGCACCCTGAATTCAGACTTCTAGTTTCCTAAACTGTGAAAAATAAATTTCTGTTCATTAAAGCTGCCCACTTGTGGCATTTCTGTTACAATAGCACTAACAAACTAAGACAGAGGATCTGAAAAGAGTGTAGAGGAAGGGATGTGCCTGAGATATAAAAGATAAAAGTCAGAAGTAACTGGATTGAGGAAACTACCAGAGGTTCCATGGGAGAAAGATGAGGTTTTTTGCTCTTGTGAAGATTTGCAACTTCCAAAGCCCTACACAGGGTTGCTGTGAGTCAGAACTGACTCCGCAGTAAACCGCCACCAGGCTGTGATTGGTATAGTTGAGGAAGAAGTCCACAGTGACTTGGAGAAGCTCAACTAAGGTGAAGGCTAAGAAGAGGTCATTAGAAAAGACATTAGAGAAATTGTTTGTTTCCTGATAAGAGCAATTAGCTACAGGAAGATGGGTGCTCCTCTGCTCTGGCTATTGGTCCTCCTGAATCCATGGAGACCTGGAAGTAGCCCCTATACACTCACAGGGATACTTAGGAGCCTTTCTGGCCATTTCTGGCTGCCTCAATGTACGAATGACTTTGGTAAGCCAGCAGAGGCCAGGGAAGCCCATGGGTCCTACAAGATGAGTCAAGGGACCTGACGACACTTAGCCTTACTTAGTGAAGAAGACTTAGATGAACAGAGTTGTCAGCCTCAAAGTCATCCTTCATGGTGGAAATCTAACTCTTTGAGTTCATGAATGCTAAATCCTGACAAGTGAGTAAGAGTCAAATGGACTCAACAGATGGGAGACTATTTCCTCATTTACAAACTGGTGATAAGTTACCTACATCAAGGTTGGTGGAGGGTGGAAAGGGCAGTGTAAAGAAAATACAGAGAATATGCTTCCCTAATGGTCAGCAGTTCGAAACTACCAGCTGTTCCATGGGAGAAAGATGAGGCTTTCTGCTCCTGTAAAGATTTACAGCCTCGAAAACCCTGTGCAGGGCCACTATGAGTTGGAACTGACTCCATGGCACATAACCACCACCACCGGTGGTCAGAATGTCCCAGAAGAAACTCCCCAACCCCTCAAGTGTGGATACTCCATTCCCTATTTCTGGAAATCTCAGCAGAGGGGGGTGATTGCTTCATGGTTAATGTGGAAACCACTGGATCAAGGGATTTACCCTTCAGTCCAAGTTGACCTCTTTCCAAGAGAAGCAGGAATATCTGTGTGACTGCATGTGTTTTACCTGACAATGAATTATGAATAAAAACACATGGGATGGTAAATTTCTTGAAACAAATTTGCTTTAATGCGAGAGAAGATAAAACATGTGAATGATGGCAGTCTGCCAGGAAAGGTGGAGTGTCTGGTCCTGACTTGGACAGTTTGGGGACAGTCAGGACGCCTTATCTTATTAGATTAGAGGTAAATTGGTACATTGGAATGAGCGAGAGATACTTGGAGTCAGAGAACCTGGAGTGGAACTACAGCTTTGTCCCTTACCAGCTATGACCTTGGACAAGTCACTAAATGGAATAAGCCTCACTTTCCTCCTTCACAGTGTTGACTAAAGAATTGTACATGATATATTCAAAATCCCCAACAGTGTTTGGCATATAGTAAGTACACAGGAAACTTTAGTCAAATCTGTAGCTGAGCCAGCTAGCATGAGATAAATATTAACTGGAGTGGTTTTTTTGCTTTTTTTTTTCGTTGTTTTTTGTGGTGTGTGTGTGTGTTTTATCTCCTCCTACCTCCTTGCCGCATCTTCAGATGCTGTCCCCAGACATTTCCCCTGGAGTTCTGTCTGTGGGTTGTCATTTCGTCTGCTTGCCCTTCATCTCACTAATCATACAGGAAGTGGGTGGGTAATGGGCTTCTCTGTTGTTCCACTGGCCTCCCAGTGAGTCGTACTGTTTTGCTTTTCTCACCATTGGGCTTCTCACACCCCCTAATGACTGTTTTCCTCTCAGAAATGGCATATTTTTAGACAAAAGCATTTCCTGTGGCTCATCTCTGACTGCCTGGCAGATCTCTCAAGTTCTCATCAGTTTCCCTGGTCATATCAAATCCATCAGCAGCAGGTACCCAGGAAATGCAAGGCCTTTCTAGTCTGAGTGGACAGCTAGTGCTCAGGAGCCCGGATATCCAGAAGGTCAGGGCCAGGCTGGAGAGATGGCATTGGGGTCTCAGTAGTTGGGACTGGAGTGCCTGCTTCTTTCTGCTGTTATCCTGCCTCTGCCAACTGCCCAGAGCTCCACTGCCAGTTTTGGTGCCAGAGGTCCAAAGTCCCCCAAAGCATATGCCTTTTTTAGTTAAGCCCAAGTTGAAATGACCATTTCCTACTTTTAACAGCCATAATCAGATATATCTGGGTTTGAATTACGACTCCTTCCTCCACTGACTAGTATAGTGAATTACTAAAATACTGGAGGTCTCAGTTTCTTTATGTGTAAAATGGGATAATAATGGTAAACTTTGCAGGGCTATTGTAAAGATGATTTGAGATACAGTCCTGGTGTGGTGCTGTGGGTTAATGCATGGGACTGCAAGGTTGGTTTGAACCACAAGGTCAGCAGTTCAAGCTCACCAGTGGCTTCTTGGTAACCCTATACAGAGTCACTATGAATCAGAACTGACTTGATGGCACTTAACAACAAGTAAATTACTCAGCGCTTATTTACTCTTATTGTTTCTAATTTCTTGCTGTTGTGTGACTTTGAATCAATTTTTGACTCAAGTGACTCCATGTGACAGAATAGAACTGCACCATAGGGTTTTTAGGGCATCATATTTATGGAAGCTGACCACCAGGTCTTTCTTCCTCAGAGTAGCTGGATGGGGTAAACTGCCAATCTATCAGTTAGCAGCTGAGTGCTTACCTAGGGCTCCAATTTCTAATGTAAACAGTCATAACACAGTCAGCAGTTCAAATCCACCAGCCACTCTTCAGAAACCCTATACAAGGTTGCTATAAGTAGGAACCAACTCAATGACACTCAACAACAACAAATTATTTTATGATGCTTGTATATTTTAATTAATCATTTTTATAATTTATTATTTAATTGTACTTATTTGTGTATGTGCTTTACCTCCTTTTCAAATGGTGAGCTGCTCAGGGGAAGGGGATAAATAGATTTTATTCCTCTCTAAGTACAGAGCATAGTATGACCAATTACTTTCAAGCTGCTTCCAAGTCATGGTGATCCCCTCCTATGTGTGTCAGAGTAGAATTGTGCTCCACAGAGTCTTTAATGGCTGATTTTGGGGAAGGAGATAGCCAGGCTTTCTTTTGAGGAGGCTCGGGGTGGACTTGAGCCTCCAACCTTTTGGTTAATAGTCAAACACTTAACTGATCGTGTCATTCAGGAACTGTCAGAGCAGCGTAGGTACCTGGTATATGTCTACAGGATTGAGAAGTGTGACCTAATACATTTAGGACCCCAAAGACTTTAGTTACATTTGGGAAGTATGGATTGCTCACAGCCTGGGCAGGGACACACCGGGAAAGGTGATAGAGGCAGTACATCTCAGAGCTCCTGCCCTGAGGGAGCTTCAGTGGGAGTCAGAAAAGAGCCAGAACTAGACGGAGTTTTGAGGGGTGCACAAGGAGGGAAAAGGCATGTGGTTGACTTGGTGGGGGAAGTACAGCCAACTTGGACAAGTGGGAGGAAGGTGGAAGACCTCTTCCAAGCCCACTGCTACTGAGTCCATTCTCACCGACAGAAACTCTGTAGGGCAGGCCCAAACTGCCCCATGGATTTCCGAGGCTATAAATCTTTACAGATTTACAGCAGACTGACACATCTTTCTCCCTTGGAGATGTTGGTGGGCGTGGACTAGTGTGCCACTGGAGCTCCAGAAGGACCTTCAGAGGTTCCTGAATTCTCTGTTGACCCTTCTACACTTGGATATTTCCACAAGAGAAGACACTTGTCACCTGAGTTTCTCTCTACAAAATGAGGACTAGATATCCATGCATGGCTGTTTGGCTTAATTCACTTTCAGTTGATTCACATTTATGAAGTGTTGACTCCAGCCAATGACCACTCACTATTCTCCTTACTTCCAGATCACTATGACTGTGTGTGTCATACTCAGATGGCCCTTCCCTTAGCCCGTGACCATGACAGACATGACCAATGGATCACAGCTTCCTTTCTTATTGAGCCTGCTGTCATTCTGCAATTCTTATCCATACAGCATTTCAAATAGTCTTTCCTGATGGAATGAGACTGTTACTTGAACTGAGACCTACCTCCCAGCCTACACTCTAGATCATTGCTGCTCAAGATGAGGACACTCAAGATGAGACCTTCATAAATATCAGAAGCACTTAATTTCACCACGAAATACTACCATGCTTCAATTCCATCAACCTTTCTTTATAGAAGCCCATTTGTCACCATTTCTTGAAAGATTAGACAGGTACTCTTAGGAAGATGAAAAGCAGGCAGACAAATCTACAAGTCTCCATCTTAATCTACTCATATTTGGAAGCTGTTCCCCACCAAATCTTATGTTTTGCCTTTGATTGGTGGGGTTAAATGTAAATCTTTCTATGTGTTTCTGTTTTTCAAATTCTGTATTAAATATGTACTGCTTTCTTTTTCTTAAATATTTTATTGTGAATTATGTGATAGTTTACACGGAAGAGCATTAGCTTTACATTCATCCTATCGTATATTGTTTCATTGCCATGGTTACAATCCCCTCCATGCATCATCAACCAACCAAAGGGTATACCCTGCAAGCCTGCCCCCAGGTCATCAGCACACAGCCCCTCTCCCTCTCTGGGTCTAAAGTCCCCAGCTGCTCCATCTCTCCACGTCATCATCTCTGCCTCCATCTCTGGTGTCACTGCTTCTCTGGTTAAGATTCCACTCTCTGCTCTTCTCCCTTGATGGTCCCAGGGACCTCCACTCCTAGATTGCAAAGTCAATTACTCCCCTGCTTTTGCTGCAAAATGTCTACCTTTACATTTCCAACCCTCCCAGTCAGTACTGATAACAATAATTCATTACTGATGTACTGCTTTCTTAAATAGGAAAAATACACTTTACTTATAAAAGTCTATAAAAGTTGCTCAGATTTTCTATGATACACCTTTTCATTTTTTTTGAAGAATGGACTATGTGAATATGCCACTTAATAAAAAAATAACTAAATGAAAAGTTGTCCTTTGTGTTTATACATGTGAAAAATATCCTCTTCTTTGAGCAAATTTCCCATTTAAAGAGTCTTAAAATCCAAAGACTGTATTCCACAAAAATGATGGGGATGATGGGATGCCAGCTGGCATTGCGAAGTGTTCACCTGAAGATGAACATTTAAAAAAGATAACATCTTGGTAGAGGTGAATTTACTCCAAAGTGTATGAAGTTTAAATCTTGGCCCCTTAGCTATAAAGAGTCCTTTTAAACTTTCATTTCTAATTTTATCTGTATGCTGAGCAAGTAATCTGAGAAGCTGGGTTCTATGAAGAAAACATGGCATCAGGATTGGAGGAAGACTCATTAACAACCTGCGATATGCAGATGATACAACCTTGCTTGCTGAAAGTGAAGAGGACTTAAAACATTTGCTGATGAAGATCAAAGAGCACAGCCTTCTGTATGGATTATGTCTCAAAGTAACGAAAACAAAAATCCTTACCACTGGACCAATAAGTAACATTCTTATCAATGGAGAAATGATTGAAGTTGTCAAGGACTTCATTCTTCTTTGATCAATGATCAACACTCATAGAAGCAGCAGTCAAGAAATCAAACATCATATTACATTAGGCAAAACTGCTGCACAAGATCTTTTTAAAGTGTTGAAGAGCAAATATGTCAGCTTGAGGACTAAGGTGCGCCTGACCCAAGCCATAGTATTTTCAGTAACCTCATATTCATGCGAAAGCTGTTCAGTGAATAAGGAAGACTGTAGAAGAATTGATGCCTTTGAGTTATGGTGTTGGAGGAGAATATTTGAAAGTGCCATGGGCTGCCAAAAGAACCAATAAATCCATTCTGGAAGAAGTGCAGCCAGAGTGCTCCTTAGAGGCCAAGATGGCCAAACTTTATCTCTCATACTTTGGACATATTGTCAGGAGGGACCAGTCGCTGGAGAAGGATATCATGTTCAGTAAGGTGGAGGGTCAGAGAAAAAGAAGAAGACCCCCAATGAGATGGATTGGCCAAGTGGCAGCATTGATGCACTCAAGCGTGGCAACAATAGTGAGGTTGGCCCAGGATTGGGCAGTGTTTCGTTCTGCTGTGCATAAGGTCACTATGGGTTGGTACCGACTCGATGGTACCTAACAACAACAACATCTAATTTTATATTTGAGGTTTTGTATTCCTTTCCTTAAAGTAAGCCTTGCCAATTCCCAGCCCTACCCTAAACTGCAAAACTGGCTCTGCCCATGCACAGAAGGAAGTGCTTCTTACTAACCCACACAGGGGTACAATGTCCATCAACACCTCTACTTACTTAGGGAAGTGATCCGACCGTTTTGTGCTTCTTTCCAGGGCCTGATGTGTTCATAACTAAAATCCACCAGGTCACACTTTTATGAGAAGGTGAAGCCACCTCCCTCAGTGCAACCCTGCAAAGGCCAAGATCTTCCTTTGCTTCTGGGGCTGTAATCATAGTGGCTGGACCTCCTGGGACAAGCCCCGAGGTTCCCCGTTCTCTTGTGTTCTCTATTTGGTGGGTGATTGGGTAAGTGAGTAAGTCCCGTGTGTCTCAAATTCTGCTTTACCCATGTGGACAAATTGGTGTGGCTCTTTTTGGAAGCTGATGGTGTTCAAAAACCAATTTACATTGTCACTGAATTCATGTTTGGTTACTAACCAAAAGGTTAAAGGTTCAAGTCTAACCAAGTATCTCAGAAAAGAGACCTGATGAAGTTGTTCCCCAAAATCAGCCATTAAAAATCTTATGGAGCACAGTTGTCAAACTGGCTTTGTCCATATACAGAAGGAAGAGTCTCTCATTAATTAACCCACACAGGGTACAAAGTCCATCAACATCTCTACTCTCTTAGGGAAGTCCATGAGACAGAATTGACTTGACATCAACTGGTTATTAATTTGATGATGTTCAGTTGAAAGGGAATGGAGGAGAAAATCTCCCTATGAGCTTTGGTTGGTTGGTTATGTGTCGTGGAGTTGGTTCCAACTCTTAGCGACCCTGTATATGGTTTCCGAGGCTGTAAATCTTTACAGGAGGCAGAAAGCCTCATCTTTCTCTTGCAGAACAGCTGGTCATTTTGAACCACTGACCTGGAGGTTAGCAGCCCAACTTGTAACCACTACGCTATCAGAACTTAGGCCCAACCAAATCCCCTGGTTTAACTTGAAGTCAGAAAAGCTGATACTATGCTGTTTGTGTGGTAATCAATGCTGAGCATACTGTTTCTCAATACTGAGCAAACTGTGTTTGTTGTTGTTGTTGTTAAGTACCATGGAGTCGGTTCTGACTCATTAAGTGCTGCCTAATTGGTTCCAACTCATAGCAACACTGTATAGGGTTGCCAAGGAGGAGCTGGTGAGTTTGAATTGCTGACCTTGCATTAGCCGTTCAATGCTTTTCCTACAGCACCACAAAGGACTCTGTGTATACTGTGTATCAACACTGAGTTTGCTGTCTATGTTGTGCATCAACATTGACTATACTGTGCTATCAGTACTGAGTATATTCCATATCAGGACTGAGTAGAGCTGTGTGTGTTTAGACTTCTTAAACTCCCAACACACTCATTAAACTCTTTTTTCCTCAAGCTCTTTTAAATTCTTAGAAGAAAAACAAGAATGTTTAATGTTGATCATACTTGTGCTTCACCTTTTTAGATCGAGCAGCAGAGCCATAGGTGTGGATAGTGGCGGTGAGGCTGATGTGTGTTCAATAAATAACTCTGTCCTAATGCTAGCAATTGTGCAAACAGAGTGCACATAAAGCGGGTAGGGCTTAACCAGGTCAGAGGGAACAAAGTTCATAGGAAGAAAAGAAGCCTGTTACTGGAAGTGAGTCGTGAAGAAGCATACAAACCTCAGTGAGGTAAAAATATTACCAGCCAGACAAAGCTCAGTGGAGTGGCAACTCTGTAGTTCAGTGGTTCTCAATCTGGCCTAGTGTTAGAACTCAACACTAGTTGGTAGAGAGTGGGTCCTGGCAATTGTATTATTTTTAAACATTCCCTTGATGATTCTAATGTGTTTGGAGGTGTGCGCCCCAATGCCCCAGTTACATAGTAAAGGGTATCAGTATGTATTAGTTGTAAATCCCCTAGCTAGGAGAATGCTGCAGGACCAGAAAGGTTAACAATTGTTAGGGATCACTCTGGGATTTGGAGACCACCATGTCAGAGTTAGATCAAAAGACACATTCTGATTCCATAGAGCAGTGGTTCTCAAACTTGAGTGTGCATTAAAATTCCCTGGAGGGCTTGTTAAAATTGGATTGCTGAGTGCCGCCTCCACAGTTTCTGACTCAGTAGGTCTGGGGAAGGTCCTAAGAACTGACATGTCTACCAAGTTCCCAGGTGATGGTGATGCTGTGGAGTCATTGTTAAGGAAGTGGAAAGGATTCAAGTTCTGGTTTTGCAGCAGCGCATGCAATGTGGCATAGAGCAAGAAGTGGGACCTCTTTGAATGCAGTGTCTTTATAAATATTCTGAGGTAATATCAACTTCCTTCAGAGAGGAATGAGATAGTCAGTGAATAAGTTTTATGTTGTTCTTGATGCTGTTAGGTTCTGTTGAATTGGTTCCAACTCATAGCAACCCTGTGAAGAGAATGAAAAACTGCCCGGTTCTGTACCAGCCTCACAATTTTTGTTATGTTTGAGCCCATTGCTGTTACCACAGTGTCAATCCCTCTCATAGAGGGTCTTCCTCTTTTTTGCTAACCCCCTATTTTACCAAACATGATAATCTTCTCCACGACTAGTTCCTCCTGATACCATGTAGAAAGTATAAGAGACAAAGTCTTGCCATCCTGGCTTCCAAGGAACATTCTGATTTCACTTCTTCCAAGACAGATTTTTTTTTTGTTTTTGCTTTTCTGGCAGTCCATGGTACTTTTAATATTCTTCTCCAATGCCATAATTCACATCATCAATTCTTCTGTAGTCTTCATTATTTGTTGTCCAACTCTCACATGCATATGAGGCAATTGAAAGTATGGCGGCTTGGGTCAGGAGCATCTTAGTCTTGTTCTTGTCAGTGGTCATCGAACTCATGGCTACCCCACGTGTGCTGAGTAGAACTGTTCCGAGGGGTTTTCAAGGTTGTGATCTTTGGAAGCAGATCACAAAGTGCGTCTTCCTAGGTGCCTCGAAGTGGGTTCAAACCACTGACCTTTCAGCTAGTCATTCATACTTAACCATTTGTGCCAGGGGCATTTACTAATCCTGGACAATTTAATTTGCATGCATTATTTCAACGAATCTTCTCAACATTTCTATGAGGTAGGCCCTATTAGGTACCTCATTTTAGGTACTCCATCAGGCACGTTTAGAAAGGTACAGTACCTTGCTAAGAACCGTGTGTTAGAAATAGTTCTGGCTAACCTCAGAGTCTAAGCTCTATCACTGCTCCAACCGTGACTCCCAGTGCAGACACCCACTGTGCCTGCAACCTGCAGCTGCTGTTTTTCTGAGGGGTGGACAGGATTTGATGTAAGGGCTATCTGGTGGGTGAATCATTATGCAACCGTGAGCAAACCCCAATTAATGCAAGGCTGGGCAGATCGGGGAAAGTTCCAGAAGAAAACACAGCAAAACATATCAATCACTCAGTCATTCTGCTTGAGAATGGGCCACTCTGATAAGAGGTAAGCATTAATTAGGAGGAAAACAGAGCAGAGCAAACAGCTAGCAGGAAGGCCAGAGGGCTCTGTAACAGCTTAACATAAGCTCAGGAAAGCTGCCTCCCAGAAAACCTAGCACCAACACAAACCCTGCAACGATTCTTTAGCAAAGTGAAAGAGGCCATTTTAGGAAAAAGGCAACTTTGAAAACAGAAAAGAAAATAAGGGGTAGGGTTGGGAAACTCAAGAAAAACCACCAGCTAGGACCAAGCCAAAATCCAATGCCATTGAGTCGGTTCTGATTGTAAATCTTTACAAAGGCAGGCCCCACCTTTCTCCCTTGGAGCAGCTAGTGGATTTGAACCACCAATCTTTCAGTTAACATTATAATGTCTAACCCACAGTGCTACCAGTGCGCCTTACCAGGTAGGACAAGCAAATCAGAAATAATGATGAACTCAAGAGTGATTCAGGAGAGCTGGCAGAGACATGGATCTGGCTTTGAAACACTCTGCACCTCACAGACACCAAGCTCCTCAGAAACATGTACATTTTGATCTCTGTGACCATGTTCCAAGGTGAGTAGAACAGAGGATCACTAAATTCCCTATTAGCTTTTTGGTTTCAATGATACTCTGTAAGGTGAATTCATGCTTCATAAGTCTGCCAGATTTCTCTCCAAGGATAAACAAGCATATGGAGAGAAATACAATGAATAGAGAAACAAAAATAAAGCTATCATAAAAAGTTTGGCAATATATTATGCAAAAGTTTATTAGCTTAAAAAGTTGCCACAAATTGCATTACAAAAACAGAGGATTGTTGTGAGGAATCTGATAAGGCAATGAATGTTTGAAAAGTGCTTTGAAAATTGGAATTATTAACTAGGATAAAGACAAGCATGACATTTGGGATAATTTTCTGGATGAAGTGATGTGAAAAATGACTTAACAATTGTGGTAAGTACCTCCTCAGGGTTTTATATGATGTGGAGAGAGGAGAAAGAGTCTGTAGGCATTCCTAGAGGTAAGCTGCTCTGCTGTCGGCCATGGTGAAGAGCTCACGAGGTCATGTGAATGGGCAGAAAACTAAGAGATGACCTTCAACTCGGACAAGATAATGCTATGCTTAGGGAAAAATAATCCAAACTACATTTCAAGTGTTTTCAGCTCTGAAGATCTAATGAGTATAAACTAGGGAAAAATTTCGAAGTCCGTACAGCCTGTTTCTCTCCTTAATTTCACCAAGAACGCCAACAAAATGTTTAAAATAACTAGATTCATAAATTCTTCAAACTGAAAGGAGCCATAAGGATGATGTGGTCCATCAATCACTTTTGTAAGTGAGAAAACTGAAGCCCAGAGTCTAGTAGATTATCCTGTAGCTATTTAGAGTATAAAAGATAGAAAGCATTAATCTACCTCTCATGAAACTAAGGTGTACCTGGTTAAAAAAAACACCTTCAAGGGTGTGAGGGAATTTCCAGGACCTTTTCAGGTTGGTGAGGTGAAAAGTTGGTCAAATGCTTCATCCTCAAAATGCCCCATTGCATTGCTGTGAAGGACAAATCATTGATAGATAGATACCTCATAACTGGTAAGAGTTTTGTAAATAATCTTATATAATGATTCCTAATTAATCACACTGACAGGTCTTCACAGTGAAATCACCAATGAGTTTAGTACATGCATAATGATGATAGCCCAAACATCTGTTGGTTTTGGGAATAAATGTTCCTATTTTAGAGCTGCCATTGAATCATCAGAAGACGGTGCTCTGTAGAACTTCTGTTTGTAAATATCCATGTCTGGATCATAAAAATGAGGACCCAGAAGATCTAACTCCTTTGCCCCTGTGTTAATTAGAAGCTACAGACATCTGGGGTTCTGATTCTCTAGGGACTTATACCTAGTTAGATGGCACACTATAGAGTTGAAAATAGGCAGAACGCAGAGAACTTTGGCGCTAGGGTCAGTATGCATTGTGGTTTGTGTTATTGGTGATGTTTTTTCTCTCTGGCAATGTCTTTTTAGTCCTTGGACTCCTGAGGAAGGACTTGCCTGAGATTTCTGCCTTAGCTGACTTCTCAGGGCCATGAATGCTGACCAACGCCTTCACCTGCTCTAACATACTATGTTATTGTGAGCTGCCATTGAGTTGATTCCAACTTATAGCAACTTCGTGTGCTCATAGTAGACCTGCTCCGCAGAGCTTTTGAGGCTGTGACTTTACAGAAACAGAAATCCAGACCTATCCTTTTTTTTCTCTTTTCCCACAACTTTTTATTGTGAATTGAAAGAAGGTTTATAGACCAGATCATCAGTTTTACATTCAACAAATCATATACTTTTGCTTCATTACATGGTTGCAATCCCCTCCATGTACCAATGGTTAATAGTATTTGCCTGCATTTTCTTTGTCTATTGCATTCTTCCCAGCGTCTCCTGCTGCCTTCAGCTTTTCTCTGCTAACCTCCTTCTTGTTGTATATTGCCTGCCCTGTCACCCATGTTAACATGTGTTTACCATCTAGCTAGTGAATAATTCTCCACCCTGACCCCTGCCCTGTAACTATCACAGATTGTTTGTTTGATCAAGAAAACCTTGTTGTTTAACTTTTTGTAGCATTGCAGACCTGTCTTTTGAGGCACCTTTGGGCCAGTTTGAACCATCAACTTTTCAGTGAACACCCAGTTTGCATCACCCAGGGACTCCTAGCACTCTGTATCTTCTTTGTAGTCGATTTACTAAGGGCCTGATCTGGGCTGGACTCACTCCCACTCTGCCCTTATTGGAATGTTTGGTCTTTGTCTCTTCTGTTTAGCTAAGCCTTGCAGGGTAGTCATTTCCTATCAGCTTTATTTAACCAATCATGTTAATCTCTTGTCTAATACACTTTCCACTGTTCATGTGCAATTTTAAGGAATTCTCTCTAAATGTGATTTTTAAAATCTAAACTCTTGATTAAGGTTAGAAGGAGCTCTGGTAGCATTGTGGTTATGAATCAGGTTGCGAACCTCAAGGTCAGCAGTTCGAAACTACCAGTTGTTCCGCAGGAGAAAGAAGAGTCGTTCTGCTCCTGTAAAGATTTACAGCCTCAGAAACCCTGTAAAGGGTCCCTATGAGTCAGAACTGACTCCACGGCATGCAGCCACAAGAGCAAAGACTGTGTCAGAAGTCAGGCATAAAGACTGTTGGCATAAATTTATTGTTGTTAAGTGCCATCGAGTCAATTCTGATTCATAGCAACCCTGTATAGGGTTTCCAAGGAGAAGCTGGTGAGCTCGAACCACGACCTTGCAGTTCAAATGACTTCACAGTTTGATGCATTAGCCCACAGCCCCACACCAGGGTTCATAAGGGATACTAACTGGAAGTAGTAGCAATTGGTAAACAGATCCTGCTCAAAGGGCAAAAAGCTGAGGTTGGGGAGGCAGTAAGATGGGATAAACGATCCCATCTGCCCGGAAGGATTGGAGTAACACAGGCAAATGTAGGGCACGTATGACAGAAAGGCTTCATCTTCCTCTGGTAGCTGATGGCATAAGATAGAGAAACTCCAAATACCCGGAGAAGTTGTTAGGGCTGCAGGGAAGGCTCTCCAAGGCTTTTTAAAAAAAACCTCTTTTCCATATCTATAAGAGAAATATTCTTTTTTATATTTTTAAATTTGGGACAACATGACTCCATATGGTCTTTGAAGTAGAAATAAGGCTCCACATGTTTGATGCCTGGTAAAGCCACGGAAAGTTCTAGAAGAACAAGAAACTTGGCAGGGACGGTCCCAAGAAAGTTGAAGGTAAGGTAGAAAATTGCTTTCTACACAAGTCTGAAAGAAACCAAGGACTGCCTTAGACTGTGACAAAGTTCAGGTGCTTACTGTTGATATGTCTTTAAATCCTGTGCTAAGCCATATATGCTTATTTGCACTAGTTAAGTATGTATTGCTTGTTTTAATAATAAGTTCTATTGAGCTCTAGTTATGTGGAAAAGCAGGCTGACATTTGACTCAGTTAACCATGTGGATGGGGTGTTAGGCTTGTTTAAGACTAGTTCAGCCTCTCAGTAACATCTCCTCAGATGTTCAACCCCAGTTACTGTTGAGTTGACACTGTGTTCCATGAGATTTTTAATGGCTGATTTTCAGCAGTTGATTGCTAGGTTTTGGTGGTGGGACTTGAAACTCCCACCCTCCAGGTAGCAGCTGAGTATGTTAGCTATTTGCTCTCAGTGTTCACAGCTCCTGGTATAGGCCAAAGAAGACACAAACCAAGTTCCTGAAGCACTAGCCCTGGAAACTCAAGTCAGTAACGTCATAACAAATGTCATAGTGCTTAAAGACAGAAAGGGACTGTAAATAGGGGACGGGAATTCAAGTAGGTGGCAAGTGCATGGTCCTTTGATCATGATATCTTTTAACACAGAATAGTGCTTTGGGCACTCCCCTCACCCACCCACCCACCCGCAAAAGAGAGAGAGAGCGCGCTTTTGGATTTTCAAATGGCTTATATGCCTTTCATCTGTGTTTTCGCCACTGTTCTATTTTCTGATCCATTACTTTTATCTTTGAAAGCTGTCATTGTGACTCTTGTGACAATGCAACCATCTCTCAAAAGCTTTTTATTTTTTGGGTCAGCAAATGTTTAATATCTGTCAATTTAAATGATTTTATTTGTATTGATCTAATATCTGAATGTTGTACAAGCTGTACTGTGAGATCAGATGGTCAAAGAGAATGTGTACTTTTACTTGAGTTTTTTCCTGCTCAGATGAGAAATATAGCGGAGGGGCCTTTGGGGAGTGATAAAACATTGGAACAGTTGTTAAGTATCCATTGCTTGGGTCCCTCATGGAGAGAGCAGGATATGGGGGCAGGTGATGGGACAAGAGAAGAAGGTGACTATGAGGTCAATTTTTGGTCCTTCTCTCTCTCTTACCCTGGAAGATGAAGAGCAGGGCTGACCCAGGAGTCCAGGTGGGAGAGAAACCAGGGACAAGGGGTAGGTGTTGTAGCTGTGGGCAGTGGGCAGGAATGGATCAGAATTAGAATATACTTTTCATGCCAGTCTGGGCTGACATGGGATGGCTTCATCATAGCAGGAGAGGGCTGGAAAGGAGTTGGAGAGGAAAACATGGGGAGAGTGAAGGAGATTCAGAAAGCTTGATTTGGTCAGGGTGCCTCTGGATGGACGTGAACCATCAACCTTTTGGTTAGAACATGTTACTAGTTTGAATCACCTAGGGACTTTGTTTTTGGTAAATCTTTGTTTTAAAAACTTCAATCCACCAATTCAAGTATTTACGGAACTTCTTATGTAGGCTGCTATCCCTATTGTAAGGAGCTCTGGTAGCATAATTACGAATCGGGCTGCTAACCTCAGGATCAGCAGTTCAAAACAACCAGTTGTTCCGCGGGAGAAAGATGAGGCTTTCTGCTCCCATAAAGGTTTACAGCCTTGGAAACTCTGTGCAGGGTCGCTATGAGTCAGAACCGACTCCACAGCACATAACAACAACAATCCCTATTGTGGGAACTGGGAGGAACCTAAGTTTTGGTCTTTCTGTCAAGGTACTGTTCATCAAGATAATTGTCAGTGAAAGAGTAGACAGCAGTCAAATGGGGGTGAAAATCCCATGGGACAGACAAGGAAAGGGGAATGCCCTTTACTTCAACATCTCCTTAGATCCTAACCACAAGCTGGTGTGGTTAGGTGAAGAGTTGAAAGCGCAGAATGTTAGAACTTCCCTAGAGTTGGGGTTGCTATTCATACTCAAGGTCTGTGAACTTGCACACCATACTCCAGGCATATCACATTCAGTCAGAAAACTTGAGTGTGAATCTCAGCTCTTATGATCTGAGCAAGTTAGGTAACTGCTTTGAGACTTAGTTTCCTCATCTGATGACTGAGGATCATGGGATTACTGGTAAAATGAAAGAAAATGGTTTCTTTTTCTTTAGTTTAACACAATGCCTGGTGCAGTAAACACTCAATACAAGTTAGTTGCTAGTGTCTTACTGTTCAAAGAGGGAGAATTGGCAGGCTTCATGGGGGTGGTGGGGAGCTGGGGCTAGACCTTTATGAGATCTTAGACAATGGATGAATCCTGAGAGAAATAAAGCCAGAGTTGGGTGAGTCTGCCATTTGAAGTAAGTGGAGAGGAGAGGTGGAAAGATGAAATGAAAGGGTTTGTTTTTGTTTGTTGGACTCATCCATGGGTCAACTAGTGGCGTGAGAGCTGTGGGGCCGCGGGGAGTCTGTCTACCCACGTGGGGAAATGTGGCAGTCCGTTGTACACCTGTAGCACCCTGGGAGAAGTGGTAAGGAACCTGAGGTCAGGTCCCTGGAAATTGGAGCATAAACCCATTGCTGTTGAGTTGATTCTAATGCACAGTGACTGGACAGGACAGAGGAAGACTGCCCCATAGTGTTTCCAAGGCAGTGATCTTTAGAGAAGCAGACTGCCACATCTTGTTTGTGAAGAAAGTGGGGTCCAACTGTCAACTTTTTGGTTAACAGCTGAGTGTTTAACCATCAGGGCTCCTTGGGAATTGGGAACGGGGTTAGACTTTTAATAACGAAAGAAGTAAAAGTGTGTGTTGTGGGGTGGGAGTGGAAGAGGAGGGTGGTTCTGGGCCAGTCCCTACCACGCTTTCACTGGATTAAAACCTGCAATTACCAATTTCCCTCACTGCTCTTTCACACAGAACGACTGGCACAGGGCCTGAAAGGCATATTATAAAAACAGGGCCCTGCTGGTTGCTGGCCTGCAGTAGCTTCTAAAACGTCAGACCCAACCTTTTGTTTGTTTGTTTGGTCACTTGGCATTTCCTTTCTCTTCTTCTCTTGTTTAGTACCCTTAACCGGAGCCCATGTTTGAGATGACCTAGTTAGCGGGTGCCACCAAAGACCCGCAGGCTGAGAGTCTGGGCGTTGCTCTCTGTCTTCCATGGCAAAAGTACCCGCAGGCAGCAGGGAGACTTCAGCTCCTTGGAAAATCAGCAGTGGAGAGTAAGCTCACGTCCCTCTTTCCAAAGTGTCTGCTGAAGTCCCAGGGAGACGCGATCAATACAATTCTTTATACTTCAGAGTCCACTCACATAGGTATTCACAGTTCTCTCCTTTTGGAGAGGGGAGCAGGGCAGAGACAGAGATGATCAGAGAGACTGAGAGTATTTCTCAAGATCACAGAGCTTGTTGGAAATGAACCCCTGACCACAGGACCCACTAGTGTTGTGCTCTGAACAAGTAACCACCAGGTCCCTGGAGTTAATGATAAACATGTCCTTCTACTCTGGTCCACAGAGGACAGGAATCAAATGCCAGGGCGGGGAGGCGCTTTGCCTCAATGCATGATGGAACCACAGTCTCATCTGTTACCAGGGAATTGGCCTCTGGCTACCACTCTCTCTCTCTGTCTCTAACTGCCAACTACCCTAGTGCTACTCCTCTGGGAACCCCTTTCTGGGAGGCAAAAGTAGGGAATCCAGTCCTTGGATTCTCCTATAATGATTTCAAAAGCAGGGTTGAATCTGTAGTGTTCTGGGGTCACTTAGCAATATAGGAATGATTCAACAACTTGTGCAAGTGCTAATGAGCACCAAGAATAACTCCACCGACCTGTCTCAGCAAGCAGGGTCCAGAGCAGGAGCTGCACTCAGCCTCGTCTTGAGGGGGTCTGCAGACCTGCTCCCTCTTGCAGAGGCTGGAAATCTGCCAGTAAGCTCCTCTGAGGATGGACAGAGAGAAGAGGGTGAGGGAAGTAACCTGGTGGGCCTCTGAGCTGTGCTCTGCTCCCAACCTAAGGGGAGGATGTCAAAAGCTGCAGTGCAGGAAAAGGCACCTTTTCGGGTGAGAAAACCAAATTGGCAATTACCCTTCTTCACGGAGCTTTACTTCTGAGGGGCTGGCTTTGATTCAGTTCGCCCTGCTGGCGTGCAGTCCTCTCCTGCTTAGGATTAATTTGTTTAAGTGGGAACATAGCAGGGGAAGGGACGTTTCTTTCTTTGGTCTTGGTCTGGGGACCAGCCAGGAACAAAGTGTATATGTGTGTGTTGAAACCAATGTAATAGATTCTGGGCAAGGCAGACAAATGGACTGATAGCACTGACTCTTCAAGAAAGGCACTGTAAACCTTTAGGATAAACAATAAACGTGCTCTTGGTAGGTGGTTAGGAAGGCATTGGAGCCAGGAGGAACCCCTCTCCTGGATCTAGATATTTGTTTATGCATTCACTCTATCCTGTGAATTCACTGGTTAACATTTACCTAGTACCTACCATCTACCTGGGAGCATGGTGGATAAGCACTGGACTGTGAACCACAGGTTGGTTGTTTGAGCCCATCCGCCGCTCTGCAGGAGAAAGTTGAGGTTTTCAGCTCCTGCAAATATTTAAAAGGCCTCGGAAACCCTATGCAGAGTCAATCTGAGTGGGAAATGACTCAGCAGTTTTTAATAACATCTCCACCATATGCCATATACTGTGCACAAATTGAACTAAGGCCCAGTTCCTTTTTATTCTTTTAATGTTTTCTTCTGAATTATGTGATAGTTTACATGGGAAAACATTAGCCTTACATTCATCCTATTGTATATCGTTTCATTGTCATGGTTACAATCCCCTCCATGTATCATCAACCAATCTGCCTCCTGGTCGTCAGCACACAGCCCCTCTCCCTCTCTGAGACTAAAGTCCCCAGCCTCTCCATCTCTCCACATCATCGTCTCTGCTTTCATCTGTGGCATCACCGTTTCTCTGGGTAGGGTCCCACTCTCTACTCTTCTCCCTTGATGGTCCCATGGACCACTGCTCCTGGACCGCAAAGTCAATCACTCCCCTCCTTTTGCTACAAAACGTCTACCTTTACATTTCCAACCCTTGCATTCAGTCCTGATAACAATTATTCACCATTGTACCACAAGGGACCTATCCCTATCTGCTTTCATCAGCCCATCCAGACAGAATGGATACTATTTAGTGGAGATTCTACCTTCCTCCACACCCTCGGGATCTAGGCTCCCTCTTGAAAACTTGTAAGCCAGTCACTTATTGCCTTTGAAGACCCCCCATTTTGGGTCAAGTTCATCAAATTGTATCAGATTACTCCTTTTTCCTCTTCTTTCTTCTTCTTGTTGAGCTCTGATTATCCAGTCATTGAAGCCAGGTCAAGTGGGTATTATCTGCAAGTGTGGGTCTCCCCTGTCTTCTTATCAGCTAGACACTTCACTCTTTACTCTAGTCCTCTGTGGCTATGTCACTGACTCTGGGCCCAAGAGTCCCCAGGTCTTGCCACACTGCTGGCCAACCAGGTCTCCACCAGGGTTCACAGGAGTCTATTGAACATTGTAGGGCTTAGCTCGCAGCTTCATTGCTGTTTTTCCCTCACTTCCTCTTATGGGTGATGAATATGGTCACCAATTCAGTCTCTTTTTGATCTTCAAAATGTTTGTATTCTTATAGAGAAGATGACAGACAGACAAAAATAAATAAGCACAGTGTGAAACATGCTAGAAATAGATGATAGAATCAAAGAGGAGGTGGGCCTACTTCTGAGGGGCAGGGAGGAGAAAACCTTTGCATTTAGCTTGGGTGACTGCTGGGTGGGCAGGAGAAAGGCCAAGTGAGCCTAGCAGGGGCAGTCCTGGACCATGGGGAATGGTGGGAGGTAGTGGATGGGTGGGCAGAGCGGGTCATGACAGTGCTAAGGAGTAGTGGACTTTAAAGGGAATTTGGAGGACAGTGAGAAGGGACACCCCAAGAAGAAGACCAGTGTGGTTAAATGCAGATGCCCGAATAACCAGGGAGGGTAAAAGGCTGGTGGATGAGGAGCTGGGTGGCTGAATGAGGTCTTAGCAAATTGATGAAGCCTGATAGAATTAAGGTGAGGGGAGGGCAGAATTGCATGGAAATTAAAAACACAGGCTCTGCTGTCTGCTAACTCTGTGATCTGACCTCTCTAAGCTTTAGTCTCCTCATTTGTACAATGAAGGTGACAGTGAAAATTATCACAGAACAGGCCCGGGGGAGGCTGGTGTGGTGACTGAGGCAGCTGAGCACTTTATGGGATAAACGGCATCACCCTCTGTAAAATGTCAGCTTTTGTTATTGTTATGAGCTCAGCTAACTTCTAAATGCAGTTGAAACATTTCTTATGTCTTGTTTGGACCTCTCTCTTCTAGCAGTGACTGATTCTCTGCTCAAAAGTCTTGATTGCTTTCTGTTTCAGAGAAGTAACCGTCGGGTCCATTGTCTCCTAACATGAGAAAACTGAGGGCCAAAGATGCTAAATGACTAGACTAGTCTCCAAAGAAGTTTGGTACTGGATTCTACTAGGTTTTCTCCCAGTAGAATCAGCTTCTCTGTTATTCTCCAGTTCCAGAACTCCAAACCCTCCTTGGGAGACACCGTAGCAGGGTAGGAGGTAGACATGCATGAACTATGCACTTTGCCATTCTGAGCTTGCAGCAGCCCAGCCTAGCTCCTTTCTAACTGACGTTGAGCAAGCCACATAAATGTCCTGAGTGCCAGTCATTGAGAAAGGATACTATGACAAACGTTCACTTGCATGGAGGTGGTGAGGAACTGATGGAGATTGTAAATGAGGAGCTAGGTAGAGGGGCTGGCACATATTAGTGGGCTCTGAAATTCTGAACTTCGTTTTTCTCCTGTGGGTGAGTCTTCTCCTGCCCTCAAAGTGCACATATTTGTTTGCACATCTGCTGTTGGAACTTCCCTTCCTTTCCTGTCCCCTCCCTTATATCCACAATCCAAGTCATCCTGAAAGCTCAGCCCAGGCCCTTCCCCGTCCCTCCTCCATGAGCTATTCATTAACTCCAGAATTCCCCAAGTCTCTCAAACCTCATTGCTTCATGTATGGAGCTAGGACTCCAGGAAAAAGCCAACAGAGGTTTCCAAAATATGCTTTAACTCCTTAAAGAGAGAAGCCAGGTTGTCAGTGGGTCAGGGCTCTGACAAGATGGATAGAGTAAGCTTGAGTGGAGTGCGTTAGGAGATTGGAAGAGTTTAGTCCTGGTGTGATGCTATGGGATAAAGAAAGCACTGGACCTCAAGGTTGGTTTGAACCACAACGTTGGTGGTTCAAACTCACCAACCACTCTTTGAAAACTCTATCTATACAGGGTTGCTATGAGTTGGAACTGACTCGACAGCACTTAGCAACAAGAGGTGTCACCAGGTGGCTTTGGAGACAAATAGGCTGAGACCCAAACAGGCTTGCATGGGAGTTCTCGGGAGGAGACTGGTGAATTGCTCTCTCTTTGGAGAAAGGGGAGGCCAGTTCTTGTCAGGTATGAAGCAGCTGTATGCACCATCTGGCTATTATTCTAATCTCAGAGAAGCCATGTGTCTGGCCCAGCTCAGATCTCTTGTGGCCTTGTTCAGGCCACCCAGGGCCTGTGTGCCAAGGAGGAAGCCCCGTAGTTTGCACAGGGGTTGTGAGGCTGGAAGATAACTGGGTCCCTTCCCAAAGGGTAAATAGAGCTGGAATCTAGAGTTCTAGTTTCGGTGTTCTTGGGAAGGGAGTGTGGATTATCTCGTTCCTTCCTGTGACAGCTATGGGGCAGATAGAACACGGGGCAGAAAGCACAGGACTGGCTTGTGACTTCAGTATGGACCCAGCTCTGTTTGGGGAAACATGCATCTGTGTCCTCAGAAATGTAAAAACCTATTTATGTGACTTGAGAGAGCACTGAACACCTGTCTGCTAGTGGACTCTCATCTGGTTTGTTTTTTCTGTTTTCAGGAGGGGGTGGGTCTTCCCCCAGAAATGACTGCTTTCCTGGAAACCTGGGCCAAGCCTATGACTCGTATTTGTGTATTTTTAGCTTTTGTTTGATTTATGTATTTGTTTCTTTTAACTCTTCAAAAGGGACCCAAAAGGAAAAAAATGGAGCCAATTCCTCTAAACCTTTGAAAAACATGTTCCATGCAAATTCAGCAAAGTGTAAAATTCAACTTCATCAATGAATATTTGTCCCCTCACTAAGCACTACCTAAAGCAGAGCCTCTAAGAATTCTCTCTCTGGATCATTTCTCGCCTGGTGGGAAAGGTCAAATATCCAGCTGCAGGATAAGCACTGGACTGCTAACTGCAAAGTCAACAGTTCAAAACCACCAGCTGTTCTCAGAAACCCTATGCAGGGTCGCTGGGAGTTGGAACTGACACCCAGCAATAACAACACAACAGGTTTTGAACATTTTTTTATAATGGGACATTAATCACATTCACCATGTTGTACTACTACCACTATCTGCATTCAGAAGTTTTTCTTATCATTCTTAAACAGTAAGCAATAACTCCCCATTCTCTGCTCTCCCAGCCCCCTGTAACCACGGATCAACTTTTGTCTCTGTACATGTGCCTATTTGAGTAATTTCATATAAATGGGAACATGGTGTAGTGCTGTAGGATAAATACTAGGCTGTTAACCACAAGGTCGGCAGTTCAAACCCACCAGCCACTCCTTGGAAACCCTATACAGGGTTGCTATGAGTCAGAACCAACTCCACAGCACTTAACAACAACAGCAACATTCTAGTTATTTCATATAAGTGGTGTCATCATACAATATTTGTTCTTTTGTGTCATTTATTTCACTCAACATCTTTTCAAGAATTCATCCATGTCATAGCATGAATTAAAACTTAATTTCTCATTATGATTGAATAATAATGATTGAATAATATTCTGTTGTATATATATGCTATAATTGTGTATCCATTCATCTGTTGATGGATGCTTGGGTAGTTTCTGCCATTTAGCTATTGCACCTCTAGGTTTTGATAAGATTTCTCAGGGATACTCTTATACTGATGGCAAGCTAGCTTCACCTGATATCTGGTAGGCCATTGACTTTGAATGATTGAAAGGTATTTTGGTCCCAGCAGAACTAGAAAATACAGTCCTCACCTAAAAAACATCAAGTGTATCTACCCTTCTCTCCTTCCTTGAATATATTTGCCCAGAGCCAACAGGAGATTTATAGCTTTCTCAAAATTCTATGATTTATTATCTCTTTTTCTTAAATATTCATTAAAAAAATAGTAAAGCCACGGGCTTAAGGACCTCAAGGTGTTATTGATGGCAGGCTTGGGGTTGACCTAATGCACAACTTAGATCATCTCTTAAAAACCAGAAGAATGTTGGACAAGGGACTCTTTCAGAAGGTGCCAAAGCATCTTTCCCCCTTTCCACCAGATAACCAGATAATCAAGGACCAGGGAATGGTGGCACTCAATATATAATTTCTGGGGCAAAAGGGTGACCCAGATTCTGTTGAGCAGGGCTTGCAAACAGGGAGTTCTTTGTTTCTGAGCTTTGCTCAGGGGGAAAAGAATCCTAGACTGTTACTTGGCCTTGATGTAAAGCTAGTCTAAAAGCTGAAAACCCCTGAGACAGAAGGTTTAGGGCTGGGAAGAGATGGTGTCCAGCCCCATGAATGAAAGCTATTCTCTGGGAAGGTGTCATTCTAGATGTTTTGGCTTTGAGGGAAAAACCCAGGAATAAGGACAATATATCTGTTATTAAGTATAATAACAACATATGCATCAAAATAAAGAAAACTCCCAGCCTTTGTTTGTGTGGGGGACAGGGAAGGGGGAGGTGTGGTAATGTGGGTGGAGGCTCAACTATTGGTCATGTTGGCTTTACTTGGAGGAAGAACATTTTTAGACTTCAATGGTCAGTTTGTGTGACTTCATATTTAATAAACACATCCTGGATAACCCCATTCCAAATTTTATTCTTTTTCCAAGAAGCATGGCATAAAATATTTTATTCTTTTTCTAAGAAGCATGGGCACAATTTTTTCTCCAGAAGATTCCTGTCTCTATAACAATTAAAAATCAAAATGAGTGCTTTTTTTCCCTTTCTTTTTGAAAGCACGCCAATAACTAGGGCCAACAGAGAAATTTTGCATTTAATTTTTGTTGTTATCTAGCTCATAAAAATGTGTTTCTTAACCCTCTAGCTACATATGTTCCCGTATAAAAAAAACAAACCAATATATACTCTTCACTGTTGTTGTTATTAAGTGCTGTTGAGAAGGTTCCAACTCATAGTGACCCTGGGTAGGGTTTTTGAGGAGTGGCTGGTGAATTTGAACTGTAGCTCTTGTGGTTAGCAGTCCAGTGCTTATCCTACAGCGCCACACCAGGACTCTGTACTGTAGGAACTTATAATTTAAGGCTAACACCAGGGTATATGCACAGAAGATGTGCAGAAAATGCCCAAGGAGCCAGCCACAGCACCAGTGGCAGATGAAGACATGTGCTTTGGCTCAGGATGGAGAGAGAAAAGGATTGTGGAAGTCACAGAGGCAGTAAATGCTTAGGTGCAAGATGGAAATCTTCCCCTGATAGCCAGTTTGGTCAAGCATACATGGAGAAAATGACCAAACCAATGTTTCTAGTCCCTTGGATTCCCAAATGGGATTACTGGGTCAATTTGGGGAGTCGAGACAATCACCACAAGGTAGCTGACCAGAAGATGACAAGGCCTTAGTGGTAGAAAGGATTATTGAGAAGACAGCATTTGAAGGTCTCATTCAATAACTGGTAGGGGAGAAGAAGCCTGATGCACTGAGGGAGTTATTACAGGTGCAAAGAGGAAAATGAAGTATTGCACTCAAGTTACGCCCTAGAGAAGCCAAATGGCACTTAATAAGCTGAGAGCCTTGTGGGCATTTGTGCTTTCCACGGGTAACTTGAGGAATGTTACAATCTGCATGTCTCTGAAGCCCAAGGTTGCTCATCCCACAGTGCCAATTGATGAGTCCCGGGTTCATCTGGTGCTGAGAACGAAGGTCCCAGGCCCTGTCATCTCTGTGGGAGACTAGTTTCCACCTTGGGATGCCACTTGACCTCCTTAGCTTTTACTTCCTTATTAGTAAAACAAATGAGTTGAACTAGATATTCTCTAGGAACCCTTCCAATTGTCTGACCCCATGGGTCAGGTAATGTAGGCTTTAGAAATGCATAATTCTCACTGACAACACCAAATGCTGGTAAGGATACAGATTAGTAGGAGCTCTCATTCATTACTGGGGGGAATGCAAAATGGTGCAGCCACTTTGGAAGACTGACCGTTTCTTAAACAGCTAAACACAATCATACTCCAAGATATTTACCCAAATGACTTGAAAACATGTTTTTTGTTATTGTTGTGTGCCATCAGGTTGATTCCAACTCATAGCAACCTAAAATCCTATAGGACAGAGTGGAACTTGGGTTTCCAAGGCTGTACATCTTCACAGAAAGAGACAGCCACCTCTTTCTCCCATGGAGTGGCTGGTGGGAGAATTGAATTGCTGACCTGTTGTATAGCAGTGAACGCTTAGGCATTGCACCACTAAGATTTCTTCACCGATGTTTATAGCAGCCTTATTTATAATTGCCAAATATTGGAAGCAACCAAGATGACATTCAATAGGGGAATGCATAAGCAGAGTGTGGTATGTCCATACAGTGATAATAAGAAATGAAGCATTGAGCCATCTATCACTGGTTCTGGGCTGGCTCTTTACAAGCCATGGAGGAACTTTAAATACATACTGCTAAGTGAAAGATGCTACCATGAAGAAGCTGAATACTATATGGCTCCAACTAGCTGATGTTCAGGAAAAGGCAAAACTATGGAGACAACAAAACGATTCGTGGTTGTCAGGGCCTTGTGGGGACAGGAGGGAGGATCATGGGTAAGCACAGGGCTTTACTAGGCAGTGAAAGGATTTTGCATGATACTGTAATGGTGAATACATGACATTACGTATTTGTCTAGAACTCAGAGAACAGCACAACACGAAGAATGAACCCTAATGTAAACTATGGACTTCAGTAAATGGACTTCTGGTGTGGCGCTATAGGATCACCACTGGACTTTGAACTACAAGGTCAGCAGTTCGAACCCACCAGCTGCTCCTTGGAAGCCCTATACAGAGTCACTTTGATGCTGACTCGATGGCACTTAACAACAACAACAACAACAACAATAATCTACCGATATTGGTATATCAATATACCTCATGAATGCAAAGGAGCTTTAGTGATGCAGTGGGTTAAACATTGGACTGTTAATGGAAAAGTTGGTGGTTCGAACCCAACAGCTGTTCCATGGGAGAAAGATGTATCTGTCTGTTTCCATAAAGATGTGCAGCCTTGGAAATCCCACAGAGCAGTTCTAATCTGTCCTACAGTGTCACTGTGAGTCAAAATGGACTCAATGGCAGAGGACTTGGTTTTGGTTTTTACTTGGCATGAGGTGAAGAGGCAGATGGGAATTCTCTGTAAACCTAAACTCTTTCTGTAAACCTAAAGCTGCTCTAAAAAATTCAGATATTAAAAATATATATCTATATGTTGTTGTTGTGTGCCTTCAAGTCTTTATGACTCATAGAGACCCTGTATAGGGTATACAAGAGTAGCTTGTGGGTTTGAACCACCAGTGTTTTTAATTTAATTTTATTTTTTAAGGTTTTTATTGTGGATTGAGTAAAAGTTTACAGGGTGTATCATCAGTTTTACATTCAACAAATCATATACCTTGTTTCATTGCTATGATTATACTCCTCTCTATGTACCATCAGTGAACAGTATTTCTCTCTATCCACTTTAGCTTTTTAAAAAACAAACAAACAAAAAAATCCACTCAGGCATATATAATAATTTATATCTCCAAAGGGCACATTCTGCAAGTCTGCTCCTGGCCACCAGCTCTTAGTCCCTCTCTTTTTAGTCCATGAATCTAGAGTTCTCAGCAGCTCCCCCTCGCCATGCCCCCATCTCTGGCACTG
>NW_006408522.1:12953848-12960247 GCF_000296735.1 Chrysochloris asiatica
TTTTACAGGGCCTCTATGAGTCAGAGCTGACTTGGTGGCACTAAACAACAACACCATATTTATATATACTTCTCCAGTTGGGAAATGGTAGTGGTGGGCTCCAAAAGACAGAGGATATCTTGTTCTTCCTGTTTTGTTCCTCTTTGTGAATGTACAGTGAGAAAGCTTTGCAAACCAGGACTTAGGGGAGAAGAAAGAGGCAAGTATCTTGCCGAGGCTGTGAGGGTGGGTGGGAGGACAGATCCCCTGCATGGACAAGGCTGTGTCAGGTCATGTAGGTTCTCAGGGGTGCTTACTACTGTGCTTCTCAATCCTCCCAGGCTCGGCTGATCACCTCTTGTCATACTAGACCTCTCTCCAGCACCTCCCTCCGGGGACCTCCAGACTGTCTTAGGCCAGATGCACCCTGCCCCTGGATGTGCTTTCAGATTCAGATCAGTGCTCTTGGACTGTCTGCTTTGTTATTTTTTTGTCTTCACTACTGGAAAACCTTATATATTTTTTCCATGGCTATCAAAATGATACACACCACTTCATAACAACTGAAGGCACATAAAAATGTTAAGAAGTATGAAAACAAAATAACTATAATCCCATCACCCAGTTATTTGCATTTATGAATATTTTTCTTCCAATCTTTTTTTATCTTAGAATGAATGCACGTATTTTTATTGGCTCAAGTTCACAGCATGCTTCCTTGTCATTAAGGAAACCCACGCCATTTCCCACTGCCTGTCTACTGTAGCCTTCTCTTGGTTATTGTTGTTAAGTGCCGTTGAGTCTGTTCTGACTTATAGTATAGGGTTTCCAAGGACCCTTACTATAGTCCAGCCTCCACATTTTGCCCATGCTATGTATACACCCTCGGAAACCCTGTACAGGGTCGCTATGGATCGGAACCAACTCGGTGGCACTCAACAACAACAACAACATGTACCCACCTAAAGTGAAGTCATTCCCCTTTACTTTCTTGGTCCTTCCATTTTTAAGACCCCCTGACTTCCAAGAAGCCTTGCAGGACCACCTGGAAGGACTTCTCTGATGGACTCTGGACTGTGTCTCTTGTCCTCAGCCTGTGGGCTCTCTTTAAGGCAGTGGTGTGCAGGTAAATGCACAAATTTATATATGATTAAAAAAAATACACTGTTGTTTCACCACTCATCTATTAGTTTGTCATAGAGTAGTGGTGTCCATATTTCTCTGATGCTAAAAGCTATGTCACTGGTATTTTAAATGCCAGTAGGGTCACCCATGGTAGACACATTTCAGCTGAGCTTCCAGACTAAGACAGACTAGGAAGAAAGAGCGGCCTACTACTTTGAATGATTAGCTACTGACAATACTGTGAATAGCAGAAGAACACTCAGATGTAGTGCTGGAAGATGGAAACTTTATGAAGAGCACCTGAATGTTGTCAGATATAGTGCCAGAAGATGGTGGAAAGCACTCAAAAGGCAATGGGAAGAGCTGCCTCCTCAAATTAGAGTTGACCATGATGACTCAAACAGAGTAAGCTTTTGGGACCTTCATTTGCTGATGGAGCACAACTCAAAATGAGGATAAATAGCTGCAAACATTCCATAATAATCAGAACATGGAATGTACAAAGTATGAATCTAGAAAACTTGGAAGTTGTCCAAAATAAAATGGAACACATAAAGATCAATATCATAAGCATTAGTCAACTGAAATGGACGGATATTGGCTATTTTGAATCAGACAATCATATGGTATATTATGCTGGGAATGACAAATTGAAGAAGAATGGCATTGCATTTATCATCAACAAAAAACACAACACAACAAAACAAACATTTTTAAGATCTGTCTTGAAGTATAATGCTGTCTGTGATAAGATAATATCCAAACACCTATAAGGAAAATCAGTTAATACCACTATTATTCAAATTTACCAACTTCTTCAGTGTGAAATTGATCAAACATGCAATCAAGATGTATTGATAATTATTGGTGACTGGAACAAAGAGGAAGGATCAATATTTGAGAAGTATGGCTTAGGTGATGTAAATAATGCTGGATATTGCTTGATAGAATTTTGCAAGACCAATGACTTGTTCATTGCAAGTACCTTTTTTTAAACGACCTAAAAGATGACTATACACATGAACCTCACCATATGCAATACACAGAAATCAAATTTACTACATTTGTGAGGAAAGACTGTAGAAAACCTCCATATCATCAGCTAGAGCAAGGCCAGGGGCAGACTGTAGAACATACCATCAATTGCTCATATGCAAATTCAGGCTGAAGCTGAAGAAAATTAAAACAAATCCATGATAACTAAAATATAACCTTGAGCATATCCCACCTGATATTAGAAATCATCTGAAGAACAGATTTGATGCATTAGACACTAATGACCGAAGACTAGAGAGTTGTGGGATGACATTAAGAACATCATACAAGAAGAAAGCAAAAGGTCATTAAGACAAGAAAGAAGGAGAAGACCAAAATGCACGTCAAAAGAGACTCTGAAACCAGTGTAGAGATGCTAAAACAAATGGAAGAAATGAGGAGGTTAAAGAGCTGACAGAAAATTTCAAAGGGAAGTTTGAGAGGACATAGTCAAGTATTATAATGAAATATGCAAAGATCTGACGTTAGAAAACCAAAGGGAAGAAAATGCTCAGCACTTCTCAAGCTCAAAGAACCAAAGAAAATATTCAAGTTTCGACTTAAAATATTAATTATGGCGCAGTGGGTTAATGCGCCAGACTGCAAAGCCGTTTGAACTGCAAAGTTGGCAGTTCAAGCTCACCAGCTGCTCTTCGGAAACCCTATACAGGGTCGCTATGGGTCAGAACTGACTTGATGGCACTTCACAACAACAATGGGCAAAATGGACTCCTGGTATGCCATTGTAGGATCAGCACTGGATTGCAAGCCACAAGCATGGCAGTTCAAATCCACCAGCTGCTCCTCAAAAATCCTACACAGGGTCATTATGAATTGGAACCAACTAGGTGGCACTTAAGAACAACATGGGCAAAATACTGAATGATCAGAAAGCATCAAAAGAAGATGGAAGGAATCACAGAGTCACTGTACCAAAAAGAAATGGTCAATGTTCAACCATTTCAAGAGGTAGCATATGCTCAAGAGCCAATAGTACTGAAGGTAGAAGTCCAAAGTGCACTGAAGACAAAGAACAAAGTTCTAGAAATTGGTGACACACAAATTGAAATCTTTCAACAAACTGTTGCAGCACTGAAGGCGCTCACTCATCTGTGCCAAGAAATTTCTAAGACAGTTACCTGAGCAACCGAAAGGAAGAGATCCACATTTCTGCCCATTCCAAAGAGAGAGATGACCCAATGGAATGCGGAAATCATCAGACAATATCATTAATATCACATGTTGGTATAATTTTGCTTAAGATAACTAAAAAATGGCTGCGACAGTACATCGACAGGAAACTGCCAGAGTTTCAATCTGGATTCAGATGAGAACATGGAACTAGGGATATCATTGCTGACATCAGATGGATCTTGGTTAAAAGCAGAGACTATCAGAAAGATGTTTACCTGTGTTGTATTGACTATGCAAAGGCTTTGGACTTGTGGATCATGACAAACTATGAGTAGCATTCAACAGAATGGCTATTCCAGAACACTTAATTGTGCTCATGATGAACCTGTACATAGACCAAGAGGCAGTTGTTCTAAAAGAACAATGGGGCACAGAATGGTTTAAAAATCAAGAAAGATGTGTGCCACAGTTGTATTCTTTCATCATACATATTCAATCTGTATGATGAGCAAATAATCTGAGACGCTAGATTAAATGAAGAAAAATGTGACATCAGGATTAGAAGAAAACTCATTAACAACTTGTAATATGCAGATAATATAACATTGCTTACTGAAAGAAAAAAGGACTTACAATAATTACTGATGAAGATCAAAGAGGAGAGCCTTCAGTATGGGTTGCACCTCAATGTAAAGGAAACAAAAATCCTCACCACTGGACCAGTAAAAAACATCATAATAAATGGAGAAAAGATTGAAGTTGTCGAAGATTTCACTTTTACTTTGGTCCACTATCAACAGTCATGGAAGCAGCAGTTAAGAAATCAAACAGGACTCCTGGTGTGGTGCTATAGGATAAGCACTGGACTGCTAATCACAAGGTTGCTGGTTCAAACCCACCAGTTGTTCCTAGGAAACCCTTTACAGCAGGGTTGCTATGAGTCGGAACTGATTTGACAGCACTTAACAACAACAACAACAACAACATTGCATTGGGTAAAACAGCTGCACAAGACCTCTTTGAAGTGCTCAAAAACGAAGATGTCAGTTTGAGGACTAAGGTGCCATGGTATTTTCAATAGCCTCAAATGCATGTGAAAGTTGGACAACGAATAAGGCAGACTGTAGAAGAATTGCTGCATTTGAATTATGGTGTTGGAGAAGAATATTAAAAGTACCATGGACTGGCCGAAGAACAAACAAATCTGTGTTGGAAGAAGTACAGTGAGAATATTCCTTAGAAGCTAAGTTGACAAGACTTTATCTGTCATACTCTGGACATAGTATCAGGAGGGACAAATCCCTGGAGAAGGATATCATGCTTGGTAAAGTGGAAGAGAACCCCTAAAGAGACAAGTTGGCACAGTGGCAGCAGCAATGGGCTCAAATGTAGCAACAGTTGTGAGGATGGCACAGGACTGGGCAGTGTTTCATTCTGTTGTGCATAGGGTCACTAGATGTCAGAACCCACTCTATGGGGTCTCTGAATCATGACAACCCCACACACAATGGAATGGTATGTTTCTCATTTGGAGTCAAGTGACTGGATCAACTGATTGGGGACGCATGGTCTCCAAAGACCATGGTCAGGGTCCATGTAGCATCCCCTGTGTTTGAGTGACAGTTGCCATGGCAGTGACAGTGTCTTGGAAACAAGCTGTCTCTAGGCCTGATTGCTTCAAGTTTGCTTAGAGCTGGAAGACACGTGTGGGTGAGGCATTTGTATGAAACAGCTGGGAGGAAATGGGAATCAGAAGCCACAGGGCCTAGGTTCCCAATTCCACCATTACCACTAGGCGGTGTGACCTAACTTCTCTGTGTCTGCTTCCTTGGAGGTTAACTACTTTACAGGACCACTGTGAAGGTCAAGTGAGGTAATAGGTATGAAAGCATGCTACAAATAGCAAGCTTAAGAGACCTATGAATAAGATTTTCCCTTTGGTCCTCAAACTGGGACCGGAATCCCCACTGAAAACAGCAGGTACTAAGTAACCTGTATTCTCTAAAGCGAGTTACCAAAAGTTGGGGCTAGATTCCCCCAACTCCAGAGCTCCCAAAGAAGCAGTCTAATGGCCCTATTGCCATCACCACCTTCCCTTCACCCTATGTAGGGAGATATGTAGGAAATGGGTGAATAGGAATTAGTGGGAGAATATACAAGTTGGTTTCTCTCTTCCTATTATTATTCTCTTCTTGATGTTAAATGGGGCGGGGGGGGGCGGGGGGGGATCTCCATTGGAATCACCTCTCAGGATTGCAGGGTGACAGTGTCCACAGGAGGCAGAATTGACATCTTGCTCCAGACTCGATGCTTGCTGAGATGTTGACACTCTTGGCCTAATCTAGTGTGGGCATATGGAGCTCAAGTTTGTGGGATGTTTCCCAGAAACTATATGATAAGGCATTATTGCCCCATGTCCATGAAATCTGGGATTACTGAGTGCTATCATGGAGTGTAGGAGACTTGGTAGCCTTGTGGATTAGGAGCTGGGCTGCTAACTGCAAGGTCAGTAGTTTGAATCTACTAGCCGTTCTGTGGGAGAAAGATGAGGTTTTCTGCTTCTGCAAAATTTACAGTCTCAGAAACTCTATATGGGAATTCCTATAAGTCAGAACCAACTCTACGGCACACAATCACCACCACCAACATCATGAAGGGAGCCTGCTTGTTAATTGTTGTTGTGAAGTGCCGTTGAGTCAATTCTGACCCATAGTGACCCTGTATAGGGTTTCCGAGGAGAGACTGGTGAGCTTGAACCATCAACCTTATGGTTCAAAGTGACTTTGCAGTCCAGCACATTAACCCTCAGAGCCACACCAGGACTCCTGTTTGTTAATGGGGCCAACCAAAATGCCTTCAAAAACAGAGAGAGAGAGAGAACCTGGCGACTATATTAGAGTTTGACTTGTATCCAAGTTTTTTAGTAATTTTTAATTAGTGTTTTTAATGTGAACGATGTGATAGTTTACATGGGAGAACATTAGTTTTCATTCATCCTATCATATTTTGTTTCATTGCAATGATTACAATTTCCTGAATGCATCATCAAACAACCAAAGGGTACACCCGCAAGCCTGCCCCTCGGTTGTCAGCACACTGGGGACACCTCCCCCTTTCTGGGTCTAG
>NW_006408522.1:12960482-12966364 GCF_000296735.1 Chrysochloris asiatica
TTGTACCACAAGAAACCTATCCCCATCTCCTTTCATCAGACAGATTAAAAACCACTCAGTGGAGATTCTACCTTCCCCTGCACCTTCTGGAACTAGGCACCCTCTTGAAAGCCTGAAAACCAGTCACTGCTTGCCTTTGTAGCCCCCCCATTTTGGGTAGCCAATGTCTAAGTTGCCCATCTCTGTCAAACCTGTGTACTGAGGGAATGAGAATGGTCCTCGCTGTAAAGATTTGTTCCCTCTTTTGAGCTACTACATCCATAAATATAGGTTAAATTTATCAAATTGTAGCAGATTACTCTTTTTTCCTTTTCTTTCTTCTTCTAGTCGAGTTCTGATCATCCAGCCATTGAAGCCAGATCAAGTGGGTACTATCTGAAAGTGTGGGTGTTCTTGTGCATCTCCCCTCACTTCTTATCAGCTGGACGCTTCACTCTCCAAATTAGTCCTCTGTGGCTATGTCACTGTCTCTGGACCCAGGAATCCCCAGGTCTTGCCACACTGCTGGCCAACCAGGTCTCCACCTGGGCATGATTGGACTTAGCTCACAACTTCATTGATGTTTTTCCCCCACTTCCCCTTATAGGTGACCCACGAGGTAACCAGCCAGACCACATGCCTGCTCGTGTATTCCCTTTGAGTCTTAATCTTGGAAAGGGGTAACACATTACCCTTTTAGCTTAAATCAATTTGAGTTGGATTTCTGTTCTGTAACCCCAAATCCAAAGTAACACAATCATTGTTATGGACTTTTCCTATCTCCAAATATGTTGCCTTTCCTCCATCCCCACTGGACGAGCTGCCATCTCTGGCCTCAGTCTCAGGAACAGCCTCCAGTCCTTGAGAGTAGGATAACTATTGCCTGCTCTGGGGAAATCTGTCTCCAAGTACTGAATCTCAAGTGATAACTGCCCAGTTTACTGGTCTTGGAGTGACTTTGTAGGGCAGCCTGGCTTTAGCGCACAATGACTCTTTCTAGCATGTTCTTTGGGCACTTGCAGTCATATAATTTATGAAGTAAGGTCCCTGCTGCAAGAACAGAGCTACCTCCAACTGCTTTCTGGTGATCCATATACTTGTAGAACTCCCAGAGTCTTTGCACTGTGCCCCTTTATTGCCCTGGGCACAGTTTCACTTGTCTGGTCTGACTCCTGCAGGGACAGTCTCTTAGTGGACCATTGTGTAGGACCCAGAACTGCAGGCTCCGTTATCCACATTAGGACACTCTTCACAACTTTCACTCAACCATGACCTTGAACTCTTTAGTAATCTTGTTGTTATTGTTAAGTGCTTTTGAGTCAGTTCTGACTCAGCAACCCTGTGTAGGGTTTCCAAGGAGCAGCTGGTGAATTTGAAACCACCAGCCTTGTGGTTCAAACCGAACTTGCGGTCCAGTGCATTATCCCACAGTACCACAACAGGACTCTAAGTTCCCGGCCCACTTAGCACTTTAATGCTTCTTCCAAACTAGAGCCAAATCTACTGCCTATTAATGAACTGGTCTTTTATTGGAGATTTCCTAGAAGAGGATTGAAATTGTCCATTGCCTAGTGGAAATAAAACTCTCCTTTGATGTTGCTCAAAGTGACAGACACTGCCAACTGCCTCATTTCTCCTACAATTGGCCTCTACTACTTTCCACTACGGAGTCCTGGTGTGGCGCTGAGGGTTAATGTGGCTGCAAAGTCAGTTTGAACTGTAAGGTCGGTGGTTCAAGTTCACCAGCCACTCCTCGGAAACCTTGTAGAGAATTGCTATGGGTTGGAACCCACTCGATGGCACTTAACAACAACAACACTTTCCACTATATGCAGTTTTTCAAGTGGGACTCAGTGTCAGCACCGCCTGGGAACTGGGTAGAAAGGCAACTAAAACTATTGGGCCCTACCCTGGTGGTGGTGGTGATAGTGTGCCGAAGAGTCAGTTCTGATTCTTTGGGACCCTGTGCAGGGATTTCAAGGCCTTAAATCTTAATGGGAACAGAAAGCCTTTCTTTCTCCCTAGGAGTAGCTGGTAGATTCAAACTGCTGATCTTGTACTGAGTGACCTAACTCATAACCCGCAAGCTGTCAGAGCTCCTGGGTGCTACCCTAGACTTCCTGAATCAGGAACCTGGGAATGAGGTCTAAAACCTGTGTTGGAACAGGTCCTCTAGGCGATTCTGATGTATGCTCAAGTTTGAAAACCACTGTCAAAACCATTCTCCTAAGCAATTTAGCTCCTACCTCAGTTTCCTCACCCCTTCAGCAATACAAAAAGCCTAAAGCCTTCAAATGGGAACCAGTTATTGCTCTTCAAATGAATTCCTTGAAAGTCTTAACTCTGGCCCAGACTATGTATTTTCAGTTTCAAACCATAATAAAATCAGTCGATGTTGAGTTGGCTGGGACTCATGGCCACTCAATGTATGTCAGAGTAGGACCATGTTCCATAGTGTTTCTAATGACCGATTTTTCAGAAATGGATCACCAGGCCTTTCCTACAAGTGCATGTGGGTGCAGTGGAACCTTTTGGTTAACAGTAGAATGTGGTAACTGTATCACTCAGGGACCCCTGCAACCTACAGTACTATTGGGATGAGAGTCTCTGCATACTGTCACACTAGTGGCCCCAGGACTTTGTCTCAGAGCCTTGGAGGACACTGGAATATTTGTGGGGTGGGGCAGGATGGGATTACATCACCAGACAAAACAGAATGAACTGATATAATACAAGTCTCTAAGGAAAGAAACAAGTGCACTTTAAAAGCCATTACTCCCAGCAACCCACATAGATTATAAAGCCACATTTATCTTTCAAAGTAAATAGCAATCAGTCCCAAGGAGCGAGGAGACTTTCAAATAATGGCCAACATGTGTTGATATTGACAGTGACCCAGGAATCTCAATTTCTTTTGGAGAGAATGTTGGACAGCATTTTAATTCCACGCCTTCATGTGAGAAGGAGAGAGATGGAGCTCTGTTGTAGCTCTTTGTGGAGCATCCTTGGAAAGATCACCCAATGATCATGGAGTTAAACATTAATTGATGACCTCCAGCATGCTTCATCACACTCCATTACCCAGATGGGGAGCGTGACAGCTGAAACATGGAAGGACTGGGCTGAGATACAACATAGGAGGTCGGCTCTGAGCAGCCATGGAGGAAGGACAAAGGGGCTGGGGAGGGGCAGGCTTCCTCCTCCCCACTTTAAGGCTAATGGCTCCTCGTCTCCACCCCCGAGTCCAGCAGCATTTCCACCTCTGTTACAGCTTTTGGGGCCCTCGTGCTCTGAGGGTTTTTCTGCTTGCCTTTCGATGTATTTTTGCTTCTTTCCTCAGAGAGTTTCTCCTCACATTTGTGAGCTCTAAGTCTGGTCTTTTGTCTTCTAGGGGAGAAAGGAGGCATCTACACCCTTGTCATTAAATACCATTTATTTACTGCTTTCCAGGCACCCTTCTAAAGGAGCCCTGCTGATGTGCTCAGCTGCTAACTAAAAAGGTCAGCTGCTTAAACCCACCAGCTGCTTCATGGGAGAAAAGACGTGGAAGTCTGCTTCTGGAGAGCCTACAGCCTAGGAAACCCTCTGGAGAAGTTCTACTCTATTCTGTAGGGTCACTCTGAGTTGGATTTGAACTGCTGACCTTGTTCACAGTCCAGTGCTGATCCACAGTGCCACACCAGAAGTCCAAGTGAAATTAGTCAATTACAAAAGGACACTTGTATGAGACCACTTTTGTAAAAACTCAAGAAAAGATTTTCATGCTGAAAGAAACATTCTTTGATGGTTACCAGGAGTGGGAGGGTAGGAAACGTAATTCATTGGCTAGAGGGTAGACACATGTTAACTTGGGTGACAGGGAGGGCAATATACAAGAAGAGGGAGGTTGGCAGAAGAATGATGAAGACAGTGAAGACACATGGAGGTATGCAATGGCTAAAGGGGATAGAGGTAAATATTGTTGTTAAGTGCCGTCGAGTCAGTTCCGACCCATAGTGACCCTGTATAGGGTTTTCAAGGAGCGGCTGGTGAGCTTGAACCACCTACCTTGTAGTTCAAATGGCTTTGCAGTCTGGTGCATTAACCCACAACTCCACACCAGGGGTAAACAGTGAGATATATCTATATCTATATATCTATATCTATATATCTATATCTATATTTATATCTATAGGTATATATACATAGATATATATATACACACACTCATGCAATCTTATAACAACAGTGTTCTGTGTGTAGATACACGGAGAAAGACACAGGCTGGATAGGTATGGGAGGGAGAGTGAGATATACTTATATATCCCAGAAATATGTAAGAGTTTGAAAGAGGATATTTGTACATGAATAACCCGAAGGAGGAAGGAGGACAACTGTTGGTGCCTGGAGGGGACTGTAATCACTGATATGGAGCAAAGTGTGTGATTTGTTGACTGTAAAACTGATGATCTTGTGTGTAAGCCTCCACTCAATTCACAATTAAAAAAAAAATGTACCCATCCATCTATAATTGATTGATTTTTAACAAGGATGCCAAGTCTATTCAATGGGGAAAGAAGAGTTATTTTAATAACTGGAGCAGGGACAACTGGATCTCCACTTGCAAAAGAATGCAGTTGGACCCCTAACTCATGATATACAAACATGCTAAATAGAGCCACTAACGCCATACAACTCTTGGGAGAAAACACAGCAGTAATGCTTCTGAACTTAGTCTTCAACAATGGACTCTGATGTGACATCAAACGCATGAGCAACAAAAGACAAAATAGATTAGATGAGCTTCATCAAAATGTAGACATTTTGTGCATTAAAGGACTTTACTAAGAAGGTGAAGTGACAACTTACAGAATGGGAGAAAGTATTTGGGGTTCCCGGGTGGTACACAGAGTTAGCGTATTGGACTGCTAAGCCAAAGGAGGTTTGAGTCCACTCAGAGGTACCTTGGAAGAAAGGCCTAGCTAGCTGATTCTGAAAAATCACCACTAGAAACCCTAGGGAGCCCAGTTCTACTCTGACACACATGGGTTGCCATGAGTTGGAGGTGTCTGGAAGGCAATTGGTTTACTAGCTTATATATTTGACAAGGCTGTAATATCCAGAATATACAAAACTTTACAACTCAACAACTAAATTAAAAATGGGCAAAGAACTTAAATAGACATTTTCCCCCCAAAGAATTTATAGGAATACAAGCATATCAAAGTATATTCAACATCATGAGTCATCAGCAATTGCAAATCAAAATCAAAATGAGATACCACTTCACATCCATTGTTGTTGTTGTTGAGTGCCATTGAGTTGGTTCCGACTCACAGCAACCCTGTATAAGGTTTCTGAGGAACAGCTGGGGAGCTTGAACCACTGGCCTTGTGGCTCAAGCCAACTTTGTAGTCTAACACATTAACCAACAGCGCCACACCAGGACTTCTCACAACCATTGTTGTTGTTGTTGTTAGGTGCCATCGAGTTGGTACCAACTCATAGTGACCTTATGCACAGCAGAACAAAACACTGCCCAATCCTGGGCCAACCTCACTACTGTTGCCACACTAGAGTCCATCAATGCTGCCACTTGCCCAATCCATCTCATTGGGGGTCTTCCTCTTTTTCTCTGATCCCCCACCTTATCAAACATGATATCCTTCTCCAGTGACTGGTCCCTTCTGACAACATATCTGAACTACGAGAGATGAACTTTGGCCATTTTGGCCTCCAAGGAGCACTCTGGCTGCACTTCTTCCGAAATAAATCTATTGGTTCATTTGGCAGCCCATGGCACTTTCAATATTCTCCTCTAACATCATAACTCAAAAGCATCAGTTCTTCTACAGTCTTCCTTATTCACTGTGCAGCTTTCACATGCATATGAGGTTATTGAAAACACCATGGCTTGGGTCAGG
>NW_006408522.1:12971594-13011192 GCF_000296735.1 Chrysochloris asiatica
TAGGGGTCTTCCTCTTTTTCTCTGACCCTCCACCTTACCCAGCATGACATCCTTCTCCTGACTCAGAGGTGGTATGGTTAAATCTATGGATAAATACAGGTTCCAGACACAAGACTCCGGGTGTGGGTCTCCTTATAGAAGTTGGTGGTTTAGTTTGTCTCCCAGCTGTGAGTCAATATGGGTAGGTTGAATCCCAATCTCTTTCCATGAACCTTTTCTTGCAGTTTTTTGAGTGTTGACATCAACCATGTGGAAGAGATATCCTGAGCCCTCATCGCCCATGTAGGGGAATGTCTCTGGGGGGCGTGAAGGTAGCTGCCAAGACGTGAACAAGAACATACAAAGAGGACCTAATAATGGAATAATTCTAAGAACTGCATTGTGGGCAGGAAGAAAATTTTTATGATTTCTCAAGTGTTGTCTTGTTGACATTGCCAAGCCATAGAGGAGTCATGGAGGATTCATCTCAGTTTGTGAAAACCACCCTGAACTGAGAGGATTCTTAGATGAAGAAAAAGTTCTGGCTCTTCCCAAATCCCCTTGGTTGCTTTACTTGGGCTAAAATTCCCAGCAATGGTCTCACAGGGCTGCTCCTTTCTTTGGACGGCTGGGTCTATGCTTGCACCTAGTCGGTGGTTCACATTCAATAGCGTTTAACAACAACAACAACAACAACAACAACAACATCTCACAGGGTGGTTGCATGGCTTAAACAAAATAAATAGGCAAAGCGCTTGGCACATTAAAAAGTTCTTTAAAATAATTGTTGTTGTTGTTATTGTCGTTGTTAAGTGTCGTCAAGTTGGTTCCAACTCATAGTGACCCCAATATAGGGTTTCTGAGGAGCTGCTGGTGGGTTTGAACTACCGACATTGTGGTTGTAGTTCAGTGCTTACTCTATAACACCACACCAGTATAGTACTAATGCTGCTGTCGTTAAATGACGTCGAGTCCATTCTGACTCATAGTGATAGAGTTTCTGAGGAGCGGCTGGTGAGTTTTGAACCGCTGACCTTGTGGTTCAAACCAACCTTGCGGTCCACTGCTTATCCTTCAGTATCACACCAGGATAATAATAGTTACTATTATTTCATACATTTTGGTTCTTCTCAGTTAAATTAATGCAAAAGGTTTCCTTTAAATATCACCATTGTAACTATGCCAGACCATGATGTTCCTAACTGAACTTTAACAATAACAATGCCCACAGAATAGGCACATTGTACATATGACAAGGACATTCCATATCTGTGTTTATAACAAGACAGAGAGGAGTTCGCTGAAACCAGAAAAGAACAAACCAAACCCTGTGTCATCAAGTCTTTCCTGACTCAGCCCCCTCTAGGACAGAGTAGAATTGTCCCACAGGCTTCCCAAGGTTGTAAACCATTATGGAAGCTGACTACCACATGTTCCTCCCATCGAACCTCGGGTGAGTTGGAACTCCTACCTTTCCGTTAGCAGTTGAGGGCGTTCAACGCAAACCACAATGAAACATTCTCCTCTTCTGAGGGACACAGGAGACTTGCTGAACCTCTGCCAGCTCTAGGCTTGCTTTAATCTTCCTTGATTATCATGAACTTAATTAATGATTAACTAGTAGTGATTAATTAAATATCAGTTAATTAGCAAACTATTAGGATACACAATCATCAAATTAACTTTCCCTTTTGGACAGAACCCAGTGCAGAATTTCTCCTGCTTCCAGACTCTTCGTAGATACATCCAGCACAACCCGGAATCTTCTAAGAAGGCCTTCTTGATTCTCTTTTCTGGGATGCCCCAGGCTTGCTCTGGAGTGAGGTCCCGTTGCTGCAGTAAACTAAATAAACATTCATTTGACTGGTGCTGTATGTCGGTGGTTTGGGGGTATGGACTTAAAATTTTTTTAATTGGGGATAATAATAACAAAAAAAACCCCACTCAACCTGTTACCATTGAGTCGATTCTCACTTACGTGAACCCATGTGCATCAGCATAGACCTGTGCTCCACAGGGATTTCAGTGATGACGTTTTTGGAACTAGATTGTCAGACTTTTCTTATGAGGCATGTCTGGTGGACTTGAACTTCCAACTTTTCAGTAGCAGCCAAATGTACTAAACATTTGTTGTCATTGTTAAGTGCTGTCGAGTCAGTTCTGACCCATAGCAATCCTGTACAGGGTTTTGGAGGAGCACTTGGTGAGCTTGAACCGCTGACCTTGTGGTTCAAACCAATCTTACAGTCCAGCACATTAACCCATAGCGCCACACTGGGACGCTGAACACTTGTATAGATATTATTAAACCCAGGGACTAGCCAGAATAGTATCTATCTAATACTCTTTACAGGGATTTCACAAGAATCAGGTGAGGCAATTTTGGTGGAAATGAGTTTTTAAAGTTAAAATTGTTATAATTCTATAATCCCCACTTCTACTCTTGTTTCTGACTCATGTGACTCTATATAGAGTGTTGTTGTTGTTGTTGTTAAGTGCCGTTGAGTTGGTTCCGACCCATAGCGACCCTGTACAGGGTTTCCGAGGGTGTAAATCTTTACGGGAGTAGAAAGCCTCATCTTTCTCCCGCAGAGCGGCTGGTAGTTTCGAACCCCTGACCTTAAGGTTCGCAGCCCGATTCGTAATTTACAAGACTACAAATCTTTATGGGAGCAGTAAACTTTCTTCTGAGGAGCAGCTGGTGGGTTTGAACTGCTGACCTTGTAGTTAGCAGCCCAACGCCTAGAATTCACAAATGCTTCTCTTTTGATACTTAGAATAAACCATTTTAAAAAGGAGAATTCCTACTTAAGATGCTACTCTGTGTTCCTGCTTCCGTTTCATTGATGTCCATCCTTCCTGCAGGGACAGTGGTTGGATGTAGTGTATTATCAAGTTTTCATGAGAAAACTTAGAAGAGATTTGTCCAGTCCTGGGGCCTGTCTTGGAGTAAGAGTGTCTGTGGGTGAGGAACCAGGTGAGACCCCACCCCTGCCTTACCCTGTGTAACACTTCTCTCCATCATGGAGATGGGACCCCCGCACGCAGCATAGGCAGCCCAGGCCAGTCCCTCCTTCCAAACAACAACCTCAGGGCTGGCCCCACATCTTGGTAGGGCTTTCAAGGCCCTCACCTCTGGCCACTTCTTCTTATGACCCACCCACGCTTGGCCACACCATTGATTTGTACTGTTGTTGTGAAGGCCAACTTATAGTGACCTTGTGTAGGATTTCCGAGTTGCTGCTGGTGAGTTTGAACTGCTGACCTTACAGATCAAACTGACCTTGCAGTCCAGTGCTTACCCTACAGCACCACACTTCACTGTTTCATTTCAAGCTTCCAGATCTGGCGCAAGCTCTTCCTTCTGCCTTCAACATTCTCCTACTTACTTATCTTTATTACTCAACTCAAGCTTCACCTTCTCTATGAAGGATCCTCAGCCAACCTCTCCTGCTCTGGGCCTCTTCTTATAACGTTTCCTACCTAATGCTATTTGAGAACTCAGCATGTTGGAATTAAGTTTCTATCTTTCCTCCCTTTCTTCCCCCAGCCCCCAAACCAAAGAAACCCCACTGCCATTGATTCTGACTCATAGGGATTGCTTCTTAGAATTTCCAAGACAGCATGTCCTGACGGGAGCAGACAGCTTTGTCTTGTCTTCTCAGAGTGGCCGGTGGATTTGAATTGCCAACTTTGCAGTTAGCAGTCCAATGCTTATCCCACAGTGTCACCAGGGCTCCTTTACCCCCTCTCTCCCACACAAAACAAAACAAGCAAAAACCCCTCTATATCCATGGAGTCAATGCTCCATAGGGTAAAAGTACCCTGGACTGATAGAACAAAGCAATCTGTGTGGGAAGAAGTGCAGCCAGAGTGCTCCTTGGAAGCCAAGATGGTCAGACTTCACTTCTCATACTTTGGACACATTGTCAGGAGGGACCAGTCCCTAGAGAAAGATATCAATTTGGGTAAAGTGGAGGGTCAGAGAAAAAGAGGAAGACCCCCAGCGAGATGGATTGATAACAGTGGCAGCAGCACTGAGCTCAAGCTTTAACAACAATGCGAGGATGGCACGGAATTGGGAATGTTTCATTCTGCTGTGTTATGAGTTGGAATCGACTCAACGGCACCTAACAACAGTAACAATAATCTTTACGGAAGTAGATTGGCAGGATTTTCCTCCATGGCTTTGTTTGGTGAGTTTGAATTGCCAACCTTCAGGTCAGTAGGCCAGTTGAGCCACAAAGGACCGAATGCATAGAGAGTGGCTAGTAAGGACTATCACAGCAATGCTTGTTTGCTGCTGTTGACCTTACTGTTGTTGTTGTTGTTGTTAAGTGCTATCGAGTCGGTACTGACCCATAGCACAGTAGAACGAAACACTGCTCAATCCTAGGCCAACCTCACTATTGTTGCCACACTTGAGTCCATCAATGCTGCTACTTGGTCAATCCATCCCGTTGGGGGGTCTTCCTCTTTTTCTCTGACCACCTTACCAAACAGGATATCCTTCTCCAGAGACTGGTCCCTCTTGACAATATGTCCAAATGTACCTTACTGTATCTTAGTAGAAAACAGTATGCTTTTTCCACAACTTGGGCTTCTCTTGGGATAAGGAAGCTAGACATTCTGCCACTGGAAAATTTTGAGCAATCATGGAAAGGCCAAGTGAGAACCCATACTCTGACCAACTTTTGGTAATGCCAGGTTCATGTGAAAAGCATGTTCGTCATCATAGTTTCAGGTCTGCCAAGGAGTGGTCCAGTGCATAGGTAATTAGTTACTGCAGCTGGTTTTCCCATCAATGACAAATAATCTCACCCGAGGAATTTTTCTTCATCTCAAGAACTGTTTTCCTTCTGGCATCTCAGTATTTTATTAGGGGGAATTTATGAGAGTCTGTATATTATCTGGAATATGGCTATACTTGGGGAGGTTACTATGCAGCCTGTGATCGATAAGTATTGACTATCCCCCAACCCCAGAGAATTAGAAATGAAGCCAAGTTTGTCCAACCTGAAAGTCAGGTGTTCAAATCTTGATTCTGCAATTAACTAGTCATTTTTGTTTTTCTAGTGGTTCTCAAATGAGCCACAGTGGCACAGTGTTTAGGTGCTTGGCTTAAGAAAGACCTGGTGATTTGCTCAGTAAAGATTTACCAAACCAAACCACACCAAACCATGGAGTCCTTTCCGATAGCCTAGGAGACCCTCTTGGGGGCAGATCTTTATGGTCATTATGAGTCAGAGTTGACTCAGTGGCACCTCAGCTACACACCACCACCCATCTGTCAGTTTGTGGTATTGTGGACACTTGTGTGTGGCTGTCATGTTGGAAGCATGGACAGCAGTATTTCAGATGCCAGTAGAGTCACCCATGGTGGACAGGTTTTGGTGGAGCTTCCAGGACTAAGACAGACTAGGAAGAAAAGCATGGTTATCTACTTCCAAAAATTAGCCAATGAACACCTTATGGCTCATGAGGAGGATATAATGTTTGGTGAAGTTGAGGGTAGATGAGGATCTGGGAGACCCTGGGTGAGATAGCTGTAATGGTGGACTCGGACATGCAAGGGACAGTGAGGACAGCGTTCTCTTCTGTTGCTCTTTAGGCCTCTGTAAGGTCCACTTAGGGCACATAACAACAACAACAACAATTCTCAAGGTGTTGTCCCCAGATTCAGAATGTACAAGCTTTTTAGAAATGCAAATCCTTAGTCCTTCCTTGATCTAAGAAGAATTGATGCCTTTGAATTATAGTGTTGGAGAAGAATATTAAAGGCACCATGGACGGCCAGAAGAATGAACAAATCTGTGTTGGAAGAAGTACAGCCAGAACTCTCCTTAGAAGCGAAGATGGCAAGACTACGTCTCTCGTACTTTGTCATGTAATTAGGAGGGACCATTTCCTGGAGGAGGACATGTGCTTGGTAAAATGGAGGGTCAGGAAAAAGAGGAAGACCCTTAACAAGCTGACTGGCACCATGTACACAAGAGTGGGCTCAAACACAGCAAAGCTTGGGAAGATGGCACAAAAGCAGTCCATGTTTTGTCCTGTTGTACACAGGGTTGCTTTGAATTGGAACTGACTGGATGGCACCTAACAACACCAACCTCCCAGATCCACTGAATTACACTCTGGGGTTGGGACCCCAAATCTTATTTAAACAAGCCTTTCAGGTGATTCTGACACTAAAGTCAGAGAACCACTGAAGGGTCTAGTCAAATCTTTTTCTTTTTTCATTTTGAAGTAAATTAAATTTTTTCCCCCCAAATCATTAATGTAAATATACTATACACATACTATAGCATTACATAAAATTTGGAAGAGACAAAAGTTTAGATACAAGCTCAACTCAAGTGTAAAATTTTTGTATATTTTCTTCTAGCATTTTCCCCCCTCATCTGTACATATTTTCTCACAGTTGTAATCATAGGGCACACACAATTTGGTATTGCTTTTTTCCCACTTCCCTTGGATCATCCATCAACACTCATGGAAGCAGCAGCCAAGAAATCAAATGACGTATTGCATTAGGCAAATCTGCACAAGATCTTTTTAAAGTGTTGAAGAGCAAAGATATCAGCTTGAGGACTAAGGTGCACCTGACCGAAGTCATGATATTTTCAATAACTTCATACGCATGTGAAAGCTGGACAGGGAAGACCGTAGAAGAATTGGTGCATTTGAGTTAGGGTGTTGGAGGAGAATATTGAAAGTATCATGGGCTGTCAAAAGAACAAACAGATCTGTGTTGGAAGAAGTGCAGCCAGAGTGTTCCTTGGAGGCCAAGAAGGCCAAACTTGCTCTCTCATACTTTGGACATATTGTCAGGAGGGACAAGTCCCTGAAGAAGGATATCATGTTTGGTAAGGTGGAGGGCCAGAGAAAAACAGGAAGACCCCAGCAAGATGGATTGGCAAAGTGGCAGCTTCAGTGGGCTCAAGCGTGGCAACAACTGTGAGGTAAACCCCAGGACTAGGCAGTGTTCATTCTGTTGTGCATAGGGTCGCTATGAGTCGGCCCTGACTCAATGGCACCTAACAATAGCAACAACATTGGAATGTCAGTACTCTTCAGTGGTCCCATCTACATAGCTTCATGAGAGCCACCCCATTGGATTGCTGCGTCACAATTTACTTCACCAGGCTTCTAAATGTGAATTTCTGTATGTGGCGGTGAAAATGTTGTGGACAGACAAGGAGACTTCCCCTTCTTCCCAACCTCCATTGTGGATAAATAGAAACTATGAGTGTTTCTGCAAGTAGAGTCGTAAGCTGAGAGGAAAGGGAGAGCAGTAGAGGCTGGCTGATTGTCTGGAACTTTCCAGAGTCATCCAAACAGAAACTGGCTTCTTCCTAGCCTGAAACTCTGAGGCAGCAGGAAGCCACAGCGCTACCTTGTGGCTAAGTTGAAGAACTGCACCTTTTCCTAGATGCTAGGCTGATACTCTCAGGAGCCCAGGATACTTTAGTGTGTGAGGGACTGGAGTTTTTCTTGTTGCCCTAAACTGGGTGCCTAAGTGTGAGAGTCTGGTACTTGCTGCCCACCTTGCTTCAGTTTTCCCATCCAATTGTATGGTCTCTGCAGGACTGACTGGACTTTGCCCTATGGTCTGGTTCTCACATTGAACTGAATTCCAGTCATGGCCCCCAGTATACTTGGCAGGGGACTAGATGCCTGGTCTGCCCCTAGGTGGTCCCTTTCTCTGGTTGGAAGGAACACTGACCCTCAGCTGTGAGGGGCCCCACATCAAAATGTACACTCTACTTCACCATGGCACCCAGCCACTGTTCGGGCTGTAAGAATTGCTGTGTGCCCCTGCCTTAAGTGGACCCCATGAAGTCAGGACAGCCCAAACTGAGGTCAGGATGTTATTCTCTTGGCTATTGCTTTATGGCCAAGCCTAAAACCAGGCAAGCTCTGGCCCAGCCCAGCCTCTGATCCCTCCTCTTCCTGCTACTAGCCTGTGACTGTGAGGGCCCAGCATGTCTTAAAGCAGTATGGCAGCTGGTGTGGGGCGTAAAAATGCCAGAGAGGAGGAATTGGTATTGGCCAGTGTTCAGATCCATTTTAGGTCCTATTCCTTCAACCAATCAGCTCCTCAGTTTCTCTGTAAAATGGACACTTCCCCTGGCCCAGAATGAAAGGATATGACCTCAGGTCCTGGGTGCCTTGTGAAAGGCAAGTCAGGTGAAGACAGGCTTGCCCTATCTAGTGTGATACCCTCAGAAGGGGCTCCAGACCCTCAGCTGGAGGGTGGGAAGGCTGGCTGTGGAAGAGAGGGTTGCTAGCAGAGGAAGATTAGATTTCAATTCAGTTATGTATGCGCGCCATCTCTGGGTGCCGCCTCAAATACTAGTCAGGGATGACCTTCTCTGCAATTGTGGAGGCCTGCCAGGAATTTGGGGGCCCCATCTGGAGTGATTCTGAGCCTGTGAGGACAGTGAGGTGGAGGGTGTGAAGGAACAATGGAAGATTTCTCCCCGTGGCCTACCGGGACAGACAATTCCAGAACTAGTCGGATCGCAGTTTAGTGGGGGTATTTATTTATTTAAAAATTTTCTTCTACATTTAAATACCTTTGATACAACTTCATAACCTTTATATATCTTTAAATATACTTCAAAGCCCTTGAAATATACGAACACGTGTGTTGATTTTCTGTTGCTGCTGTAACAAATACCATAAGCTTGTTGGTGTTGTTAAGTGCCATTGAGTCAATTTCAACTCATAGCAACCCTGTATAGGGTTTCCAAGGAGTGGCTGGTGAATTTGAACCGCCCCTGTGGGTCAATGCACTAGACTGCAAAGTCAGTTTGAACTGCAAGGTTGGTGGTTCAAGCTCACCAGTCGCTCCTTGGAAACCCTCTACAGGGTTGCTATGGGTCAGAACCTTGTGGTTCAAACTGATTTTGCGGTCCTACACTTGTCCAACATCGCTACACCAGCTGAAACATGGCACACATTTATTGTCTTACATTTGTGAAGGTCAGAAGCCTGATGTGGGTCACACTGCACATTGTAAAATCAAGGTGTTGGCAGGGACGCATTCCTTTCTGGTGACTCTGGAGAGAGTGTTTCCTTGCCATTCCTAGCTGCTAGAGGTCACTGCAATTTTGTGCTTGTGGTCCCCTTACTTCACACACAAGGGCTGGTTTATCCATTCATACATTGCATTTTCTGATCTGCCCTCTGCCTCCCTCTTCCACATTTAAGGACTGTGGTGATTAGGGTGGGTCTACCTGAGTAAGTCAGGATAGTGCCCCCACATCAAGATCAGGCGGATTAGTAACCTTATTTTGCTCTGCAACCTGAATTTCTCTTTGCCATGTAATCTGACATATTCACAGGTTCGGGGATGAGGCCATGGGGAGGTATTTTTCTGCCTACCCAAAAAAGAAGTATGTGTACTTTTTTATAGTTGTGATTCAACATGTGTGTTATTTGGTCCTCTTTTTTGCTCTATCTTATTTCATATAAATTTCCCTCATGCTTGTGTTTTAAAGTTACAAGACCAGTATTTTTAGTTTCTTGTTTTAATTTTTTTTAGAGGTCACAATCCTTCTTGATAATTTGTTCAAAGTGATGACTTCCCTCCCTCACTGAAAATGCACATCTGAACAGCTTCCATTGCCTTTTCGGGTCCGTGTTAGAATGCCAGACAGGAGACCTGGATTCGATTCCAGGACAATGAGCTTCATGGGAAGCTACCACCTACCTGTCTGTCAGCGCAAGCCTGTGAGCTTCCATGATGCTCTATGAACATGTTTTAGTGGAGCTTCCAGACTTAGAAGGACAAGGAAGAAAGGCTTTGAGAGATTCTGAAAATCAGTCAATGAAAGCCCTCTGATCTGATCCACAACCAAACCTTGGAATGGTGCAGGACCTGTGCCCTTTAAATTTGTTGTGCATGGCATCAATAGGAATCAAGGGTGGCAGCTAGTAGCAACAACAAAAATTCCCTGAAACACATCCCTGGTGCTAGGTGAAGATCCCGGTGGTGAACTAGGAGAACTTAGGGCTGAGTAAAAAGGTTTTCTCTGACTCCTATCACTGTTGTTTAGTGCCATAGAGTCGGTTCTGACTCATTGTGACCGTGAGGATTTCTAAGGCACAGCTGGTGCATTTGTACCTCTGACCTTGCGGTTAGCAGTCCAGTGCTTATCCTACAGCACCACACTGAGATTTCAGATCCTATCATTAGCACACTCAGAAGTCTTGGCACTGTAGGATAAGCACCGGTCAGCTAACCACAAGGTCGCAGTTCAAAACCCTTCAACCACTCTCACAAAGATTTACAGCCTCGGAGACTCTTTACAGGGTCGCTATGGGTCAGAACCGACTCGACGGCACTTAACAGCAACATATATATATATATATATATGTTTATGTGTGATGTGTTTATTGTTGTTAATTTAAAAAGCATTAACAATTTTTTAAAAAAATTATCAGTCTTAATTTCTAATACTGTAGTATGATATACATAAAACCCACATTAAAAAATCCCTCTGGGGTCCTCAGTAATTGAGAACGTAAAGTGATCACCAGACCAGAGAGTCTGAGAACTACTATACTTATGTGCTGCCTTTTCATGACACTTTACTGAACGAATGAATGGGGTTCAGGTGCGTCTAGCATTTGGACTCTTCAGCTGGGATTGCAGCTGGGGAGGGCACCTGTAGGCAGCGGTGGCCGCCGGTACTTGAAGGTGGGGGCTGCTGGATCTAGGAGCAGCAACTTCTATTTGAAGCAATCTTAGCTCTGATGGCAAGCCCAGTGAGTGGTCCTGGGTCTCAGGCACTGAGGTCTAGGGATGTGGATGGTACCAGGAGGCTTCAAGAAACTCAATGGATTCTATTCTCTTTACTACTGAAGAGCCGGAATGGCAGACTGCCTGCCTCCTGAGAGAGCAATGGAGCTCTGATTACAAGACCGAGGACTGTGGTCTGAGTCAGACTGGGGGCTCTCGGTGCCTCTCTCTGGTCTGTTCTGACCAGCTGTGGACTTAAGGCAAGTCACTTATCCGCTGGCTTACTTGACCACACAGTGAAGATGGAATCAAATGTGTAAGCAGTGTCTGCCACGTGGAGGATGCACGATACCCTAATGCATCCATTAGTAGAATGTCATTGATAATAGTAACAATAGGATACATGGGCTGGGAGGAGTGGGTAAAGCAGGCAGGGGCCTTGAGGGAGTCTTTCCTGGTCCTTAGCTAGTGATAGTACAGCCGTGGCATACACGTAGGGCTCAGCACTACTGACATCTTCAGCTGAATATTTTTGTTCTGGGGTGAATTGTAGAATATTTTACAGTATCTCTGGACTCCAGTCAGTGAAAATCAGTAGTCATCAATCACCCCCACTTGTGACAACCAGAAATGTCTCCAGACATAGTCAAATGGCCCTTGGGATCAGAATCACCCCACTGGTATAGATAGTTATCTGATGGGGGCTCCACTGTGGGATGCCTGTGTCCCTGCACTTACCTCAGGAAGGCATTCTCCCAGCCACATGCACCATGACGCTGGCTCACTCCTTCAGAAACGATTCTGACAAGGGATTTTTGCTTTCAAGGTAACAAGACACCTCCTAACTCAGAGCCTCTACCTGAGGTTCCTTCCCATTAATTGGGGCCACTTCTCTCAGGTTTTGGACAAACCAGGACCCCGGGAAAGAAACAAGCTGGTAAGCACCTTGAGATTTGTTGAAAGGGCCCCTCTCTCCATCTCCACCTTGGCACCAAAGGTTTCCAACCCCCAAGTCTTGGTTGCCAAAACAGGCCTGGCCAATCAAGAGCAGAATGGATCATTTTGCACAACAAATGCTACAGTTTTGAGAATGATGAGCTACAATCTTATCAACAACACGATGACTCTCACAGATAGAATGTTGAGTGAAAGAAGCCAGGCACAAAAGAATCCTATGGCTATTTCCATTACTAAAACATTCTTAGAAAAGCAAAATCATCTATGGGTAAGAAGACTCAATGGGCACAGGAAAGAAACTTCTGGAATGCTGGTTTGGCTCATGAAAATGAATGAGCGTTTATGATATAGGCACTCCCCTATGTATATATGAAGGAGCTTCAAAAAGTTCATGGAAAAATTCCATGATCTTTTAATCCTATGTTTCCATGAATTTTTTGAAGCCCTCTCATATATATATGCTATACTTTGATAAAAATAAGCAAACAGAACTAACAACAGAGGCAGTATTGTGAGCTGTCCCTTCAGCAACATCATGGTGAACCCAGGGAATAAAATCATCAGCACTTTTTTTTCTCACATGGCTCTAAATTATTATGAAAAGTTCCTTGTTAGAAATGACTTTGTAAATGAAATGATGCATGCAAAATAATTAGCACGGTACTTTTCACATCAAATGCTCAGTAAATGACAATGATGAATATTACTAAAAAGTCATTAGCTCAGCTAGGGTACAAAATAATGGTCAGATACAAAGGAACTTAACAACAACAACAAAGGAACAAGTGTTTTTGAGAGAGAGGGGAATTACACTGGGATTTTCAGGTATCTCCTTTGTGAGAAAATTCCTGATTCTCAAAGTTTTTGACGCTCCCTTTAACCATAGTGGAGGCGGTTGTGTGCTGCGGAGTCTGTTCCGACTCATTTGTGACTCTGTATAGGGTTTCTTTATGGGAGCAGAAAGCCTTATCTTTCTCCCAGAACGACTGGTAGATTTGAACTGCTGACCTTGTGGTTAGCAGCCCAACTCATAATCCACTACACTACCAGGGTTCCTTCCTTTAGGCTGTAGTCTTTGAAGAAAGGAAAATCCAAGCTTCTCTACCCTGTCATTATTAGTTTCTAGCCAGTAAACGGCACAAAAAAAGGCCCAAACAGCTGTCTACTTTGGCTGAGTTGTTCAGCTGTCATCATATTGGTCACTTTGGGGTACAATGTACTGTTTGGCTCTGAACCTGCAATCCACCTACCTGATCAAGCATTTGGATTTGTGTTTGGCTATCCATCTAGTAAACAGATTTACAGGCAAAACAGGTGTGACTGCTCTTGGATCCTGCAATCTCCGAGGGAAATTTTGGCAGAGAAATGAAACCTAGAAACCGTGCAGTGGTAACTCCAATCCAGACATGACTGGGAACAGGACTCTTACAAATTCCTCTCTTCTGAGAGACCCAGGCAATTAGACAACTGTAACAAGACAGAGCATTGCATTGCAAGCTGTGCTCTGCAATTGCAAATTAGATGCCAAATTAACTCTCAGGAAGATCTGAAACTCTTTCAGATTATTTTCTTCTGAAGAAATGTTAGCAGGACTCTTTCCAGAGACTTCGTTTCTAGCTACAGACACTTTTAGAAGACTCCAATTTTTAGAGTGGTCTTCTAAAACTTCAAACTGCTACATGGTCCAATGAACCAGTGAAGCTGCTCACAAGCCACCAGTTTTGCTCTGAAGCCAGCTCTGTCCCTCACAATCAAGGACAGGTGGCTTCTTGGTGACACGATTTAAAAAGATAATCCATATCAAATTTTGGAGAAAAGATAAGCTCTTACCTGGCCCCAGGCTTTGTCCACAGGCACTTAATTGGTTCAAGATGCACAGAACGAAGAAAATAGAGACATAAGGGAGACTTTCCATTTCTCTTGTCTCACGGGGGTCTGAGGTCTTCTTGCTAATTTCCAAAGCTGGAGAGATCAGATTGCCTGTTGATACTTTGCTAGCAAAGACTGCCCCATTAATAATTAACCTTTAAACATGCTAGCAGGGGGTCCAGATATTTTCTTTGCTGCCCCGAAACCCAAATCTAACTGTATGAAATTTAAAAGGCAAACAACCAAACAAAATGATTGTTCTGCAAATGTATTTTTATCCTGATACATACTGAAAGTAAAACACGTTGTTATGCATTCTTACCTTCTGGGCCAAAGTCACAGTTCCAAATTAATCAATTTAAAGTGCTATGTTTGGAAAGTCTGCCAAAGGTCAGGGGTAGGCACCTCCCACGTGTTTCCTAAGCCTTCCTGTGACAGTGCTGAGAAGAGAAAAATGCCTTATGGAAGTGGTGTTTTCAAATACTAGGCTGAGCCCACTGGGAGAAGAAGGCTCTGCCATGCTGTGAGTCCCCCACAGGTGCATTGTCTGCTGACTTAGGTGAAATTTCTGATGCCAGTGGTTAACTATGGTAAGACAGCATAGTTGGCTCTCCCATGAAAGAGACATAAACCCTCTAACCTCAGTGTAAGAAGTAGCTGATGGAGACAGAACTTGATATCCTCCCTGGAGATCCCATAGGGAAGATCCTAGAATAAACACCCTATTTCTTTGTGTTAATCGACACTCCAGTTAAAAAGAGGACTTTGGTTATCTGAGAGGTAAGGCTACTCTGCAGAACCAGGTAGGGCAATGTGTGGCCCTTGTAGTGTTCCCTGGGTCTTTCGTTTTATTTAGCTCAACTTTGTCTTTCTTTTCTTTTCCCATGAGTCATATGTGCCAGGCACTGTTCTAGAGTCTTGTTGTTGTTATGTGCTGTGGAGTCGGTTCCAACTCATAGCGCCCTGTACAGGCTTTCCGAGGCTGTAACTCTTTATGGGAGCAGAAAGCCTCATCTTTCTCCCATGAAACAGCTGATAGGGTCTAGGTATATACAAATGAACAAAATAGACAAATATTCCAGTCCTTGTGCAACTGATATCTGTCAGCTAATAAAGAACATATATAATTGACAGGGAGTTTTGGTGTGGCACTGTAGGCACTGGACCGCAAAGTCAGTTTGAATTGCAAGGTCGGCAGTTCAAACTCACCAGCCACTCCTTGGAAACCCTATACAGGGTTGCTATGAGTCAGAACTGACTGGATGGTATTTAACAGCAACATCATGGACAGGAGATTCATGTAGACTTGTAGAAAGCAATGAGGGCTGTGGAAAAAGGGAAAAGCATTACAGAGTTATGGATTTGGTAGGTGGGGAGGCAGGTGGTGATTTTAAATAAAATGGTCAGGGTAAGACATTTGAGCAAAAGCTTGAGGGAGGCGCGGGAGTTGGTTAGCGGGATAGCTGGCAGAGGAGAGCTCCAGGCAGCCTGTGTAAAGGTCCTGAGATAGGAGCATGCTTGGAGTGGTCCAGGAATAACAAGTAGGTTAGCAAGAGGCATTGTCATCAACTGAGCCAAGGAAGGCTGTGAGTGGCGCATGCTTGGTAAGGCAGATCTGTTGTTATTGTTAGGTACCCTGGAGTCACTTCCTTATCGACTCATAACGACTATGTGCACAACAGAATGAAATGTGATCCTCCACCATCCTCACAACTGATATGTTTGAACCTATTATTGCTACCACTGTATCAATCCATCTTCTGGGAGGTCTTCCTCTATTTTGCTGACCCTCCACTATTCTAAATATGATGTCCTTCTCCAGGGACTGGTCCCTCCTGATGATACGTCCACTGGACAGAATGTTTCGTCATCCTTGCTTATAAGGAGCATTTTGACTTTACTTCTTCTAACACAGATTTGTTTGCTCTTCTGGCAGTCCATGGGGATTTCAATATTCCTCTCCAACACCATTGTTCAAAAGCATTGATTCTTCTATGGGTCTTCCTTATTCGTTAACCAATTTTCATATGTAAATGAGACAATTGAAAAAAACGCCATGACTTGAGTCAGGCACACTTTGGCTCTCCAACTGACATCTTTGCTCTTTAACACTTTACAGAGGTCTTTTGCAGCAAATGTACCTAATGAAATATGTCATTAGATGGATTGCTGCTTCCATGAATGCGGACTGTGGAGCTAAGCAAAACTGAAGTCTTTGACAACTTCAATCTTTTCTCCATTTATCATGAAGTTATATATTGGTCTAATTGTGAGGACTTTCCTTTTCTTAACATTGAAGTGCAATCCATACTGAAGGCTCTACTTTTTGATCTTCATCAGTAAGTATTTCAAGTTCTGCTGCTGCTTCCAAAAATGTGATTGTGGATCCAAGCAAAATGAAGTTTTTAACAGCTTCAGTCTTTTTCTACATTATCATGATGTTAGTTATTGGTCCCGTTGTTAGGATGTTTGTGTGTGTTTTTTTACATTTACGTGCGATCCATACTGAAGACTGTAGTCTTTGATCTTCATCAGTATTTCAAGTCCTTTTAGTTGCCAGCAAGAAAAGTTATATCATCTGCATATGGCAGGTTGTTAATGAATCTTCCTCCAATCCTGATGTCATGTTCTTCTTCACATAATTCAATTTATTGGATTATTTGCTCAGTATACAGATTGAATAAGTATGGTGAAAGGATACAACCTTGGGGCACAACTTTCCTGCTTTTAAACCATTCAGTGTCCTGTTGTTCTGTTCAAAAGACTGCCTCTTGGTTCCTCAGGAGCACAATGAAATGTTCTGGAATACTGATTCTTTGCAATATTATCGATAGTTTATAAAGATCCACACAGTCTAATGCCTTTGTATAGTTATTAAAACACAAATAAGTGTCTTTCTGGTATTCTCTGCATTCAGTCAAGATCTATCTGATGTCAGCAACGATATCACTCGTTCCACATCTTCCGGATCCAGCTTGAATTTCTGGCAGCACCCTGTTGATGTACTGTTGCAACCATCTTTTGATTCATCTTAAGTAAATTCAAGCTCATCAGCCAATCCTCAGAAACCCTATACAGGGTTGCTATGGGTTGTAATTGACTTGATGGCACTTTGCAACAACAACAATATTAATGATAACAATATTAATGATGTTATTTAATAATTCCTTCATTTCACTGGGTCACCTCTCATTGGAATGGGCAAAAATGACCAGGCCTCCCAAATTTCTTGACATAGATGACATACTGCTTGACAGCACCTGCAGTGCTGCATCCATTTGTTAAAACATTTCAATTTGCATTCTGTCAGTTTCTGGAGACTTGTTTAGTCCAGTGTAGCTTGGACTTCTTCCTTCAGTACCATTGGTTCTTGGTCATATACTACCTCTTTTTTTTTTTTTCTTAAATGTTTTATTGTGAATTATGTGATAGTTTACATGGGAGAACATTAGTTTTACATTCATTCTATCGTATATCATCTCATTGCCATGGTTACAATCCCCTCCATGCAGTCCTTCCCCCGTGCCCCCCAGATCTTCAGCACACAGTCGCTCTCCCTCTCTGGATCTAAAGTCTCCAGCTGCTCCATCGCTCCACATCATCATCTCTGCCTCCATTTCAGGCATCACTGCATCTCTGGGTAGGGTCCCGCTCTCCGCTCTTCTCCCTTGATGGTCCTAGGGACCTCCGCTCCTAGACTGAAAAGTTAATCACTCCCCTCCTTGCTATAAAATGTCTACCTTTACATTTCCAACCCTCACAATCAATCCTGATAACAATTATTCACTACTGTATCACAAGAGACCCGTCTGCATTTCATTGCATCAGCTCCGCCTAGTCAGATTGAATACTACTCACTGGAGATTCTACCTTCCTCCAGGCCCTCTGGGTCTAGGTTCCCTCTTGAAAGCTTATAAGCCAGTCACTTCTTGCCTTTGTAGCCCCCCACCCCCCATTTTGGGTAGCAAATGTCCAAGTTGCCCATCCCTGTCTACTCTGTGTGTGGAGGGGGTGGGAATGATTCTTGCTGTAAGGACTTGTTCCCTCTTTTGAGCTACTGCTTCCATAGGTGTAGGCATATACTACCTCTTGAAATGACAGAATAGTGACCAATTCATTTTGGTACAGTGACTCTGTGATGAACTGCCAGAAGGACCAACAAAACTTTCTTGGAGCAAGCACTGACAGAATGCTCCTTAGAACCCAGGATGGTGTGACTTTGTCTCATGGACTTTGGACATGTTTTCAGGAAGGACCAGTCTCTGTAGAAGGACACTCATGCTTGCTAAAGTAGTTGGTGTTGCTAAATCTGTCGAGTGGGTTCCAACTCATAGCCATCTTGTATAGGGTTTCTGAGGCTTTAAATCTTTGCAGTAAAGAAGAGGGTCAGTGAAAATAAGGAAGACTTCCAATGAGATGGATTGACTCATAACAATTGTGAGGAAGATGAGGGTCAGGCAGTGTTTCATTCTATTGTATATTGGGTTGCTGTGAGTTAGAGCTGACTCGATGATACCTAACAACTGAGTAGTATACATAGTTAACATGCTTGACTGCTAATGGTTAAGGTGGGATGTTCGAGTCCACCCAGAGTACCTTAGAAGAAAGGCCTGCTGATCTGCTTCTCAAAAATCAGCCACTGAAAATCTGATGGAACACAGCTCTACCCTGACACACATGGGGTCATCATGAGTCTGAACCAACTTGATTAAGTATGATAGACAGATTATATGCACCTGTTGGTGATATTATTAAGTACCTTTGACTCTGTATAGGGTTTCTGAAGCTTTAAATCTTCCAGGAAGCAGAAAACCTTATCATTCTCCAGCTGCGGCAGTCTCAAACCGTAGACTTTGTGGCTCACAGCCCAGTGCTTATCATAGGGAGCCACTGCACTCTCATATAAACCAGTTGTTGTTGTTGTTAAGTGTCTTCAAGTTTATTCTAACTCATAGCAACTCTGTGTAGTGTTTCTGAGGCTTAAATCTTTTTGGGAGCAGAAAGCCTCATCTTTCTCCCATGGAGCAGCTGATGGGCTCCAACCACCCACCTAGTGGTTTGCAGTCCTGTATTTATCCCACAGAGCCACCTCGATATCCATAAAAACCAGTTTTACTGTTAAGTGTTGTCGTCATTTCCAACTAAGTGTTCACATATAGGTTCCAGAGGAATAGCTAGTGGGTTTGAACTGCTGACCTTGTGGTTCACAGTCCAGTGATGATCCTATAGCACCAAACCAGGTGTCCATATAAACTGGTTGTTGTTGTTAAGTATCATGGAGTTGATTCCGACTCATAGTGACCCTGCACAGGGTTTCTGAGGCTGTAAATCTTTACGGGAGCAGAACGCCTCATCTTTCTCCCACAGAAGCCCTGGTAGTTTCGAACCGCTGACCTCGAGGTTGGCAGCCTGACTCATAACCACTATGCTACCAGAGCTCGTTATATAAACTGGTAGGGACTATAAAATATTTTGTTGTGTCCAATTAAGTCAGTTCCACTTCTTAGCAACGCTACTAGACAGAGTAGAACTACCTTGTAAGGTTTCCTAGACTGTATCTTTACAGAGAAGATCACCAGATCTAGTCTCCCATGGAGTGCTTGGTGGGTTCAAACTGCTCACCATTTTGTTAACAACTAAATGCTTAACATGGTGTTACCAGTGCTCTGTATAAAATATATTGTTGTTGTTGTTAAGTGCCATTGAGTTCGTTCTGATTTATAGCATCCTGTATAAGGTTTCCAAGGAGCAATTGGTGGGTTTGAACCACCAACCTTGCAATTAGCAGTTCAGTGCTTATCTTAAGCACCACACCAGGATTACATAAAATAAATTATATTGTTGTTGTTGAAATTATATTATTGTTGTTAAGTAGTACCGTGGAGTCGGTTCCGACTCATAGTGAACCCACAAGGGTTTCTGAGGCTATAAATCTTTATGGGAGCAGAACACCTCATCTTTCTCCTGCGGAACTGCTGGTAGTTTCAAACTGCTGATCTTGAGATTGGCAGCCCGATTAGTAACCACTACGCTGCCAGAGCTCCTTTGAAATTATATTAGTGCTACATAATTTAGGAAATCAGGAAGGTGTGTGTCAGGGTTGTATCCTTTCACCATATTTACTTAATCTGTATGCTGAGTAAATAATCTGAGAAGATTAATTATATGAAGATGAACATGACGTAAGGATTGGAGGAAGATTCATTAACAACTATGATATGCAAATGACACAACCTTGCTTTCTGGAAGTGAAGAGGACTTGAAATACTTACTGATGAAGATCAAAGACTACAGTCTTCAGTATGGATTGCATTTTAATGTATTGCGTTAAAATCCTCACAACTAGAGCAATAATATGATAAATGGAGAAAAGATTGAAGTTGTCAAAGACTTCATTTTGCTTGGATCCACAATCAACACTCATGGAAAAAGCAATCAAGAAATCTAATGATTCTAGACCCAGAGAGGGAGAGGGACTGTGTGCTGACGACCAGGTGCAGACTTGCAGGGTATACCCTTTGGTTGGTTGATGATGCATGGAGGGGACTGTAACCATGGCAATGTAACAATATACGATAAGATGAATGTAAAACTAATGTCCTCCCATGAAAATTATCACATAATTCAAAATAAAACATTAAAAAAAAAGATGAAAAAAAAACCACACAAAAGAAATCTTACGTTGTATTACATTAGGTAAGGCAGCACTGGTAGCGTAGTGGTTACGAATCGGGCTGCGAACCTTAAGGTCAGCGGTTCGAAACTACCAGCTGCTCCACGGGAGAAAGATGTGGCTTTCTACTCCCGTAAAGATTTACACCCTCGGAAACCCTATACAGGGTCGTTATGGGTCGGAACCGACTCGATGGCACATAACAACAACAACTGCATAAAACCTCTTTAAAATGTTACAGAGCAAAGATATCAATTTGAGGTCTAAGATGGGCTTGACCCAAGCTACAGTGTTTTCACTTGCCTCATTCACATGTGAACGTTTGTTAATGAAAAAGGGAGACCATAGAAGAATGGAAACGTTTGAGTTCTGGTGGTGGAGAAGACATCGTGGACTGTCAGAATGCTCCTTAGAAGTCAAGATGGCAATTTTCTTCTCTTATGCTTTGGACATGTTATCAGGAGGGACCAGTCCCTGGAGAAGGACATCATGATTGGTAAAGTGTCGCTGCTGCTGTGAGGTGTTGTCCAGTCGATTCTGACCCATAGTGACCCTGTATAGGGTTTCCGAGGAATGGTTGGTGAGCTTGAACCACCGACCTTGCAGTTCAAATGGCTTTGCAGTCTGGCACATTAACCCACAGCACCACACCAGGACTCCTGGTAAAGTGTAGGGTCAACTAAAATGGGGAAGACCCCTAACAAGATTGGCACAGTGGCAGCAGCAATGGGCTCAAACACAGCAACAATTGTGAGGATGGTACAGAAACAGAGAGTGTTTCATTGTTGTGCATAAGGTCCTGATAAGTTGGAACTGACTCAACGGCACCCAACAGCAACAACGTATAATTTACAAACAAATAACTATCCATATATTGGGGGTGGGTTGCCCCAAATTTTCTAAGCAGATAGATTGGCTTCCTCAATGCTTCTACCAAGGCAGTATACACATTAGCAGGGTCTTCTGGTCTGTTCCATGCTGAAGAAAGTCCTGTTGTTTACCAAGATCTCTTCACTTCCCATCTACTGAAGGGGTCTAAGCCTGAGTCCTTGAAAGGCTGGCTCTCACAGCAGTTAGCAGCACCTTCTTCCAATACAATTCTGTTAGAACTTTTCTAATTTGGGTGACATTGCACTTTGGTCTGCATCCTCTGTCTAAAATAATAATGGTTTTATAATTAGATTCTTGAAAAAAAAAATTGCCCCATTCTTGCTCTCTTTTAATTTGAAGAAATCAAGATTTAAAGAGACTGACATTTGATGACCTAGAATGTAACCCTTTTCTTTAGTGTAATGGGGATAAGAATGTCAATCAGAAGAAAAGAAATAAATATTTTACAGGGATAAATAGAGCAAATCCCGGGAGGGAGAAGCCAAGAGATCAAGGTAAAGTTTACTGATGAGAGGAACAGCGTTTTTATATTCATTATCATATTTTCCTGTGTTGATCTTCAGCAACTGGGAATACCTGAGAATGGAAACTTGTGGTTGGAGTTCTAAGGAAAGAGTAACCGTAGTGATCACGTTTAGATTGGGGCCATTATTTCTTCAATTTTATAGTTGAGGGTTAGAGAGATTAGGATATGGCACAAAGCCATGTCACAAGTAACAGGCCGAGAGAGACGGCAAATCAGGACTGCTCAGCACCTGAGTCCAGGGTCAATGATCAGCAACCAAAAAAAATGCCCACAAATGAAACAATCTAACCTTGTTACCATGGAGTCAATGCTGACTCTTACCACCCCCGTGTTTCCAGAATGGAATCGTCCACAGGGTTTCCTGGTTGTCGTCTTTATAGCAGCAGATCGCCAGGCCTTTCTTCCACGGTCCTATTGGGTGAATTTGCAATTTTTAGGTAAGTATAAACCATTTGTACTACATAAGGACCTTTTAAGCAACCATAAGCTCCAAATCCTACACTTCTCTGACTTTCCCCAGGATTAAATTGAGCTTTCCTAACTTCATCTCTCATGCTTCAGATGATGTATTGTCAGGAGGTACTAGTCGCTGGAGAAGGATATCATGATGGGTAAGGTGGAGGGTCAGAGAAAAAGAGGGAGACCCCCTCTTTTCAATTGGCCAAGTGGCAGCATTGATGGACTCAAGTGTGGCAACAGTAGTGAGGTTGGCCCAGGATCGGGCAGTGTTTTGTTCTGTTGTGCATGGGGTCGCTCTGAGCCGGTACCAACTCGATGGCACCTAACAATAACAACATACCTCAACCTATCCTACTTCCCAGGAGAAGTTTATAAAGTTTGTAGAATGTGTCTTTGGAAAACGACTCTATCCTCTATTATTTCTTCTTGGAACCAACCAACCACAGTGAGCACAAACTTTTATTTGGTCACCAACCCATCTGGTGTCCTGGTGTGGCACTGTAGGAGCAACACTCAACCATGTGGTCGGTTTGAACTGCAAGGTTGCCGGTGACGTGTAGGGTCAATTAACAAGGGGAAGACCCTTAACTAGTAGCTTACCAGCTACTCCTTGGAAACTCTATACAGAGTCTCTGTGAGTTGGGACCAACTTGACGGTGCTTAACAACAACAACAACAACACATCTGTGTGTGTATTCTTATAATGTGTGGGGAAACAGCAAAAACAAGTAAGGAAACCTAGTTAGTGTGAGTTGGCTTGGAACATGTTCTTGTTTGGAAAGAGGTTGGACTGGAGTTTAACCTTTTCCTTATCTATGCTCAGAAGAAAAAGATCAGCAAACAACTGAAAGGTGAAAACAAGATTGCAGAGGTATTTTCAGACTATTTGAAAGAATGAAGTGTTTCGAGCTTTTCAAGAAGGTTGTTGTATTTATTCAGGGTTTATCACTCCTGGGATGAGGAGTGCTTCACATTGGTTCTGTTCCTGGCTTGGGAAAATTTTATAAAGCTCTACCTTTGTTTTTTCATCTGAAAATTGAGGTTGTGAAGATTAAATTATGGAAGAACTTATAACAAACTCCTAGCACAGTTAGGGTTTATTGAAATTTCAAGACAAATGAGGCCAGAATTATTTCCTCCATTTTACAGGTGAGAAAACTGAGGCTCGGAGAGATTTCTTATCCAGGACTACATGCCTAAGAAATCTAGACTGGATACAAGTGCTTCTAGGCCCCTGAGCATCCTAATGCTCCCTGATTCTCAAAGTGCAAGGCTAGAATAGAGTGCAGCCAGGGAGTAACGCAAGATCTCTTTCTATACTTACTTTTATGCATTCTGGTCTGTGTTGCTCCACTGATTCTTCCCATCAGGATTTCATTTACGGGTTTGTGGAAAAGGTGATTAAAAAAAAACAAGCAAATAAAGCCCAGAGCAGTCTTTCTGTATATGTGACTAGATACAGCGGAACCAATAATTTATTTTATGATTTTTACGGGTTCCAGGATAATGGAAAACCTCAGAAGGATGTGATGATTTAAGTTGGTTTTGAACAGTTAGGTGGACAGTGAACATTGCAGGCTCCTTAAAGTTAGCCAAGGGCTTCAGACGAATTTTCTTCTCTGTGGGAAAGGAGGGAGGACATGGGCTAGTATCCATCATGTGCCTACTTTGTGCCTGCTTCCTCCAGCTGCTGGGGAGCTGGCTGGGACTCGGTGAGTGGTGATCATGCCAGGCTCCTCCTGTGTGGAGAATGGGTGAGCCCTGCATTGGTGGATTACAGCAAACACAAAGGGCACCGTTTGGGAAGGTGGGCCCAGCCGCATGCACACACTCTCTGGACCCCAGTGCTCCTCACTGTGGGCTATCTGAGGGCACCATTCTCACCAGGGTTGTCAGGAAGGTCTGGGGCATTGGTCAGATAGGCCTCTGCAGCAGCCGGTGTTGACACATGGCATAGACTCATCTCACAAATGTTCTCTGTGGTTAGCACATGCAGTCCTTGACTTCCAGAAATCAGAAATGAATTGAATTCCCATTATCCTCACAGTTCCCAATCATGTGTTTGAAGTTCTGGAGAGCTGCCAATGAGCCATCACTTTTCTACCAATGGGGGTTTCTTGCTGATGTGACTTCTCATTGATTCCTAGGCAGGTCTAGAAGTCAGGGTCCAAAACTCAGTGGCCAACTCCTACGGCGTCAGCATGATGCCAGACTCTTCTAAGTGGTCAATCCTATAACCTGGGCATGGTTATACTTTTTCTACAGAGGGCAGAAGAGAGGTTCATGAGCTTCCTGAGTTTCTCAAATCCACATTCCAGTAAATGGTACATAGAATGGGATTTGAATTATATTTTCTGACTCTAAAGCCCACACAATAAAACGTGGTCTTGCCAAGTACAGTAGGAATTGTCTTGTCTTTACCTCAAGTTAAAAAAATTGAATGGTGTCCTGTGCTTGCACCACGTACGAACATATGTTGTGTGTTTGTTATTATTGTCCTTTAAATAAATGTCCTCAAGACCTCGCTATCTATTCAACAGAAACAACCCAGAAATAGCCTGAAGAGACATAACAGAAGATAAAAGTAATGAAAATATTATATTGGGATCGTTGTTGTTAGTGCTGTCGAGTCCGATTGGACTCATAGTGACCTTGTGTAGGGTTTCTGAGGAGTGGTTGGTGAGTTTGAACCGCCAACATTGGGTTTCAATCTGACCTTGCAGTCCAGTGCTTATTCTACAGTGCCACACTAAGACTCCACATTGGGATGTTGTTGCTGTTATGTTCTTTTGAGTTGATTCTGACCCATAGCAACCCTGTATAGGGTTTCCGAGGAGTGGTTGGTGAGCCTGAACCACTGACCTTGTGGTTGAAACTGACTTTGCAGTCCAGCACATTAACCCACAGCATCACACCATATTGTGTTAGAAGTGTATAATTTATATGCAAATGATATCCCCCTGGTCAGGCATCGGCAATTAAAAAAGCACACCGATGATGAGAAGACCAGAGCCTTTGCCTATGAACAGAGCAGAGTGTTTGGCAGGAAGTTGGAGGAGTGAGCCTGGACTCCCAACAGTGACATCTCAGCTCTACCATGAACCTATGGAACACACCATCCTCCTATTACTCTTGAGACCTTCTGAGGTAGACCAGAATGTAATGAGTCAGATGCTTTAATGATTCTGTGACAAGATATTACTTTTTTTTTTTTAAAGATAAATCTATGACTCTTGTTTGGACATAAAAAAAAGAACACATGGTAAATATTTTATTTAACTCCTTAGTGAGGCATCTAGTAAGGGTATTATTAACAGTTCAAAGGTTAAGCCTAACCCACAAATTTATATGGATAATGGAATGATGAAATGAATGTGCAATCTTGCTTCTTCCACAGTTAGTGAGGGAATTCATTTGAACTTCTACAGGACAGGTCAGGATTTGCATCACCAAATCCAAAAGCTGCTCCTCAGAAACCCTATACAGGAACACTATGAGTTGGAACCGACACAGTGGCACTTAACAATAACGATTTTGGTTGTTGTTTTTAGATGCCTTTGAGTTGTTTCCAATTCATAGTGACCCTATGTACAACAGAACACAGCACTGCCCAAGCCTATACCATGCTCACAATTGTTCTTATGTGTGAACCTATTGTTATAGCTAGTGTGTCAATCTGTCTCATTGAAGGGCTTACTCTTTTTCACTTACCCTCTACTTTACCAAGCATGATATCCATCTCCAGGGATTGGTCCCTTCTGATAGCATGTCCAAAGTAAGCAAGACAAGTTTCACCATCCTGACGTATAAGGAGCAATTATCTGTGTTTCTTTCAAACAGAGTTGTTCATTCTTCCAGCAGTCCATGGTATATTGAATATTCTTCACCGATTCCAGGTTCCAAATGCATCAATTCTTCTTCTTTCTGCCCTATGTACTGACTGCTGTTAGGTATCCCAGTTTAATGGGTTGTGAAACACCTCAAGGGCAATGAAAATGAGAATCAACCAACTCAGGAAGATGGTGTTGTGTGTAGTCAATGCATAGTTTCCCAGGGAAGTACAATATTGTCCCTTCAATTCTAGTTGTTAAGAAATGATAAAGATGAAGACTTAGCTATAAAATTCTAAACATAGCAGGATCAATGCCATTCCTGGAGGAAAGGTGTCTCTAAATCTTTGTCCCTTAAATGGAGGCTCTGAACCTTAGAACTGGATTTCCATACTAGTTCCCTCCTTTTTTAAAAACAAAAACAACTTTTTATTGTGAATTGAGCGAAGATTTATGGACAAGATCATCAGTTTTACATTCAACAAATCACACACTTTGTTTCATCTCAATGATTGCAATCCCCTCCCTGTAACAACAGTCATCCCACTTCCTCCCTATGGTTCCTATTTCCATTCCACCCACCTTCCATCCCTTCTCAACTTTGTCCTTAGCAAAATGTTGCCTTTTTGATCTTGAATGATTGACTATCCAATAGTGAGCGTACTTTACTAGTGTTGTTGTTCCCCCATATGCCTGTCTACTGCTTGGCTGAAAATTAAACATGAGGGTGAGTTCCTGTCCATACCTGAAGGGTAGTCGAGGGCTCCCTTCAGGTTCCTCCAGTCTCTTTCTGATCTGTAAGCCTAGTTTTTCTTTTTAATAATTTTGAATTTTGTTCCACATTTTGTCTCACTCTATCCAGGACCTTCAATGTAATCCCTTTCAGAGCAATTGGTAGTGGTAGCCAGGCACCATCTAGTTCTTCTGATCTCAGAGTCATGGAGACTGATGTTGACATGTTGCATTAGTCTGTTGGACTAATTGATTCCAAGCATCTTCAGTTCTCATCACTCTTCATTAGTTCTCACACAGAGAGACCATCACACCTTAGATGACTCATGAGCTTTAAAGACCTCAGACGCTACTCACCAAAGTAGGATGTAGAACACTATCTTTGTGGACTATATTATTCCAATTGATCTTGATGTCCCTTGAGATTATGGTCCTAAGTCCCCAGGCCCCAGCACTCATTGCCTTGAGATGTTTTATAATATTGAAGAACTTTTCATCATTTTGCCTGCTGTATACTCCACCACTTCATAGCTGTGTTTACAGGAAAATTAGATGTGTATACATATCTTTTTTCAAACTCATATATTTGTGGGTATACTCCCATTCTGCCTCCCATGTCCATTCAGCCTGTGTATCTGTCCATGTATCTACCTGCAGTGGCTCCTTCCTTTTTTAAGGAGGGTCACTATGAGTTGGAACCAACTCGACGGCACATAACAACACCAACGGTGTGGTGCTGCAGGACACACTGGACTGCAGGGTCAGCTTGAACTGCAAGGTCAGCAGTTCAAACCTACTAGTTGCTCCTCAGAAACCCTAGACAGGGTAGCTATGAGTTGGAACCAACTTGACAGCACTTAACAACAACAATGGTGCAATGGGTCCTGGTGTTCCACTTTAGGATAAGCACTAGACTGCTAACTTTAGTTGGCATTTTGAACTTATATCCACCCCAGGATAGCTATGAGTCAGAACCAACTTGATGGCACACAGCAAGTGGTGCAGTGGTTTAAGCATTGAGCTGCTAACAGAAAAGACAGCAGTTTGAACCCACCAGCCACTCCATGGTGGAATGATGTGGCAATCTGCTTCCTTAAAGAGTTCCTCCTTAGAAACCATATGGGACAGTTCTACTCTTGTCCTGTGGGGTCACTATAAGTTGGAATGGACTCAATGGCAGTGGGTTTTGCTTTGTTTTGTTTCAATGCTCCCTTGCTAGGTGTGTTTTAGCATGGACAAATGATTTAATGCCTTTGTTCCTCCTTCTCCCCACTTTAAAACATGCTATTCATAATATTTCATGGCGATCCCATGTGTTACAGAGAGAACCATGCCACCCAGGTTTTCAAGGCTGTGGCCTTTTGTAAGCAGGTCATCAGGCTTTCTTTTTAAGGTGCCTCTTGGTGGATTAGAGTCACCAGTTTTGGGGTAACAATCAAACACTTAACCATTGGCACCACCGAGAGTTTCTATGAGCTACAGTTGAGTCCGTGACAAGCGGTTGGGTTTGTGGTAATAGTACTCACTTCACAGGATTTGGGAGAGGATTTGATGACAACATCCATGTACTGTGCTTATCATAGCGCCTAACACAAGATGTGTTATTTTATTTAGTACAATCTCTCAGCATGCTTTTTACTTCTTCTATCCTTGACGTAGGGTGTCCTCATGGAACAATGGCTAAGAATCTCACTAATAACCAAAAGGTTGACAGTTTGAAGCCACTGCATGGCTCAAAGGAAGAAAGCCTTGACGATCTGTTCTCCTAAAGCTTATAGGGTAGAAAGTGCTGTGGGGGCAGCTCTGCTGTGTCCCACTGGTTCTCTGTGGGTCGGACTCAGTTGGTTAGCACCAAACAGCAGCAGCATCTCTTACATGCACCTGTCCTTTCTCTTTTACTTCCTTTGACTTGATGGAGATAAAGAATAGGAGAGTTATTTTTAGTGTTTTAAAAAAAGTATGGATGGCATTTAGATGGTTTGTTCTTGATTTTGAAATGAATTGCATAACCTGTTATGCATTCTCTCCTTTTTAATAAATAAAGTCCCACCCCAATATTTACTTTCTGATTTTTTGAATAGTTCTCATAACTTACCTTAGACTATTAAATCCTGAATTTAAAAGTGGTTTCTGCCTCACGTTAGTCAATGAGTGACTCTTATGTGCTAGGCTGTAAAGTTGAATTGAATCGCAAGGTTGTTGGTTCAAGCTCACCAGCCTCTCCTCAGAAACCCTATACAGGGTCTCTATGGGTTGGAGCAGACTTGATGGCACTTAACCACAACAACAGAATGGGAAAAGGAGCATCGTGGCTTTGTAGGATAAGCACTGGATGCAAACCATGAAGTTGGCGGGTTGAGCCCACCAGCTGCTCTGCAGGAAAAAGATAAGTCTGCTCACACAGATTTTCAACCTCGGAAATCCTATACAGGTGGTTATGAGTCAGAACCGACTGGATGACATTTAACAACAATGGAGGTGGCAAAGGTCCTCAGAAGAAGTGCTCCCAGTACACATGGAGATGATGCCAGGAAGCCTGAAGCAGTGACTGAAGTCGGGACTAGGAGCTGGTTGGGGAATTACCTCCTGGTCAATGGGAGATAAAACGTGTCCAGTTCTGTAGAAAAACCTCCGGGACAGCCAGCCTGAGGAGCTAGAGCAAACCTGCCTTTGGCAAGTTTCTTGTTCCCTGTTGGGTACAGGGTGCTGGAGGGGAATTCCTGGAGTCCAAGGGTGTCTGCAGGGACCAGATCCAACAGCCTCATTTTCAATTCTGCTCCCCTGAGAAACCTACAGATGTTTTGAGTGAAGCCCAAAGACCTTCTCGACATTCCTCACCACCAACATTGCATAGCTGCCTGGCAAAGGATTGCTTGGAGTGATCTGGATGGGGGAAGGAGCGCTTACCTCCAGACCAAGTGCAGGGATAGGAAGATAAAAATATTGCTACATCTCAGCTTCCTTTCAATTTACAGCTAGTGGAGTGCTACCCTGGAGAGAGGCATTTTTTACTCTACAATTCCACTGTTATCACCTCATCAGACTGTCAAGCTCCATGGAGGACACTCAGGAGAGTAAAATATTCTGGCAATGCAGTAGGAAGCAGCCACGATTAGATCTCAGAGGTCAGACGGTGTGTAATTGGGATCTCGGAGATGGGAGGGAGCACAGTTAGATTTACACCAACCTCCAGGCCTTCAGGGGCGATTTCTTTTTTCTATCATATCATCTCTAGTGTAGAACAGCTTGTTTTAGCTCAATGGAAAAGCAACTTCCCTTGTCTATTTTCCACAGGCAATATATAAACAAGGAAGGCAAACAGTAAGCTGTTGGTACGTGTTGGAAGACCCATGCTTGGCAAAACCTGGTGCAAAGGAGAAGATGGATTTGAGGTCAGAAGATCTAGGTTTGAACTCAGCTTTACTCTAGGTGAGTTGTAACCTCAACATCCCAGGATGACACGGTTTGCTCTCAACTATTAACTTATCTGGTGTGGTGCTATAGGGTAAGCACTGGGCTGCTAACATAAAGGTGAATGGCTCACACCCACAATCAATCACTCCTCAGAAATGCTATACAAGATCGCTGTGAGTTGGCGCACTTAACAACAACTAACCTACAGGTTATCAGTTCAAACCCACCCAGCAGCACTGATAAAAGTCTAGATATCTGCTTCTTTAAAGATAATAGCCAACGAAACCCTACAGAGAAGTTTGACTCTGTAACACGTGGGGCAGCCATGGCTACGAGTCAGAATCCGCTCAATACAATGGGTTCTGGTTTAACCTCAATACAATGGGGCTGTTAAAGCTGAGATTCCTACCTCACAGGGCAACGGAGAATGAAGGTATAGGGCACAGCAAAGCAGTTTTGAAGTAATAAAGGAGCCCACGTGAAGCCCAGACCCTTACTGAATGGGATAACAAGGAGCATGTTTGTGGGACAGAGACCTGATGAGACTTGGGGGCCCAAGCAGGCCTACTTCCTGGCATCAGACCAGCATGTGCCTTTGACAGGCGGTCCAGGGGCCATGGAACGGCAGCACTTTCCTTGGAGGCATTGCTGTTGTTGTTAAGTACCGTGGAGTCAGTTCCGACTCATAGTGACCCTGCACAGGGTTTCCGAGGCTGTAAATTTTTAAGGGAGCAGAAAGCGTCATCTTTCTCCCGCGGACCAGCTGGTAGTTTCGAACTGCTGACCTTAAGGTTAGCAGCCCGATTCGTAACCACTACGCTACCAGAGCTCCTTATTGGAGGCATTAGGGAAGTACTAGTGCCCACCTTAGATGTTTTTAGGCTTCAGCAAGCAGGCCAAAACATGAATTAATTGTCTCACCGAAATCATTCCCTCAGACTTTGGAGGTCAGGTGGGGCAGCTGAGGTCCAGAGGCCTGCAGGGCTCCTGAAATTTGGGGAGTCTAGGAGCACTCTTGTAAAACCTGGGCTGTTTAGTTATTAATGTAGATGATGACGAAGCTTGCCTTATTTGCCTTTCTGACTCTCCTTTCTGGTTCCTCTTGCACCATTGTCCCCTCAGAGCCATTAAACCACCTGCAAATTACCCCCAACCCCACATCCAGGTTAATCTCTGTTCTCTCTGACCTGTGGTCTCCATTCTGTGGTTCCTGTATCCCACATCCTGGAGACCCACGAGACTGTAGCAGACACCCCCTAAATGGTGCATGCGGGTAGACAAGATGTTCCTGGCTTGAGCCTGGGTCAGGCCAACATTTAGAAGTCAGAAGGATGAGGAGGGACTTGGCTACTTTTGCCAAGTTGTGTCTTTATTTATTTATTTATGGAACATTTTTTATTGTGAATTAGATGAACCATTTTGTATTCAATAATTCATACACATTTGGTTCGTATCCTTAATCAGAATCCCCAGAATGTAACATCACTCAACCTAGTACCGCCTGTTTCCATTCCTCCTTCTTTCCTAACCCTTCTGAACTTCGTCCGTGCTGCCCTTTAGATCTCGAATGGTTGATTTTTCTAGCTGGTTTTACCCATTTTGAAGGATGACGTTTCATTGAGATGGAGAACAGCAGTCTCTGAAGGAATTGTTGTTGTTGTTGTTGTTAAGTGCCATCGAGTTGATCCCGACCCACAGCGACCCTGTGTAGGGTTTCCAAGGAGCAGCTAGTGAGCTTGAACTGCCAACCTTGCAGTTCAATTGGCTTTGCAGTCTGGCGCATTGACCCACAGCAGAAAAATGACATCTCATAATAATTTTTCATCTCATAAGTCTGCTCCCCTTAGACATCTGTCTATCGTTTAGCTGAAAACTGAGCTGAGGAGAGTGAGCTCAGTGGTGGTGGGTCAGGGGTCAGGTGGAAGGGAGTTGTGTCCCACTGGTCTCCACCCAACCATTAAATCTGGTCTTTTTTATGAGTTTGAGTTTTGTTCCATAGTTTTCTCCCCCTCGCTCCAGGACTTTCTAACGTGATCTCCTTTGGAGCAGTAGGTACTGGTAGTTCTGACCTGTGGGTTGTGGAAGCTGAGGTTTGTGCAGTCCACTAAAAAATAAGCCAAAATGGTTCCAAGGGCCCTCAAAAATTTTCAACCCTCCTTGGGAAAAGCCAACCAAAAAAGGTTAAGACCCCAGTCGCTACTCACCAAGGTAGGATGTAGAACATTGTCTTTATGGACTGTGTTTTGTGATTGACTTTGCTGTCCTCTGGAACTATGGTCCTGAGCCACCTGGTGCAGTGACTTATTTCCTCAAAGTGTTTGGTTATGGCTAAGAAGTTTTCATAACTTTGCCCATATAAATGATAAAATATATTTGTAAATATATTTGTAGCATACATAGGTAAATGCATAGGTAGAAATATCCTCTGTCAATAGCAGGAGCCTAGTGGTAGCGTAGTGGTTATGAATCAGGCTGCGAATCGAAAGGTCAGCAGTTTGAAACTACCAGCTGTTCCACAGGAGAAAGATGAGGCATTCTGCTCCCGTAAAGATTTATAGCCTCGGAAACCCTGTTCAGGGTTGCTATGTGTCGGAACCAACTCTACAGCACTTAAAAACAACAACAACAGGGGGCCTCTTGAAGAGAATTACTAAGAAAGCAAAGACTATCTCAAGGACAAGTGGTCTCTTTCGTTCTGTATTGTACCCTCAGCGCCTGGCCCAGTGCCTGGGACATATACAGGAGGTGCTCAGTAAATGTTCATTGAATGGATTCTCAACAGTGGAGGATTTCTAAGATCCGTAGCCCCATGTTGTTGTTGTTAATGTCGTCAAGTCAGTTCTGACTCATAGTGACCCTGTATAGGGTTTCCAAGGAGTGGCTGGTGAGTTTGAACTGCCGACCTTGCATTTCAAACATTTCTTGTGGTCCAGTACTTATTCTACAGCACCACACCAGGACTCCATAGCCCCCACCCACCCAGAGAAGCCCCTTACAGCTATGATGAGTCCAGCTGAGGGCCTCGAGTAACCCAACCCCCAAATCTACTACTTGACCTTTCCACGTCTCCCTGAGACAGGGAACCTGGGTGGGGGGTGGTCTCTTGGAGGATGAAAACATTCATCCCAAGACATTGCCCATTTTACAGTCTGTTTACTGTAAACAGACATCCCTACTATCTCTGTTTTGTACTTCCTTGCCAAGGAGGACCAGCCTCCACAGGATGTTTGGTGTTTGGTTCACGAGGTGGGGATATCTGGCAGCGATAGGGATAGGAAAAGAGGAGACACAAAGACGCAAAGAGAGAGACAAAGAGACACCCCAAAAGCAGAGTGGATGCGGGACTGGCATCAGGCAGATCCTGCATTGCAAACATCTCAGCCATGAGGGCCGTAATATCCTGCATAGTAAACATCTTAGCTATGCAGGCAATACGCACCCCTTACTAGCTGGTCAGCAACGCATGCCTAGTCAGCCGTATAGCATGCTCTCCAAGCTGTAATGAACACCTGGTTCGGCCTGCACCTCCGTTTTATTTAGGGGAGGTACTTTACACAAAGCTGGGAGGAACTAAGACAAGGTACAGCGAACATTCATAATATTCCAGACATTCAGGCAACTTTACATTGTACGTCGCAGGTTCGAATCTCACGAGGGCAACTTGGTTTCTCAAGCTTAATTAACATACCTTTTAGCACCTAGCCTCAAATGGGGGAAGGAGAAGGAGGATTGGGAGGAGTCCCATAGAGTTGGCTGCCCAGCCCAGGTTTCTCAGGAAGCGAGATGCCTGGGTGAATGAGGCTGCACCTGAAAAGCTTTAGGGAGGATGTCCTTTTGTCTTTAGAACAAAGACACCCATTTACCTTGAGTGAATTCTTTGAGGGAAGAACTTTGCCTTTTTGGAATTTTACAGTCTCGGCTTTTAGGAAAATATTACATTTATCTGTGGATATCAGGGCGTCATGTATGCAATTAATAATAAACATAACTGAATACTAAGATGAAAAACAGTTTGCTATGTCTGCTAGGTAGCTAGAGTTTGTTCCTCAGAGCCTGCGGCCTGTACGGTCTGCAACACTTGGGCCCACAGGGCCTCGAACTCCTGACCGGGTCTGGACTGTCTGCAACACTCCCTTGTACAATCTAGCTGGTTCTACCCATCTTGAAGGATGACGTTTCATTGAGATGGAGAATAGCAGTCTCTGGAAAGAACTAGAACTGGAATATTGAAGAATGACATCCCATAATAAGTTTTGTCTGCTCTACCAGAAGCCTTTGTGGTGAAATCCACTTGAAGAAATGCTGTGCACACACCCAATTAGCATGGCCCCTCCTAAAGGGGTCATTTCCCAGGAATTCCCAAATATCCCTATGAATAAACATGATGCCTTTTCCCCACTGAAAACTGTTTTTAACCCCAGGAAAGTCTTTGTTCTGGGAGCTGGAGTTAAATGTTACACTAAGTCCTCCCTCCTCCCTGCTTCTGCTTGTAAGCCTCTTTCCTATAATAAACCTTTGCTTGTATGGGAACCTTGCTTCACCTGACTGTTCTTAATGAGAAGAAAGCAAGATCCCTCTTTGAAGGGCAGAGGTGCAGTTAGTACTCCCTGTTTCAAAACTGATCTATTCCTGAGAATTGTCCCATTCTCCTTCCCACACCTGTTCAGCTTGTGTGTGTTACGCATGCACTTTAGACTGTTCTATACTGATATATACAGGACTGTGTATATCATAGTATTTACCGCTGTTGCTTTTAACTCTAGTATTCCTCCCAGTGTCTTCCTTTGCCTTCATCATGTTTTTCTGACCTCATTTTTAATATAGATTGCCTTCCCTTCACCCAAGTGAATATGCGTCTACCCTCTAGTTAGTGATTTATTCTTCCTTCCCCTCCCACCTCTGGTAACCTTCAAAGAATGTTTCTTTCTCTGTGTAAACATTTTCTTTACTTTTTACAATATTTGTCCTAAGTTCACTCAGTTTAATGTCCTCCTGGTTCATCCATGTTCTGAGGTATTTTGCAGCTTCATCTTTATTCTTTAATGTTGTACATTATTCCGCTGTGTGTCTATACCATACTTTGTTTATCTGATCATCCATTGATAAGCATTTTAGTTATTTCCATTGTTTTGCTGTTGTGTGAATAGTATTGTGAAGAGCATGGGTGTCTGTATAACTATTAGCGTGAAGGCTCTTGTTTATATTTAAATCTTTAATTAACCAAGACTTATTTTGGTGACTCTTTTATTCTTAATAACTTTTTCTCTTAAAATACCAATGAATGCTTACTATTGAAAAATAGAAAAATAAAGATGCAAAAGAAAACTATAAGAAGAGTGACGATTTTACCATCCAGAGATGACCATTGTTGATGTCTTGATGTTGTTGTTGTTGTTGTAGTTATTAAGTACCAAAAATTATTATGAGATGTCATTCTTCTGCTGTGGGTTAATGCACCAGACTGCAAAGCCATTTGAACTGCAAGGTTGGCAGTTCAAGCTCTTGTTTCTGTAGGGTATACACTTAGTAGAGAGTTTGTAGGATTCGGTGATACCTCTATTTCCAACTTTCGAAGGAAGCTCCATACAGTTTTCCACAGTGGTGGCACCATTTTGCAATCCCGCCAGCACTGTGTGAGGGTTACAGTCTTGCCACACCCTCGCCAGCATTTGTGGTTTTCTTTTGGAACTTTGCTATTTGTGCTGGGGTGAGATGATATGCTGAATTGTACCTTAAAGAATAAATACTGAGTGGTAACGTTTCAGGCCAAAGAGAGCAAACAAAATCATTGTAAATGAGTTTATGAGACAACTTCTGGGCACTTTATCATTACTGGATGTTAGTGGTACAACTTTCTTTCACCTTTCCCCTTTTTTGTTCATGCTTGCTTGCTTATTTCATTTGCTGTTGTTAGTTGCCATTTAGTTGACTCCAGTAATTGTGTCCCCATGTAAATGGTGCATAGTTCTATACTATCTGCACAATCCATGGTACATGCTCAAGTACACTGTGTATTTGGAGAACCTTTCAGCTTAGGGGGCTCATCCTTCCAGCGCCATGTTGGACAATGCTCTATTATGACCTATCAGGTTTTTGTTGGCTAATTTTCAGAAGTAGGTTGCCAGGTCTTTCTTCCTAGTCTATCTTAGTCTGAAAGCTCCTCTGTAATCTGTTCACCATTTGGTATTTGAAATACCAGTGGCATAGCTTCCAGCATCACAGCAACATGCAAACAAACTGACAAAAAGGTGGTGTCTGGCTCCTTTAGAACATGAAAATTGTCACCTTCAGACTGCTTTCATTTTCATTTCTTTGATTTCTAATGAGAATTAACATTTTCCCACTATGTTTGTCTACTAATTATATTTCCTTTCTGGGAATGGCTCTGTCTTTTTACTCATTTATCTTCTAGAATCTTGACATGTCTTTTACAAATTTGAATTAGCAATTGATGATAGATCTTAATTCATTGTAATGTTTGATAGAAATATTTTCTCTCTTTAAAGAAATCTTTAGTGATGCTAATTTTTGTAGTGCAATCATTTCAATTTCTTTAAAGCTAAAAATACTCTCAGAGAGCTGATAAACACTTTTTTTCAATTTTCTGCAATTTCTTCCATAATTAGATTTTATATTTAAATCTTTAATTAACCAAGACTTATTTTGGTGACTCTTTTATTCCTAATAACTTTTTCTCTTAAAATACCAATGAATGCTTACTATTGATAAATAGAAAAATAAAGATGAAAAAGAAAACTGTAAGAAGAGTGACAATTTTACCATCCAGAGATGACCATTGTTGACGTCTTGATGTTGTTGTTGTAGTTGTTAAGTACCGTTGAGTTGGTTCTGACTCATAGGGACCCTGTGTAGGGTTTCTGAGGAGCACCTTGTGGGTTTGAACTCCTGATCTTATAGTTTGCTTATCCTACAGTGCCACACCAGGAGTCCCACCAGAAGAGCCATGATTTTACCATCCAGAGACAACCATGGTTGACATTTTGATGTGGAGACCCTCAAATAATTTTTTCCTGTGTATACAAGGGTAGGAATCCTGATGTGACACTGTGGGTTAATGCACCAGATTGCAAAGCTATTTGAACTCAAGGTCAGCAGTTCAAGCTCACCAGCTGCTCCTCGGAAACACTATACAGGGTCACTATGGATCGGAACCCATAGCAACTTGACAGCACTTAGCAACAACATATAAGGGCAAATAAAAAAGTATTGCTGTAAAATCATTTTGTTGTTAAATGCCATTGAGTTGGTTCTAATTCATAGTGATCCTGTATAGAATTTCTGAGAAGTGGCTGGTAGGTCTGAATTGCTAACCTTGTGGTTAGCAGTTCAGTGTAATTTAATTACTGTGCCACACCAAGACTACATTTAATCATAGAAACCTTTATAAATGAAAATGCCCAAATGTGTCAGGATATATGCTGTTTAGGTCTATCCACTTCTCAAGGTGGTGTTGATGTCTCTCTAATCCTTCCTCCAAAGAATTCTGGACTCTTCAATTTATACCACAGCAGTGTGAGCATCCTCAAGTAACTCAAATCATGGTCCCTTTTAATTTTCCTTAAGATTTTTAAAAAATAAATAAATAGGAGGAAGAAGTCTTAAAGGACAAGATCAGGGCTGTTGGTGGATGGGGTAAGGTTTCTCAACAAAATTCTCGTAAGACAGCCCTGGAAGAATAAGCAGGTACACTGTTGTTATGGAAAACAATTTCTTGGCACAACTTTCCTGACCTTTTTCTCACCAATACAGTTTTCAATGCTCTTAAGACTTTTTCATAATAACCTCCAGCGATCATAGATTTTGAGAAAATCTGTCAAGATTACCCATTTGGAATGCTCAAAAACAGTCACCATACTTTCTGAGCTGGCCCCTCTGCCTTGGATTTAGTGGACCTGGCAGATTCCCTGGGAAGCCACTGTTTTGACTGACCCTTTCTTCAAAGGCTCATTCCTTAGAGAACTTGTCTGCAGTCATCCACAGATCCTAGAGACAAGTGTAAACATGCCTTGCTTGGAAGAAACCCATGCATGTATGAATTGGAACCCCACTAGCAGTATTTTTTGACTTACCTTTGCGTATTTATTTTTTAATGTACAACTGCAAACATATTGTACAGATCCTTTAACAACCTGCTTCTTTGCTTAATATCATAGCAATGATGTATCTCAGGAATATTAAGTATTCTTAAAAAATATTATTTGAAATAGCTATAGAACCCTAGCCCGATGTATTGAGTGGATTCTGACTCATAGGGACCCAATGTAGCTGAGTAGAATTGTTTTAAAGGGTTTCCAAAACTATAAGGTTTAGGGAAGCGACCCAATGTAGCTGAGTAGAATTGTTTTAAAGGGTTTCCAAAACTATAAGGTTTAGGGAAGCAGATAGCCACATCTGTTTTTAAAGCATGGTTGGTAGAGTCAAACTGTCAACCTTTTGGTTAGCAGCTGTGTGCTCACCAGTGCGTCACCAGAGCTATGTTGTTGTTGTTATGGGCCGTGCAGTCCGTTTTCTCTTAGTTTAGAAGCATTGTTCTTAGTAACTTTAATTTGTTGTGATTGTATGCATTGCAAATAATTTCTCCCACTTTGTATCTTTTGCTTATCTGAACAGAAGTTTTTAAAATTGTTATGTAGTCAGATTTTTAATTATCTTGGTAGCTTGTACTTTCTATATTTTGTTTAAGAACTCTTTGCCTTTTAAGGTCATATTTTTTTAGATTTATTTAAAAGTTTTTGTTAACCAGTAAAACTGGAATACAGCCTTGGTATAAAAGATTAAAGTAATAATATACCATCAGATATTAAAGAAAATATAGTGTGGAATTACAATACCAATGGTTTGGGGACAAAGTGCTTGGTTTCAACATCCAGCTCTCATTGTGTATATATACATGTATACACATATATATGTTATTGTTAAGTGCTGTCGAGTCGATTCTGACCCATAGTGACCCTGTATAAGATTTCCAAGGAGCAGCTGGTGAGTTTGAACTGCTGACCTTGCAGTTCAAACAACTTTGCAGTCTGACACATTAACCCACAGCGCCACATAGATATATAAAATATATACATATATATGGAGCTCTGGTAGCATACCTGTTATGATTCGGGTTGTAAGTCAGCAGTTCGAAACTTCCAGTTGTTCTGCAGGAGAAGGATGAGGTTTTCTGCTTCCATAATGAGTTATAGCCTCAGAAATCCTATACAGGGTCACTATGAGTCAAAATCGACTTCACAGCACATAACCATCACTACACACACACACACACATATATAGTCCTGGTGTGGCGCTGTGGGTTAATGTGCTGGACTGCAAGGTTCATTTGATCTGCAAGGTCTGTGGTTCAAGCTCACAAGCTGCTCCTTGGAAACGCTACTCAGGGTCGCTATGGGTCGGAACATATATACATATGTTGTTGTTAAATGCCATTGAGTCAGTTCTAACTCATAGCGATCTTGTACAGGGTTTCCAAGGAACAGCTGGTGGGTTTGAAC
>NW_006408522.1:13013597-13017250 GCF_000296735.1 Chrysochloris asiatica
CGCTATGAGTTGGAACTGACTCCATAGCACATAACTACCACACCCATATACATGTGGATGTAGTCCTAGTTGGGAATAGTGTTTTCTTTGCCATTTCAATGTAGTGTGTCTTAGCCAGTCACTTTTGAGATATAAAAGGAGCAGATTAGGCATAGAAGCAAGAAGACGTGGGAAGATAGATGGCATGACATATGAAGATCACCAAGAAAGTGAGGAAACAGAAGTTGAAAAAGACAAGAACCTAACCCTAAAGGTCACAGAGAGAGAAAACCTGCCAGTGCTCTGTATTCGAACTTCTGAACTGTGTGAAAATAAATTTCCATTTGTCAAAGCTATCCACTTGTAGTATTTCTGTTATAACAGTATGAAGAAACAAAGACAGTGTAAGGAAGGAATCGAATTCTATTTATGTACTTCCATCTATATATGCAAGGAGCTCTAGTAGCAAAGTGGTAACTATTACTAGTTGAGGTGCTAACCTCAAGGTCAGCAGTTCGAAACTACCATCTGTTACATGGGAAAAAGATGACGCTTTCTGCTCCCGTACAGATTTACAGCCTGGGAAACTCTGTGCAGGGTCACTGTGAGTTGGAACCAACTCTACAGCACACCACCACCTGTATATGTGGCATTGTAGGATAAACAGTGGACTGCGAACCATAAGGTCAGTAGTTCAAACCCACCAGCTGTTCCTTAGAAGCCCTATACAAGGTTGCTATGAGTCAAAACTGACTTGACAACACTTAACAACAACTAATTATCCTGATACCTATTATTGAATACAATATCTCTACACTAATTTTTAAACTATATATACTGTTGTGAGAATTTAAAAGCAACAGGAAAGTTGAAAAGACAGTATTTAGAGAGATCCTGTATGCTCCTAACTTAGCTTCAGTTTCTTCTGGTAACATTTCCCGTTGTCATAGTACTACTAACTGAAGGCCTGGCTTTTTTTTTTTTTTTTATAAATCTTTCCAGTTTTTCCTTTTTTTTTTTTTTTAATCCTAAAATAGATCAAATGAATTGTACACACTAATCCATACACAAGCATGTTTTAATCATTTGATAATCAGATGAAGACTTCATGCCTCTTTACATCAATTGCTATTGTTATTGTGAAGTGCCATCGAGTCAATTTTGACAAAATAGTGACCCTGTATACGGTTTCTGAGGAGCGTCTTGTGAGCCTGACCTGCCAACCTTGCAGTTCACATTGCCTTTCCAGTCCAGCACACTAACCCACAAAGCCACACCAGGACTCCCTTTACCCCAGTATGTCTTCATTTACCCCAATATGTAAGTGTATATTTTCCAAGAACAACAGTGTGAATTTTCTAACATAACCACAACAGTAGTAAAAACAGGAAATTTAACATTGATACAAAACTATAGATAGTCCACCGTCTATAGTCAAGTTGTATCCATAATTCCAATGGCATCCTTTATGAGTATATGTTTCATTTTGGGGTCCAGGATCCAATCCAGGAGCACACAATGTATTTAGATGTCATTTCGAAACAGTCTCTTTTTAATTTGGAACAGTTTCTCCCTCTTTCTTTGTATCATTGTCTTATTTATCTAATGCCACAAGTAGATGGCTTTAATAAACAAAAATTTATTCGCTCACATTTTAGGAGGCTAGAAGTCCAAATCCAGGGTGCTGGCTCTAGGGGAAGACTTTCTATCTTTGTGGAATCACTGTTTAGGGGGAAGGTCTTTGAATTCTGTCAGCATCAATGGGCTTGGCATTCCTTGGAGATCCCATGTGCCTTGATATCAGTCAATCTTCTCCTAGGTCCAAGAGATTGTCAGTGCAGGGTCCCCAGGTCCTAGTTCTTCTTTCATGGTGGTTATAGGTTCTTCTGATCTCAGTTTGCTTGTTGACTCCCTTTTGTATCTCAAAAGAGATTGACTTCTTGATTATGCCCTGCCTCATAAGCATAACTTCCACTACTCCTATCTCATTAACATCTGACAGATTAGGATTTACAACATGCAGGATAAATACATCGGATCACAAATGATGCTGAGAATCATGTCCCAGCCAAGTTGACATATATTTTTGGGGGATATAATTCAATCCATGAGAGTCCTGTAAATAATGCACTGGACTGCAAAGTCGACTTGAACTTCAAGGTTGGCGGTTCAAAGTCACCAATCACTTCTTGGAAACTCCATACAAGGTAGCTAAGAGTTGGAACGGATTCAATGACACTTAACAACAACAACAATTCAATCCATAACACTCACGAACTTGACAATTTTGGAGAGTATACACCAATTATTTTGTAGAATATCCTCTGTTTGGCTTCATCTGATGTTTCCTTTACAAGTTAGGCATATTTGGCAAGAACACCATGGAGGAAATGTGGTGTTTTTTAAGAGTAGCACATCAGAAGGCACTTGATGTTGGTTTATCTTCTTACTGGGAGGTTCATTTTGATTACTTGATTCCGATGCTGTCTTCCAGTTACTGTTTTATCTTAATTAAATTTTAATTACTGTTTTTTTGCAATTAAAAAGTAATTTGCAAGAAAACACCATGAGACTATGCAAATATTTGTTCCACATTAAACTTTCAGTCACTCAGATGAAGCACTTAAGACAGTGCTTGATGTGTAGTAAACGACTTCTAGGCATTAGTCATTATTAGTATTACAAGTTTATTACTCCTTTGGATTTCGTTTATAGATGTTTCCTACACTAGGAACAGAGCATGCCTAGCTATTCTTTTAAAACTACTTGATAGCTTCATTTTATATATTTATCTTTTTAAAAAAAATTACATTAGTTGTAATTGTAAGTGGTGGTCCAAGACCTCTCAAATGTCTAAAGAAATCATCTTAATACCCTTTGTTGAATTGTTCAACCTATGTTCACTCATCTTGAGCTGTTATCATACTTTATATATAGATATGCCTGTGCTTGGTTTTAGACTTTATATATAGGTATGCTTGTGCTTTTTGATACATCGATTCATCAACTGATTAATTAATTCTTAGTAGTGGTTAGTGAGTATTCCAGAACACTTAATTGTGCTCATGAGGAATCTCTACATAGATGAAGAGGCAATTGTTCAAACAGAACAAGGGAATGCTGAATGGTTTTAAATTAGGAAAGGTGTGCAACAGGGTTGTATTCTTTCACTATACTTATTCGATCTGTATGCTGAGCAAATAATCTGAGAAGCTGGATTATATAAAGAAAAATGTGACATCAGGATAGGAGAAAGACTCATTAACAACCTGTGATATGCAGATGATACAACCTTGCTTGCTGAAAGAGAAGAGGACTTAAAATACTTACTGATGAAGATCAAAGACCACAGCCTTCAGTATGGGTTGCACCTCAAAGTAAAGAAAATAAAAATCCTCACCACTGGACCACCAATAAACAACTTCTGTATAAATGGAGAAAAGATTGAAGTTGTCAAAGACTTCATTTTGTTCAGATCAATCATCAATACTCATAGAAGCAGCAGTCAAGAAATCAAACAACAGATTACATTAGGCAAATCTGCTGCACAAGACCTCTTTAAAATGTTGATGAGCAAAGATGTCAGTTTGAGGACCAAGTGTGCCTCACCCAAGACATGATATTGTCAATAACCTCATATGCATGCAAAAGTTGGACAGTAAATAAGGAAGATC
>NW_006408522.1:13018655-13022735 GCF_000296735.1 Chrysochloris asiatica
TCTCATATTTTGGACATATTGTCAGGAGGGGCCAGCCCCTGGAGAAGGATCTCATACTTGGTAAAGTGGAGGTTTGGAGAAAAAGAGGAAGACTCTCAACGAGATGGATTGGCACAATGGCAGCAGCAATGGGCTCTTGTGTAGCAATGATTGTAAGGTTGGCGCATAGAGTCGCTATGAGTCTATACTGACTCCATGGCACCTCACAACGATAATAACAGTGTTTTTCTTGCTGATTTTCATTCTTTGTGGTTGTATGTGCTGCAAGTATCTTTTTTTACATATTGTTTTATCACATTGTTTATGGTATCCTTTGTTGAACAGAAGTTTTAAATTTTCAGGTAGTCATATTTATCAATCTAGAGTTATTATATTAATTTATCAATTTGTTGATTCCTGCACTAATATCTTTTTTTTTTTTTTAATCTGCACTAATATCTTGAAGATCTTAAATTAGTATCATTTGATAATACAGTCCAAGAACGGGTAGTTTAAGTATTTCTTTATTCTTATTTCTCAATTTTTATTTTGTGTGTGCCCATTTTTGCCAAGGTGCAATGTTTAAGATATGATGTAACTTGATTTCCCCTTCCAAATTGCTCTAATGCTGCAAAAGTTTTTCACATCCCCTTTCATTAGAACTACACATTTAATTTTTTAGATGCAAATGGGTACTTTAGATTTTTTAATTCTATTTCATTATCCTGTGTATTTCTTTTTGTGATCTTACATTTTCTAGTAATTCTGCTTTGAAATTCAAATTTAAATTCAGTTCCAGTATCTGAAAAGACTGGTCTTTCCCTCTCCAATACATACAGATGTATTCTTTTCTTTTAAACTATTTGTTATTCTGGACTTTATTTTCTATCCAATTTTAGAATGATTTTTTGAGTTAAAATATTTTTTGAGTTAATGATTTTTTGAGTTAAAATAATTCTTAATTGAAATTCTGTTAAATATATAAACTGATTTGGAGGAACCTATCCATCTAGGAGATTGTTAGATGTCTTCATTTCTTCAATTCTTCTTTTAAGTCACATCTCCCCACCCCCCATTTAGTAATTCTTTTATAAAAGGTGTCTGGTGACGTTGTAATCTTCCAGCTTTCCTATAACTTGCCTTATTGGCCATCACATATTATGATTATTTTAACTTATGGTTGCTTTTTGTTGGCTTAGTTAAAAATGATTTTTATTGGGCCTGACATTTAAGTGATCAATAAAAGTTAGCAAATATACACCATGTACAAGCCATTCCTTCCTTATATGTCCTTGTTGTTATTGTTAAGTGTCCTTGAGTCAGTTCCAACTCAAAAAGACCTCGTATCAGGTTTCTGAGGGGTGTCTGGTGGGTTTGAAGCCCAACCTTGAGGGTAACGGTCCAGTGCTGGTCCTCCAGTGCTACACCAGGGCTCCAATATTTCCTTTGTATCAAAAAACAAACTCAAACCCAGTTAGTTGTTGTGGCGTTGTCTCTGACCTATGTGTGTTAGAGAACTGTGCTCCATAGTGTTATGAGTGGCTTATACTATGGAAGTAGGTCACTATGCCTTTCCTCTCAGATGCCTCTGGGTGGGCTCAAACCTTCAACCTTTCAGTTAGCAGCCAGACACGCTAACTGTTTGCACCACTCAGGGACTCTAAGCCGTAGCAGACTTTGCTAACTAACTTCATTATTTTCTTCATTCACCTACCCATGAACTCATTCATTTATTCAACAATTATTTTTGGGATATCTACTGAAGTCCTGGTGTGGCACTGTGGGCTAATGCATCAGACTACAAAGTTGTTTGAACTGCAATGTTGGTGACTTAAGCTCACCAGCTGCTCCTTGGGAACCCTATACAGGGTCACTATGGGTCGGAATCGACTTGATGGCACTTAACAACAACAGCAAAAACAACTGTGTCTGAACCTGGCTATAATCCTTTCAAACCAGTTTCATTGAAATTGGCACTTGTGGTGAACCACATTTGCCACCCTGAGTATGGCTGTGTATATGTATATGTGTGCCTGTGTGTGTGTGTATGCACGTGCAGATTTGTGAAAAAGCATCATATTTTAGAATACATTGGTACCAGGTTGTTTTTCAATGATTTGGAGCTAATTAATATGGAAAAGTCTGTTGCTTTTTTTAAAAATGTTTTATTGTGAATTATATGATAGTTTACATGGGAGAACATTAGCTTTACATTCATGCTACTGTATATCATTTCATTGCCATGGTTACAATCCCCTCCATGCATCATCAAACAACCTGCCTTCAGGTCGTCAGCACACAGGCCCGCTCCCTCTCTGGGTCTAGAGTTCCCAGCGACTCCATCCCTCTGGGTAGGGTCTCGCAGTCTGCTCTGGGTAGGGTCTTGCAGTCTGCTCTTCTCCTTTGATGGTTCCAGGGACCTCCACTCCTGGACTGCAAAGTCAATCACTCCCCTCCTTTTGTTACAAAAGGATCACCTTTACATTTCCAACCCTCACAGTCAGTCCTGATAACAATTATTCACCATGGTACCACACAGGATCTATCCCCATCTCCTTTCATTAGCCCCACCCAGACAGAGTGGACACTATTTAGTGGAGATCTGACCTTCCTCTGTGCCCTCTGGATCTAGGCTTCCTATTAAAAGCTTGTAAGCCAGTCACTTCTTGCCTTTGAAGCCCCTAGATTTTGGGTAGCCAATGTCTAAGTTGCCCATCCCTTGTCTACTCTGTGTATGGAGGGGGTGGGATTAATTCTCACTGTAAAGATTTGTTCCCTCTTTTGAGCTACTGCATCCCTAGGTGTAGGTCAAGTTCATCAAATTGTATCAGATTACTCTTCTTTCTTCTTCTAGTTGAGCTCTGATCATCCAGTCATTGAAGCCAGGTCAAGTGGGCATTATCTGCAAGTGTGGGTGTTCTTATGCATATTCCCTCTCTTCTTATCAGTTGGATACTTCATGCTCCACTCTAGTCCTCTGTGGCTATGTCACTGACTCTGGGCCCAAGAGTCCGCAGGTCTTGCCACACTGCTTGCCAACCAGGTCTCCACCCAGGTTCATAGGAGTCTATTAAACGTGGTAGGGCTTAGCTTGATGCTTCATTGTTGTTTTTCCCTCACTTCCTCTTATTGGTGACCAACGTGGTTACAGTCAGAGCACATGTCTGCTTGTGTATTCCCGTTGAGTCTTAGTCTTGGAAGGGGGTTTGCCCTGAGGGGCCCGACCACTTGCCTTGATGTCTCCTGGGTGAGCAACTTGTTTGTTCTTGTAGTAATCAGTCAGACTGTCATTATTGTTTTGTGTTTTTCCTGTCAGTCTTTCTTTCAAGAAAGACTTCTAGATCCTCCAGGCTGGTCTGCTTGTCCCTTCAAGTGGAAATTTCCCACCTCAGAATATTCTGGGTGAGGTTCAGGATTCCACCTATGGTCTCACATAATGCAGAAGCTCCGCAGGAAGCCTCCTTCACTGGGCACCTTTTAGCCCCATTTTAGGTATTCCAGTCAGTTATTGGCAGAAGATGATTTACAAGCTTTCTATGGTGATATTTCTGGCTATTCCTTTCTCTCCCCCTCAAGTGTCTATTTTATAATGGTAAGCCAGGGAAACCAAGATTCAAAAGACAGCCAAGCATCTTAACATTATTTTCCCCCTTTTCCCCATTCCAACCATGTCTCAATCCCTGTATCCCAGAGCCTCGTTGTTCCAAGGTGTGCATACATCATTATTTACCTCAGTCTCTCTTAGCCCATGCAGACCTGCCTAATTGTTTTCCCATCTGCCTTTTTCTTCCATTCCCCTCCCCCTTCTTATGTATTGCCTCCCTCCCTAGCACCCAAACTATCTTGTGTCTATTCCCTACCCTGTGATCCACCTTCCTCTCACCCCACCCCCCACATCCCAGTAACCAGCAAAGAATCCCCTTACCCCTCTTTAGTATGGGTTCTTTTTCTAAGTCTTTTACAGTAGTGGTCCTATACAGTGCTTCTCCTTTTGTGATTAATTTTACTCAACATAATGTCCTCAAGGTTCATCCATGTTATGTGATAGCTTACAGCTTCCTTGTTGTTCTTCAAGGTAGCATAATATTCCATTGTGTATAT
>NW_006408522.1:13025605-13033291 GCF_000296735.1 Chrysochloris asiatica
TATGCTGTGTAGTGTTAATTTTCTTTGAAGTTACCTTATATTGCATTAACTTTTCCCTCCATTTAGTGCGTCTATTTTATCCTGTAATCTACCTAAACTTCTCACCATCTGGATCTCTGTTCCTACATGTTTACCTTGATTTATATTGTAATTGTTTTGCTCATAAACTGACCTCCCAGATTATCTGAGTTTGTTCTTATAATTTTGTTCTGTTGTCAACTCTACCATCTGTCATTTAGTTCTGGGAAATGCTGTCACGTATGTCAGTCTCTGGTTGTTGTCTATTCTTGTTTGTTCTCAGTCCACAAAACTCCCTTTAGGATGTTTTCTAGTGCAGGGTTGGCTTTGGAAAAATCCCTTAGCTTCTGTTTATCCTGGAATGTTTTGGTTACATCATTGTAGTTGATTGATAGCTTTGCTGGATAAAGGATTCTTGGTTGACAGTTTTTTTCTTTCAGGGTTTTATATATGTCTCCCTATTGCCATTTTGCTTGCATGGTTTCTGCTGAGAGATCCAAGCTTAATCTGACTTGCTTGCCTTTGTATGTAACCCTTCTCTTTTCTCTAACTGCTTTTAAGAGTGTCTCCTTATCCTTGATTTTTGAGAGCTCGATTATGATATGTCTCAGTGATTTTCTTTTGGGGTCTATCCTTCCATGGGTTTGTTGAGCTTCTTGAATGTTTATCTTTTCACCTTTCAGGATGTTAGAGAGATTTTCTTCTAGCAGTTCTACAACTATTTTCTCTGTGGACTTTTGTGTGATTCTTCCTGTTCTGGAATGCAAATAACTCTTAAGTTATTTCTCTTCATGTTGTCCAACATGAATCTTAGACCTTCTTAAGAGTTTTTAATCCTTTTTTGTTTGCTCTTCTATGTTAGTGTTATTGAGAGATTTGTCTTCCAGCTCACTAGTTCTGCCTTCCATCTCTTCTAATCTACTCCTTTGCCCTTTCAATGTATTGTATGTTTCTGATATTCTATTATGGATCGTTTTGACCTCTTTCTGTAGGTTTTGAATTGTTTCCAATGCTGTATCTATCTTATTTGATTGTTCCTGTAGTGCTTTCCTGACTTCTTCCTTATTTTTCTCAACTGCATTGTAAAGTGTTTTGAAACATTTTATAATCATTTTTATGAATTCCTTCTCAGGATTTTCCAATGCCTGCCCTCCTTATAGAATGCAGTTCAGTTCTACCTCTAGGTCATTTGTCTCAGACACTTTATCTTGTTTCTTGACATGTGCTGATATAGTTATCTGCTTTTGCTTCTTGGACATGTTTAGTATTTATCTATGGCCTTAATACTTGAGTGTATGTATGGTATTTTTTATGCTTTATGATTGCCTCCAGGTAGATGTAATCATGATGTGGATTTCCCTTTTCACTCTTCTTATTGCTTAACTCAGAGTAACTTTCACAGGTGTTGTCTGTCTCCCTGGTGTATGGCAGTTGGTATTGGTTCTTGCCTGGATTTTGGTGTTTTATAAAGTGTGATTGTAGCTTGACTATATGACAGCAGTTGCTGTCTCTTCTTGGGTAATATAGGGAAAGAAAGAGTTCCCCAAAGGTAAAAGGGAAGCATAAAACAGCAAAATAACAACAGCAAAAAAACAAGGGAAAAAAACCACACCAAAATAAACAAGAACAAGAACAACAACAACAAAAAAAATAGATTGTATACTGTAAATCACAGTATAATAGATTGTATATAATCACAGAAAAGGGAGAGAAGAAAAAAAAAAAAATCTGTAGCCTAATATGGGTATGACTTTAATGTCCTCTTTCAACTTCTTGCTTTCAAAGCTGCCTGATAAATTTCATGATTTAATTTAATTTTTGGTCTGTTTTGTTCTTAAATGCTCTTCCCTTTCCACACCTCTAGTTTTGACCTTTTAGTTATTGAATAACAGTTCAGGGCTGGCTCTTGGGCTGAGAATATCTGTGCACATGCGTGGCAGAAGAATCCACTCATATTGGGGGTGTGAGGTGTCCATTCACTCAGGCTCCCCCTTAAGTCAACAGAATGGAGCTGCACAAACAGTGGGGGACCAATGAACAGATACCAAAAAGAGAAAAAGAAACAAAAAAATCAGAACAAAGCAAAGCTGACAAAGTGTATTTTCTACCTTTGCTCTGAGGTTCCCATGACATTATTCCTTGGTGGATCTGTTCCCCCACTTGGTCTTGCCAGTTGGTCTTGCCCAAGTTGTCGTCTCCAGGCAGATTAAAAAATACACAATTTCTTACTTCTGCTACAAGTTCCACTAGCTATAAGCCTTCATACTTTTAAAATATTCCTAGATATGTGGTTCAGAGTTTTGGAGCTCTGCCCTCAACCCACTTCACCGGGTATTCTGTGGTATTGCTGATGGCTAACTACACTGCACCTCTACCCTATCTGCCATCAAGCCCCCAAAAGTCTGTTTTTTTTGATGTTTAGAAATATTCTTCAGTATTTTTCTTGGCCACAATAGTTCTTCTGGTGGATGAGATATTTAAAGCATAGTTTTATTTATTTTTCTCCCTTCATGCTTTGTACATTTTGTTTTGTGAATTTTATACTTTGTAGTTTGTATTACCCATCTACTTAAATATTTCAAATTGGTTATCATAAATTAGGCATTGCAGTAATTTATATTTTAAAATTTCTAGTATCAGTTGTCAAAGCTCTAGTCTTATTCTTAATTTTATTGATCAATAAATTTTATATATTTCCAAGGGTTTATCTAATATTTTCAGGAAATGATTTCTACCTGTCTTCTTTTTTTAAGGAGCTCTGGTAGCATAGTGGTTATGATTTGGGCTGCTAACCTAAAAGTCAGCAGTTTGAAACTACCAGTTGTTCCACTGGAGAAAGATGAGGTTTTCTGCTTCTGTAAGGAAATCCTGTACTGGGTCACTATGTGTGGAACGACTCTGCGGCACACCACCACTACTGCCTTTTTTGGAGTCCTAGTGTGGCTGTAGGATAAACACTTCACTATATGGTCGGTTTGAACCATAAGATGGGGGGTTCAAACTCACCAGCTCCTCCTTGGAAACCCTATACAAGGGTTGTTATGAGTTGGAACTGATTTGCCGGCACACAACAACAACAATTTTTTGTTTTATAATTATTTATTTCTGTCCTTAACCTTTATTGTTTTCCTTTACGTTGTTGCTCTAGTTTTCATAAAATTTAAGTCAGACACTTTGCTTACTTACGTTGAAACAAAAGGCCTAAAAATAAGCCTTTGGGCTGTAGTGTTTATGAGATGGGCTCTTGTCTATTAGCTGTATGACGTTTTGCAAGCTACTTAATTATCCTGTGAGAACATGCAGTGTTGGTTTCCTTATCTGTAAAGTGGCATTAATAAGACTACCAACTTCATAGAATTTTTGCACATATTAAATGGGAATAGAAGCATACCAGAGTGCATTAATCTAATTATTTGCAAAATATAATTGTCATTATTTGCTATTACATACCTCAGGCCTGGAAATATAAGTCAAAGCAAGTTTCTCGGAAAGGCCATATAAAGCAAATTTCATAAAACAAAGATCTATGATCAAAATGGCAGTAGGCAATCCTAGAAGAGTTCCTAACCATGCCGTAGGTTTCTCTATGAGATGACTTACAATAAAAACTGAGGAGAAGTAGTGATCCAAAGCCCTTTGGATGTTTTCAGGTTTGGATTCCACCTGCTGAGCTCTACTGCTGGCTGCATGCAGAGTTTCCCAGCTTGACTTAAATTCAACCATTTCAGGAATCACTACTTTGCTGTCTGTTTAGTTAATGTAATGTGTAGGTTGTCCAAATAAGTTGTTTATTTTCATGATGGATATTGAAGCTGCAGGCTTAGCTATTTTTTGGCTCTTCTCTTCAGACCTGGAAGAACTAAAGCTAAGAAAGACAAGCAAAGGTGAATTTTCTACTTTCTGGATCATTTACTTATTCATTCAACAGATGGGAAGGAATCTGGTCGGCATTCTGACTTAGGGACTGGTTCCCAGCCTGTGGTTTTCCTCCATACCTACCCCAGCACAATTGGGACTTCAGCGTCAATTAAAAACTTGCAGGAATATTTGCTCTTCAAATCAAACTGCATTTGGATGCATCTCTGCTCCTCAGGATCAAAGCATGGATGGAGAGGAAAGTTTAAAAAGTCTGAGCTTTAAATATGGATTCAGTTTTAACTTTTCAAAATGTTCTTGACATGTTAGGATCTAAATGACCTTAAATCAGATCATACTATATTGCTAAATCAAGGAACAGATATTCTATGATATCATAATCTGATAAACTCCAGAATAACATGATTTATTATTAGTTGGATGAACTATGAATCTTTGATATCTTCTATTTGATCACTCAAATGCCTCCCATCTGTGCATTTCTCACCCAATACGATGATATAGTTTCCTTAAACTCCTTGGATAATAAGAATCACCTGGTCTCTTAGGTGCACATAGTTAGCTAAAAGGTTGGTACTTGAAACCCACCAAGAAGCACCTACGAAGAAAGGCCTGGGAAACTGTTTCCAAAAGGTCTCAGCCATGCAAACTTTATGACACTCTTTTATTTGCACTATTGTATAAAATAAGAGGTCACTGTGAGTTAGAACTGGTTCATCGGCAGCTGATTTGGTTTTTTGGGTTTTGGTCTCTGGATAAGCATATAATGTATTTACAAGTATCTCCATGGAGATGCTGATTTGGTGGGTCTGGAATAGAGCCAAATAGATATTTGGGAAGTATCAGAGTACACTGAGGGAATAGTTTGTTTTAGAATCAGACAGCTCTAGGCTTAATTCCTGGATCTTTTACTTACTAATTTTGCTGTCTTGCACAGATTATTTAACCTTCCTTAACCTCATCTGAAAGGAGCTCTGGTAGCATAGTGGTTACGAATCAGGCTGCGAACCTCAGGATCAGCAGTTCGAAACTACCAGCTATTCCGCAGGAGAAAGATGAGACTTTCTGCTCCCTTGAAGATTTACAGCCTCGGAAACCCTGTATAGGGTTGCAATGAGTCGAAACTGACTCCATGGCACATAACCACCAACAACAACCTCATCTGAAAGTGGAGATAAAACACATACAAACATAAAAAACAAAACCCCAAACAGCTACCTGAAAGTGTTGTGGAGAGGATTACAATAACCTTTATGGAGTCCTGATGTGATGCTGTGGGTTAATGTGCTGGACTGCAAAGTCGGCTTGAACTGCAAGGTTGGCAGTTCAAGCTCACCAGTTGCTCCTTGGAAACCCTGTACAGGGTCGCTGTGGGTCGGAATCAACTCGACGGCTCTTAACAACAACACAACAAAATCCTTTATAGACCCTTTTCTGGTGTTCCTAAATCATTTCTCCAGGGGTGAATTTGGAGATTCTTTGAGAGTTTATTTAGAACACAGGCATGATTTCCTTTTACTGATCCTTCCCTACCTCCCACATTTATCCAGCATATATTTGTAAAGCTTTTCCTGCATGCTACACTGGGATTCCCAGCACTCAATAAACACCTCCTAATGGTATAGCATGGCCACACTGCCCAGCCCAGTCTTTTGAAGGTATTGCCCATGTTTTTTGAATGAGCAGGTCCCTAATTACCCAGGGGGCTTCTTGGGGTTAGGAGTGCCGTATTCTTATCCCTTCCTGGTACTAGAAATTCCAATTTTCTTGAATCCAATCATAAAACATTTTTTCTTCAACAGAATATATACATTTAAATTACTGCATTTGAATCTGCAAAGAACATGTTCTAAGTGCTTCACATTATGCAAATTTCCCTTCCTGGGACACAGGCCTTTGTACTTTTTCCCTACCATGTTAATAGCAAGAAACCAATGGGGTTGGAGTTTATGTTAATGGTGGTGGAATGATTTAGAAAGGCATAGCAAAACTGGTTGTACAACTTGAAGACTGTAATCAATATCACTGAATTATACATGTAGGAATTGCTGAGATGGTATACGTTTTGTCATGTGTATTTTTACCACATTAAAAAAAAAAGGAATCCAATGTATTTCTGAGGAATATACTTATATTTGATTTATATTTAGCCTTGTCTCAAGAATACTTAACGCATTTTTTTTTTTCTTTTCAAAGTTTTTATTGTGAACTGAGTGATAGTTTACAGGGGAGAACAGTGGCTTTACATCATCATTTCATTGCAATGAATATAACCTCCTCCATGCATCATCATTCAACAGTATTTGCTTCTATTCCCTCTCTGTGTGTTTTTTGTTTGTTTGTTTGTTTGGGGGGGGGCAGGGGACAGTATATACATAAAAATACTCAGGCATATATAATAATTTGAAACCACCAAAGGGCACATTCTGCAAGCCTGACTCCTGGCTGCCAGCACTCAGTCCATCTCTTTCCATGAGTCCAGAGTCCTCAGCGACTACCTCTCTCCATGTACCCATCTCTGCCTCCATCTTTGGTGTCTCTGCTTCTCTGGATAGGGTCCCACATTCTGCTTGTGCTCTTCTCCCTTGATGGTTCTAGGGTCCTCTGTTTCTGGACTGTAAGATTAACTACTCCCCTGTTTTTGTTACAAAACTTCTACCTTTACAATTGTAACAGTCGCAATTAGTCATGATAACAATTACTCACTATTGTAAGAATCTTAGCTCCATCTTTTCAATAGACCCATCAAGACAAGATGAAAACTATTAGGTGGGGAAACTTTCTTCCCCCTCTCCACTCTTAAACTAAACTCCCTCTTAAAAACTTGTAAGCTAGTCACTTTGTGCCTTTATCACCCCCTCATTTTAGGTAGCCGATGTCTAAGTTTCCTGTCCTTATCAACCCTGTATACAGAGGGCATAGGATTGGTACTTGATGTGAAGACTCCTTTCCTTCTCAGTTGGTATTTTGAGCTACTACATCCATAAGTATAGGTCAAGTTCATCAAATTGTAGCAATTTGCCCTCATTTCCTTCATTAAAAATTATTTTTATCTTCCTCTATTCAAGTCCTGGTGTGGCACTGTGGGCTAATGTGTCAAACTGCAAAGTCGTTTGAACTGCAAGGTTGGTGGCTGAAGCTCACCAGATACTCCTTGGAAACCCTATACAGGGTGGCTATGGGTCGGAATCAGCTCGACGGCACTTAACAACAACAAATCGAGTTATGATTACCAATCCATCTACGCTAGGTCAAATGGGTACTATCTGCAACTTTGGGTGTTCTTATGCATCCTCCCTCACTTGATATTAGCTGGATGCTTCACTTTCGGCTCTAGCCCTCAGTGGCTATGTCCTTGTCCATGGGCTCAGACCAACCAGCCCTTCCATTTCTTCCTCCCATCTCCAGATCAATGGGAGTCAATGGAGTGTGGTTGAACACAGCCCATTTCTTCATTGCTGCCTTTCCCTCTCTTCCATTCACCAGTAGACCAATGTAGTCTCCAGCAAGCTTACATGCTTAAGGCACTTAAACAAAAAAACTTTATTGTGAATCAAGCATAGGTTTACAGAGCAGATATTCAGTTTTACATTAATCAAATCGTACACTTCGTTTCATCTCAATGACTACAATCCCCTCCATGCAACAAGGAAGTTATCCCACTTCTTCCCTTTGGTTCCTGTTTCCATTCTGCCCACCTCCCATCCTTTTTCAGCTTTCTGCTTAGATCAATGCTGCCCTTTTGATCTTGAATGGTTGACAATTCCATGGTGAACATATGTTATTAGAGCT
>NW_006408522.1:13033600-13039671 GCF_000296735.1 Chrysochloris asiatica
TATGTTCCATCAGTCCACTGGAGTAATTGATTCCAAGAGTCTTCAATTCTCGTCACTCTTTTTTCTTCCACACATGGAGAAACCAATAGTTGCACCTTAGATGGTTGCTCCTGAACTTTTAAGATCTAAGTCGCTTCTCACCAAAGTAGAATGTCTTTGTGGACTATGCTATGCCAGTTGATCTCTGTGTCTCTCTGAGACTGTTCCTGAGCCCCCAGACACAGCAACTCTTGTTTAAGGCACTTTATAAAGAAACAAGGAATGAAAGACACATTAAAATAAATATTTAAGTAAAGAAGTAAGGATGGGGGTGAAGGATTAAGCTGAATCCATGAAAGAAGTTATACATTAAAATACATATTGTACAGTTCTTTACACTTCCCAGGTGTTTGGGTGGAACAGAAATGGTCTGTAAATACCTTAACAGTCACTGCAAACAGAAGAAGAATGTGGTGATCCTTCAAAGTCAATTATTGAATTGATTATTTGAGTTTTTAACATGGTTTTAGTTTTTCCACTAGCCCCAAAACTAGGGTCATTGAGAATCTACAGAAGTCTCATGAAGCATCAGAGAAAACTACATGTTTGCCAATCTCCCAACCAAATACAAAATGGACCCAAAAATTGAGATGCTTCTTGCATAGAGGAGGTGATGGATTCATGGAAAAGCAGGGCTGAGGATCAGCCAATCCTCTGATTCAGAAGCTGTAGCCATGGCAACAGTAGTGATGACAACTCTGCTCCCACCAGCATCCTTCAGAAGTACCAGGAAAGAGAGGAACCTGCCATAGTTCAGCCATCTTTACTTCTGGACTAGGCTGTTTGTCAGAAAAGGTTTGTTTTTTTTCTTTTTTTCTTTACAATGACTGTTGTTGTTAAGTGCCATCAAGTCAATTCCAACCCATAGTGACCCTGTGTAGGGTTTCCAAGGAGCCACTGGTGAGCTTGAGCCACCGACATTGCAGTTCAAACAATTTTGCAGTCTGGCGCATTAGCCCACAGTGACACACCAGGACTCCAATGACTAGGAGAGAATAATCAGCCTCTTTCACGTAACCCTATGGATCCCAATCCACAGAGTAAAGGAGAATGCCCAGCAGTCCAGACAGGCTGTGGCCAGGTATGAGGCCCTTGCCTGGGAAGCCTGCAGTCTGCATGAGTTTTATCTTTCATTGTCTGTGCTTCCTGCAAAGGACTTCAACAAGAAAAACCCAGAGGAGGGTAGTTGCATTTGAAACCACAGTCCTTGTCTGCCTCATTCATTTCAAACATAGGCACTTCTTAAAGAGATAAAGGCCTATGTACACACAACAATGCCCACTGCATTCTCTCCCCCTCAGTTGTGATGTGGGAGCTTTTGATTCTGTCTTGTTTCAGAAAGTGATTGATGGTTCTCTTGAATGAAGGAGGCAACAAGAACATTAAATGAACAGTGCTCCAGGTAAGGCAAGGTACTTCAAGGAATGGACTTGAATGCATTTAAAATAAAAGGTAAATACAAACCTCCACAAAAGTAAAGAATTCTGAAAGACATTGAACTGATCCTTGTTGATAATTTGTAGTTCTTAGGATTTCCATGCGTTTGTGCAAACTCCTTGGAGATATCTGACCTGGAATATTAGACCCTTTGGTGGAGGAGGGGAGGGAAGGTTCAATCCAAATAGACATCATAAAGCAGGGAGAAATCATTGTAATAAAGAACACAGGAGTCTGGTTTGAGGCAATGGAACAGAAAACCATGCCTTGGAAGATCTGTATAGGAGAGGACACGTGATTTCTCACTTGAAAAACACAGGAAGGCCCATTACAGGCTCTATGGGCAGAGTTAGATCTGCTGTGTGTAAGCTCTGAGACGAGCCCTCTCCCCTCCTAAGCCCTTATCTTTCCCTCTTGCCTAACGGGGAGAAAGAAACCAGCGAAACAACAACAACAACAACAAGTCAACATGAGAAAACTATTCACATTAAATAAAAACTCTTATCTGTTACCCTCCTCCTGGTCAGCATTCCTCATGAGTCCATATGGGACTTATGTTGGCTTGAGGAGATGGTGGGGGTGGGGTGGAAGCGGAGAGGGAGATAAATGAAGCAGGAATTTTTTCTCCAACAGCGTTTCTTCTCTACTGTATTGTCATGGGAAAAGAGTGCCGGCCAACTAGGTGGTATTCCACTTTTTAACTGAATTTGCCTTATCTCAGTTTTACAGGGGAAAAGTTAATCAAAGCAGGCACTCTTGATTGCTCAGGCTGTAGGCAATCTCTCCTATAGCTTGTTGTTGTTGTTAATGATGGTAAAATATCTTTGCCACTTTGCCATTTTCACTTGTACAATTCAGTTGCATTAATTGCATTTGTGATGTTGTGCTATCATCATTATTGCCTATTAGTTTCTGCTCACAGACACCAGGTTGGATTGGAAGTCCTGTTGCCCCTATCAAGACTGAGGGAGGACTGATCCTATGCCAAACTTCAGAAATAAATCCTGATTGAAAAAAAATGCCAATTATGATAGGTGGGATTTTAAGATTGCTTCCACGACCTTCTCCTTTTGGTGTCAATCCTGTGGTTATGGAAAAAGACAGATGGTCGGGTGGGCTTCCTCTCTTCACACAAGCTCTGCTGAAGCAGTTTTCTCTGGTCGGTGGCAGAAGGGAAAGTGAGAGATTTGAAGCTCAAGGACTCAATGCATTGTTGCTGGTTGTGAAGAGGGAAGGGATTACCTGCAAGGACAGAAGGTGGCCAGGAGGAGTGGAGCCAATAGCCAGCAAGGCAACAAGGAGCGCAATTCCTACCACCACAGAAGCTGAATACAGTGACAACCTGAGAGAGTATGGGAGTATCCGCTCTTCTCCAGCATCACCAGAGATGAGCCCATCCCTGCTGAAACCTTGTTTTGGTCTTGCAAATAAGTCCCTCAGCAGAGAACCTTCCCAGGTTTCTGACCAATAGAATGGTGAGAAAGGAGATGGCATTATTTTCATATGCTAAATTTGTGGTTGCTTGTTACATAGCAATAGGAAACTCCTAGATAGTGTTTGTTACATAGCAATAGCAACTCCTAGATAGTGTCAAGTAATCAACATTTCTTCTCTGAAGGAATACGTTTTGAGCTCTGGTACTGATCAGGAATCAGAAATGTACTTGTGGCAGACACACTGCTGATTAAATAACCAAAAACTGCTTTCAACTTTTCTGCCCTCTCATCAGGAAGATCCTAAATGTCTTCTACACATCCTTACTGCTGATGTGGCCAGATGACCCAGATCTTCCAGTAATATATAAAGTGCAAGTTTGATGAAGACTTCTAGGAAAAATGTTTACTTCTTGAACAAAGGAGAGAGGAACAAGAAAAAACTTTTTTATATTTCCGTTCCCTACTTTTTGCTTTTGGACATAGTCCTGTGTTGGAGCTATGGCAGCCATTCTAAAGTCAAGAAGTGTCAAGTCTAAGAATAGTAGAGTAGAAAGAAAGAAACTTCTTGTTTTATTCATGAAAAATTGGAGCTAAGGTGGCAAGTCTAGAATTGTCTACAATAAATCTCTTATTAAGTTAGGTAATTAAATGTCACTCTTAAGAGTTTCTGTTCCTTGAAGCTGAACATATCCTTATTAATAAATTACTCTACCCACGAAAAAGTGTAGAAGTCAGAACTCAGAGGCATGTGAGGTGAGGTACAATGAGTGCAGAGACTGAGGATCAGGTTTTTGGCACAGGTAGGAAATAGTCTATGTGTCCAGGCATATAAAGATAAGTAACCTTTGAGTGATGCTTAGCACTATGAAATCCAAGTGTAAGTAACACAAACTAGGAGGTTTCCATGTTTTTTTATTTTATTTTAATTTTAAATGTTTTATTGTGAATTATGTGCTAGTTTACAGGGGAGAACATTAGCTTTACATTCATCCCATCATATATCGTTTCATTGCCATCGTTAAAATCCCCACCATGCATCATCAACCAATCAAAGGGTATACCCTACAAGCCTGCCCCCAGATATCATCACACAGCCCCTCTTCCTCTCTGGGTCTAAAGTCCCCAGCTGCTCCATCTCTCCATGTCATCATCTCTTCCTCCATCTCTGGCGTTACTGCTGCTCTGGGTAGGGTCCCGCTCTCCACTTTTCTCCCTTGATGGTCACCGGGACCTTGTGGTTAGCAGTCCAGTGCTTACCCTACAGTGCCAACAGGGCTCCTTGAATACTAAGTACCAGTTATATGATGTTGGACCATTTACCTAACCTTGGTGAACCTCATTTGCAAAGTGGAAATAACAACTCTTGCCCATTTATGTTGCATGGTCTTATGAGGACCAGTTTTATTTTTGTGTTTTTTTTTTAATTAAATGTTTTATTGTGAATTATGTGATAGTTTACATGGGAGAACATTAGTTTTACATTCATTCTATCGTATATTGTCTCATTGCCATGGTTACAATCCCCTCCATGCAATCCTTCCCCAGTATCCCCCCAGGTCTTCAACGCACAGTCACTCTCCCTCTCTGGATCTAAAGTCCCCAGCTGCTCCATTGCTCCACATCATCATCTCTGGCTCCATTTCAGGCATCACTGCTTCTCTGGGTAGGGTCCCGCTCTCTGCTCTTCTCCCTTGATGGTCCTAGGGACCTCCGCTCCTAGACTGAAAAGTTAATCACTCTCCTCCTTGCTATAAAATGTCTACCTTTACATTTCCGACCCTCACAATCAGTCCTGATAACAATTATTCACTATTGTATCACAAGAGACCCGTCTGTATTTCATTGCATCAGCCCCACCTAGTCAGATTGAATACTACTCAGTGGAGATTCTACCTTCCTCCAGGCCCTCTGGATCTAGGTTCCCTCTTGAAAGCTTGTAAGCCAGTCACTTCTTGCCTTTGTAACCCCCCACCCCCATTTTGGGTAGCCAGTGTCCAAGTTGCCCATCCCTGTCTACTCTGTGTGTGGAGGGGGTGGGAATGATTCTTGCTGTAAGGATTTATTCCCTTTTTTGAGCTACTGCTTCCATAGGTGTAGGTCAAGTTCATCAAATTGTATGAGAATACTTTTTTTTTTTTTTTCCTCTTCTTTTTACTTCTGGTTGAGCTCTGATCATCCAGTCACTGAAGCCAGGATAAGTGGGTATTATCTGCAAGTGTGGGGGTTCTTATGCATGTGCCCTCTCTTCTTATCAGTTGGATGCTTGAGGACCAGGTTTTATTGTGTTTGTGAATTTGCTTTAGCACTTTAAAGGACAACTCTGGTGCAATGGCCAAGCCTAGTTTGGTACTTGGCACATAGTAGGTGTGTTCAATAAGTATTTATTGGGTTGCTGTACTGTGCCTGTTTGTTTCCATCATGGTGGTTTGAGGTTGGGAGTTAGACTGCTGTCGGATGACTCCATCTAGCACCCACTGCAGACAAAACTGAAGTGCTTATTAAATGCTTTCTTCTTGGCAGTAATTTATTAAGCACTGCAGCCTGGATGCAGACTTCAGCTTTTGTTTCCTACATATTTTCCACTAAATACGTTGTGATGAAGTGTCTGTTTTAATCAGGGAAATGTCAATTATTCCCCTCCCATCCTGACTTCCATGATGATTTAGGTTGTGAAGACATCTGTTGGATTTAACTGACCACTGTTGTATGAGAGGCTTGGCCCCGTCCAACGTGGCCATGCCCAAGGCAGGCTGGTCCTCCTGTACATTCCCAGGCTGTGGAATCAGTCACCTGCCAGGTGACAGGTGGTGCCTTTAAGACATGGTAGAACAAATGAGACAGTTACAACTGGCCCTGGAAAATCTTCCTAGGCCAGGAAAACAGGGGAAATGATGTGCTTCCTTCAAGCTTGACTCCTCTAACATTGCTTTTCCTCCAGCTTTCCATCCAGGGCTCCTTTTCATGGCCTTAAGTCATGGATCTTGTTGACTCTTGGCCTCTTCCAGTTGGGCTCCTGGGACTGTTGCTTGCTTGACGATTCTCGGACACTAGGCTTCCTGGTTTTGGTCCTGCTGTGTTCCACACAAGATGTGAAACCTCGAGATGCCACTAGAGGCTGATCCATTGGCATCTAAGAAAGACTTGTTTCAGGTTGCACCC
>NW_006408522.1:13041829-13050174 GCF_000296735.1 Chrysochloris asiatica
TTTTGGTTTTGGAAGACAAGATAAAGGTCTCTGGGTGATACAAGTGGTTTGGGCTTGACCATGAACCTAAAGGTTAGCTAGTCTGAACCCACTCGGTGGCACTGCAGAAGAAAGGCCTGGTGGTATGCTTCTGTAAAGACTTGCTACAAAACCCTAGGAAACACTTCTACTCTATAATGCATGGAGTCACCGTTGGAATCGATTCCCTGACAATAGGTTTAATGGGCTTTCAAAATGGCAGAGAAGATAAGTTTCTTGGAAACTATGAGCATCACAGTAATGAAACCGGAAACATTGTATCTTTGATAACTTTTATGATGAACAAAGAAGCATCATAGTTAAGTATTCAGACTAGAGGTGCCACATTGATGAAAATAGTTTGGGACAGTGTGAGCGTCAAAGAGCAGCTAAGATGCGGTGAGGCAAGGAAGAATGTCTTGGTGATAAGAAGGCAGAACCTTGGTTAGAAGAAGTAGGGTTTAGGGTAAAGAGGATGGATACCTGCGTTTCAGACTTTTTCTACCCCCCCCCCTCCACCTTTTTAAATTTTATATATATATATTTTTTTTAAGTAAATAAAAAAAATGTTTCATTGTGAATTATGTGATAGTTTACATGGGAGAACATTAGCTTTACCTTCATCCTATCGTATATAGTTTCATTGCTATGGTTACAATCCCCTACATGCATCATCAACCAACAAAAGAGCACACCCTGCAAGCCTGCCCCTGGTTGTCAGCACACAACCCCTCTCCCTCTCTGGGTCTAGAGTACCCAGTCATTCCATCTCTCCACATCATCATCTCTGCCTCCATCTCTGGCATTGCTGTTTCTCTGGGTAGGGTCCCACACTCCGTTCTTCTCCCTTGATGGTCCCAGGGATCTCTGTTTCTGGACTGCAAAGTCAACCACTCCCATCCTTTAGCCACAAAATGTCTACCTTTACCTTTCCAAGCCTCACAGTCAGTCCTGATAGTAATTATTCACTATTTTACCACTTGAGTGCTATCTCCATCTCCTTTCATCAGTCCCGCCCAGACAGATTGGATACTATTCAGTGGCGATTCTACCTTCCTCTGCACCCTCTGAATCTAGGCTACTTCTTCTTCTTTTTTTAAATGTTTTATTGTGAATTATGTGATAGGTTATGTGGGAGACCATTAGCTTTACATTCATCCTATCGTATATTGTTTCATTGCCATTGTTACAATCCCCTCCATGCACCATCAACCAACCAAAGGGTATACCCTGCAAGCCTGGCCCTGGTCATCAGCACACAGCCCCTCTCCCTCTCTGGGTCTAGAGACCCCAGCTGCTCCATCTCTCCACATCATCATCTCTGCCTCCATCTCTGGCATCACTGCTTCTGTGAATAGGATCTCGCTCTCCACTCTTCTCCCTTGATGGTTCCAGGGACCTCTGCTTCTGGACTGAAAAGTCAATCACTCCCCTCCTTTTGCTATAAAACGTCCACCTTTACATTTCCAACCCTCACAATCAGTCCTGATAACAATTATTCACCATTGTACCACAAGGGACCTATCCCCGTCTCCTTTCATTAGCCCTACCCAGACAGATTGGATACTACTCACTGACTTTGGGCCCAGGAATTCCCAGGTCTTGCCAAACTGCTGGCCAACCAGGTCTCCACCTGGGTTCACAGGAGTGTATTGAACATGGTTGGACTTACCTTGCAGTTTCATTGCTGTTTTTCCCTCACTTCCCCTTATCGGTGACCAATGTGGTCACCCGTCAGAGCACGTGTCTGTTCATGTATTCCTATTGAGTCTTAGTCTTGGAAGGGGGTTTGCCCTGAGGGGACCTGACCACTTGCCTTGATGTCTCCTGGGTGAGCAACTTGCTTGTTCTTGTAGTAGTCAGTTGGACTGCCTTTATTGTTTGTATTTTTCCGTTGGTCTTTCTTTCAAGAAGTATCTTCTGTTCTAGCAGCTCCAGACTGGTCTGCTTGTTCTTTCCAGTGGAAATTTCCCACCTCAGAAGATTCTGGATGGGGTTCAGGATTCCACCTATGGTCTTATGTAATGCAGTTTCCTATATGTTTTAGAAATGAGTGTTTTGTCTGATGTGTCATTGCAAAAGATTTTTTTCCCCCATTCTGTGAGTTCCCTTTTTTACTCTTTTAGTGAAGTCTTTTGATACACATACGTTTTTAATTTTTAGTACGTCCCAATCATCTATTTTGTCTACTTTTGTTTGTGTAGTTCTCAAAATGTTTGGTAGTCTGTGTATTCCCTGGATTAGTGCCCTCACATTTGTCCCTATTTTTTCATTGATGACCTTCATAATTCTGGGACTCACATTTAGGTCTTTAATCCATGCTGAGTTGGTTTTTGTATAAGGTGTGAGTTAAAGGTGTTGTTTCAATCTTTTGCATATTGCTTTCCAGTTCAGCCAGCACCATCTGTTGAAGAGACTATCACCTTCCCATGTGATATATTTAGGTACTTTGTAAAAAATCAGTTGGCTGTATATAGTTGGGTTAATTTCTGGATTCTCAATTCTGTTCCATTAATCAACTTATCTTTCATTGTACCAGTACCAAGCTGTTTTGACCACTGCAGCCATGTAATAAAATTTGAAATCGGGGAGTGAGAGGTTTCCAACCTTATTCTTTTTCTTAAGCAGTGCTTTGCTTATCCAGGGTCTCTTTTCTTTCCATATAAAGTTTGTAATTGTTTTTTCTCATCTCTTTGAAGAATGTTGTTGGAATCTGGATTGGGATTGCATTATATATGTAAATTTCTTTGGGCAGGATTGACGTTTTCACAATGTTAAGTCTTCCTATCCAGGAGCATGGTACATTCTTCCATGTTTGTAGGTCTCTTTTGGTTTCTTGTAATAGCGTTTTGTAATTTTCTTTGTATAGGTCCTTTGGAGACTTTTTCTACCTCTTGCTTTTTCTGTAATCCATGGACTGTTTTCTTGCACCTCAGACTTTTCATCTATCTAGGGAGATTCTGACACTTTCAACCTCACTGTGTTACTGTGCATTTCAGACAAGCTAAGGCACCCAGGTAGACTCCTGGAATAGGGCTGTGGATCAGCACTGGATTGCAAACCACAAGGTTGGCAGTTCAAACCCACCAACTGCTCCTTGGAAACCCTATACAGGTTGCTATGAGTCAGAACTGACTTGACGGCACTTAGCAAGAACAACAAAGAGCCTGGGTGGCACAACCCTTAAGTGTTAGGATACTAACAGAAAGGTCAGTGGTTTGAAACCACCAGTGACTCCATGGTAGAAAAGACCTGGTGATGTGCTCTCATAAAGATTGTTGTTGTTGTTGTTAAGTACAGTGGAGTCGGTTCCTACTCAAAGCAACCCTGTACAGGGTTTCCGAGGCTGTAAATCTTTAAGGGAGCAGAATGCCTCCTCTTTCTCTCATGGAATAGTTGGTAGTTTTGAACTGCTGGCCTTGCGGTTCGCAGCCTGATTCGTAACCACTACGCTACCAGAGCTCCTTTCATAAAGATTACAGCCCAGAAAATCTTATGGGAAATCTGTCACAAGGAGTTATTATGAGTTGAAATCAACTTAATAACATCCAACAACCCCAACCTGGTGTGGTGCTGGGGGTTAATTCGCCAGACTGTAAAGCCATTTGAACTGTAAGGTCGGCAGTTCAAGCTCACTAGCTACTCCTTGGAAACCCTATACAGGGTTGCTATGGGTCGGAATCGACTCAACAGCACTTAACAACAGCAATAACAGCAACACCAACAGTGTACACAATCACCACCTGTCAGTCATTTACCACACTTGTAGAGGCTTGTGTGTTGTTATGATGCTGGAAGCTATGCCACTGCTATTTCAAATACTAGCAAGTTAACCCTGGGTTGGTGGGTTTCAGTGGAGCTTCCAGCCTAAGAAAGAGTAGGAAGAAAGGCCTGGCTATCAACTCCCCCAAATTAGCCAATGAAAACCTTATAGATCAAAACAGAATACTATCGGACTTGTTTGCTTTGGGCACGCCATCTGGAGAGATTAATTGCAGGAGGGTGTGAAGTAGAGGCCCAATGAAGGTGTGGGTGGTCCTTGGTGTGTGTGATGGATTGGCACAACAGCCAGGATTGTGGACTTGAATTTACTGGTGATTGCGTGGACTATTTTAGGACCAGGCAACGTTTCTTTATGAGTGAATTGGAACCAGCTTGATGGCAGCTCACTATAATAGCAATGGACAATAGAATCTTATTATAAAAATGCATTGTGTGTCAAATTTTCTTGGCATTCTAAATTCCTTTCTTTATATTTAGTGAGCAAATGCACTGCATTTTATATAAAGTATGGGTGAAGAGCTTTTTCAGACTCTTTATTTTTCACTTCTCAAGCTGTCAGCTCTCCTCTTCCTGAAGCAATGATGAGAGTTATGGGCATGGTCGTGGGGCAGAAATAAAGCAGCTCTCTCTTTAGGACATTCCTTGAACCGTGATAAGAATGGTGACGGCTCTTTAAAGCAGGTCAAAAGAGCACCTTCTTCTCCCAGATGACAGTCTCAGAAGTTTAGTTGTAAGAGGTACTCAGCTTCTGAGACCCGGACTGAAGACAGAAGGGAGATGTTCTGAATTTACAGCCACACATAAGCTTGGAAAATGGGGAAAATGAAGTCAGAGAGCAAAACTGGTTTTGAAAATAAGGAAGAATTTCATATATTCTGAGAACTTGGAAGAAATCTAGAAGGTCCCTGATAGGGCCCCAAGTGTCTGATCAATCCTGCTAGTAGAGGAGGCTCCCCATCTCCTGCTGCACCCCACTGCTGGATAGCTGTGACTTCTCACCACAACAAGCAGCCCTCCCTTCACTTCCGTTCACCCTCCCACGTTTGCTCTCTATGACACCTAACAAGCATTTGAGCACAGTTCCATGTCTCCTCCGGGGCCATGTCCTCAATTCTCTCAGCTGTTCCCACACAGCAGAAGGCCCCCACTCCTTAGCTGTCTGGTCACTCACTCAGACGCACTCAAGTTTCTCCAAATCAATCAAGGTATCACAAGTGGTTTTACCAGAACCCACTCCACTTTAATCTGGCTGTGAAAAATAAACACCAGGGACTTAAACCTTAGTTTTAGAGAATCTCCCTTTGATCTGCATTAGCTATACAATTGTTAAGTGCTGCTGAATTGGTTCCAACTCATAGTAACCCTGGCTAGTGTTTCTGAGGAGCAACTGGTGGGTTTGAACTGCTGACCTACTGGTTAGCAGTCCAGTGCTTATCTTACAGTACCACTCCGGGACCCCTTATGCAATTGAGGCAGAGACGAATGAAGACAATGCAGGAAAGTGTAGAGAAGCAGTCTCCCACCCTGGTTACCTGTTACCTGTGGGACATGGCCAATCATGGGATGAGGCATATCCGGGCAGACTTTTATTTTCTGAATAAATGAATTGACGACCACAAGCGGGAGACTACCTGACAGATGTATGTGGTGCTGTGAATAAAACTACTCCTGCCCCATGCAGTTCCCTCTGCTTGTCTTTCTGGCCCACTTTCTGTGGTTACCTCTGTCTGTCAGTCCCACAGCTCACAGCCCCAGTGGAACCAGTTGTTTTCTGTCATCAGCCTTCCCAGAGCAGCCTCAGAGTGCATGATCCTGCCCCCATTCCGCCCCTCCCAGACACACACCAACATCTGCTAAGGAAAGCCATTTTTGTAACTGTCAGAGATGGACTAGAACTGTCAAGGTATTCAAAACCACCTCTAGTCACGGTTCTATTTTTCTGCATTGGGATAAAAATATTGTTATGTTTTCATCAAGACTAAAAATAACAACATAGGAAAATTCTGAGTCCTGGGTGAGGTTACGTAGGAGTCAGCAATATCCTTGAAAAGAAAGCAACTCTTCTCTAGAGGGCAAATGTATTTCAACATTGTGGACAGCGGCGTACGTGGGTGGCACAAACCCTGCTTACTAGCCTCCACCCAACTCATCCCCCATCCCCCACTCCTGCTCATTCCTGTTCCTACAAATTCAGTAGGGCTGTATCCATGACCAGTAGGCACAAGACTGTCCAACATGAGTCCAGATGGTTGCTTTTTATGATGGCTCCATGATGCCTCATTACCCATGCTATGGACTAGTATGTGCGTCACATGTTAGATCCACAGTATCGACTGTGCTTGGGTAATGGATTGAGTGGTCATGTTCTTTCTGAGCACTTGCTCAGACTTGCCATCTGGCAAATCTAAGAACCAGGTGGTGAACCTAAATAACCTCACTTTGATGGGGGCAGAGGAAACCTCGCTTGGCTCGCTCTGTTCCTACCATCTGTGACCTCCTGTTCTTGGAGAGAGATGTCCAGAAAATTACAGTCACATCATTTTTTGATCAAGTAGCTCTTTACCATCAGAAATACTACCACTTCACACATGCAGAACTCAACTACATGTCTACCTATGTAGAACTCTGCTCTCCAGCAATGCCCTCAATTTGGAATACCTTCAAGAACCAGAAATTAAGCCCGAAGAGTCTGAATGTTGCCTTCTTGTTCTTAACTGCTGTTGAATCAGTTCTGACTCTTAGCGACCCTTTGTAGGGTTTCTGAGGAGCAGTTAGTGAGTTCAAACTTCCGACCTGTGGTTCAAAACAATCTTGCCATCTAGTGTTTATCCTACAACGCCATAGATGGCAAGAAAGCCAGGCATTAAAGCACACACGCCTTTCTCAAGCCTGGAGTCAGGAGCTATTTACTCTGACTTTGCACACAGTGATAACCAAAGAGTTCCCAGGATTTAGTCTATTGGAATTTATTAGCTGGGATAAGAGGGCAATTAGCGAGGGATGCTGAAGACATTGAAACTATTAAAAATGGATCCAAGAATTAAAAGCACGGAAGCCTGGGGTCATTTCCAAAACAGATTTGTTTGTTCTTCTGGAAGTTAGTGGTACTTTCAATATTCTTTGCCAAGAACATAATTCAAGTGCATCGATTCTTCTGTGGTCTTCCTTATTCATTGTCCAACTATCACATGCATACGAGGTGATTGAAAATACCATGGCTTAGGTCAGGTGCACCTCAGTCCTCAAAGTGACATCTCTGCTCTTTAGCATTTGCTCTTTAACACTTCATTTAGTGAGGGGCAAATACTACCAAGGGATACCACAGCCCAGTAATGAATTCTGGAATAATAGGTCCAGCCATCAACATTAGTTACTTAGGATCATTGAACACCATTTCAGGGGCAAGAATCTGTGTGATTTATTACGAAGATGTCGTATTCAAATGGTTAAAATTAAAAGGTTAGACACATAGGGAATGAAACACTCAGCTCTTTAAATAGAGTAGATTAAAATCATACGTGAGGTTTTTTAAAAAGGCCCTTTTTTTGTGTGCTTATAAAATAAGGTAGGTTCATTGTAGAAACTGTAGAAAAATATATAAGCAAAGGGAAGAAAATAAAACATAGCTCCAACACTCACTTCAAAACCTAACCAAGGTTACTATTTTGTTTGCTCTTCCCCTCTCTTCATATATATCTATATGTTTAGATCCATCCATCTCTCTGTCATCTGCCTGTCTACTCTCTATAAATACTTAGAAGCACACATATGAACTTAGATCACACCACTTTGTAACTTGCACTTATGCCCACTTAATGCATAGGGAGGAACCTTTTCAGATTAATAAGTAATTCCTTTCAGCATCATTTTAGTGACTGCATTTTATTTCATGACATGGATGGTCATCCAAGGGTTTCCAATAACTGAGTGAATATTTATAAAACCACACATAGTAACTGGGTAGTGTAAACGTCTAATGTGCTCAACTGCTAATTGAAAGATTGAAGGTTTGAGTCCACTCCGAGGGGCCAAAGAAGAGAAGCCTGATGATCTTCTGACAATTCAGCCGCTGAAAACCCTTTGGAGCACAGTTCTACTCTGACACACATGTAGTTGACATGAGTTGGAACTGACTTGACAACAACTGGTTTTTATGAAACCATATTGTATTACATAGCAGTAGCTGGAAAATAAAAGTCCTTATGGACTCCTGGTGTGGCACTATAGGATCAGCGCTTGATTGCTAACCATGAGACTGATGTTTCGAACCCACCAGCCACTCCTTGGAAACCCTAAACAGGCTACTTTGAGTTGAAACCAACACCATGATCCTCACGGGCCAGGAGGGCTCAGAGGTGTCCTTTCTAATTTGTTGTTGTTAGGTGCCATCAAGTCAGTACTGACTCACAGTGACCTTATGCACAGCAGAACGCAACACTGCCCTATCCTGGGCAAATATCTCTATTGTTGCCACGCTTAAGTCCATCGATGCTGCCACTTGGCCAATCCATCTTGTTGGGGTCTTCCTCTTTTTCTCTGACCCT
>NW_006408522.1:13051492-13063419 GCF_000296735.1 Chrysochloris asiatica
TTGGACTTCCTCCTTCAGTATCATTGGCTCTTGATCATATGTTACTTCTTGAAATGGTTGAACATTAACCATTTCCTTTTGGTATCGTGACTCTGTGTATTCCTTCCATCTTATTTTGATTCTTTCTGCATCATTCAATAATTTGCCTACAGAATCTTTCAATAATGAAAGTCAGGGCTTGGATTTTTTTCTTCAGTTCCACCTGCTTGAGAAATGCTGAACGTTTTCTTCTTTTTTGGTTTTCTGATTCCAGATCTTTGCACATTTTGTTGTAATATTTGGATTTATCTTCTCAAGCTGATCTTTGACATTTTCTGTTCAGCTCTTGTACTTCCTCATTTCTTCCATTTGCTTTAGCATCTCTATGCCGGAGAGCAAGTTTCAGTGTCTCTTCTGACATCCATTTTGACTTTTCCCTTTTTTCTTGTCTTCTTAATGACTTTTTGCTTTCTACATATATGATGTTTTTGATGTCATCCCAAAACTCTTCTGGTCTTCAGTCTTTAGTGTTTAATGTATCAAATCTGTTCTTCAGTAATGATCCCTAAATTCAGGTGGGATATATTCAAGGTCATATATTGGCTCTTGTGGACTTGTTTTCATTTTCTTCAGCTTCAGTTTGAATTTGCATGTGAGTAATTGATGGTCTGTTCCACAGTCTGCCCCTGGCCTTGTTTTGACTGATGATGTGAAGCTTTTCCATCATCTCTTTCCACAGATGTAATCAATTTGTTTCTATGTATTCCATCTGGTGAGGTCCATGTGTATAGTCATCTCTTATGCTGTCTAAAGAAGATATTTGAAATGAACAAATCATTAATTTTGAAGAATTCTATCATGCGTTCTCCATCACCATTTCTATCACCAAGGCCATATTTTCCAACTACTATCCTTCATCTGTGCTCCCAACCTTTGCATTCCAATCATCAGTAATGATCAATACTTCTTGATTGCATGTCTGATCAATTTCACATTGAAGAAGTTGGTAGAATTTTTCTATTTCTTCCTCACTGGCTTTAGTGTTTGGTGCGTAAATTTGAATAATAGTGGTATTAACTGGGCTGCCCTGTAGGTGCATGGATATTATCCTATCACAAACAGTGTTGTACCTCATGATTGATCTGGATGTGTTCTTTTTGACGTGAATGCAACACCATTCCTCTTCAATTTGTCATTTGCAGCATAGTAAACCATGTGGTTGTCAGATTCGAAATGTCCAATATCAGTCTGTTTCAGCTCACTAATGCCTAAGATATTGATGTTTATGCATTCCATTTCATTTTTGACAACTTCCAATTTTCCCAGATTAATACTTTGTACATTTCATGTTCCAATTTTCAATGGATGTTTACAGCTATTTCTCTTCATTTTGAGTTATGCCCCATCAGCAAATGAAGGTCTCGCGGACTTCTCTCCCACGGGCTTTACTCCATTCATGTCATCACTGTCAACTCTACTTTGAGGAGGCAGCTCTTCCCCAGTCGTATTTTGAGTGCCTTCCAACCTGAAGGGCTCATTTTCTGGCACCATATTTGACAGTGTTTCTCTGCTATTCATAGGATTTTTGGAGACTAAATATTTGGAAGTAGTTCGTCACTCCTTCTTCCTAGCCTGTCTTCGTCTGGAAGCTCATCTGAAACTTGTCCACCATGGGTGACCCTGCTGGTATTTAAAATACCGATGGCATAGCTTTCAGAATCACAGCAACTCACAAACCACCACAGTACAACAAACTGACAGATGAATGGTGGCCTCTCTAACTACCACCATACAATTTCCTTGCTGGGACGGCAGATTTGAATGCTGAAAAGTTTCAAACCCTTTCTCTCTTCATGATCTATTACAGGCTGCTTGTCTCTTGTTGATACACAGAACCCTATATCAATTAGGGTGCTTTTGGCTGTAAGTAATAGAAAACTCCAATTAAAATAGCATAAGTAATAAGAAATGGTATTTCACATTATAGAAATTCTTGTGATAAGGCAAAGCAGATTCAGGGCTCTTTAATGAAGGTACCACTCAAGATCTGGGATCTTATCCTTTTTGTCTTCTTAGAGGGTCCTATGAGTTTGGCAGCAGTTCCAGGCACCACGTGAAAACATGATGCTATCCAGAGGGAGAAAAGGAGATCAGTTCTTTCTTGTGTCTCTCTTTAAGACTGAAGAAACCTTTAACTTGACTTATACTGTCTCATTAGTTAGAATTATGCTCACATGCCTATTTTTTACCTATTGCTCATGAGAAACATGGGACAGCTCCTTCCCATGGCTTGTTGAAGCACAGATTGCTGGGCCCTGATTTAGAAGGTTTGGGTGGGGCCCCAAGAACTTGCTTTCTTACATGTTCCTCCTAAGGAACATTGATGCTGCTTGTCTAGGGACTTCATGTTGAGAGCCACGGGCTTAGAGGACAGTCCTGGAGCCAGAGAGATGAGCTTTGTACCTGGTAGCCTGTGTTGACAGAATGTAACCTCAGATAAGATGTTTAATCTCTGTACCTCATGTCCTTTAACTGTAAATCAGAGGTAATAATGCCACCTACGTTAAAGGGTTCTGATGAAGTACCATGTATGAATGATATAAAGCTAGCCATCCCTTTCAACTGGGTAAAGGGTTGTTGTTGTTATGTGCTGTGGAGTTGGTTCCAACTCATAGAGACAATGGATAGGGTTTCTGAGGCTATAAATCTTTACGGGAGCAGAAAGCCTCACCTTACTGTTCACAGCCTGATTCGTAACCACTATGCTACCAGAGTAGACACGTGCATAGTTGCTGCTGTTCAGAAAATCTTTTGGGGACATATCCAGGCATATCCAGGGGAGCCTTATTCTTTCACTTGTGTCTCTATAAGGCAAAAAAAAGCTCCTCAGGTCTGCTTTTCCCTCATGCTGTTGATTCCTCATTAAGCATGGGAATGCTGGGCACTGTCAGTCTTTAACCTGATGCCCAGGAAATCCTTATAAATAAATAATGCAGCAAAACCTAATGAGAACTACATCATCTCCAGTAGCTGCACCACGAGATGTGACTCCCTCAGCTTCCCTGCAGGATCTGCTCTCTGAAAGCTCAAAGCTCGGCTGCAGCTCGAAGAGATTAGAAAGGCCGGACCACCCCTGGGCAGGTGTCAGTCAGCCCTAGTGCTTTAATCATATGCACGGAGGAAGGTGAAGGGAGAAAATAAGCAGGCCCCTGCAACCCAGCTTTTTACTTGCTTGTGCATTTGGGAAGGATGCTTAGCAGGCAGGCTGGCAGAGCAATTGGCAAAGCCCAAAAGACAAGAGGCAGTAGAGTTTGTGGGCAACACTCATGCTATGAACTAGTGTGTGTTGTAGTCCTGGTGTGGCGTTGTGGTTAATGCTCTAGACCTCAAGGTCAGCTTGAACCACAAGGCCGGCAGTTCAAACCAACCAGCCACTCCTTGGAAACACCATACAGAGTCGCTCTGAGTCAGAACTGACTTGACGGCACTTAACAACAACAACAACATAGGCTGGGCCAGGTCATGCAGGCCTCCTATTGTATGCTACTGGTACTAGATGCTGTTGAGTTGCCTTCAAGTCATGGCGATCCCATGTGTGTCAGAGTAGAACTGCGCTCCATAGAAATGTCAGTGGCTGATTTTTCAGATGTGGATTGTCAGGTCCTTACTCTCAGGTACCTTTGAGTGGACTAGAAATTTCTCTCCCATTTTCCTGTTAGCAGTTGAGCACCTCCCAGGGATTCTGCATGGCATGCTAGGAGGTTCTGATAGACAACTGTGTGTGGGTGTTGGGTGTGTGTGTGTGTGCTGTACTGGTTAGGATGTTCTGCATGGCAAGGAATGGAAACCATTCACCTTAGCTTTAACTCAAAGGGCACGTCATTGTAAAGATTCCGGCTGCCCCACAGAACCCAAGTGCACTGGGACAGTCCCTAAAGAAGAGACTAGAAAAAGGAGCAAAAAGGCACCCCAACTAATTCTTTCCTACACCCCCAGCTTCTACTGCCCTCATGAGCTTTTTCTAATTTTACAATCCACATCGTTCTTATTGTTAATAAGTGCTGTAGAGTCAGTTCTGCATCATAGCAACCCTATATAGGGTTTTTGAGGAGCGGATGGTGAGTTTGATCTGCCAACCTTGCCAATCAAACCCACCTTGCGGTCCATGTGGAGGGATCAAAAATTCCTCTCCATGCTAACACACCATGATATTAACCTGCTCAAGAAAAGTTGAGACTTTCTTAGTTCTGATTCCAATTCTCTGGAGAAGATACTCTGATTGGCGCCTCTTGGCTGAGGTGTTCAATGCCGACCCAGTGAGAAGATGCCTTGGAGGAGAGCAGCAACAGATGGTGCAGAATGGTTGGTGGGCCTTCAACTGTGGTTCGAAGTGGGGGTAGGAAAGGGTTTCTCTTGAACTAGGGAAACATTTCCAGCGGACTGCCTCAGAGAAAGGACAGCAAACTCTGTGGTCCCTTCCCACCAGAGCTACTCTGATTTGACCCCTGTGTTTAATCCTTATTATCTCCCAGCTGGCAGTAGAGGGGAAAGTTAGCAGAGCCTGTAGTGTAGCTCTAGGTTTGTGCTGGACAGAATTGGGGTGTGCCTGGCTCTCAGAGTACAGACTTGTGACAACTTTGGAAATGATACTGAGCTCTGAAAAGTGTTGTAGTCTACAAATAGCAAGGGGATCTACCTGACTAGCTGGATTTTGTTGTTGCTAAGTGCTATCGAGTTGGTTCTGACTCACAGAGACCCTGTGAAGCTGCTGGTGGGTTTGAACCACTGATCCTGGGGTTCAAACTGACCTTGTGATCCAGAGCTTATTCTACAGAGACACACCAGACTCCAGCAGGACTTTAGAGACTGAAAAAATAAATGATAACACACTATCAAGAAAATACCTCTTCCACATAACATGAAGAAATGCTGTCCCCCAGGCTAAGTTTCTAAACATCAAATAACAAATGAATGGAAATCAAAATATGAGGGAACTTGACACAAGTTACTGTGTTCATTGTTTCCTCTTCCCACTCTGCTGGTGTTCAAATGCATACAGAATCGTATACAGCTTTAGAGAGCATAAACATTTTATAGTCCATATTATGGAATGAAAGGAGCCCTGGTAGCACTGTAGGACAAGCACTGAAATGTTTACCAAAAAGTCAGCAGTTCAAATTCACCAGCTGCTCTGGGGAAGAATAAGGAGGTTTACTGCAAGCCAACGTATTTTCAGTAACCTCATATGCATGCAAAAGCTGGACAGTGAACATAGAAGACCACAGAAGAATTGATGCCTTTGAGTTGTGGTGTTGGAGGAGAATATTGAAAGTGCCATGGGCTGCCGAAACAACCAATGCATCTGTTTTGGAAGAAGTGCAGCCAGAGTGCTCCTTGGAGGCCAAGATGGCCAAACTTCGTCTCTCATAATTCGGACATACTGTCAGGAAGGAACAGTCACTGGAGAAAGACATCATATTTGGTAAGGTGGAGGTTCAGAGAAAAAGAGGAAGACCCCCAACGAGATGGACTGGCCAAGTGGCAGCATTGATGGACTCAAGCATGGCAACAACAGTGAGGTTGGCCCAGGATCAGGCAGTGTTTCATTCTGCTGTGCATAAGGTCATTATGGGTCGGTACTGTCTCAATGGCACCTAACAACAACAACAACTCCTCCCATTAAGTTTTACAGCCTCATGGGGACCTATATAAGGAGACCTGGTAGCATAGTGGATTACTAACTGGGCTGCTAACCACAAGGTCAGCAGTTTGAATCTACCAGAGGCTCCAAGGGTGAAAAATGAGACTTTCTGCTTCCATAAAGATTTACAGCCTTGGAAATCCTGTACGGAGTCCCTATGAGTCAGAACAACTCCACAGCATACAACCTCCACCACTGTCAAGGACCTAGACAGGGCTCCTATGAGCCAGAATAGATTTAATGACAGTGGGTTAGGGTTGGGGTTTATTATGTAATGAGCAGTTCTCGTACATGGGCCATTAGTGGTTACTTCTAGGCAGGAGCCCTGGTTCAATTCCCAGTCAGTGCACCTCTATGCGGCCAGATCTGGCAGCATTTCATTCTGCTGTGTATGGGCTCTCTATGAGTTAGGGGATGCCTGGGCAGCAGGTAACAACAGCAACATTTCCATGTTGCCTCGTTAACTCTTAACTCTCTCGGTCCACTTGCCACACTTCAAATGAAAGATGCCATACTTTGCTTACACATAATTAAGGACTAATTTTAGATTTTAGATTTGAAGAGCAAGAAGGAGCTTTAGGATATCATTAAGGCCAAGACTTTTATTTTATAAGAGGGAAAATGAACCTAAGAGAGAAGAGGGACTTCCCCAAGGTCCACCTCTGAATCTCTCTCTCTCTCACACACACAGATACGCACAACACTGAACTCATTCCTGTTGAGCCAATTCTAACTCACAGCAACCCAGAACTGCCCCATAGGTTTCCAACGTTGTACTATTTATGGGGTCCTGGTGTGGCGCTGTGGGTTAATGCACTGGACTGCAAAGTCGGTTTGAATCGCAAATATGGCAGTTCACGCTCCCCAGCCGCTCCTCGGAAACCCTATACAGGGTTGCTATGAGTTGGAACCCACTTGAAGGCACATAACAGCAACACTAACTATCTGTGGAAGTATACTGACACATCTTTCTTGCTTGGAGCTGCTGACAGGCTCGTATTGCTAACCTTTTGATTAGCAACCAAAGCGTAACCGCTGTGCTACCAGAAATCCTTCTCGAGGTCACAGAGCTGGTTAATTCCAGACCCAAGAACAAGGTTGCATTCTGTTTTTCAAATGTAGTTGATAATTATCCATTCTGTGTCAGAAAGCAGTCCATGGGGTCGGCTCACTTTGGAACTCTTCCCACCAGAATGCCCCACCTAAGGAATATGTATGTGTTAGGAAGCCATGCCTTTCCTTCCTTAGAGGGCAGGAATGCTTTCTCAGTTCACTGTCATCAAACAGAGGTTGTGGAGCTGGAATGAGTAACAGCAACTTTAAATAAGACTGGTTTCGTGCCTGGTAGATAAGTCAGCGTGCAAAGACATTTATGTTTCCCCGGTTTGGCTTGCTTTCTCAATGCCCTTTGCAAGCTCTGCAGGGAGTTTAAGCTTTAAGTCTGGTTATAAGCTTATGCAAGCTGTTAACCACCTTTCTAGATGAAAAGCACCGCAGGCTCATGCTTGAAAATGTTCAGAGCCTCACTATGGATTCCTTTTGAGTCATTCAGCTAGAGTATGATTTTGAGGGAGAAGTGATTGAACAGATACATTTCAAAACACATTTGCATTTGAAAACGAAGGTTTATTAGCTAAAAAGAACTATTCTTGAAAGGTACACATGCAGGGCAAATTTAGAACAAGCAGAACAATTTAGACATGATAGGTATGAATTGCCCCAAAGCTTAAAATAGTGAGGGCTCTTATCACGCAGAGTTCTGGACATGGATTGAATTGTGAGTATCTAGTGTTTTACTTTGGGAAACAGAGTGCAGATGAAAATATCTTCAATGCTGTTTCTCCACAGATGATTCCAGAAAATTCGAGGCATCCAACAACAACACAGTTATAAATGTGCATTTGACCAGATATAGAGGTCAAGGGTGGACTCCAGAGTCAGGTGGTTTGGGTGGTGTTTTGGTGTCTTGCTAACAAAACAGAAATACAAGTGGATGGATTTAAAGGACAGACATTCATTTTCTCATGGTTCCATCAAAAATCCACTGCCACTGAGTTAAGTCTGAATCATAGACACCCTAGAGGACAGAGTAAAACTGCTCCATAGAGTTTCTGAGGCTGTAAATCTTTTTTTTTTTTTTTAATGTTTCATTGTGAATTATGTGATAGTTTACATGGGAGAACATTAGTTTTACATTCATCCTATCGTATATTGTTTCATTGCCATGGTTACAATCCCCTCCACGCATCATCAACCAACCAAAAGGTATACCCTGCAAGCCTGCCCTCTGGTCGTCAGCACACAGCACCTCTCCCTCTCCGGGTCTAGAGTCCCAGCCACTCCATCTCTCCACGTCATCATCTCTGCCTCCATCTCTGGCGTCACTGCTTCTCTGGGTACGGTCTCGCTCTCTGTTCTTCTCCCTTGATAGTCCCAGGGACCTCAGCTCCTAGACTGCAAAGTTAATCACTCCCCTCCTTACTATAAAACGTCTACCTTTATATTTCCAACCTTCACAATCAGTCCTGATGAGGCTGTAAATCTTTATAGGAGCAGAATGTTTCATCGTTCTCTCTCAGAGCAGCTGGTGGGTTTGAACTGCCAACTTAATTAAAAGTGCTTAATTCACTTTGCCATGAAACCCCCTTTCTCACAGTTCAGGAGGCTAAAAGTTTAAATCAGTGTCTTCAGTGTGTTGATTCCTTCCTTGTTGGTTGTTGTTGTTAAGTGCCGTCGAGTCGGTTCCTACCCATAGCGACCCTGTACAGGGTTTCCGAGGGTGTAAATCCTTACGGGAGTAGAAAGCCTCATCTTTGGTAGCCCCATGCATTTTTTGACATATTTTTTCTTGTAGATAATTCTCACATGATTCTGTCTTACCCTGTGTGTGTTTACGTCTGTGTGTGCCCACTGTGCTCTTTTCATTTCTCAGACATGATTAGATTTAGAACCCACTCTATTCTGGTATGCCCTAATCAGCATAACAAAGAAAGCCTCATTTCCAAATGCATTTCATCCACAGTTACAGAGTTAGGATTCCAACATGTATTTGGAGGAACACTATTTAATCCATATTAGGCTGGCATCTGGGGAGTCCTGGTGTGGCGCTGTAAGATCAGCACTGGACTGCTAACCACAAGGTTGTGGTTCAAACTGATTAGTAGTATCTTGGAAATCCTTTACAGGGTCGCTACGAGTCAGAATTGACTCAACAGCTCTTAACAACAACAAGGTTGGCATCTTGGTTTGCCCACTTACAAGATAGTGAACTTGGCTGATCTCTGGATCTTCATCAACCTCCCTGGATCTCCATCAACATGAGGAGAAATCTATTTAGCTTATAGAATAGTTGTAAGGATTGGCTGTGTTAAATCATGTAAAGCAACACCTTTCATATTGAAATGTGCATAGGAATCATCTGGGGATTATGTTAAAAATGCAAGTCTTGTCTCAGCAGGCTTAGGGTGCAGCCTGAGATCTTGTAATTCTACCTAACTTCCAGGTGATGTCCACACTGAGACAGACATGCCACTCTTAAAGTGCTGACATGTAGAGTCAGTCTATCCATGAGAAATACCCAATAGTGTTAGTTGTTGCTGTTCCCATTCCAATGGATTCCTCTTTTGCCTCCACAGTACAGTGGCATCTGCTCAACCCATTCTCTAGTTCTTTCCTTTTGTTCCTGAGACATCTTCCAGACCCTGTGTTTCTGTTCTAATTGCACATGTCTTCAGGGTCTCATGGTTGACGGCACATGTACTCAGGGTGTGTAGGTGTGTGTGAGGGAGATGGTGGATGCTGAAATGGTCACACTCAGATCAGAAAAAAACAGTATCAACTGGGCCACCTCACACCGTAACTTATACTTGTCAGTGAAAGGTAACTTGGTCTCTTCTGGTTAAAATGACCTTGGGGCAATTAGTTAGTCAAAGTTTCAGTTCCCTGGCATTGAGGTTTCTCCTTCCTCCTGCATCCCCCAGTGCCTTAGAGCCAGGGAAACGTCCAGTCCTCACTGATTGGGTGGTTCCTTGCTTCTCCATTAGCTTCCTCAGACTACCAGATGGACTCTGTCCAATAATGGTCTCAGTTCTTTTATATCTGCTACCAACATAGACAAGGAGCTCTGGTAGTGTAGTGGTTACGAATCGGGCTGCGAACCGCAAGGTCAGCAGTTTGAAACTACCAGCTCCTCCGCGGGAGAAAGATGAGACTTTCTGCTCCCGTAAAGATTTACAGCCTTGGAAACCCTGTTCAGGGTCACTATGGGTTGGAACCGACTCGACGGCACTTAACAACAACAACAACAACCAACATAGACACAGTAGTGTTAACTCCAAATTTACTCCCATGTCACATTCAGGAGCTTGGTGACCGTCTCCTGTTGGCTCAACTCCATCATAGACATCTTGGATCTTATAGATCATCCAAATATCAACCACATCCTATGACTGGTCACTGGCCTAGACTGTCCACTTGCATGTGAGCTATCCAAGACAGGCCCATTGCTTCCAACTCTGTGTTCTTCTCTGACCATCACTAGATGTACACGAGAACTTCAAGACAACTTCCACACAACATCACAACAGAGAGAAATTCAGGGGCACCTACTCTGGCATTTTCCTCAACATATCATAATGTCATTTCAACCTGTCATAGCTACCCCATGCTGGCACAAGCATAACATGAGGTGATCTCCTTCTGAAATTCCAGATAGGAAATGGGTAGATCGTCCTTTATCTTAGCTCTCCCTTCACCCCACCCAGCATTCCTATTTACCTCCAGTTCCTGCCCACCACTTGTCTCTCAGTTTCACGTACAGTGGTGGCTTTCGTGTTGCTGTGATGTTAGAAGCTGTATCACCAGTATTTTAAATGCCATTAGGGTCACCCATGGTGGACAGGTTTCAGTGGAGCTTCCAGACTAAGACAGACTAGGAAGGAGAGGCAGACATCTTCTGATTGTTTAGCTACTGAAAACCCTATGAATAGCAGCAGGACACTGACATCTGATAATGAGCCCCACAGGTTGGAAGCACTCAAAATAGGACTGGGGAACAGCTGCTTCCTGAACGTAAAGTTGACCATGGGGCAAAGTTTTCAGGACTTTCATCTGATGCTGGGGCACAATTCAGAATGAGGAGAAATAGCTGCAAACATCCATTAATCATCAACATGGATTATATGAAGTATGACTCTAGGAACATTCAAAGTTATCAAAAATGAAATGGAACACAGAAAGATCAATATCCTAAACATTAGTGAGCTGAAATGATTTGGTATTGGCCATTTTGAATATGACAATCAAATAGTTTACTGCCAGGAAAGATAAATTCAAGAGGAATGGGGTCACATTCATTGTCACAAAGAAAAACTCAATATCTGTCTTGAAGTACTTTCGTTATTGAAGGATTCTCTGGGCAAATGAATGAATGATGCAGAAGCATCAAAAGAAGATGGAAAGTACACAGTCACTGTATCAAAAGGAAATGGCTGATGCTCAACCGTTTCAAGAGGAGGCATATGATCAAGAGCCAATGATATGGAAAGAAGAAGTCCAAAGTGCATTGAAGTCATTGGCAAAGAACAAGGCACCAGTAACTGCTGGAATACAAATTGAAATCGTCCAACAAAGTGAGGCGGCACTGGAGGCACTCACTCATCTCTGCCAAGAAATTTGGGAGACAGCTATCTGCTATAGAGCTGTAAAGAAACTAGGTAAAGAAACTAGGATCCAAACCTCACATCCCAACTGATGGGAAGAGATCTGTATTTATGCCCATTCCAAAGAGCAATGACCCAACAGATTGCAGAAATCATCAGACAATATCTTCGCTATCCCATGTCAGTAAAGTTTTACTAAAGGTAATACTGAATGGCTGTACCTATACATTGACAGAGAACTTCCAGAACTTCAAGCCAGATTCAGAAGAGGATGTGGAACAAGGTATATCATTGCTGATGTCAGATGGCTCTTGGCTGAAAGCAGCAAATACCAGAAAGTTGTTTACTTGTGCTTTATTGACTATGCAAAAGCCTTCGATTGTGTGGTTCGTGACAAGCTATGGACGACATTATGAAGTATGAATACTCCTGAACACTTAATTGTGCTCATGAGGAACCTGTACATAGACCAAGAAGCACTTGTTCAAACAGAACATGGGAACACTGAATGGTTTAAAATTAGGACAGGGTTGTATTCCAGGGTTGTATTCTTTCACCATACTTATTCAACCTGTATGCTGAGCAAA
>NW_006408522.1:13064239-13066313 GCF_000296735.1 Chrysochloris asiatica
CCTCATATACATGCAAAAGCTGTTCAGTGAATAAGGAAGACTGTAGAAGAATTGATGCTTTTGAGTTATGGTTTTGGAGGAGAATATTGAAAGTGCCATGGGCCACCAAAAGAACCAATAGGTCCGTTTTGGAAGAAGTGCAGCCAGAGTGCTCCTTGGAGGCCAAGATGGCCAAACTTCGTCTCTCATACTTCAGACATATTGTTAGGAGGGACCAGTTGCTGGAGAAGGATATCATGTTTGGTAAGGTGGAGGTTCAGAGAAAAAGAGGAAGACCCCCAAAGAGATGGACTGGCAAAGTGGCAGCTTCAATGGGCTCAAGCATGGCAACAGTAGTGAGGTTGGCCCAGGATGGAACAGTGTTTCGTTTGGCTGTGCATAGGTCGCTATGGGTCGGTACTGACTCAATGGCACCTAACAACAACAATACAATATAGGTAAAAAATGCATCTCCCTTGCCACTTTCCTCTGGCAATCAACAAGAGCTAGCACCATAGATGGAAACTTTCCTATCACTTGTATAGAGTTGGATCAGGGATGGTAAAGAAACTAGGATCCAAACCTCACATGCCAATAGGCAATGCAAGTTTTAACTTTGCCAACTATATAATTGAAAATGACTTTATAGTCTGAAATCATAACATCTTCACTAACACAAAACTGTCATTCAACCTCTGCTTGTATAACTTCTTAATGACTTGGCTCTCATTCCCCTTGGTAATGAATTGTATTTATAGACTGATTTAAGTAGTCCAAGGGAACCTATACATACACTGAGATGGGAGCAGTTATTTGAACAGAACAAGGAGGTATTGAATGGGTGAAAATCAGGAAAGGTGTGTGGCAGGTTGTATGTATCCTTTCACCACAGTATTCAATCAATCTGCATGTTGTTGCTGTTGTGTGTTGTCAAGTTGGTTCTGACTCATAGCCACCCTGTAGAGGGTTTCTGAGGCTGTAAATCTCTAAGGGAGCAGAAAGCGTCATCTTTCTCCTGCGAAGCGTCTGGTGGATTTCAGTCACCAACCCTTCAGTTAACAGCCCAACACTGCTGTTAACCTAAAGAAGGGAAGACGAATGAAACCACAGCGACCACCTTCATATATCTAAAGGGTTTCAATACTCAACACTTCAGTTAACAGCAGTTAACACTGCGCCACCAGGACGCCATTCAATCTGTATGCTGAGCAAATAATCCAAGAAGCTGGATTATATGAAGAAGAATGTGTCATCAGGATTGGAGGAATTGTGGAGCGTCAGTGAAAAACAGGAAGACCCTCAACAAGATGGATTGACATAGTAGCAGCAACAGTGGACTCGGACATAACAACCATGGGCAAACATCACAACAGTTCGTTTTGTTTGGCACAGGATTGCTATGAGTGGGAACTGACTCAATGGCCCTTAACAACAAGAAGAAGCTGTTGAAGGAATTCCTGGGTGGTACAAACGTTAATGTATTCAGCTACTAACCAAAAGGTTGGAGGTTCAAGTTCACTCAAGCAGAGGTGTCTTCCTCTCCCCCAAACCCCCAAAAAAAGTCCTGGAAATCTACCTTGAAAAATCAGCTGTTGAAACCCTATAGATTACAGTTCTACTCTGACACATATGGGGTCGTATGAGTTCATTTGATGAAAATTAATTTTCTAAGTAGTAGAAGGACATTCAGTATTTTGAACTGAAATCTGCTCCCAGAAAATTGTAGCTAATTATGTTATTATTATTGTCTGGACACTCTGCTGAAACCTGTCCACCATGAGTGACCCTGCTGGTGTTTAAAATATCAGTGGTAGAGCTTCCAAAATCACAGCAGCACACAAGCCACCACAGTGCAACAAACTGACAGACGAGTGGTGGTATTGTTGTTGTTAAGTGCCGTCGAGTCGATTCTGACTCATAGTGTCCCTGTATACTGTTTCTGAGGAGCAGCAGGTGGGTTTGAACTGCTGACCTTGAGGATCAAACTGACTTTATGGTCCAGTCGTTAGGTATCATCAAGTAGGTTTTTGACTTATAACCACCCGATATGACAGACTAGAACTCTCCCATGGGGTTCCTATAACATCTCCAGGTT
>NW_006408522.1:13066998-13068145 GCF_000296735.1 Chrysochloris asiatica
TTGCATGCATATGAAGTTATTGAAAATACCATGGTTTGGGTCAGGTGCACCTTAGTCCCTCAAAGTGACATCTTTGCTCTTGAACACTTTAAAGAGGTCTTGTGCAGCAGATTTGTCCAATGCAATATGTCATTTGACTTCTTGACTGCTGCTTCCATGCGTGTTGATGGTTGATTTAAGCAAAATGAAGTCATTGACAACTTCGATCTTTGCTCCATTTATATAGATATTATTTATTGGTCCAATGGTGAGGATTTTTGTTTTCTTTACATTGAGGTGCAACCCATACTGAAGGCTGGGGTCTTTGATCTTCATCAATAAGTATTTTAAGTTCTCTTCATTTTCACTTCCCCATTTAGCAAAGCATTAACTCCCCCTACTTTTTGTTTTTGCACTGGAGACAGTTTTTGCATGTGATTCTGGTTGTAGGGGTTGCCTCCCTATCTCTCTCCCTCCCCAATCCCCCTCTGTAGCCTCACACTGGCTTCTTAGAAATCCCAGGTTGTCCTGGTACAGAACCCCTTTCTCTCCTCCTCCCTGCACCACACACACACACACATACACACACATACAGAGAGAGAGACAGAAAGACAAAGAGAGAGAGCTCCACCACACACACACAAAGACAGAGAGAGAGAGAGAAAGAGACACACAGAGAGATACAGACAGATAGAAAGACAAGGAGTGAGAGTTCTAGGGGGAATCATTTCTTAGCTGGTTATTCAAAGCAGCGGCCTGCACATGCTTTTTTCCCTGATTGCTTGGCCACACCACCGATCTAATAAAGAAGCTGCCGGAGAAAATGTTTTCAGCTCAAACAATACCAATCCAAATCACATAATTTGGGGAGATACATGAAAGTATGTGATTTTTAAAGGTTGGGAAAATCTTGAAAGGGCTTTGCTGATTCCTCGTCCATTTTGCCACCACCAAATGAGCGGCTGTTGCTTGTTAGGGTGGTGAATTCAGCAGAAACGCATAGACTGAGGTTCAAGAACCATCATTGAAAGGAATGGTGGTAATGGAACCAGACAGCCTGGCCGATTCTGTTCTAGATGCTGGCCCTGTTCTGCTGGCTTGACAGATATAAGCAACAATCAAAACTCCAATCCTGTTGCTGTCTATTTGGTGCCAACTCATAGTGACT
>NW_006408522.1:13071590-13087005 GCF_000296735.1 Chrysochloris asiatica
GCTATGAGTCGGTTCCGACTCGATGGCACCTGACAACAACAACAACAATATGGTTAATGCCTCCATGTCTCTGTTTCTTCATCTGTAAAACAGAGCTAATATGAATTAGTGGGGTTGTTTATATGCATGTGCCCTAGTGGTGCAGTGGTTAAGAAGTTGGCTGCTAGCCAAAAGATTGACAGTTCAAAGCTACCCATGGGAGCTTTGATGGGAGAAAGAGCTGGTGACCTGCTCCTGTAAAGGTTGTTGTTTGGTACCACTGAGTTAGCTCCAACTCATAGTGACCCTGCGCACAACAGAATGAAACACTGACCGCTCCTGTGTCATCCTCACAGTTGTTGTTGCACATGAGTCCACTGCTGCTGCCACCGTGCTAATCCAGCTCACTGGGAGATTTCCTTTTCTTTGCTGACCCTCCACTTCATCAAACATGATGTCCTCTGGAAACTGGTTCTTCCTGATAGCATGTCCAAAACATGAGAGACTAAGTCTCCCCGTTGTGGCTTCTGAGGAGTATTCTGTGTGTCCATGGTACTTTTAATATTTTTCCCAACACCATAACTCAAATGTATCAATTTTTCTATGGTTTTCCTTATTCATTGTCCAACTTTCACATGCATGTAAAGATACCACGACTTGGGTTAGTTGCACCTTAGTTAGATTTTAAACTGATAAAGATTACAGCCTAGAAAATCACGAGGTAGTTTGCTCTGTCTTTTTCATACTTTCCTTCTCCAAAACACATAATCTCAGTTTAGGATTAAACCTCCCCCCAAAAAACAGAACAAACCCACAAAACCAGGACCATATCATTCATTCCAATCTCATGTTGAATTCAGTTCTGCTAAGATCTACGGACTCCTGGTGTGGCGCTGTAGGGTCAGTGCTGGACTTTGAATCACAAGGTTGACAGTTCAAACCCAGTAGCTGCTCCTTGGAAACCCTCCTCAGAAGCTGAATAGGACTTAACAACAACAAGACAGCACTTAATAACAAGAAGAAGACCTAAGTGGTCTAGAGTATTTCTTTAGGGTTTTGGTAAATGTGTTTTAGTCCTTGCATACCAGCACATGTGTATTTCTCATGTGGTTTCTCCCGTTCTTCTTCACTCCATATTTAAATATTGTTGAGCATTTTTCATGGTCCTAGAAAGATTTTGGAAGACATGGCTGCTCACTGGTAGAATTCTTTCTTCTATGAAAGAGACCAGGGTTCAATTCCAGCCATTGTACCTATCATTCAGCTACCACCTGCCAGTGGTAGCTTGTGTGTTGCTATGATGGCAAAGAGGTTCAGTGGAGCTTTCAGACTAGGAAGAATGGCCTGGCAATCTTCTTGTGAGCATCAGCTAATGCAAACCTTATGGCTCACAGCAGTCTGATCCCATTATGCATTGCTGCCACCATGAATTGGGTGCTGACTCATCACCAGCTGACAACAGCAGCAGAATGATTCTAGGTCAGGATTTTATAATCTGGGCACTATTGATACTTTAGGCCAGATATTTCTTTGCTGTGTGTGTGTATGGGGGGATGGGGAGCATCCTTTGTATTGTAGGATATTTAGTTGCCTCATAGTTTCTACCCCACTTAAAAGCACATCCTAGTTGTGACAGTCAAAATGTGTGCAGGCAATGCCAACTGTCCCCTGGGGGCCAGCACTGACTGGATTGAGAAGCACTGTTCTAGGTTTGTGGGAAAGCTCCCTGGTGATTCTTTTACTTTGCAGGATCTAATCACCTATCAGGACTCAGAGCTGACAGTCATGAATCAATTCAGGGGTACTACTTAGGACACATTGTCAGGAGAGAGCAGTCGCTGGAGAAGGAGATCATGTTTGGTAAGGTGGGGGGTCAGAGAAAAAGAGGAAGACCCCCAACGAGATGGACTGGCCAAGTGGCAGCATCGATGGACTCAAGCTTGACAACAGTAGTGAGGTTGGCCCAGGATCGGGCAGTGTTTTGTTCTGCTGTGCATAGGGTCGCTATGAGTCGGTACCTACTGGATGGTACCTAACAACAACAACAACAACAATATAGCCACTCAGTTGTGAAACATATGCAACCTGATTTTTTAGCTCAACTTTGTGATTCTCTTTTTTAGGGGTTGGGGTAAGGGAAGAATTAAATCCCCCTTTATTAGAAAAGCTGGGAAATGCCTTTCATTGGAAAAGAAGAAGTATGTGGAATATTCAAGTAAGAAAATTCGTAGTGCTATCTCCCGTTTGTCCCAGATAAGTGCAATTCTTAAGAAGTTATTACTTTCCAAGTATTGAAAGATTCATTAATGAGAGAAAAATCATCTGTATGTCTTAGCTTTACTGATAGCTCTAGTGAGAAACAAATCTCTGTCCAATTTCACTTACAAATGCCACTTGAGTTTTGATAGTTTTGAAGAATTAAATGGTTCCTGGAATGAATCTATAACCCGCTGTTGCCCCGGACACATTTAATAGCAGGATTTGGGGAGTGCAAGATTAAGAGACACAATCCTTCAGTCTTTTCCCAGTTTTATTACCAGAATGATTAATGCATCAGGAATCACTGAAATTGATCATTAGTAATTTATATTCCTCGCAGATAGTCTTTTGAGGTTCTTTTCCTTAGTTGTTCAATGTCAGTGGTTCAATGAAAGTTGCCAGTTGTTCAGTGAAAATTTTGTTCAATTCTCTTAGAAATTCACAGTCATGAAAACATTCTAGACTGCAGGGAGTTGAGAGGTGACTGTGTGCTGGTTTTCAAGCCGTACATGGCAGGATGGAGTCTTGGTGTGTGCTGCAGGTTAATACACTGGACTGCAAGGTCTGTTTGAATTGCAAGGTTGGCGCTTCAAGTTCAGCAGCCGCTCCTTGGAAACCCTGTACAGGGTCACTATGGGTCAGAACAGACTTGACAGCACTTAACAACAACAACAAAAACACACAGCAGGATGTATAATGCATTAAAGCTAATCTGAGACACAACATGCAATCAATAGCAATTCATTATGCACTGAATGAATGTAAGATTTAATGTTAGGCTTGCAACAAGAGAATAGAAAAATCAGGATGGGTGCCTTTGAGCTGAGTTTAGCAACAGCATCATCTTCAACTGAATGCTGGAACTGGCTCATGTGCCGATGGCAGGATTTGTGGTTGGGCTCCAGGCCCTCTGCCCTCCTTATATCTATTGTCATTTGTGAAACTGAGTTGATGAAAATTAAAAGTCTATTTCTGCTTTACCAATTCACAGAACTGTTGGATTAGAAGGGAGTTGGGGGATATGTGGTTTATCCCTTCATTTTATGGGTGCAAAATTGCAGAGCAAGAGAGTGATTTAATGATTATAGCTGTTACTGTTATATGCTGCTGAGCTGTTTTGCAATTTATAGCGACCCCATGTGACAAAGTAGAACCGCCCCATAGGGCTTTCTAAGCTGTCATCTTTTTAACAGCAGATCACCAGGTCTTTCTCCTGTGAAACAGGTGGGTTTGAACCATCAACCTTTTGGTTAGCAGCCTAGCAATGAACATTGTGCCACCAGGGTTCTCTTAATTGAGGTGAAACAAAACCCATATGATTTATAACATAGCCATAGTATGTCCCAGATTCCTTGGAACAGACATGGTTTCAAATCTCTCCAACTTTCCCTATAAATAACATCATTCCTGGCACACCATTTTGGTTTAGAAAACATGGCCAGCTTGATAAGGATGCCAATTTGCCATCTCACAGTAGCTGGACTATTGATGTCTGTCTCCTACCACATCTTCCTTCCCAGGTGCCAACGGATTTAAGAACCTAAATAAACAAGCAAATCCGACTTTGTAGTGAGCAGGATACAGCAGAGTATAGTGTTCTTGTTGCTGATAAGTGCCATCGAGTCAGTTCCGACTTATAGTGACCATTTATAGGGTTTCCAAGGAGCAGCTGGTAGGTTTGAACCACTGACCTTGTGGTTAACAGTCCAGTGCTTATCCTACAGTACCACCCCAGGACCGCGGCTGTAGGATTATTTAACTAATGTCTTGTTCTGATCTATTTCTGATATGTGGGCAAAATCCAAACTGGTCCCAAAAGGATAATTGTTGTTGTTGTTAAGTGCCTTCGAGTCAGTTCCGACCCATAGCGACCCTGTACAGGGTTTCCGAGGGTATAAATCCTTACGGGAGTAGAAAGCCTCATCTTTCTCCCGCGGAGCGGCTGGTAGTTTCGAACTGCTGGCCTTATGGTTCGCAGCCCGATTCGTAACCACTACGCTACCAGAGTGGATTTGGGACATTTCCTACAAAGAAGGGAGCTGGATTGCTCTAATAAACTGATGTTCTCTTCCCTAATCAGAGAAGACACAGCCCTGTTGACCTGCTTGTTCAGTCCAGTGGGTTAAGTGAGCAAAAAGCTGGCAAGTGTTCTCATAAGGGGACTTCTGCTGGATTTCTCAGGAGAGAGAAGTATTGGAATGAACACTTCCCCACTCTCTTCTCCTTTCTCTTCCCTTTCCATGGGGAAGGAATGGTGGTGAGTTGATTGGTTAGAGACATAAGTGCTATGAGTCCTATGCAGTACTACATGATCTTCCTGTGTATGCCATGGATACAAGCCCCAAATCCCTTTATTTCAGGCTGTTTCTCAGGGTTGCATTTGTAATGAACAACATTGAGAAATGAGGTTATGTCTCTCCCTACGCCAAGAACAGGCTTAATCCCATTTTATTGATTCCACATAAAAGTGGTGGATCTGACCATCAAGGGAGAAGAGCATGAGCAGAATATGGCACCCTGTCCAAAGAAGTAGAAACACCAGAGATGGAGGCAGAGATAAGGACATGGAGAGATAGAGCAGCTGAGGACTCTAGACTCATGGAAAGAGAAAGGCTGTGTGCTGGTAGGCTTGCAGAATGTGTCCTGGAGTTGTTTAAATGATTATTTATTCCTGAGTGTTTTTGTGTACATCAAACAAACAAACAAACAAAACAGAGGGAATCGAAGCAAATACTGTTGATTGGTGATGCATGGAGGATATTGTAATCATCACAATGAAACAAAATATGATAGGATAAGTGAAAAACTGATGTTCTCCCATGCAAACTATCACTCACTCAATTCACAATAAAAGCATAAAAAAAAAAAAGAGTTAAAGAATGGTTTCTTATGGAAAAAACAAACAAACAAACAACTTTGATAATTACCATGGATGGAAAAAAAAATGCAGTAAGGGAAATTATGATTAAAAAATAAAAGTGGTGGATCCTCCAAGCCCAGAGTTTCTTTCATATTGCATAACCTTTAGATATGCAGGATCCATCAAGGACCCCCTGCATTTCCTCTGTGGGACTTAGGCAGGGCGAATGGAACACAGGTGAAAACACCAAGTGGACACTCTGGCTATTGCTTTTGCCATAGTAATAAAGTCCTTTGTCCCTGAGCAGCAATCTCATGTGTTTGGCCAGCATCTATGAAAGTGTTAGGGGCTAACTTGTTAACTTTCAAGTAGGCTAAGTTCTCAGGCCCTTTACGATTCTTGATGGGAAGAGGTCTTGACTCCCTGTAGCCAATGAGAATTTGTTCCACATGAGCAGCTTCCTTACATTCTGCAGGTAGCCAAGCTATGTGAGCTCCTGTCTTGGAGACTAAACTCTCTCTACTCCAGGACCTCATCTCAGGAGGAAATGATAAGAGCCATTTGAAATGTCCACATCTGTCATTAACAAAGCTGACATCAGCACTGATTCCCAAAAGAACTTTTTCCAAGTGGTTTATAACCCGGAGTGGACAAGACAAGAACATCTAGACTCTTCTAGAAACCCCAGTACCTACTGTGTCAGGGTCTATGCTAGGATCTGAGACTCCCATGGCAGGAGAAAAACAAGACCTTGGAGCTTATAGTTTAGAGAAGAAGAGTAAATGCAGATATTAAGAAAACAGTTCAATTGCAGGGCGCTGAGATCCACACCAGAAGACTGCTCACCAGACAACTGTTTTTTTAAACACTTCCTTTCTTCATAATTAACTTTCTAAAGTTACAGTCTACTCACTTTAATTGGACTTAGGTGGTTCCTAAATTTCTAACAGCAATACATTTACAAACTATCTCTTGGGACATATTATTCTCATAATGGTTAAGCTCATCATTATACATTGATTCAGACCAAATTATTTTACAGAGGATGACTTATCTCCATGATTTTGTAGTAACTTATGCTCTATCTGTACCTCCCAGAATATCCCAACAGTCAAATGGAGTACAGTACTAAAATTTTGAATATAATGTGAATATTTTTATTATTTTTAAGTAAATGGTACAGTCACCGTAATTTTAAGTATAACTGTAAATCCTACTTCCATTCTGGTTCTCATTGAATATCCTCAAAAGGGAATAAAAGTTTTTAGAGTCTGCAGCTCCATCCATCAATCTACCTATTTATCAAATATTGCCAGTCATTGTATTAGATACTAGGAATCTAGGGTCAGCTGAGAATACACTTTTTAAATACTCTAGTTTGCTAAAAGGAGAAATGTAATTCAGTCGCGGAGTAAAGAAAAAACCAAGCTTTACAGCTTTGGTTAGTGTTTGCTGTTGTTAAGTGTCAGCTAGTCATTTCTGACCCATGAGACCTTGCGGGGTTTCCAAGGAGCAACAGGTGAGCTTGAACCACCATCCTTGTGGTTCAAACTGACTTGGCAGTCCAGAGAATTAACCCGCAGCACCACCACTCCAGGACTTCTAGTTATTCATGCAATAGGGTTAGTACAGAGAATTGCTAATACAGTCACTCACCACCACCTGCTACTGAGTTAATTCCAGCTCATAGAGACTCCATATAAGAGAGAGCACAGCTGCTCCTTGGAGCTTCTGAGACTAAATCTTTACAAGAGCAGACAGCCTCCTCCTCCCTTGGAGCTCCTGGTGGGTTTAAATCACTGACCTTGCAGTTAGCAGTCCAATGCTTAACCTACGGTACCACCAGGACTCCGTTACTAATGCAATGTTGTTGTTGTTGTTAAGTACCGTGGAATCGGTTCCAACTCATAATGACCCTGCATAGGGTTTTCGAGGTTGTAAATCTTTACCAGAGCAGAATGCCTATCTTTCTCCTTCGGAACCGCTGGTAGTTTTGAACTGCTGACCTTGAGGTTGGCAGCCCAACTCATAACCACTATGCTACCAGAGCTCCTTACTAATGCATTTGGCATGGAGAATCTAAGCCTTCTTTTTAATTGTCTAAATGTAGGAATAAATGTTTACATCCAAATGCGGGAGCTGATAATCTGAAATTTAAAAAAAATAACAAACCTGATGGACATCAGAATATTGTTTTGCCAGATCGGTATAAATTTCATTGTCAGAAATTTATAACAGACACTAGCATTCATCTTAGAAACATTGATTGGGTTTCTAACACACACCAAGTCTTATGGTTAACTCCATGCGGGGTGGAGTATAAATCAGAAAAGATCTATACTCTTGAATAATTCACAATGAAGAAGTGTGGACATAAATCACGTCAAGGATCCGTGATCTCCTTGCCAGCCTAGGATCACCCTTTTCACCATAGTGACTCCTTTATGGCTCTTTGAGATATGCTTACCAATAGGATGTAGTCACAGTGTTCCAGTAGTAAACCGTAAGTTAAGATAGCCATATTGCAGGAAATGAGTGAAATGCTAAAAGGGGAGGGTGATGAGGATGTGAAGAAGGAACTTGCCTTACTTAACACCCACTGTATGTTGAGCACTTTGTTATCTAATAGAATCACAAAAGAATTCATAAATTAGATGTCTTAGGCTGGGCTCTTCAAAGAAGGAAAATCAGTGGATCATATATTTGGGTATACAATATATACATGTTGTTGTTAAGTGCCAGTGAGTTGGTTCCGACTCACAGTGACCTTGTATGGGGTTTTCCAGGAATAGCTGGTGGATTTGAACTGCCAACCTTGTAGTTCACGGTCCGGTGCTGATCCTATAACACCACACCATGTAATCATATATGAGGAATATAAAATATGTGCATATTATATAACATGGAGTCCTGCTGTGGCGTGGTGGTATAATGCACTGGACCGCAAGGTCGGCAGTTCAAACTCACTAGCAACTCCTTGGAAACCTTATTAGGGTCGCTCTGACTTGGTGGCATTTAACAACCACAACAACATACAATAACCTTCGGATTGTGAACCACAAGGTCTGTGGTTAGAGACTGCCAATGGTCCATTGGAGAAAGATGAGGCCTTCTGCTCCAGCAAAGATTTAAAAGCCTTGGAAACACTATATAGGATCACTATGATTTGGAACTTAACAATAATATAATATATGACTATTATATATAACATATGTGTACATCTATGCAGGTATCTATTATAAACATATCACATATAATGTGTATATATTATATTCCTGTATATAGGATTCACTGGTTCTTCTCTAGAGAACCCCTGCTAAGATACTTACTTTATGATTTTTTGGTGAATTTATTAGATAACAAAGTTTCAACATAGAGACGTTATTGCTGTTAAGTGCCTTAGAGTCAGTTCTGACTCCGAGCGATGCTCGAGCAACGCTATATAGGGTTTCTAGGGAGTGGCTGGTTGGATTTGAATCGATAACCTTGTGGTTAGCAATCCAGTGCTTATCCTACAAGGCCACACCAGGACTCCCAACATAGAGTGTTGTTAAGTGCCATCGAGTCGGTTCCGACCCATAGCGACCCTGTACAGGGTTTCTGAGGGTGTAAATCTTTACGGGAGTAGAAAGCCTCATCTTTCTCCCGTGGGGCGGCTGGTAGTTTTGAACCGCTGACCTTAAGGTTCGCAGCCCGATTCGTAACCACTACGCTACCAGAGCTCCTTCCATAGAGTAGTTGTCAATTAATGCAAGCATTTCTCCCACTTACATATGGGGTCCTGGTGTGTCGCTATGCAGAGTCACTGTGGGTTGGAACCAACTTAGTAGCACGTAACAACAACAACAATATATACATATCAGGAAATGGTTCACACTGCTGTGAAGTCTGGCAAGTTCCCACTCTGTGGGTCAGGTATCAGGCTTCTCCTGAGTCATGTGGTGGCAGGGGCTGATGAAGTCACAATTGGTAGGATAGATGGTAGGTTGTTAGCTCATGGAGTTGGCAAATCCCAGACCAGCAGGTCAGATGGAAGGCAGCTGGCTTGCAGAGCTGCTAAAGTTGACAGATCCTAACCAGAGAGCTAGATACAGGGTCCAGAGCTAAGGAAAGTCTTGTCAGAGCATCCGTGTGCTAGAGGCAGGTCACAGCCTGGAGGAAGTCCACCTCCATCAGAGTAAGGGTATGGCCTCAGTAAGTAGGGGTGGGGGGGATGCAAGATACAACCCACACTAATCCTGCCTTATTAACATATAGAAGTTAGAATTTACAACACCTAAAATGGAGGCCAACTGCAGGATGATACTAGGAGCCCTGGCCTAGTTGAGTTGACACATTAACCATCACAGTAGGCATCATTGCTCTTGCCCTCGTTGTAACAGAGGACCAAATGAATGCTAGAAATGTTAAAACATTCCCCTAAGTCCTGGCAGAAAGCCGCCAAGGAGAGACTGTAAACTTAAATCTGAGTCCAAAGCTCAGGTATTTTCTACCATGCTATAGAGTGGATAAGCACAAGACTGTGAACCTTGAGATTGGCAGTTCAAGCCCAAAAGCTGCTCCATGGGAAAAAGGTGAGGCTTTCTGAGCCTATAAAGATTTACAGCATCGGAAACCCTACACAGGGTCGTTGTGAATCGGAAGCGACTTTACAGCATTTAACAGCACAGCATACTTCTACAGGACTGCTGAGTGGCACAGATATTTATATTCATCTGTTGTTGTTATTAAGTGTCATCGAGTCAGTTCTGACCCATAGTGACCTGTATAGCATTTCCTAGGAGTAGCTGGTGAGCTTGAACTGCTGACCTTGTAGTTCAAACTGACTTTCTAGCACAGCTCATTAACCCACAGCCTCACAGGACTCCCTACTAACCTAAAAACTGGCAGTTCAAACCCACCCACTATGGAAGAAAGGACTTGTGATCTGCTTCTATTAAGATTACAGCCAATGGTTGTAAGATTACCGTCCTGAGGAGCAGTTCTACTCTGTAACATATGGGGTTCATCATGAATCAGAAGTGACTCAATGGTAATCTTTAAATTTTTTTTTTTACTACAGAGTCCCTGAGTGGTGTAAATGGTTAATGTGCATGACTGCTAACCAAAAAACTGAATACACCTAGAGAGTCTTGGGCCAGGGATCTACTTCTAAAAAAAATCACCTGTTGAAAACCTCACAGAGCACAGTTCTGTTCTGACACACACAAGGTCACCATGAGTTGGTGTTAACTCAACAGTAATGGAATGCGTATTACCGTTCCAAAGTGTGTGTGTTTCCAGAAGCAAGCAAGCAAATAAGCAAGCAGGTACATATTAAAAAAGAGTGAGTTTTCTAGTAAGAAAATGTCAACATGTCACACTTTGGAGGAAAACAATTCTCCAAATTTTAGCTTTGAAGAAACTCTTTTCCCAAAGGGAAAGAGACAATCAGACCTTTCCTGTCACAAGTTGCAGACCTCTGGGCATAATTAGCATAATTCAGTCTTTAGAATGCTGCTGGTGGCTCTATTGTTTGGGGAAAGAGGTTGTGCTAAGACCTTTGGAAAGGAGTGTGAGAGCACATATCACATATTATTATTATTTATTTGCATCTCTCTCTTTCATCAGACTGAGTATCGCTGATGATTAAGACAGCTTAAAGGAATACCGTCTTAGTCATCTGTGATACTTGTTACTGGCCTTGCAGTTTCAACCAACCTTCAGTTCAGTGCTTATCCTACAACCATACAGCAGGACTCCAGTGATACGGTGTTGTTGTTAACTGTCTGCAGTGGAGTCAGTTCCAACTCATAGCAACCCTGTCTAGGGTTTCAGAGGAGCAGCTGGTGGGTTTGAACAGCTGACTTTGTGATTCACAGTCCAGCGCTGATCCTGCAGCACCACAGCTACAAAGCCACACCAATGATACTGGTATTGTCGTGTGATGTCAAGTCGATTCTGACCCATAACCACCCTGTATAGGGTTTCCAAGGAGCAGCTTAGTGAGCTTGAACCACCAACCTTGCAATTCAAACCAACTTTGCAATCGGCGCATTAACTCACAACACCACACGAGGACTCCATCCAGTAATACTACCACATGGTAAAACCAAAACTATTGCCATTGAGTTGATTCCAACACTTCTTCCCCCTCTTATTGCTGTGTTCTGTCTCATAGTAATCCTGTAATGTTTCTGAATTCAGTTAGTGGGTTTGAACAGCTGACCTTTGAACTGCAGTTATCAGTCCACTGCTTAGTAGACCCTATGTGGTTTTTAAGTGCCATCGAGTTGGTTCTGACTCATGGAGACCCTGTGTAGGGTTTCCAAGGGTGTAATCTTTATGGGACCAGACTTGCACATCTTTCTTATTGAGAGCGGCTAGTGGGTTCAAACTGCTGAACTGTTGATCTTTTGATTAGCAGCTGAACACTTAACCTCTATGCCACCAGTGTTCCTTAGCACATAGTAAGCACTCCATAAACACTTGAAGAAGGAAGAAAAGAAAGAAATATTGCCATGATTACTTGAATAAGGACATAGAAATAATTCCGTTTTCAATTGCCTTGGAAGTAAAACTAGGTCTACTAATTTATTAGAGCTTTAAGGGAAGACCTCAGTGTATAGAAAAATGATGAATATTTTTGTTTCAAGTAAAAAGCTGATGGAGGAGCAAGTGGACTGCAAATCACAAGGTTGGCAGTTCAAACCCACCAGTCGTTCTACAGGAGACAGATGAAGCCTTCTGCTCCTATAAAGATGTACAGCCCTGAAAGTGCTATTCAGGATCCCGGGTGGCTCTATAGGATCAACACTGGACTTCGAATCACTAAGTCGGCAGTTCAAACCCACCAGCTGCTCCCCGAGAACCCTATACAGGGTCTCTATGAGTTTGAACTGACTCAATGGCACTTCAAAATAACCAAAAGCTGATATTTCTTGAAAGTTTGGACCAAGGTTGAATCAGCAGAGAAAAAATTATTTTAAAAATGCAAACAACTGATTATAACCACCAGGTTCTTCTTTTATAGACAATTTATGCAATTCCTTCAGACATAGTCCTATGTGGGTTTTTACATGGATCCAAGTGAATATTTACAGACCAAGGGCTGATTCTAGGGTGAGCATCTTCTTGGACTCCTTTGAGAAGCTGGCAAAACCTATGGCTCTTTCCCTAGAGAAATGTGCACCTCTGTTCTAGGGAAATAACGAATCTTTCCAAAGATTTTCTGTCCTCTGAACTCAGGAAGCAGCATGGGTGGAGCTGATGCTCAGGCCTGGGCAGGCTCCCGCCATCCCTGTATCTCACTTGTTAGATCTCCCTACCGTCTCTGCACAATACCATGAATGCTGTTGGTTGGTCTTTATGATGCCTCACTTCTGGATAACCCTTCCTCTTTGACTTGCATTATGGGTAGAACAGGGTCTGCTTGATTTTAGAACTTTATCAAGAGACAACCACCACAAAACTATTGAACATTTTTCAGGCAGTGGACAAGAGGCTATGATGTGGAGAAAGGATTGTTTACAATTACATAGACTGTCATGAGTAGGGATTGAGGGCAACTAGCAAAACCAACAAATTAATACTGTATTCAGGTTAAATTATTGAAGTCATTGAGAAACAATTATATTCTAAGTTGATTCTGGAGCAAAAATTCTTTCCCTTGTGTGTTTATATTTTAAAGAGGGAAGATAAATAACAAACATGATAAATGAAAGTATGCTGTATTTTAGATGCTAATAAATGCTAAGGAGAAAAAACAGGAAAGGGGAGTAGGGAATGCCTTATTTATCCAATGCTGCTATAAATTGAAATACTAGAATTAGATGGCTTTAACAAACAGAAATTTATTCTCTGACAGTTTGAGAAGCTGCAATGTCAGCTTCAGGGGAAGTTTCTCTCTTTATGGGCTCTGGAGAAAAGCTCTTGTCTCTTTTCAGCACCTGTAGACCAAGTATTCCTTGTTGTTGTTGTGTGCTGTGGAGTCGGTTCCGATTCATAGCAACCCTGTACAGGGTTTCCAAGGCTGAAAATCTTTACGGGAGCAGAAAGCCTCATCTTTCTCTCGCAGAGCAGCTGGTAGTTTCGAACTGCTGACCTTGTGGTTCACAGCCCGATTCGTAACCACTACACTACCAGAGCTCCTTGGAGATCTCCAAATGTCTTGGCATCAATCTGGCCCTGGATCTAGTGAGGGACCCCATATCTGAGAGTGTACTTCTCTCCTGATTCTCCTTTCTTGGTGACAATAGCTCTCTTTTTCTTTGCTCATGTTTCTCTCCTTTTATTTCTTGTAGGACACGAGATGTTGCATGCTTCTTTTATCTTACAAGAAAGAAAATTTCCAATGCATCAGATCAGGGTCTTAGTGGGATTGAAGGTGGTGTGTTGTTAAATGCCGTCCCGTTGGTTTCAACTCATAGTGACCCTGTATAGGGTTTCTAAGGACTAAAGAGTGACTGGTGAGTTTAAACAGCTGACTTTGCAGTTCAAACCAACCTTGCGGTTCAGTGCTTATCCTATAGCACCACCCCACCCCACCCTTAATTTTCTTACTGGTTTGTCACATCATGAGGAATCATCACATAACTACCAAACCACTGAGAATCATGGTCCAACCAAACTGACACATATGTAAGGACACATTCAATCCATGACAGGGAACTTAGGGAGTTCATTTTAAACAAGAAAGTTTGAGAAAGGAACTGAAGGGGATGGAAGATATATTAGTTTCCTCTGGTTGCTGTAACAACTCACCATAAATTTAGTGGGTTCCAACAATATACATTTATTATCTTACAGAGGTCAGAAGTCCAAAACTATTCTCATGGGGCTAAAAGCAAGGTTTTAAAGGTCATGGCTACATTTGCTCTGGAAGCTCTTGGAAAGAATCTATTCTCTTCTCTTGTCCCCTTTTTAGAAACTGGCTACGTTCCTTGGCTTGTGGTCTCTTCCTCTATCTTCAAACCAGCATCTGTGGGTAGAGTGCTTCGCACATTGCCCTCTCTCTGGTTCTCTCTCTTCTATCTCCCTCATCCACTTATAAGGACCCTGGTGACTACATTGAACCTACTGGATACCACAGGATAACCTCCCTGTCTCAAGGTCTGTTACTCAGCAAACTTAATTCCAGCCACAACCTGAATTCTTAACTTTTTCCATGAAATCTAATATATTCACAGGTTCCCAGGGTTAGGACATCTGTTGGGTCATTATTCTGCCTTCCAAAGAGTCATGACTCGCCCATCGATCATGACTGGCCAGCGGGAGGGTAGTTTTCCCAGGAGAGCAACAGCTAGAGAAAAGGCCCAGAGGTGGAACTGTGTTCACATCTGAGGAACAGCAAGAAGCAAATGAGGCTAGAACTGTGTACGTCAGAGGACATCAGACAAGATGTGGTTACAGGGGACACAGGGAACTGGTTTCTATTGAGCCCTCAGACCACTGTGGAGATTCTGGCTTTTTCTTTGATGGTTTTGAGCAGAGGAGTGGCATTGTCTGACTTGGTTTGAACAGGATTTCCCTGGTGGTTGAATTGAGAATAGATTAGATGGGGGTGAAGAAGTTCTGGTGGCACAGAGGGTAAGGGTAAGGTTGGAGATTGGAACCCACCAGCTGCTCCACAGGACAGAGATGTGGCAGTCTGCTTCCACAGGGACTGGAAACCCTATGGACAATTCTACTCTGTGCTAAAGGGTCACTAAGAGTCAGAGTCAACTCAATGGCAACATCTTGATGGATTTTTTTTTTTTTTGAAGGAATGTTTTAGTTTTTTGATACTGCTGTGACAGAAACACAAATGGGTAGCTTTAGCAAACATAAATTTATTTTCTCACGGTTTGAATTCAGTGCAGTGACATTAGGGAAGATTCTTTCTCTGTCTGTGCTGAGGGTCCCTGTCTTACTCTCTGTATTCCTGGTGTTCCTCTGGTTCTTATCTGTCTCCACGGGGCACCTATCTTCCCCTCTTTGTGCTTCCTTGCTCCTGTCTCTTTTTTTAATGCCATTGTAGGATGAGTCCTGGGTTGCTAACTGCAAGGTCAGCAGTTCAAGCCCACCAGCTGCTCCAAGGGAGAAAGATAAGACTTTCTATTTCTGTAAAGATTTATGGTCTTGGAAACCCTATATGGGGCTATTGAGTTGGCATAGACTACATGGCAATATGGTTTTTTGTTGTTATTGTCATTGCTGATACTTTTTAGATCTCAAAAGTTATTAGTTTTGTGATATGCAAAAGATTGAAACAAGACCTTCACCTCACACCTTATACAAAAACCAACTCAGCATGGATTAAGGACCTAAATGTGAATCCCAGAATTATGAAGGCCATCA
>NW_006408522.1:13090189-13111450 GCF_000296735.1 Chrysochloris asiatica
CTATATTCCCAAATGGATTTGTATTCATAGATACAGCAGTTAGGGGCCCAACATTTTGGGGGAGCACATTTGGATTCATAAGAAACCTGGCGACACAGTGAGTGCTAACTGAATGGTTGTTGGTTTGAACCAAGTTCCTTGGGAGAAAAGAGCTGGGCTGACGATCTACTCCCATAAAGATTGTAGCCTAGAAAACCCTACAGGGTAGCTCTACTCTGTCGTGTGGAGTCTGAGGTAGAATCAGCTTGATGGCACACATTTCAACCCATAACTGGATGGGATGTAGGAGACCAGTTAGGAGGTGTTGGTCAGAATCCAGCGGAGAACTGATATTTAGACCAATGGTTGTTAGCAGTGGAGGCCATAAGACATGATTGGATTCTGAATGTATTTTGAAAATAAAACCATTAAGATTTTTCTCTTGGGTTGGTATGAGTGAAAAGTTGTTGGTGTTGTTTTTACCTGGGCAACTGAAAGAATGAAGTTGCCATTTACTAAGATGGGAAAATCTGGGAGATAGTGCCTTTGGACATGTGGGAAAGCCTCATGGTCATCCAAACCAAAGTTTTATGTCTTTAGAGTCAACTGTTAAATCTTGTTATTTTATTTATACATCTAGTGATTTTTATAAAAACTAGGAACAAGCACTCTTACTTGTTCATTGAATTTCAATTAACTCAAGTGGCACAGCTGAAATGACCTGAAAATTGGTCCCATTTACAAACTTTAGTTAATTACATTCCCTTAAAACATTTTCAACCACATTTATAAATTTAATGTTTACTTTTTAAACACTTCAAATGCTTGACAAGGTAAACTTACAATATTAATAAGCAAACTCTCTTAAGCATTTAAATGACTCCAGAATCCAATGAAAATGTGGTTATAGTAAATCAAGTTCCTTTAAACATGCCACAACTATTTATAAATTTAAAATTCTCTTATGCCTTTCAGCTAAAAATCAAAGTAAAAAATGTCAGATTCCATTAAACATGACAATCACTTTAAGGTTTCTCTTCTTTTTTTTTTTTAAAGTTGTCCTGGGAGTGAGGTTGAGGGAAGGGTAGATACTGGAGCTCTGTGCTTAGCTTAAAAGGATATTGTGAGGAAAATACAAGAAATAATGTTTGATCAATATAAACAAGCTATGAAACTTTAGGATGCTATTTTAACTTCCCTTCAAGGACACACTTGAACCAAGTCCTAAAAGGTTTCTCATTTTCTTTCTTTCCACAAATAAAAACTGCCTTTGAGAAAGAGCAGATACTTTAGCTGAGGTCTAAATGACTAATAGAGCTCTTCTGTGCTTTCTCTGAAGGAGCCCTGATAGCATAGTGGGTTATGCATTGGGTTACTAACCACAAGGTCAGCAGTTCAAATTCACCAACTGCTCCATGGGAAAAAGATGAAGCTTTTAGTTTCTGTAAAGATTTGGAAACATTATACAGGGCAGCTATGAGTCAGAATTGACTTGACGAATCACAGCAACAGTGTTTTCTTTGGTGGAGCAGTGGTTAAAATGCTCAGCTGCTAACCAAAAGGTTGGCAGTTTGAGCCCACCAGCCACTCAGAAATATAAAGATGAGGCAATTTCCTTCTGGAATGAGTTACAACCTTAGAAACTGTATGGGGGCAGCTTTACTCTGTCTTACAGGGCTGCTATAAATTGGAATTGACTCGATGGCAGTAGGTTTGGTTTGGGGTACTTTTTCTGACTCTGGTACAAATTGGTAAGGTGCCTGGCTGCTAATTCAAATGTTGAGGTTCGAGTCCATCTGGCTAGAACTGCCTAGAAGTCTGCTTCTAACAAATTAGCCATTGAAAACCTTAATGGAGAACATTCAGTCCATACAATGAGTAAAACCAAGGGCCTATGGGCAGGAGACTGATATGCAAAATGTACCCATTGGACATTTACAGACAATGCTAAATGCTTTTTGTACCACTTGTCTGATCAGGGCAGAGACCGAGAGGCCAATGTCTGAGAGGTTGGAGACAAGAGCAAGGTGTGCCTGCAGTGTGGGAGCGTTCCAGACTGGAGAACTGCTGCATCCTGAGTTACTTCTGATCCTGAATTGTACACTGTCCACTTCCCTAATCAACCCCATCCTCATGAGTATTGTCTATGAGTGCTGTGTGGTCATTTTAGCAAATGATCAACCCCAGATGCGAGGCAGAGAGTGTTGTGGGTGAGATAGTTGGTATCAGAATACCATGAAGAAAGTTGTAGGGTAAAGACATGTCTGACTTTCGCTTCCTAGTAATTAGCCTAGAGCTGATTCTGACTTTGATTCTCCTTCACCTGAGTGAAGCCAGAGGAAACCAGACATGCATGACTTTCCATGCCATTTTTGCATCTGGTTTCTTGAGCAAGGGGTATAACCCCACCCTCGGCAGTCTGGGTGGCGCTGGTTACCTTTAAGTGTCTGTTCTAGGTGTCTGCAAGGCAATGGTTTCCACTGAGCCATTCAGTGAGCAGCCCCCTCTCCTGAAAGCCATCCATGTCCTCCTACTATGCCTGATGTAAGTCTAGATTCTAAAATAGCCTCTGCCTCCCCTGGCTATGAGGACTGGACACAGGTCTGCACTCTCAGCTGCTTCTTGTCTTGCTGTGTATGGACTTGGACAGAGGGGTAGTAGACTTGGGTGTCCTTTCTGGAGCAGGACTGACTGTTTCAGCTGACATTCTTTAGGACAGAGGGTCACTGGGTCATGGATTTGATGGAGACAGCTCCTTGGCATGACCAATATTCTTGGCCCAAGGTAATTAGGTTTTGCTATCAGCCCAGTGGCTGGCCTGCTGCTAGTGTGAGAAGGCCTGTCTCTTTCTCCCCCTTTCTTCCCCTTTGGTCCTGGGCTTGGGGGTGTTCATATTATGACCAACTGCACACAAACTCAGGGCGTATCTGTCCCTGTAGACAGGATGCTGTTGTTAAGTGCTATCGTGTCAGTTCTGACTCATAATGACCTTGTTTAGGGTTTCCAGGGTTGGTGAGTTTGAACAGCTGACCCAGCGGTTCAAACCAACCTTGCGGCTCCAGTGTTTATGCTACAATGCCACACCAGGAGTAACCTACAACTCCTTAGAGTGCTACAAATATTCCCCCATCTGAATATGGTCATGCAGTGAACCTCTGGTTACAGATAAGGATTTTCATAGCTGTTAAGGAATGAGCTCTGGATTATGCAGCAAATTCACACTGACAAGTGTGAAGCTGGAACTGGGATGCAGGTCTTCTACATTCCTGAGTTTCCCTCTGTATCACCCTCTTTCTCTAACAACCAACCCATTGAATCCAGCTAGATGGATCTACTAGATGCCAAGTATGGTGCTAGACATTTGTAAGGAGATCACAGGCTTAGAGGAGAAAATATTAGTTCACATCAGTCTTTCAAGAAGTTCCTAATAACAGCTCTGGACCAGTGCTAAGAGGAGAGAAAGAGAGAGTGCTTTGCTCACTGGAATGGTCATGGAGGGCCAGGCCCTGGGCTTAGTGCAGAAAAACATCATTTCCTCGTTGGGAAGATAGTCTCCAACCCACTAGATTGAAAAGAAACCATCTCAGAAGCAGGAACAGATGATCCCAGGACCATCAAGAAAGAGGAACTATGAGGGGAGCATGAGATTCCCTACCTGGAAAAGTGTTAGTAACAACAGCCAAGAGGCAAATGTAGCAAGCAGTGACTATAGCCAGTGTGGCAAGTGCTACTAAAGAGGACGCACAGGATGGGGACTCGGAGAGGGCTGGCTGACTCACCTGGGAAGACTCTGGAGGAAGGACGATTGAAGTGGCCATTGAATGATGAGGGAAGGAGCCAGGATGTCCTGTAGGAAAAATCATGAATGTGGGTCCACATGAGCTGGAAAGAGGTCTGGAGGGAAGCGGGAAGACAGGAACCAAAGAGATCTGCATGGGAGTTAGGAGCATTCATCTGGGGACTGACAATGTCTTTCCAAACCCAGGTATGCCTCACTATCTCCTGGGCATCTTTAACAGATTCATATTCTCTCCTTTTGCTACTAAGATTCTGATTTTCAGCAGAGTTAGGAACCTGGGGTGAGGTCCTGGTGTCTGTGTTTTAAATGCATCTCAAGTTCACTCACCAACATTTAGAAACTATTGGTTTAAACCAAATCTGAGTTTTGTCATTCTTTTATAGTTGTTTGACTTCTGCTCTGTTTGGGCATTTATAGATATTTTGCAAAAAGCTTGTTCCTGACGACTGATTTGCTCTGCTATTTCCCATCAGGAGATGCTGCGTTTTCTAAGGGGAACAAATCAGAACCAATAACGTGGCTCCCTCTGAGGCTCAAGACAAGGAAAACCGAGCCCGTCAGTCTGTTAACCACTGGAGGTGAATCCTGGTGGGAACACTTTGTAATTTCAGATACTAAAAATGAATGGTGTTATGTAGTAACTGTTAACATATGCTGCAATATGTTTATGATTCCCTGGGGCCAAATAAGTAAACATTCTTCCAACTTAAGCTGCAGGAGATAGTCAATTTCACAAAGAGATGCTTTCTCCATTTATATGAGATGACTATGTAAGGAAGGGGAAATGCAGGGTGCTGGGAAGGAACCTTTGTCTAATGTCTGTGACAAATGAACATGCATCAGACACTATGTTTGTTGGGCAGGTGGCCCAAGTTGGTGACCTGGAAGTGGAGCTAGATTATGATTGGAAGACCCTTATCCCAGAAAAGGGATAAGGGAATGGCCTGAGTCCCCATGGGGATATCTTGTAGTCCCATTGTTGAGACTAAGTAATCTCAGTGTTGCGGTCTTTTGCCTTTTTGAAGATAAAACAAAGGAGGGACAGAGATGGCTCTTGGAGACAGCCTTTAGGAGATATGAACATGCTTATTGTGGCTGCTAGTTGCTATTGAGTCACTGTAGACTTAGAGTCACTCATAGCACAACAGAATGAAACACTATCCAGTCTTGCCCCATTCTCACAATTGTTGTTATGTTGGAATCCACTGTTGATTTCACTGTGCCAATCCATCTCGTTGGAGATCTTCCTCTTTTTTTTTTTTCTGACCTTTAACTTTACCAAGCATGATGTCCTTCGCCAGGGACTGGTTTCTCCTGATGGCATTTCCCAAATATAAGAGGTGAAGTCTCACCATTCTCACTTCTAAGGAACAGTCTGGCTGTACTTCTTCCAAGAAAGATTTGTTTGTTCTCTTAGCAGTCCGTGGTACTTTCAATATTCTTTGCCAACACCGTAATTCAAATGCATTGATTCTTTTCTGGTCTCCCTTATTCATTGTCCAACTTTCACATGCATATGAGGTCATTGAAAATACCATGTCTGGGGTCAGGTGCACCTTAGTCTTCAATCTGACATCTTTACTCTTTAATATTTTAAAAAGTTTTTTTTGCCTCAGATTTGCCTAATGCAATATGTTGCTATATTACTTGACTGTTGCTTCTGCAAGCATTGATTGTGGAACCAAGCAAAATTAAGCCCTTGAGAATTTCCATTATTTTCTCCATTTATCATAATGTTATTTAGTGGTCCAACTGTGAGGATTATTTTTATTTTATTTTATTATTGAGGTGCAATCTATATTGAGAGTCTTTGATCTTCCAAGTCCTCTTTACTTCCAGCAAGCATGTCATCAGCATACGGCAGATTGTTAATGAGTTTTCCTACAATCTTGATGCCATGTTCTTCATATAACCCAGCTGCTTGGATTATTTGCTCAGCATACAGCTTAATAAATATGGTGAAAGGATAAAACCTTGACACATGTCTTTCCTGATTTTAAAACCATTCTGTATCCCCTTGTTCTGTTCAAATGACAGCTTCTTGGCCTATGTGCAGGTTCCTCGTGAGCACAGTTAATTTTACACACTTTAGAATATGCTTTCTTTGCAATGCTACCCATAGTTTGTTATTATCTACACAGTCAAATGCTTTTGCATAGTCAATAAAGCACAAGTAAGCATGTTCTGGTATTCTCTGCTTTCTACCAAGACCCATCGGATGTTAACAATGATATCCCTTGTTCCATGTCCTCTTCTGAATCTGACTTGAAATTCTGGCAACTCCCTGTCAATGTCCGGCTGCAGTCATTTAAAATGTATTTTTCAGTAACATTTTACCTGCATGTGATATTAATGATATTGTTTGATGATTTCCACATTCTGTGGGTCATCTGTCTTTGGAATGGGCACAAATATGGATCTCTTCTAATCAGTTGATCAGGTGATTATCTTCCAAATTTCTTGGCATACAAGAGTAATAACCTCCAGTACCGCATCAGTTTGCTGAAACATTTCAATTTGTATTCCATCAATTCCTGGAGCCTTGTTGTTGGTTTTGTTTACCAATACTTCCAGTGCAGCTTGGACTTCTTCCTTCAGTACCACTGGTTTTTGATCATATACTACTTCTTGAAGCGGTTTGACATTGACCACTTCTTTTTGTACAGTGACTCTGTATATTCCTTTCATCTTCTTTTGATGCTTTCTGCATCATTCAATATTTTGCCCATGGAGTTCTTCAATATTGCAACTCGAGGTTTGAATTTTTTCTTCAATTCTTTCTGCTAGAGAAATGTTGAATGGTTCTTGCTTTTTTTTTCTAACAGTTCTTTGCACTGCTGTTTAAGAGTTATGTACAATCTGAATATAAGCAGTAGTTCGTTTTTCTACTCATCTGTCAGTTTGTCTTACTGTGGAGGCTTGTGTTGCTATGATGCTGGAAGCTATGCCACTGGTATTTTAAATATGAGCAGGGTCACCCATGGTGGACAGGCTACAGCAGAGCTTCCAGACTGAGACAATGTAGGAAGAATGAGAGGTGGACTAGTTCTGAATGTGTAGATATTGACAACCTTACAAATAGCAGCGAACTCTGAGGCTAGAACCCAGTAATCTGTGTTTTATCAAGCCTTCCAGGTGATTCTGATGCATGTTAAGGTTTGAGAACTGTAACACTGGTATTTAGGAAATTTCCCTTCTTCCCATCCCCTAGTAGCATAGTAGGTTACCTGTTGGACTTGTGGTTAGCAGTTCAAATCTACCAGGAGCTCCACAGGAAAAAGATGAGACATTCTGCTCCAGTGTAGATTTATAGCCTCAGAAGCCCTATACAAGGCCACTATGCGTTGGAAACCCCGTGCAGGGTCGCTATGAGTTGGAATTGACTCTGTAATACACCACCACCACCATTTCCTCCCTCCCACCCCAAATGATGAATTGCTAATGGAAAATTCCTCAGACTTGCCTAAACCTTAGAAAGAGAGAATTAAAAGCTACTAAATTCACCTTCTTGAGTCCTGGTGTGGTACTGTAGGATAAACACTGGGTTTGGATAAACACTGGGTAGGATAAACACAAATTTCGAGGCTTAAACATACCAGCCATTAATCAGAAACTCTATCCAGTGTCGCTATAAGTCAGAACCGACTCGATGGCACATAACAACGAACAGCTAGCTCATTCAGTCAAAAACTAGTTGAGCAGCAATTCTGGACCAGCCCCTATTCTAGGCACTGAAATACACCAGCGAACAAGAAGATGTCCCTGTCATTATGGAACTGAAGTCTGGAATGAAGTGGGTAGCGCCCCCTTTTCTATGCATTCACTCAACTTCATTTGATTTTGGAGTCTGGTTGATTCCTCCAATTTTAATCATTTAGAATTGAGAGTATCCAGAATGTTCAAGAACAGAACTGAGACCAAGGGGATCCAGACAATTGGTGCGGTTTGGTTGTTGGTTCTGACTCATAGCAACCCTAAATAAGGTTTCTAAGGAGCAGACAATGAGTTTGAACCATTGACCTTGCCATTACCAGATCAGTTCTTATCCTACAGTGCCATCAAGACACAAACAGTTACCACTAATTAATTAAGATAAGCTCTGTACTACTAACCACAAGACTGTCAGTTCAAGCCCACCTGCTGCTCTGAGGGAGAAAGATGAGATGCTCTGTTCCTGTAATGATTTACAGCCTTGGAAACCCTATGTAGGGTCTCTATGAGTCAGAAAATACAATGACAGCAAGACATGGTAAGTGGTGAGCATGAAGGCCATTTCTAATCCACAGTGTAACCTGGGAGGCAGGTCTTACTTTTCTTATTTTATAAATGTGGAAATTGAGGCTGAGGATGATTAAGGGAGTTGTCCAAGGTAGCACAGCCAGGAAGTGACAGATTTAGAATTGTGCCCAGGCCTGTCTGACTCCAAAGCCCTTGCATCGTCACTTCCCTGGACAGCAGAGGGGCTCCAGATGACAGTTGGTGTCCAGAGTCATCTGGGGAACAGGTTCCTATGAGCAACTGGGTCAGGATGGGAGAGGACACTGTCAGAGCTCACTCAATAGGGCCCACTGTCAGAGCAGGCACTCCAGGGAGATGCGAAAGGAGAAGCCTAAGGAACCAACTGGGGCATGAGGCTGGACACAGTCCTGAGAAGGAGAAGGAATGTTGGGGAACTGAAAGGAACTCTGAGTCAGACAACAGCAGCCGCAGCAGGTTCTGGGTCATCTACATCTGTAGCTATGAGTGGACCTTGCCCTGAGTGCTGGCAAGGAGTTGTAGCCAGAGGTGATCTGAGTCTACATAGGGTCACTCTGGCTGGCAAGTCAGCAGGAAAACAGCAGACACTCATGCAATTTCCTATGCAAGGTTGAGATGAAACAGAAGGTTAACAAACATGTAATAGGGCCATTTTAAGGTTATATTCCCTGATGTCTCCTACCTGAGAGGACAGAATTCTTCCTGCTAAAATCTGAGAATTTGAATGGAATTTCTAGTCTGTCGGATGGAAGGGCAATGCTAATATTTACCATCTCCCTAGCACAGTGCCTGACAGAGCTCTTTCCATCGGTATTTGCTGACTAAATGAGATGAGAGATGTGTTTGGGCCCAGCCTGGCTGGACTGTATATATCATGGAGAGGAACCCTATGCTATAAGAGGGGACATCCAAGGATGAGTGGAACCTCTGGTGGTGCTGTATGTTAAGCATTGGACTACTAACTGCAAGGTCAGTGGTTTAGAATCCCCAGCAGTTCCTAGGGAGAAAGATGAAGCTGTCTGCTTCCATAAAGATTTACAGTCTCCCAAACCATATATAAGGTCACGCTGAGTCAGCATTGACTCAATAACATTGGGGCTTCCAGATTTGTCTCTCCTCAGAGTTGTGGTTGTTCATTGTTACTATTATTATTGCTATGGTGACAGAACTGCACCAGCCAGCTATCCTTCCAGAGCACTTTCATGTAGTCAAATCACCAGAAGAGTTTGATTAAAATGCAGATTTTTCACTGGAAATCCAGATTCAGAAAATCTGAGAAGAACATAGAGAACCTGTGATTCTGATGCAGCTGGTCAATGCACCTTTCATCTGGGACATTCTGCAATTCTTTCCAATGGGCAGGATGCAAACACCAGGAGCCTGTTTTTGAATGTTAAAGGTTTAACTCTAATGCCCAAGCTTGACAGTTAATGTGCTTCAGGAAGTTGTATATTTCACTGGTCCAGATGGTTACCTGGTAACCAGGTATGTGTGAAAGCCAATGTCTCAAAGAGGGAAGGGAGAGGATGAGATGGGAAGGAAGCTGCCCACAGTCAAGTTCAGTGTGCCTCCTCCCTCCCCTGCCCTTTGAAAGATTAAAGGGATGCTAATGTCAGGGGACTGTGCGTAGTTTTCAGACTCCAGCTCCCTGGGTGGGTGCTTTCTTTCATGTCATGAAATAACACAAAAAAGGAAACTCATGACTTTGTATTGGCCTCCTGGGGTGGAAAATCCCAGAGATGTGAAGTCTCACACTGAGTCCTCTATGTTATCATGTGAGATGAAAGAAGACTTGGACACCACGCACTGGCCCTTCAATAAGACCACTGGCTCTGGGAAGAACGTTTGATATTGAAGGTGAAGAAGCCACCTTGGGCCCTGTTACCTAAAAAAGACCTCTGTACCTTCAGGTGTGACCATAGGTTAAATGGCACCATCGTCAAGAACAGGTGTATCGATGCTGCAGGGAACCTGAAGGCGTTGGTGTCCTGTCACAAAGAATGCTGAGATAGTGTTGAATCTCTGTAAACCAGAGCATCACCAGCCTCCCTGGGGCTGATATCTGTGGAACATGCTGCAGACTCACTCTGGCTAGTCAAGCAAGTAAGCGCCATTCTTTTCTCTGAAAGACTTAGTGCAGAGAGAGAGAGAGAGAAAGAGAGAGAGAGAGAGAGAGTGTATGTGTGTATATGCATGCATAGATGCGTATATGTGTGCTTTTATGTGTATTATGAGAGGGTTTCAAAAAGTTCTTGGAAAATGGAAAGAATGAAAAGACAAAGGAAGTTTTTCATGAACTTTTTGAAGGCCCCTTCTACACATATATGAGAGAGGCTTCTAAAAGTTCATGGAAAATTCCCTTATCTTTTCATTTGTTTTCCCCCCTCAAACACACGTGCATGTGCATGTGTGTGTGTATGCATGCATTTGTATTCAGGAAAGGGAAAGAATCATGGCCCTGGGTCCCTCCATAACTTCAATGATGACTCATTTTTGTAGGGAAAACCACTTATCATACCCATAATATAACTGAGAATTTGGGTCTGCTTGCCTGTCTTCATTGCCAGCTTTGTTTCCCATTGCCTTGCCACAGCCTTGTTCTCATGCACAGGGTTTGGGGACTGTGCTTAAGACTTTACTTATAAACCTTCACATCTCTCAGAGCTCTGGGAGGAGCTCTGCCATCCCATTCCTGTCCAAGTTAAACAGACCCAAGAGCATCCATACGTGTAATTATCATTGTAGGTAACATCCGGTCATTATTGAGAGTGGAGCGCAAGATGGGACAGTACTAGCTTTTCTAGCTCTTTTTGCTCTCACTATTTTTGGGGAAGTATTGATATTTATACACAGTAATATCAATACAAATAGGAGTCCTGGTGTGGTGCTGTAGGATAATACACTGGACTACAAGATCAGTTTGAACTGCAAGGTTAGCGGTTCAAACTCACCAACCGCTCCTCAGAAACCCTGTCCAACTAAGAGTTGAAACCAACTCAATGGCACTTAACAACAATAACCAATATGAATAGCAATACATATATGAATACAACTATGAATGCAAATAATACTAACATTATATGAACACTAATAATAGTACTAACCGTAATAATATACTCATATGGATGCTAAGAATAATACTTATGAAGGGATTTTAAGAAATGTATGGAGATAATCCATTATCTTTTCATTCCATTTTTCTACAAACTTGAAGCACTCTTATACATACTAATACAAATATGTATGCTAGTAATAATACTGTTGTTTGTACTAATTAATACTAACTTTCCTATGTATTCCTTAGGACTGCTTCACTATCAGATGAACAACAATTGCAAAAGTACTATATACACTTGGGTCTTCTTAACATCCTAGGGGCCTTCTCTTTTGCTGAGTGTCCTATGTAAATCCTTGAGAGTTCCCTACCTTCTCCCAGTAGGAGAAATGGGTTCTTAAGTCGAGTAACAGAGCCTGGGGGAAGAAAGGCAGGAGGAGACAGCAAGATGGGCCTGAAAAGTGGACCACACACTTTGGCTCATGTGGGATGGAAAGGGGACCCTTTTGCTCACATGAGGGGGACTTACCTACATCTGAGTGAAGAATAGAGTGCTTGGAGTGAAGAGCTGGAGGAATGGTCCTTCCTAGTTACTCCTACTTCTGATAAAGAAGTCAGTCCCAGCATTTAGATCTTGTGCAAAGCCTCTCATACACACCCAATCCATGGGACCCTCACAGCCACAAGCCCATGTGTTTTTGGGATGAGTCACTTTCCAGACTGGTTTCATCCCATTTGTTGGAAGAAAGAGGAGACTTGTAAAAGTGGTGTGGGGGTGATGTCTGACCTCCTCTATTTCATGAGGGTAAAGGAGAATCAGATTCATCATAAGCTCAAGGCTGATTCCAATGAGACAGAGGTCAGACATGCCTCCACCCTCCAAACTTCTTTTACAGTTTGGATACCAACCCTCCCTCCCAAGGCTCTCTCTGCCTTTCTGCTGGGTTCAATCATTCATTCCAACATCCACAAGAACTCCCACACAATACTCACAATTCTGGTGTTTATAGGGATGTTAACAGGTTAGAGTCAGGATTAGAAAAGCTCAGGATATAGTTCTTCCAGTCAAGAGCACTTCCCCTCAGCCATACCTGCAGACAGACAGACTTCTCTGATTCTCTGTCTTTCAGTCACACAGCCCTCTTGACCTCTATCCTGCTCAGGCAATGTTACAAAGCTCATTTAGCACTGCCAATAAATGCCCAAGGGCACTCAGCTTTCTTGTTCTGTGGGCTGGGACGCCCACTTCTCTGTCCGTGCTCTGACTCTTGGTTCTGCTGCCTCTGATGCTGTTGCTTCCTTGGCATCACAGCTATCCCCTGGATCAAAGAGGTTCAGCACACAAGGATCTCAGGATCCAAAGGGCATGCTCCACTTCTGGCTTTTTTTCCTTGATGATAGTGAGATCCCTGATCCTGCTTCTGCGACGGCTCATGTTATATCCAGTGGGATGGCTAAACGGACCAATCCCATGTTAGAGGTTTATACACCCAACCTGCATGGTCCCATACAGTCATCTGGTATAAGTTACGGACTATGGTTAAAAAAAATAAACATATCAAGTGATTCAACTGCACCACAAGACTGCACATGGTAAACCCACCTCTTTGGAAGCCAGGAAGGAGTAGTGGGAAATGTAACAGTAATAGTAGGTTGTTGAGTTTGTTTTGTTGTAAAATCAATCCTGGTAGTACCTTCTGAGCAGTTGAGAGGATCTGGAAGCATGGTTTTACTGCTTTACATGTAGATGGAGCTTGCTTGATAGCTCTAGCAACTTTGCCTTATTATTGGGTGTTTGTTAATGGTGACCAGGCTTTACTTGACTTGAACTTCTGGTTAGGATTCCATCCCCACATTGTACTCTGAGCATTATGTTTCACAGCAGTCCCCTGGGCCCCACAGCTTTGAGAAATTCATGGCTTCTTCAAGACAGGCCATCTGTCCTTACTCACCCTGGAGCAGGCTCTGCGAGACAAGGGGCCTGGACGGTGGACAGAATCCAGGGGCTAGAATCTGTTGGCCCACTTTCACCAGCCCTCATCCTTCATTGCTTCCAGCTGAAAAGGTCACAACACCAACTCCCAATGTGTGGGCTCCGCATTGGTCAGTTATTTAACTTCTTGTGGGTTTGCAGTCCTCTGTAAAGTGAGGCTTCAAAAAGTTCATGGGAAAATCCCATTATCTTTTCATTCTACTTTCCCACAAAATGTTTTGAAGCCTCCTTGTACTTATTTATCTTTCTCACCAAATGTTGCCATAGAGGCAAGGAGAAGAAGGATTGGAAAGCCTATGCAAATAGGAAAAGTGCCTAAGAAAACGATAGCACTTTCTATGATTTCTTTTCATCTAAGCTAAGGATTTGTACTCAGTGACATGGCATTTCTGTTTGAGCTGACCCTCCCCATTCCTCAGTCTCTCTAAAAATATTCCATTCCTTTGGGGTGGGAAGAGGGGCAAGGCTCCACTTGTTTCTGACTGGGGCCGAGAATTCACAGAACAGGAATAGGAATCCGGTTATATTTAGGGCGTCTTGGGAATTGCCTGGCCCCTCTTTCAAGCACAGGCATGTGTGAAGATCTCAGAACAGTGGCCAGAACAAAGATCTTTAGGAAATAGCCTTGAGGGGGTAGCAAAAGTGGAGGACACTCCACGCCTTCAGGGTTAATGGGAGATGTCAAGCAGGACATCAAAGGGGCTTCACTTCTGAAGAGGCAGGTGCCTCCAAATGCTGCTTCACAGGAGGAGAGGACTTGTGAAGGCAGGCAGGGGAGTGGGTGGGGTGGAGAGCGGACCATATCAGGGCACCAGTGAGGAGGAGATTTTTGGCAGATGGTGAGGGATGCTTCAACCATGCTGTCATAGGGGCTGTGGTGGAACTTAGTGCCCCGTGGAAAGACTGACAGGTGTTGGGAACTGATTCTGTTCACTTCTCTCTCTACCATGAGCATTTCTGAGTGATGCTGTAACCCTGTTGAATGGGCCTGCCTCCCTATGGCCTCACTTAGTCACCCAAGGTGAAAACTTCCTTCACTTTGTAGTCATATTCTTAAAAGAAGTGACACACGTTTTCCATCCAATAATAGTGGGATAGAAAACTATTCTACATTTTCTTCAGAAGTTCAGAAAGTAGAAGCTCTTCTCTGCAAATCTCTACCAAAACATCCCTTGAACTTTATTTATCTGGGAGTCTGACTGAATTCTATCCCCTTCCCCCTCACAGTCATGCTTGTAGCCAGGAGCAATGGGGGCTCTGTGCTCAAGCACTCGGCTGCTAGCCAAGAGCTATGTTGAAGGAGAGAAATGTGACAACCTACTTTCATAAAGGTGTACACCCTTGGAAGCCCTTGTGGGCACGTCTACTCTGTCCTCTAGAATTGCTGTAAGTCAGAATTAAACTTGATGGCAACAGTGTGGTTTGGTTTTGGTGTGTTTGTATTCATTTTCTAAAAATACTGTAATGAAGTACCCCAAACTGGGTGACTTTAGAGAATAGAAATTTATTCTTTCACAGTTCTGGGGAAGGATCCTTCCTGACTCTTCTAGTTTTGGGTGGACCTGAGCATTCCTTTGGTTTGTGGCAGCATTACTCCAGTCTGTCTCATCTGCACATGGCCATCTTCCTGTGTATCTGTGTCTCTTCCTATGACAACAGTCAGATTAGATTAGTGCTTACCTTACTCCAGTATGCCCTCCTGTTAACCTAACTCATTACATCTGCAATGATGCTATTGCCAAGGAAACTCACACCCAATGTTGCCAGGGGTTAAGGCTTGAGCATATCTTTGAGTGTTGACACAAATCAGCCCATGACAATGTTAGGATCTGCTTCTCAAGTGTCCCTGGTACAGATGATGGAATGGAGGCAATCCCTTAAACCTCAGAGGTCTGCTGCATCATGGGTGAAGCTTGGTATTAACTTGTAAACCCTAAGAAACTTTCCCACCTAAATTTTCTTCTATAAGAGTTTCCCCTCAACTGACAAAACCTTAGGCACACACAAAATTATGTTCTTAGCTAACCAAAGTCTGCCTTGTAAGTGATGTGATAACTAATAACAGTAAAATGTGGTCTTCTGATGCATTGCTTTGTTGTTGTTAAGTGCTGTTGAGTCAGTTCTGACTTATAGCAACTCTGCGTAGTGTTTCCAAGGAATGGTTGGTGGTTTCAACTGCCAACCAAGGTTGGCAGTCTGTGTTGATCCTACAACATCACACCAGGATTCCTTACGTTATGCTTTTTAAAAATTATCAAAGGATAAATCAATGAATACACTCCCTGCCCCATGAACATCAAAATTTGTATGAAGGAGTAGAAATATATTATTAGATATATATTTTTTAATTGCAAAAGCTGATATTTCAAAGACTAACTCTGATTTCTAGGTGTTTTTATATCCATCAATCTTTTGTCTCTTCTTGGCCACTCTTGGCTCTGTCTTACAGTTGGGGAAAGGCAAGATGTTTCAATAGATTGTCCAGGTCAGATGACTTCTAAATGGGAAAGCCCCAAATCAAATTCAGACCTTTTACTTCCAGGTCCCTCACACTACATTGACTCAATGATTCAGAGATTCATTGTGTTGGGGTCCCTTCTGCTTCTGAGTTGTGGGGAAATCGGGTTCTATCGGAATCAAGGAATGCATCCTGACCCACAGGTGTCTCTCATAACTGCAGAACCTTCTTGCGGGTGAGCCCCAAACAGCCTAACCCAGCCCTGAATACAGGGCGCATCCCTCACACCTGCTGTAAAATAAAATGTTACAAGAGGCTTCATGCCTGGGACTCAGTGTCCAGAAAAATCAGAGCCGATGGCCAATAATACATCCTAAAAACAAAACTGTAAAATCCATAGACCTATGTAATTATGTAAAATACTAAAAGCATGCTCCAAGCCCTAGACTGAGCATAAATGTCCTGCTAGTATTGATTATCCAAAGGGCCCCAGTGTCTTCTGGGGGCATGTCAAGCATCAGCGCAACAGCTGCTCTTCCCAGTTGCTGTGCTTCATCACTTCCCCTACAGGCCACCGTCTGCTTCTGTTGGGGATTCGTTTCACTCTTCCTCAGTGATACTTCATTCACAGTTGGCCATCTTTCGCCAGATCTTTTGCTTTCTGAGGGCAAGGTCATCTCTCTCTCAAGTACCTAGAACAGTGATCTGTAGGCAGAAGTTATGATGAGTGCTTGCTTAATTGAATGATCCCCTGAGACATTGGTTCTGACCAATTATTATTGTAGTTAAGTGTCATCAAGTTGGTTCAGACTCATAGCGACCCTGGATAAGGTTTCCAAGGAGCAGCTGATAGGTTTGAATTGCCAACCTTGAGGTTAGCAGTCCAGTGCTTATCCTATAGCACCATACCAGGACTCCAGAACTTGGATTAAAAGTTTGAATGTGTTGTTTTCACTGCAGTATTTCTCTTCGGCTGTAAAAATAAATTTAGTTTGCAAATGACAACTCAAAATGGACTAAGACTAAGCAACTGCTTAACTAAATTGAAAGATTGGATGTCCAAACCCACCTAGAAGTGCTTCAATAGTAAGGCCTGGTGATGTACTTTTGAAAAATCAGCCATTGACAACCCCATGGAGCACAGTTCTACTCTGACACACATTGGTCACCATGAGGTGGAGAGAGTCAACAGCAACTGGGTTTTGTTTTTAAATAAATATATAGAGAGATATAACATGTGTGGATTCCTCATTTCTGGAGGTCATCCAAATTGGAAGTCGGCCTGCCAAAATCAAAAGAGCTCTATCATAGATTCTAAAGGTATCAACTCCAAATGCAGAGTGTCCTTTCTTTTAAAAGAATTTCCTGTCTTGTTGTTGTTAAGTATATCTCATTTTGGAAGTCTGTTTATTCAGTTTACTATAACAATAATTGGTCAAATTGTTTACTGTGCCTCTCTTTATTTTCAAAATGTATTGTGGGCTGATTTCTCTGGGACGCCAACTCTGAGTCCAGGATTAGCACATGGAGAAGTGATTAGGAAAAGATTAAGAACAGGATTAGACAATGGGAAAAGTCCAACTGCGATGGCATCTCAAGAGAAGCCACTGCAGTGACCCTGTGAGCCATGCTAAAGATGGAATGACCCTTCAGAACTGTGTTGAGATGGGGCAGGAGAGTTTGATATTTAAATCCCTCTGTCAATTAGTTATTGAGTGCAGGCTTCCCTCACATTGTGACATGTCCTTGGGGAAGTGACTCTTTAGCCACATTAGTTTTGGAGGACTGCCCACTGAGGGTTGTGCCATGGCCACTCCCAGCAGTTGGGAGAATAGGAGTTGGATGGTGCTTCATTAACAAGTATACACATGGGGGCTTGGACAGATCTTCTGGTGACACGATTCCAACCCTAACATCAGACATGGCCCCTTCCTTCTTCTAGAAGACTTCATGCTTCCAGCATGCCATAGTTATTATAGTTGGGTGCCCTTGAGTGGATTCCAGCTCATAGCACAGCTGTCCTGTAGGGTTTTCTTGGTGATAATCTTTACAGGAGCTGGTCTCTCAGAGATGCTGGGTGGGCTCAAATTGCCAACCTTTCAGTTGGCAGCCGAGTGTCTAGTCATTGCATCACCAGGGGTCCAGAATATAGAATACAACAATTCCAGCCGAGACAAGTTTCTGTTCCATCTTTACCTTGTTCTCAGCAACAACCTCTCTTTGCCATGTTCTCATTCTGTCTTAGTTCTCTAGAGCTGCTATCATATAAATACCTTAAGTGGATGGCTTTAACAAGCAGAAATTTATTCTCTTACAGTTTAGGAAGCTAGACATGCAAATTCAGAGTGCCGGCTTTAGAAGAAGGTTTTCTCTCCTTGTTGACTCTGGACTATGGTCTTTGTCTCCAGTCAGCATCTGTAGGCCCAACTTTCCTTGGTGATTTCCTTGCATCGTGGCCTCAACCTTCACCTGGATTTAGAAGCTTCAGAGTTCAGGGACCTCAGGTCCAAAGGCAGTACTCCACTCCCAGGTCTTTCTTGGTGGTAGTCGTTCCTTCTGGGTGCTGCTTGCTTGTTTAATCTCTGTTATATTTCAAAAGAGATCAACTCAAGATGCAACCGAATCCTGTTGATCGCATCCTGCCTCATTAATATCATAGATATGAGGATTTACAATGTGTAGGATATAGATCTGTTTAGGAAGAAGTGCAGCCAGAGTGCTCCTTGGAGGCCAGGATGGCTAAGCTTCGTCTCTCCTACTTTGGACATATTGTCCGGAGGAAACAATCTTTGGAGAAGGATGTCATGCTGGGTAAGGTGGAGGGTCAGAGAAAAAGAGGAAGACCCCCAAACGAGATGGATCAGCCAGGTGGCATCATTGATGGACTCAAGTGTGGCAGCGGTAGTGAGGTTGGCCCAGGATCGGACATTGTTTCGTTCTGCTGTGCATGGGGTCGCTATGAGTCGGTTCCGACTCGATGGCACCTGACAACAACAACAATAACAACAACAGGATAATTATGCCAAATCAGGGCTGATCACATCAGATTACATCATCTAGGGAGGGGGGATTACATCACTACATACCTGCCACATTGATTACTACATGGCTGTCAAACCACTGACAATCGTGGCCCAGTCAAGTAGACGCATATTTTGGGGGGTACACAATTCAATCTATAACTCATAACAGCTTTTAGAGACAATCTACTTGCCAATTTTCTCAAGAAATATAGAGGGACCTACACCTTCTTTCTATGACAAAATTCTCCCAGGAGATGGTTCAGAATGGATTATGTACATGAGAAAGAGAATCCCTCCCCACCCCTAATCACCTCTGACATTAGATTCCCGGAATCACAGGGTGTGTGCCTTCAGAGACCCAGAGACATTAACAGGCAAAGGACTGCCCTCATTCTGGTCATGAAGAGTCCATTAGAAGCAATTGAAAGCTGAATTTGACTGGAGCCACTTAAAGAAAAATAATGAGAAGGAATAATGAAAGTTCTTTCACTAAGTTGGCATGTAGGCCCCAGCAAAATGTCTCGTTGTTAAGTGCCGCTGAGTCAGTTCTGACTCATAGCAACCCTGTAAAGGGTTTCTACTGTTGTAAATATTTATAGGAGCAGGAAAGCCCATCTGTTCCCCATGGAGTGGCTGGTGGGCTTGAACCACTGACCTTTTGGTTAGCAGTCCAGTGTTGATCCTACACTGCCACGAGCACTCATTTTACTCTGTGGTCTAATCTCCTGACCTCACATAAATACAAAACCCCAGCTTGCTTCTGCTCAGGCAGAGAGCTTTGTTGACATAGATTTGGATTCTCTTCAGCTATGGAAGTCACACTCAAATGAGTGCTAGAAAGCTCTGGGGTGAACAGCCAGGAGGGAAAACCAGAAAAGGAAAACATATCCCTGTAGTCATTAACAATTAAGGTTACTGGCTCAAAACACATGCTACTATGACCTCTTAACATGACAGAGAAAACCCATTTCCAAATAGGCTCATAATCACAGGTATGCTGTTGTTGTTAAGAGCTGTTAAGTCGGTCCCCACTCACAGCGACTCAGTATAGGGCTTTCAGGGAGCAGCTTGTGGATTTGAACCAGCAACCTTGTGGTTATAAGTCCAGTGCTAATCCTACAGCACACCAGGACTCCAAATCACCAGTATAAACCAAAACAAATATCAGTGCCATTGCCCTCGAGTGAATTCTGACTCACAGAGACCCTACAGAACGGAGTCGAACTGCTCCATAGGGTTCCAAGGAGTCCTGGGACATGCTGTAAGATAAGCACTGGACTGCTAACCGCAAGGTCAGTGGTTTAAACCCACCAGCCACTTCTCAAAAACCCTATACAGGGTCGTTATGAGTTGGAACGGACTCGACAACACTTAACAACAACAAGGGAGAAAATAGGTTTTCTGCTCCCTTACAGATTTACAGCCTTGGAAACCCTGTACAGGCTCGTTGTGAGTTGGAGTGGACTTGACAATAGTGGGTTTAGGTTTTTTAAAATCTGTTGATGGAAGCAGACTGCTATATCTTTCTCCTGCAGAGTGGCTGGTGAGTTCCAATGGCTGAGTTTTCAGTTAGTGTTTAACCACTGTATCACTAGGGTTCCTTATCACAACAGGTGTTGTTGTTGTTAAGTGCTGTGAGTCGATGCTGACTCATAGTGACCCTGTATAAGATTTCTTAGACTGTAAATCATAATGGGAACAGAAAGCCTCATCTTTCTCCCACAGAGTGGCTGCTGAGTTTGAACCACTAACTATTTAGTTAGCAGTCCAGTGCTTAACTCACAGCTCCGCAACAGGTATGATGATGGTGGTTTTGTGCCGTGGAATCAGTTTTGACTCAGAGTGACCCCGTATAGGGTTTCCCAGGCTGGAAATCTTTATAGAAGCAGAAAGCCTCATTATTCTCCTGCAGAAAGGCTGGTAGTTAGTTTTGAACTGCTGACCTTGAGGTTAGCAGCCTGACTTGTAACCACTACGCTACCAGAGCTTCTTCCACACCAGGTATAGGCGTTAGGATTTATAACACATACAAGGTCACTATGAGTTGGAATTGACTTAATGGCAATGGGTTTTGGGGGAGCACATTCAAGCTCAAAGAAATGTAAGACACCTCCTAAGGAGCCCTGTGATCTGGACCCTCTGCTGCTGTCCATTAGAGCTGCATTGTCTGGAATGCAGGCCACTAGCGATGCGAAATATGGCTGGGTGACTGAGGAAATGAATTATTACTTTCATTTTAAACTAAATAAAAATGGAGGCAGTAAAAAATATTTTTCTGTCAAACCCAACTGTATTATTTTGATAGACAATTTCACTATAGCACATGAGCTCTTATATTTTCCCCTCCATAACCAATGTAACTTGCATTGTGCTTATTTAAATATGCTATGCAGACAATATGAGTTATAATGGTGTCTGTGTTGATTATAATTCATAATTAAATATAGTTTAGTTATAATATAAGGGTGTTTCAAAAAGTTTGTGGGACCGATAAGGGGAAGTGAGGGGAAAAACAGCAATGAAGCGGTGAGCTAAGCCCTACAACATTCAATAGACTTCTGTGAACCCGGGTGAAGACCTGGTTAGCCAGCAGTGTAGCAAGACCTGGGGACTCTTGGGCCCAGAGTCAGTGACATAGCCACAGAGGACTAGAGTGGAGAGTAAAGCATCCAGCTGATAAGAAGAGAGGGCATATGC